>NC_140994.1:129509533-130109533 GCF_052327205.1 Somniosus microcephalus
GGGTGATTGGGCAGAAACATGGCAAATGCACTATAATGTGGATAAATGTGAGGTTATCCACTTTGGTGGCAAAAACAGGAAGGCAGATTATTATTTGAATGGCAATAGATTGGGAGAAGGGGAAATGCAAAGAGACCTGGGTGTTATTGTGCACCAGTCGCTGAAGGTAAGCATGCAGGTGCAGCAGGCGGCTAAGAAGGCAAATGGTATGTTGGCCTTCGTAGCAAGAGGGTTCGAGTACAGGAACAAGGATGTCTTGCTACAGTTGTACAGGGCCTTGCTGAGACCACACCTTGAGTATTGTGTGCAGTTTTGGTCACCTTACCGGAGGAAGGACGTTCTTGCCATGGAGGGAGTGCAGCGAAGATTCACCAGGCTGATACCTTGGATGGCAGGAATGACGTATGAGGAGAGATTGTGTCGATTGGACTTATACTCACTGGAGTTTAGAAGATTGAGAGGGGATCTCATCGAAACCTATAAAATTCTGTCAGGTCTGGACAGACTAGATGCAGGAAGGATGTTTCGGATGGCCGGGGAGTCCAGAACCAGGGGTCATAGTCTAAGGATAAGGGGTAAGCCATTTAGGACTGAAATGAGGAGGAATTTCTTCCCCCAGAGAGTGGTGAACCTGTGGAATTCTCTGCCACAGAGGGCAGTGGAGGCCAGTTCATTAAATATGTTCAAGAAAGAGTTGGATATATTTCTTGAGGCTAAAGGGATCAAGGGGTATGGGGAGAAGGCAGGGACAGGGTACTGAATTTGGATGATCAGCCATGATCTCATTGAATGGCGGAGCAGGCTCGAAGGGCCGAATGGCCTACTCCTGCTCCTATCTTCTATGTTTCTATGTTTCTCTCCCTGCCCCCTCCCTCCCCCTCTCTCCCCGCCCCTTCCCTCCCCTTCTCTCCCCGCCCCCTCCCTCACCCTCTCTCCCCGCCCCCTCCCTCACCCTCTCACCCCGTCCCCTCGCTCACCCTCTCTCCCCCTCTCTCTGCCCCCATTCCTCCCCCTCCCTCCCTCCCCCCCTCACTCCCTCCCTCCCTCCCCCTCCCTCACTTCTTCCCCCCCTCCCTCCCCCCTCCCCCCTCTCCCTCCTCCCCTCCCTCCCCCTCCCTCCCTCCCCCTCTCTCTCTGCCCCCTCCCTCCCCCTCTCCCTCTCCCCCCTCTCTCTCTCTCCCCCCCTCTCTCTCTCCCCCCAGTCGCTCTCTCCCCCAGTCTCTCGCTCCCCCCAGTCTCTCGCTCTCTCCCCAGTCTCTCTCTCTCTCTCCCCCAGTCTGTCTCTCTCTCTCTCCCCCAGTCTCTCTCTCTCTCTCTCCCAGTCTCTCTCTCTCTCTCCCACAGTCTCTCTCTCTCTCTCCCCCAGTCTCTCTCTCTCTCTCCCCCAGTCTCTCTCTTCTCCCCCCAGTCTCTCTCTCTCTTTTCCCCCCAGTCGCTCTCTCTCTCTCTTCCCCCCAGTCGCTCTCTCTCTTCCCCCAGTCGCTCTCTCTCTTCCCCCAGTCGCTCTCTCTCTTCCCCAGTCGCTCTCTCTCTTCCCCCCAGTCGCTCTCTCTCTTCCCCAGTCGCTCTCTCTCTTCCCCCCAGTCGCTCTCTCTCTTCCCCCCAGCTGCTCTCTCTCTTCCCCCCAGCCGCTCTCTCTCTTCCCCCCAGCCCCTCTCTCTCTTCCCCCCAGCCGCTCTCTCTCTTCCCCCCAGTCGCTCTCTCTCTTCCCCCCAGTCGCTCTCTCTCTTCCCCCAGTCGCTCTCTCTCTTCCCCCAGTCGCTCTCTCTCTTCCCCCCAGTCGCTCTCTCTCTTCCCCCCCGTCGCTCTCTCTCTTTCCCCCAGCTGCTCTCTCTCTTCCCCCCAGCCGCTCTCTCTCTTCCCCCCAGCCCCTCTCTCTCTTCCCCCCAGCCGCTCTCTCTCTTCCCCCCAGTCGCTCTCTCTCTTCCCCCCAGTCGCTCTCTCTCTTCCCCCCAGTCGCTCCCTCTCTTCCCCCAGTCGCTCTCTCTCTTCCCCCCAGTCGCTCTCTCTCTTCCCCCCAGTCGCTCTCTCTCTTTCCCCCAGTCGCTCTCTCTCTTCCCCCCAGTTGCTCTCTCTCTTCCCCCCAGTCACTCTTCTCTTCCCCCCAGTCGCTCTCTCGCTTCCCCCCAGTCGCTCTCTCTCTTCCCCCCAGTCGCTCTCTCTCTTCCCCCCAGTCGCTCTCTCTCTTCCCCCCAGTCGCTCTCTCTCTCTCTTCCCCCCAGTCGCTCTCTATCTCTCTTCCCCTCAGTCGCTCTCTCTCTCTCTTCCCCCCAGTCGCTCTCTCTCTCTCTTCCCCCCAGTCGCTCTCTCTCTCTCTTCCCCCCAGTCGCTCTCTCTCTCTCTTCCCCCCAGTCGCTCTCTCTCTCTTCCCCCCAGTCGCTCTCTCTCTCTCTTCCAACAACAACATGCCCTCAAAAAAGCCTCGGCACCGCCGGGCACTCCAGCTAGTCATTCTATGTATGAGTGTGGAGATGTGAGTGTGTATATATGTGAGTGTGTATATGTGTGTGAGTGAGTGTGTACATGTGTGTTATTGTGTATATGTGTCAGGACCCACATCACCATAGGTTGAAGGAATGGAAGACCCAGAATTGCCTCCAGGTCGGGCGATATCATGACTTTCACTTTGTTCTCTGGGAAAGGTGTCAGTAGAAGCTGTGGATACATTTACAGCTTAATTAATGAAATGAATTTTTCAACATGACTCACCTACTCACCTGAATCAGTTATTAATTGATCAAATCTGCTTGATAGCGAAGGAAGATTGTATCCAATGGTTGTTTAATGTATCGCTGACTAGATCTCTGAAAATCTCTGTGCAATATACATAAAAGATGTTTGCCTCAGTCGCAGAGGGGATAAGAGTTTCAAATGATCAGTGGTGCTGCTGAGTTCATTGGAGGCTGATTAAAAATGTATTAGACAGTGCAGTACTGTGGGAGGTGCTGTCTTTCAGATTAGAAGTTAAACCGAGGCCCCGTCTGCCCTCCCAGGTGAATGGGAAAGATCCCATGGCACTATCTCGAAGACGAGCAGGGGAGTTTTCCCTGGTGTCCTCGCCAATATTTATCCGTCAGCCAACATCACTAAAACAGGTATCTGCTCATTATCCATTGCTATTTGTGAGATCTTGCTGTGCACAAATTGGCTTCTGCGTTTCCTACATTACAACAGTGACTACACTTCAAAAAGTACTTCATTGGTTGTAAAGCGCTTTGGGACGTCCTGAGGTCGGAAAAAGCGTTTATCTTAAAATGTTGGCTCCTATCAAAGGGACAAGGAATTATTAATGCCTTTTTCACTTCTGAATCAGAGCAACAGACAACACTCAGCCCCAACCATTTCATGATGCAATTTGCTTTGTTTGGCAGATATTTTGACTCCTGACACTGAGCCTGATGCACACCTACATCTTTAGACACCTCCTAGTCTTGGTTTAGAAGCCAACTTCACTTCATGACACTTCATGGCTACATAGGAACAGGAGTGGGCCATTCAGCCCCTCCAGCCTGTTCCGCCACTCAATTAAATTATGGCTGATCAGTACCATAACTCCATTTACACACCTTTGTTCCAAATCCCTAGATAGCTATACCCAACAAAAATATAGCGATCTCAGTCTTGAAGATTTCAATTGACCCAGCAGCCACAACCTTTTGGTTGAGTTTCAGATTTCCACTAGCCTTTGTGTGTAACAGTGCTTCCTGATTTCATAAGAACATAAGAAGTAGGAGCAGGAGTAGGCCATACGGCCCCTCGGGCCTGATCCGCCATTCAATAGGATCATGGCTGATCCAAATCTAGACTCACGTCCACTTCCCTGCCCTTTCCCCGTAACCCCTGTGATGAAATATTCCATTCATCACTGCCTGTGACTGTGGTTGGTTTCAGGTTCCCCCTTACCATTGTATTGCCTGTGACTGTGGTTGGTTTCAGGTTTCTCCTCACCATTGTATTGTGTATTGGAATGTATGGAATGTGTTGTGTGTAGGGCTCCGCCCATACCTGGCCTCCATGTAAGCCAGCTCAGTCTGGCCTCACAGCCAGCACTGCAGACCTCCAGGGAAGATATCTCTCTCCACTGCGTGTGATCTTCTAAGTTAATAAAAGCCTTGTTTTGTTTCGCTAACATCGAGTCTCGGGATTATTGAGGCACATCAATTTTATTAACTTATTTTTCAACACAATGGATCAACTCCTGAAACCCGAACGTTTGGATTTGGATCAGCATGCTCCGGACGCATCAGCATGCTTCGGACACTGGTTTATGTGTATGGAATTCTTCCTGGACAATTCCGCAGCCGTCAAAGACGCTACGGACGCTGCGAGTATGAAACTCGGAATTCTGCGGAATTGGGTAAGCCACCGGGTTTACCCCCTCATCCAAGACGCCGACACGTACCAGGCCGCCTGCGACATCTTAAAGGCGCATTACCAGCAGCCTACGAATGAGGTGTATGCTAGGCATCTGCTCGCCACTCGCGCACAGCGACCTGGGGAATCGGTGGAGGAGTTCCTAGGCACCCTGAAAATGCTTGGCAAAGACTGCAAGTGCCGAGATGTAAAAGCCGCAGTGTACACCGACGAGCTTGTTCGCGATGCCTTTATCACAGGCGTCATCTCCACTTACATCCGGCAAAGACTGCTGGAAAAAACAGGATTGGACCTGAAACAGGCTGCGGACACCGCGCGATCCCTGGATGTGGCCCAGAGAAACTCGGACGCCTACTCTTCAGCCCGTGCCGTCCACGCCGCCACGTGTGCACCAAGGGCGCCACCATCTTGGAAGGCATCTTCCCCGCCCGGCAGCCCGACACCGTCGGGGCCCCGCTCTCCCTCCAGAAGCCCTACGACAGCCGCGACGTGTCGGGGACCCAACTGCTACTTCTGCGGGCAGCCAAAGCACACCAGAAACCTGTGCCCGGCGAAAGGCACCACCTGCTTTAAGTGCGGTAAGAAGGGGCACTTTGGGAAGGTGTGCAGAGGGAACCCCGCTGGAAAACCAAAACCCGCCACCGCCGCGTGTGCGCCGTGGGAGCGGCCATCTTGGACGCCATCTTGCCCGACCTCGTGGGGTCCGCCATCTTGTGAGCAGACAGTGCGGACGCCATCTTGTCTCGATCAGGGCCCTACAGTGGCATCGGTCACAGTGGACCAGACCAGGCCCCACCCACTATCCAAATCAATGGTGGACATCGAGGTAAACGGGTGCGGGGTTAAATGTTTAATTGACAGTGGAAGCACGGAGAGTTTTATCCACCCGGAACTGGCACGACAACTCTCCCTAAAGGTGGTCCCTACTCGGGGTACCATCTCTATGGCTGATAAAACCCAGACATCGACCATTCTGGGTTACTGCACGGTACAATTGTCCGTTAACGGGACTGTATACGATAATTTTAAAGTATTAATCATGAAGAATCTATGCGCGAGCGTGATCTTGGGCCTGGATTTCCAGTGCAACCACCAAAGCATCACGCTCAAGTACGGTGGGTCCCAGCCGCCCCTCACAGTGTGCGGCCTGGCTACCCTGAAGGTAAAGCTGCCTTCGCTATTCGCGAACCTTACCCCTAACTGCCGGCCAATAGCGACCAAAAGCAGGAGGTACAGCTGGGAGGACAGGCGGTTTATCGCAACCGAGGTAGACAGGCTCCTGAAAGAGCGCATTATTGAATGCAGCAATAGCCCGTGGCGCGCCCAAGTGGTGGTGGTAAGGGGTAGCAAGAAGAAACGGATGGTGATCGACTATAGCCAAACGATCAACAGGTACACCCAACTAGACGCCTACCCGCTACCCCGCATATCAGAAATGGTGAACCAAATCGCCCAATACCGGGTGTTCTCCACCATCGACCTCAAGTCAGCGTACCACCAGCTCCCTATCAGACCAGAGGACCGCCCGTACACCGCCTTCGAGGCGAACGGACGCCTCTACCAATTCCTCAGAGTCCCCTTTGGGGTGACGAATGGGGTCTCGGTCTTCCAGAGGGAGATGGACCGCATGGTCGATGACCACCACTTGCAGGCAACCTTCCCCTACCTCGGCAACGTCACCATCTGCGGTCACAACCAGCAGGATCACGACTCGAACCTCGAGAGGTTCCTGAAAACCGCACAAAAACTCAACCTCACCTACAACGAGGACAAGTGCGTTTTCAACACCACGCGCCTCTGCATACTAGGCAGCGTGGTGGAGAATGGGGAAATCGGACCAGACCCCGACCGATTGCGCCCCCTACGGGAGCTGCCCCTGCCCAACACTCCCAAAGCCCTGAAAAGGTGCCTGGGGTTATTTTCTTATTATTCCCAATGGGTCCCCAACTACTCCGACAAAGCCCGCCCCCTCTTGAAAGCATCCTCTTTTCCGCTCTCTGCTGAGGCCCACGCCGCCTTCAAAAGCATTAAGCAGGATATTGAGCGGGCCACGCTACAGGCAGTGGACGAGAACACTCCATTCCAAGTGGAAAGTGATGCGTCTGACTTTGCCTTGGCGGCCACCCTCAACCAGGCGGGGCGGCCCGTAGCTTTCTTCTCGAGGACCCTCCAAGGGCCCGAGGTCAGACACTCCTCCGTGGAAAAGGAGGCCCAAGCCATCGTGGAGGCAGTGCGCCACTGGCGCCACTACCTAGCCGGCAAACGCTTCACCCTACTTACCGACCAGCGGTCGGTAGCGTTTATGTTCAATAATAAACAGAGGGGGAAGATCAAAAATGATAAGATTCTTAGGTGGCGGATCGAGCTCTCCACCTTCGAGTATGACATCATTTACCGGCCAGGGGCCCTTAACGAATCCCCAGATGCCCTCTCACGAGGGATGTGTGCCAGCGCCACCGGGGATCGGCTACAGACCCTCCACAACGACCTCTGCCACCCAGGGGTCACGCGGCTGTTCCACTTCATAAAGTCCCGCAACTTACCCTACTCGATTGAGGAAGTTCGGTCTCTGACCAGGAACTGCCGCACTTGCGCTGAGTGCAAGCCTCGGTTCTACCACCCTGATAGAGCCCACTTAATCAAAGCTACACGGCCCTTTGAGCGGCTCAGCTTAGATTTCAAGGGCCCCCTCCCGTCCGTCGACCGCAATGTTTACTTCCTGAACATTGTGGACGAATACTCCCGGTTCCCATTCGCCTTCCCCTGCCCAGACATGACCAGCGCCACGGTCATTAAATGCCTCAACAGCCTGTCCTGCCTGTTCGGTATGCCGAGCTACATCCACACGGATAGGGGGGCGTCCTTCATGAGTGAAGAGCTACGCCAGTACATGCTGTCCAGGGGTATCGCCACGAGCCGTACCACCAGCTACAACCCCCGGGGTAACGGTCAAGTGGAGCGAGAGAACGGGACAGTATGGAAAGCAGTCACTCTAGCTCTAAGGACCAAGGGCCTCCCTATCTCCCGCTGGCAGGAAGTCCTCTCAGATGTGCTCCATTCGATACGGTCGCTATTGTGTACTGCCACTAATGCCACGCCTCATGAACGAATGTTTAGCTTCCCCCGGAAATCCACCTCAGGCGTATCCATGCCATCATGGCTCTCCAACCCGGGTCCGGTATTCGTGCGAAGGCATGTGAGGGGCCATAAGACGGACCCTCTCGTGGAGCCAGTGCACCTACTCCACGCCAACCCCCAATACGCGTATGTCCGGCACGCCGACGGAAGGGAGGACACCGTGTCAATAAAAGACGTCGCCCCAGCCGGTAACGACAACAATCACGGCAATAGCAGCAACAACGACCACAGCAACTCTTACCCACCCACTACTCTGTCATCACCCCCGGAAGAACATCGACCAACGGCACCCCCACCAACTACCCCTTCAACAACCCTGGCGGCACCCCCGGCAGAGACCCAGGAGGCCACCAGGGACACCCAGCCGACACCCGCGACACCACAACAGCCACGTCGGTCGCAGAGGACTACCAAACCCCCAAACAGACTAAATCTATAGAAGGGGTGAATGTGATGAAATATTCCATTCATCACTACCTGTGACTGTGGTTGGTTTCAGGTTCCCCCTTACCATTGTATTGCCTGTGACTGTGGTTGGTTTCAGGTTTCTCCTCACCATTGTATTGTGTATTGGAATGTATGGAATGTGTTGTGTGTAGGGCTCCGCCCATACCTGGCCTCTATGTAAGCCAGCTCAGTCTGGCCTCACAGCCAGTACTGCAGACCTCCAGGGAAGATACCTCTCTCCACTGCGTGTGATCTTCTAAGTTAATAAAAGCCTTGTTTTGTTTCGCTAAGATCGAGTCTCGGGATTATTGAGGCACATCAACCCCTAATTCCCTTATCTGCTAGGAAAATGTCTATTTCCATTTTAAATTTATTTAATGTTGCAGCTTCCGCAGCTCTCTGGGGTAGCAAATTCCATAGATTTACTACCCTCTGAGTGAAGAAGTTTCTCCTCATCTCAGTTTTGAAAGGGCAGCCCTTTATTCTTAGATTATGCCCCCTAGTTCTAGTCTCACCCATCAGTGGAAACATCCTCACCGCATCCACCCGATCAAGCCCTCTCACAATCTTATATGTTTCGATAAGATCGCCTCTCATTCTTCTGAACTCCAATGAGTAGAGTCCCAACTTACTCAACCTTTCCTCATACGTCAACCCCCTCATCTCTGGAATCAACCGAGTGAACCTTCTCTGAACCGCCTCGAGAGCAAGTATATCTTTTCTTAAATATGGAAACCAAAACTGCACGCAGTATTCCAGGTGTGGCCTCACCAATACCCTGTATAACTGTAGCAAGACTTCCCTGTTTTTATACTCCATCCCCCTCGCAATAAAAGCCAAGATTCCATTGGCCTTCCTGATCACCTGCTGCACCTGCATACTAACTTTTTGTGTTTCATGCACCAGGAACCCCTGATCCCTTTGTACTGTAGCACTTTGCAGTTTCTCTCCATTTAGATAATAACTTGCTCTTTGATTTTTTCTGCCAAAGTGCATAACCTCACACTTTCCAATATTATATTGCATCTGCCAAATCTCTGCCCACTCACTTAGCCTGTCTATGTCCTTTTGCAGGTTTTTTATGTCCTCCTCACTCACTGCTTTCCCTCCCATCTTTGCATCACTCCTAAATGGCCTAGCTCTAATTTTAAAATTGTGTTCCCTTGTTCTGGAGGTAATAGTTTCTTTGTGTCAACCGTATCAAATTCCTTGATCTTTTTAAATACCTTGATTAGATCACCCCTCAACATTCTAAAGTCATGGGAATACAAACCATGTTTATGCAACCTGTCCTCAGAATTTAGTCACAAGAAGCCAAGTTTAGACACTTTGGGAATGCTTTGATAGAGTTTAATGTCCTCATTAACTGTCCTATTTTTCCAGAAAATGAATATAAAGCATGTAATGAATTGGCAACTACCCATCAGACTAGTGTTGACAAGTTATCAAAAGACCATTAAACACAGGCTATTTATTACTTTATTACAACGTGGACCACTTTCCATACCTCGGGAGCCTACTGTCAACAAGGGCAGGCGTCGACGATGAAGTCCAACACCGCCTTCAGTGTGCCAATGCAGCCTTCGGTCGCCTGAGGAAGAGAGTGTTTGAAGACCAGGACCTCAAACCCGGCACTAATCTCATGGTCTACAGAGCAGCAGTGATACCCGCCCTGCCTTATGCCTCAGAGACATGGACCATGTACAGCAGGCACCTCAAAGCACTGGAGAGGCACCACCAACGCTGCCTCTGCAAGATCCTGCAAATCCATTGGCAGGATAGGCGCACCAACGTCAGTGTTCTTGCTCAGGCCAACATCCCCAGCATCGAAGTTTTGACCACGCTCAATCAGCTCCGATGGATGGGTCACATTGTCCGCATGCCCGATACGAGACTCCCAAAACAAGCGCTCTACTCAAGCTCCAACACGGCAAGAGAGCCCCAGGTGGGCAGAGGAAACGCTTCAAGGACACCCTCAAAGCCTCCTTGAAAAAGTGTAACATCCCCATCGACACCTGGGAATCCCTGGCCCTAGACCGCACAAAGTGGAGGAGAAGCATCCGGGAAGGTGCCGAACACCTTGAGTCTCTTCGCCGGGAGCAAGCGGAAGCCGAGCGCAGGCAGCGCAAGCAGTGCACGTCAACGCAAGCACCCCACCCGCCCCTTCAACCACCGTCTGCCCCACCTGTGACAGAGACTGTAGGTCCCGCATTGGACTAATCAGTCACCTGCAAACTCATTTTTAACGTGGAAGCAAGTCATCCTCGGTTCTGAGGGACTGCCTAAGAAGGAGAAGAAGAAGATTTATTACTTTCCTGGTCTTCAGGCACCCTGATATTGACCTGTAATCTATCATAGTTCATCCCCTCTGTGCGAGCACTGACAAATCGTGCATGTGTAAAAGATATGAGCCAAGATAGAGACAGATTTAAAATGCAGATAATGGCAGGGAGATTTAAACACCCAAGGTAAGCAGACAATTGGGTCCCTGCTCCAGTAGAATGAACAGGGGCAACTATGTTGAGTTGAGACTGTTCAAACCCATTTCTCATGGGAATCTTTATAAAACATGCTGGGCCAATTGTTCACTAGTCTGAACGTTGCACATCTCCACTGGGACCAGCCAGAAGGACCTGTTTATTTGGTCAAAAACGGTTCCTCGTTTGCCAATTTTCTCTCCTCCTCCCCAACTGAAGGCAGTGATTTCTGTTGGTACCCACACGAGAGACCATTCTTCATGTCCAAACCTAGATAGCGAGTGTTGGCAGGTTATTTGACATTAGGGAGTGTGGGAGGTGGAGTTTATCATTACTGAGCTTCGTCCCAAACTGGGGCTATCATTGCATGTACTTCACTTCCCAACATTCCACACAAATTCAGCTGAGTTACTCATGGGAGTCAGTGGCCTGGGGAAGGAGTGGTGAAGGTTCAGACTTGCACTGGTTACAAGACTGGCCTATTCATGTGTCAGCTCTTGGCCTTACGGTGAAGCCAGCATAACATGAAGGAGCAGCCAGAATGAGTTTCCAACAAAATGGATATTGCTTCATTGTAATTTTTCTTTTATTCGTTTCTGGAATGTGGGCGTCACTGGCAAGGCCAGCATTTATAGCCCATCCCTAGTTGCCCTTGAGAAGGTGGTGGTGAGCTGCCTTCTTGAACCGCTGCAGTCCGTGTGGTGATGGTACTCCCACAGTGCTGTTAGGGAGGGAGTTCCAGGATTTTGACCCAGCGATGATGAAAGATCAGCGATATACTTCTAAGTCAGGATGGTGTGTGACTTGGAGGGAACTTGGAGGTGGTGGTGTCCCCATGCGCCTGCTGCCCATGGCCTACTAGGGGGAAGAGGTCGCGGGTTTGGGAGGTGCTGCCGAAGAAGCCTTGGCGAGTTGCTGCAGTGCATCTTGTAGATGGTACACACTGCAGCCACGGTACGCCGGTGGTGGAGGGAGTGAATGTTTAAGGTGATGGATGGGGCGCCAATCAAACGGGCTGCTTTGTCCTGGATGGTGTCGAGCTTCTTGAGTGTTGTTGCAGCTGCACTCATCCAGGCAAGTGGAGAGTATTCCATCACACTCCTTACTTGTGCCTTGTAGATGGTGGAAAGGCTTTGGGGAGTCAGGAGGTGAGACACTCGCCGCAGAATACCTAGCCTTTGACCTGCTCTTGTTGCCACAGTATTTATGTGGCTGGTCCAGTTAAGTTTCTGGTCAATGGTGACCCCCAGGATGTTGATGGTGGGGGATTCGGCAATGGTAATGCCGTTGAATGTCAAGGAGAGGTGGTTAGACTCTTGCTTGTTGGAGATAGTCGTTGCCTGGCAGTTCTGTGGCGCGAATGTTTCCTGCCACTTATCAGCCCAAGCCTGAACATCATCCAGGTGTTGTTGCATGCAGGCATGGATTACTTCATTACCTGAGGAGTTGTGAATGGCACTGAACACTGTGCAGTCATCAGCGAACATTCCCATTTCTGACCTTATGTTGGAAGGAAGGTCATTGATGCAGCAGCTGAAGATGGTTGGGCCAAGGACACTGCTGTTGTGTCCGTGTATAATAAGACACAGACTGCAGGAGAAACGGTACAGCAGGTGTTTACTAAACATGGATCACACTGGAACTGATCTGTACAGATTACTACTCAGGGCTATATACAGGTGTGGTCACTGCCGGTACTGCAGTATACATGAGCTGTAAAAGATAGTTCCCCCCCTTAAAGGTATATACATTACAATTCCTCCCCTTTTAGATTAACAGTACCATAACACTCATTTAACAATTAAATATCAAACTAATTACAATTAACACTTTTAACATGCATCATTAGCTGAAAATAGTCTATTTATATATTCAGTCTTTGGGGAGGCTTCCTGATCCTTTCTGGATAGCGCCTTTCCCGAGTGTCTTTCTCTTGGTGAGGAGACAATTCTGGCTCCCTGTCGTCGGTTGGTTCATCAGCTTCCGATGCTACTGTTTCTGGGGTAGATGCGACCTGTACGTCGGGTTCCTCACCAGGTACGTATGGGCGAGGCATGGGGTTGGCTTGTTCCTGTGACTCTAGAATCTGGTCAGCATGGCGTCTCACGATGCTCTCCCCAACGTTCACTGTGTACATTAGTGGGCCCTGCCGTGTGCATATCATTCCTGGCTGCCATTTTTCTGTTCGGTAGTCGCGGGCCAAGACTGGTTGCACTACATTGAAGCTCCTTGTTGGCTTCTCATGAATGTGCTGGAATAGCTTACTCTCAACATCTCTTCGTACGTTTGGTCTGAGCAAATCCAGGCGAGATCTTAACCTTCGGTAAAAGAACATCATGGCTGGGGCCTGGTTGGTGACTGCATGTGTCGCATTCCGGTAGGCGAACAGGAAATTGTCCACCTTGTGCTGCAGCGGAATGTTGTCATTGTACATAGCCTTTATTGCCTTCTTAAAGGTTTGTACGAACCTCTCAGCCAATCCATTTGTGGCTGGATGATACGGGGCGAATGTGTAATGCCTTACCCCATTCTTTTTCAAGAACCTCCGGAACTCTTCAGACACAAACTGTGGTCCGTTGTCGGAGCAAATCTGTTCTGGCAAGCCATTCCTGGCAAAAATGGTCCGTAGGACTGCAATAGTTTTCTCTGTGGTGGTGGAGGACATTTTGATGACATCAGGCCATTTCGAGTGCGCATCCACGGCTATTAAAAACATTGAGTCCATGAATGGACCAGCAAAATCAATATGCACCCGTTGCCATGGAGATGAGGGCCACTCCCATGGGTGTAGAGGGGCCTGTGGTGGTGCATTTTGGACTTTCTGGCATCCTGAGCAACTCTTGGTCAGGTCCTCGATTTGTTTATCGATTCCCGGCCACCACACATAAGCCCTGGCTAGGCTTTTTATTTTTACCCCTCCCAGATGACCCTCATGAAGCTCATTGAGCACTCTATCCCTTAACTTAGGTGGAATTACCACTCGGGATCCACACATCAAGGTCCCCCGGCACACTGACAGCTGTTCTCTCCTTGTCGAGAATGCTGGCAACAGTGAGTCGCCATGTGCTGGCCATCCCTTCACCGTCAAATCATATACCCGAGACAGTGTCGGGTCATTTCGGGTTTCATTTTCAATACAAGCGTTAGTTACCGGTAGGTATTCAACTATAGTTGAATGGAATATTTCGACAGGATCCACTGCTGGTGCTTCCTCCGCAGTAGGCAGTGGCAGGCGTGATAGCCCATCAGCATTTCCATGCTGTTTCGTGCCCTTATATTCAATCTCATAGTGGTGCGCCCCTAGAAAAAGTGACCATCTTTGTAGTCGTTGCGCAGTCATCACCGGAACGCCCTTCTTCGGATTAAAAATGGAGACAAAAGGCTGGTTATCCATCAGCAAGGTGAATTTCTGCCCGTGCAGATAGTGATTGAACTTTTTCACTCCCCACACTAGGCTGAGGGCCTCCCTGTCAATCTGGGCATAGATACGCTCGGCTGAGGTTAGTGATCGTGACGCAAAGGCTATTGGCCTCTCTGAGCCGTCCGAGAATTTGTGCGACAGCACAGCTCCAATGCCGTAGGGTGACGCATCACATGCCAACCGAATTGGTAATGCTGGGTTGTAATGGACCAATACCTCTTTCAATGTGATTAGTGTTTTGCTCTTCTGGAAAGCTCATCTACATTCGTCACTCCACTTCCATGGCACCCCAGTTTGCAGTAGGGTGTTCAGTGGGTGTAGTACTGTAGACAAATTTGGCAAGAACTTATGGTAGTAATTTACGAGCCCGAGGAACGGCCTCAGTTGTGACACATTTTCCGGTGCTGGAGCCTTGACTACTGCCTCAATCTTTTCTGGGGATTTATGTAACCCCTCTTTATCGATAACGTGGCCGCAATACGAGATCTGTTTTCTAAAAAACTCGCATTTGGGGCGGTTAGCTCGGAGCCCATATTCCTGCAATCTAGTGAGCACCTGCTCCAGGTTGGCGAGGTGATCACTGTCATTTTCGCCCGTAACCAGGATGTCGTCCAAATAACACTGGGTCCCTGGGATCCCTTGCAGGACTTGTTCCATTGCCCTCTGCCAAATAGCCGGAGCTGATGCTACCCCGAATACCAGCCGGTTGTATTGGTAGAGACCTTTATGGGTGTTGATTGTGAGGTATATTTTTGATGGTTCTTCTACCTCCATTTGCAGATACACCTGGGCCAGATCAATCTTAGTGAAGCGTTTCCCTCCAGATAGCGAGGTGAAAATATCTTCAATCCGCGGAAGTGGATATTGTACGGTGTGAAGGACCGGGTTCACTGTTACCTTAAAGTCCCCACAGATGCGAACCTGCCTTGGTTCCCCAGGCGTGCTGCTCAACGACTTTTTCATCACAGGGACGATGGGTGTAGCCCACTCGCTCCAGTCTACCTTGGACAGTACACCTGAGCATTTCAGACTCTCCAGCTCTGCTTCGACGGCTGGGTGGATCGCATAAGGTACCAGTCTGGCCTTAAAAAATTTGGGCTTGCGTTTTCTTCAATTTTAATCGTCGCTGTCATGCCTTTTAGTGTTCCGAGTCCTTGCTGGAACACTTTTTTCATGTCAGTTAGGATCTTTGACAGTCGCCCAGGTGTGACGTTGTCATCCTTTTTGTCAGCCACAGTCAGTGCCTGTATGGAATGCCAATCTAGTTGTATTTTCCGGATCCATTAACGTCCCAGTAATGGTGGTCCTCCATCTTGTAATACATACAGGTCTAGTTTTGTTGTTTCCTTACCGTTATATATAACGGTCACCCTTATTTTTCCTTTGGGGTAGTCTTTTTGCCCCGTGTACGTCTTCAAAATAATTTTTGTGTCTCTCAAGGGTATGTGTGAGAATAGCCGCTCGTAGTCCCGTCGGTTTATGACTGTTAGGGCTGATCCTGTGTCCAATTCCATCTTTACCTGGACTCCTGCTATCTTGAGAGTGACCCAAATGGTTCAGTGATCCTCCATTGTGATCACATTATGTAGTTTCAGACAACTCAGTTCCCTGCTTTCGGAGTTGTTATCACTCTTTTGTTCGTCTGAACTATTCTCCATCATCTTATGTACCTTCTTGTACTTTTCTTTGGTAGGTTTCTTATTGCTGGTTTTCTTTCCCAACCTGCAGACTCATGCTATGTGTCCTACTTTTCCACACTGTCTGCTCACTTTGTCTTTGAACCAGCAATCATTCTGGTCGTGTGTTGTTCTGCCACAGCGATAGCACTTCTCTGTTCCATATGACATTTCGTTTGTGCCATATTCTTGCGGTCTTAAAAACCAGAGCATGTCAGGAAGGGGCAGAAGGTATGGAGTAAAAGGTAAAGTAATAAAAAGGGCAAAACCAGGAACTAAGTTTCACAAAACATCTTTGAAAGTTCTCTATCTGAATGCACGTAGCATTCATAATAAAATAGACGAGTTAATGGCACAAATAACTACATATGGGTATGATCTTGTGGCCATTACAGAAACATGGCTGCAGGGTGACAATGCCTGGGAATTAAACATACCAGGTTATTTAATGATCAGGAAGGACAGGCTGGAAGGAAGGGGAGGTGGGGTGGCTATGTTAATAAAGGAAGGAATCACTGTAATACAGAGAAATGATATTGGGTCAAAAGATCAGGATAATGAAACAGTTTGGGTGGAGGTAAGGAATAATAAGGGGAAAAAAACACTAGTGGGCGTAGTCTATAGGCCTCCGAACAGTGGCAACTCTGTTGGACGGAGTATCAATCAGGAAATAGTTGAGGCTTGTAATAAGGGAACATCTATAATTATGGGGGATTTTAACTATCATATTAATTGGACAAATCAAATTGGGCAGGGCTGCCTTGAGGATGAGTTAATTGAGTGTATTAGGGATGGGTTTCTTGAGCAGTATGTAACTGAACCGACCAGGGGGCAAGCAACCTTAGATCTGGTCCTGTGTAACGAGACGGGATTAATTAAAAATGTCCTAGTAAAGGATCCCCTTGGAATGAGTGACCATAACATGGTTGAATTCCATATTCAATTAGAGGGTGAGAAGGTTGGATCTCAAACAAGCGTGCTAAGCTTGAATAAAGGAGACTATGAAGGTATGAGAGCGGAATTGAGTAGAGTGGATTGGGAAAATAGATTAAAGGGTAAGACGATACATGATCAGTGGTGTATATTTAAGGAGTTATTTTACAACTTCCAAAAAAAAAATATTCCACTGAGAAGAAAAGGGTGTAAAAGAAAAGACAGCCATCCGTGGCTAAGTAAAGAAATTAAGGATAGTATTCGACTAAAAACAAGGGCATATAAGGTAGCCAAATCTAGTGGGAGGATAGAGGATTGGGAAAACTTTAAAAGACAGCAAAAAATAACAAAAAGATTGATTAAGAAAGGGAAGATAGATTATGAAAGTAAATTAGCAAAAAATATAAAAACAGATAGTAAGAGTTTTTATAGTTATATAAAAAGAAAAAGGGTGGCTAAAGTAAATGTTGGTCCCTTAGAGGATGAGACCGGGAAATTAATGGTGGGAAATATGGAGATGGCAAAAACACTGAATGAATATTTTACATCAGTCTTTACAGTAGAAGACACTAAGAATATCCCAACACTGGACAAACAGGGGGCTAAAGGGGGGGGGGAGGAGCTAAACACGATCAAAATCACTGAGGAAGTGGTACTCGGTAAAATAATGGGACTCAAGTCGGATAAACCACCTGGACCTGATGGCTTACCTCCTAGGGTCTTGAGGGAAGTGGCGGTAGGGATTGTGGATGCATTGGTAATAATTTTCCAAAACTCCCTGGACTCGGCAAAGGTCCCGGCAGACTGGAAAACTGCTAATGTAACACCCTTATTTAAAAAGGGCAGTAGACAGAAGGCTGGAAACTATAGACCGGTTAGCCTAACACCTGCGGTAGGTAAAATTTTGGAGTCCATTATTAAGGAGACAGTAACAGGACATTTGGATAATCATAATTTAATAGGACAAAGTCAGCATGGTTTTATGAAGGGGAAGTCATGTTGGACAAATTTGCTGGAGTTCTTTGAGGAAGTAACGTATAGGGTGGATAAAGGGGAACCAGTGGACGTAGTGTATTTAGACTTCCAAAAGGCATTTGACAAGGTGCCACACAAAAGATTATTGCTTAAGATAAAAAATCACGGGATTGGGGGTAATATTCTGGCATGGATAGAGGATTGGCTATCTAACAGAAGGCAGAGAGTTGGGATAAATGGTTCATTCTCAGACTGGCAATCAGTAACTAGTGGTGTTCCGCAGGGGTCAGTGCTGGGTCCCCAACTCTTTACAATCTATATTAATGATTTGGAGGAGGGGACCGAGTGTAACATATCAAAGTTTGCAGATGATACTAAGATGGGAGGGAAAGTAGTGAGTGAGGAGGACATAAAAAACCTGCAAGGGGACATCGACAGGCTAAGTAAGTGGGCAGAGATTTGGCAGATGGAATACAATACTGGAAAGTGTGAGGTTATGCACTTTGGCAGGAAAAATCGTAGAGCAAGTTATTATCTTAATGGCAAGAAACTTGAAAGTACTGAAGTACAAAGGGATCTGGGGGTCCTGGTGCACGAAACTCAAAAGATTAGTATGCAGGTGCAGCAAGTGATTAAGAAGGCCAATGGAATGTTGGCTTTCATTGCTAGGGGGATAGAATATAAAAATAGGGAGCTATTGCTTCAGTTGTACAAGGTATTGGTGAGACCGCACCTGGAATACTGCGTACAGTTTTGGTGTCCATACTTAAGAAAGGACATACTTGCTCTCGAGTCAGTACTGATATACCTATCAATTCGTCCAATAAAAAGCGACGAGTTAGGAACGTAACTAAAGGTTTTTATTGACTAAATAACAGAGCCCACCCTCGTGGGTGATCGGGTCCAACAAGGAGGAATACCAGCCAGTCGACTACCTTTATACCTGGGCAGGTAGGTGGAGCCATGGGCGGAGTCGGAGGTGGTCAGCCCAGGTATAACAGCGCGACAAGAGGCGACCTCGTATCGTGATACAACAGTGATAACGGTGATAACAATACAACAGTGATAACTATAGTGTAACGATAAAAGTGGTTTACCACATTCACCCCTTGTTTAGATTTGAGTCCGGCGGGGTGAAGTGTACTACCAGTTCTGGTATGTCAGTCTGTCCGGAGGCCTCGTAAGCCTCTCCGATCGTCGCAGCGGTGGTGCTGCATTATCCGGTGTTAGTGCTGGTGTCTGCGTGGTCGGCGAAGGCTCGTGGGGTTCCGGCATGCCGTCTACCTGGGCTGGAATTGGGGGGGTGGTGGGGGGGGTAAAGGTGGTGTCTCCGGAGTGCCCGAGGGTGTGAGGTCTCGTAAGGAGACAGTGTCCTCCCGCCCGTCTGGGTAAGCCACGTAGGCGTACTGTGGGTTGGCGTGCAGGAGGTTCACCCTCTCGACCAGGGGGTCTGTTTTATGGGCCCTCACGTGCTTTCGCAGCAAGACGGGCCCCGGAGAGGTCAGCCAGGTTGGTAGAGTGGTTCCCGTAGTCGACTTCCTGGGGAAAACAAACATTCGTTCATGGGGGGTGGCGTTAACGGCAGTGCAAAGTCGTGACCGGATGGAGTGCAGCGCTGTCGGGAGGACTTCCTGCCAGCGGGAGGTTGGGAGGCCCTTAGACTTTAAGGCTAAGAGGACGGCCTTCCATACCGTCGCGTTCTCTCTTTCCACCTGGCCGTTCCCTCGGGGGTTGTAGCTGGTGGTCCTACTTGCTGCAATACCTCTCGCTAGTAGGAACTGACGGAGTTCCTCGCTCATGAAAGAGGAGCCCCGGTCACTATGTATATAGTTTGGGAACCCGAACAAGGCGAAGAGGTCGTTCAGGCATTTAATGACCGTGGTACTGGTCATGTCTGGGCAGGGGAAGGCAAAGGGGAAACGGGAGTACTCATCAACAATGTTGAGGAAGTACACATTACGGTCAGAGGACGGGAGGGGCCCCTTAAAGTCGATGCTCAGGCGCTCGAAGGGGCGGGTGGCCTTGATCAGGCTTGCTCTGTCCGGCCTAAAGAAGTGCGGTTTGCACTCGGCACAGGTCTGGCAGTTCCTGGTTATGGTCCTGGCCTCCTCGATGGAGTAGGGCAGGTTGCGGGCCTTAATGAAGTGGTAAAGTCTGGTGACCCCGGGGTGGCAGAGGTCGTTGTGGAGGGTCTGAAGTCTATCACTTTGCGCGCTGGCGCATGTAATTCGTGACAGAGCATCGGGGGGTTCGTTCAGCTTACCTGGCCGGTACAAGATATCATAATCGTAGGTGGAGAGCTCGATTCTCCACCTCAAGATCTTGTCATTCTTGATTTTGCCCCTCAGCTTGTTATTAAACATAAAAGCGACCGAACGTTGGTCGGTAAGGAGGGTAAATCGTTTGCCTGCCAGGTAGTGCCTCCAGCGTCGTACCGCCTCCACAATCGCCTGGGCCTCCTTCTCGACCGACGAGTGTCGGATCTCAGGGCCCTGTAGGGTCCTTGAGAAGAAGGCCACCGGTCTCCCCTCCTGGTTAAGGGTGGCGGCTAGGGCGAAGTCGGATGCATCGCTCTCGACTTGGAAGGGGATGGACTCATCCACTGCGTGCATAGTGGCCTTGGCAATGTCTCCCTTAATGAGGGAGAAGGCTGCGCACGCTTCCTCCGTAAGGGGGAAGGATGTGGACTTCATGAGGGGTCTGGCTTTGTCCGCATAATTGGGCACCCATTGGGCATAGTAGGCGAAGAGCCCCAGGGTTCTCTTAAGTGCCTTAGGGCAGTGGGGGAGGGGTAGCTCCATGAGGGGGCGCATTCTTTCGGGGTCGGGGCCGATGAGTCCGTTCTCTACTACACAGCCAAGGATGGCAAGGCGCGAGGTGTTAAACACACATTTCTCCTTATTGTAGGTGAGGTTCAGCCATTGGGCCGTACGGAGGAATTTCTCCAGATTCACGTCGTGGTCCTGCCGGTCGCGGCCGCAGATGGTGACGTTATCTAGGTAGGGGAATGTGGCCTGCAGTCCGTTCTGGTCAACCATCCGGTCCATCTCCCTTTGGAAGACCGAGACCCCGTTGGTGACACCGAAGGGGACCCTAAGGAAGTGGTATAGGCGCCCATTCGCCTCGAAGGCGGTGTACTGGCGGTCCTCGGGGTGGATAGGGAGTTGGTGGTAGGCCGACTTAAGGTCGATGGTCGAGAATACGCGGTATTGTGCAATCTGATTGACCATGTCAGATATGCGGGGAAGGGGGTATGCGTCCAGCTGGGTGTATCTGTTTATGGTCTGGCTGTAGTCGATGACCAGGCGATTTTTATCGCCGGTCTTAACGACCACGACCTGGGCACGCCAGGGGCTGTTGCTCCCCTCGATGATGCCCTCCTTCAGGAGACGCTGCACCTCAGAGCTAATGAAAGCTCTGTCCCCAGCGCTGTACCGCCTGCTCTTGGTAGCGACGGGTTTGCAGTCGGGGGTGAGGTTAGCGAACAGGGAAGGTGGCGGCACCTTGAGGGTGGATAGGCTGCAGGTGTTACGCGGTGGGCGGTTTAACCTTCGCTGGTTGTCGACTGTGAGTGGGGGGAGGGGTCCACCGTATGCTAGGGTTACACTTTGGAGGTGGGATTGGAAGTCCAGCCCTAGTAGGACGGCAGCGCAGAGCTGGGGGAGGACGAGGAGTTTAAAGTTTTTATACTCTGTACCCTTAACCGACAAGGTCACAGCACAGTAGCCGCTAATGTCCGTGGCGTGGGACCTCGATGCCATCGAGATTCGGTTGCGCGTTGGCAGGACAGGGAGGGAGTAGTGGCTCACCGTGTCTGGGTGGATGAAGCTCTCCGTGCTTCCGCTGTCGAACAGGCAGGTCGTGGCGTGGCCGTTTACTTTGATGTCCATCATCGACTTGGACAGGTGGTGTGGGCGGGCTTGATCCAGAGTGACGGAGGCTAGTGTGTAGGTAAGCGAGTCGTTGTCGTCTGCGGGCGAGGCGGTCGTCGGGTCCGGGGGCCCGGTGGCAGTCGGGCGTGGTGGGTAAAATGGCGTCTCCCACGAGGTAGGACAAAATGGCGGAGAAGATGGCTGCCCCCATAACTCAAATGAGGCACTATTGGGGTCGGTTGCCTTGATCAAAGATGGCCGTCCCCATGACTCACGTGTGGGGATACTGGCCTCAGTTGCCGTGAAAGAAGATGGCCGCCCCCACAGTTCGCATGAGGCACTGCTGGCCTCTGAAGATCCGCTCCTGCAGGCCTTAGAGAAGTGGCCTTTCTTCCTGCAGGTTGAGCAGGTAGAGTTCCTGGCTGGGCAGCGCGACCTCGGGTGCTTCTCCTGGCCGCAAAAGAAGCAGCCGGCGGCCCGATCGCGGGTGCCCGATGTCGGAGCCGGTACCGGGGGTGGCGGGCCCGGTCGGGTCCGGGACGCCGACGCTGAGGTAGGTCCCGGCCGATCACCCACGAGGGTGGGCTCTGTTATTTAGTCAATAAAATTGATATACCTATCAATTCGTCCAATAAAAAGCGACGAGTTAGGAACGTAACTAAAGGTTTTTATTGACTAAATAACAGAGCCCACCCTCGTGGGTGATCGGGTCCAACAAGGAGGAATACCAGCCAGTCGACTACCTTTATACCTGGGCAGGTAGGTGGAGCCATGGGCGGAGTCGGAGGTGGTCAGCCCAGGTATAACAGCGCGACAAGAGGCGACCTCGTATCGTGATACAACAGTGATAACGGTGATAACAATACAACAGTGATAACTATAGTGTAACGATAAAAGTGGTTTACCACAAGTACAAAGAAGGTTCACTCGGTTAATCCCGGGGATGAGGGGATGGACATATGAGGAGAGGCTGAGTAGATTGGGACTCTACTCATTGGAGTTCAGAAGAATGAGAGGCGATCTTATTGAAACATATAAGATTGTGAAGGGGTTGGATCGGGTGGATGCGGGGAAGATGTTCCCGATGATGGGTGAAACTAGAACTAGGGGGCATAGTCTTAGAATAAGGGGCTGCTCTTTCAAAACTGAGATGAGGAGGAACTACTTCACTCAGAGGGTGGTAGGTCCATGGAATATGCTGCCCCAAAAAGCTGTAGAAGCTACATCATTACATAAATTTAAAACAGAAATAGACAGTTTCCTAGAAGTAAAGGGAATTAAGGGTTACGGGGAGCGGGTAGGAATTTGGACGTGAGTCTAGGTTCGGATCGGTCATGGCCCTGTGGGTATCGGAGCGGGCCCAGGGGCCATGTAGCCTGATCCTGCTCCTATTTCGTGTGTCTAATTCTGTTAGATTCAGGAGATGGTTCTGTGATAGTGGATTGGCGGTTAGGATCAGATCAGCCATGATCTTATTGAATGGCGGAGCAGGCTCGAGGGGCCGATTGGCCTACTCCTGCTCCTATTTCTTATGTTCTTACGTTATGTTCTCTGTTGTATCTCTGCAGCGCCCCGTGCTGGTGCTTCATATGATCCCGCAATGCTGAAAGCCTTTTCCAGTGTAAGGTCCTTTTCAGATAAAAGCCGTTTCTGGGTTCCTTCACTTTGAAGCCCACACACAAACTTGTCCCTTAAGGTATCTGCCAGTCCCGCTCCAAACTGGCAGTGTTTCGATAGTTTGCGCAGTTCTGTTAAATAATCAGCATTGCTTTCATCCTTACGCTGGTTCCGTTTGTGAAACTTGAATCTTTCTGCTATCAGCAGCGGTGTGGGGTTTAAATGTTCCTGTAGTATCGTTACTATGTCTTCAAAACTCTTTTCCATTGGCTTCGTTGTGGTTATGAGTGTTAAGTATGTGTATTGTATTGAACAATTAACACAAAGACTTAAACGTATAACTCAAACAGATCTTTACTGGTTGGAGGTACGGACTATACGTAGGTCTTCACTTCATGCCCACAGGCGGGAACTGAGGGGAGATCAGTACCCACAGTACTATTTATACCCCTATGGCCAGGAGTGGTACTGCGTATCACTACGCCCTACAAGTAGTGCAGTCCTGTCCATAGGTTCAAAGTAGCACACATATTACATACACAACATTCCTCCCTTCCTAGCTTTACAGTCATCTCCCCATTTAACATAACGTAATAACATATATACATATATAACTTCAGGTTTACATAACAGAATAACATAGATACATAGATAGCTTCATGTCAAAACAGATCACAGATTCAGTCTCTGCGGAAAACAGTTCACAGATTCAATCTCTGTGGTGGAGTCGGTTCACGCTGCTGGAGTGACTCATTCAATAGTCCTTCCATGGATTTAACAGTTTGAACTTCCGAACTGAATTGGCTCCGTTCGGAGGGACCACGTGTGTGATCTGGTAGAGGTAATAATGGTTCAGATGGGTCATCTTCTGTTTCGACTTTTCCTTTTCTGCTTCTTGGAGACTCTCTGGGCTCCACTGTCAGCTGCCAGCTGCATGCGCAGTTCCTCCTTCTCTTCCTCCTTTTTCCGTAGTAGAGCCACCTTCTCCCGATGTTCCGTAGACTTTCGGTGCTCCTCCATGATTTCTGTATGGTGGGAGTCGAAGTTACAAGTTGGGCAGGACAGGACATAGTAATATTCGGTGTCGTCCTGATCTAGGCCAGCGAGAGGGTCTTCTATTTCCTCCATACCCAGCTGGGCGTTAGCCAGCTTTTGTTCCAAGTCCAGACATCTTTCCTGAAGAGACTTCTTCATGCGTACCTCTTCATCCAGCTTTTTCTGGGCTTTCAGCAAGTCGTTTACTAATGACCTCATTTGAGATTTTACTACTTCAACTTCTTTTGGAGATTGATTGATCGGACTATTCAATCCCTCTACCGGAGCAGCTGTTTCAGCGGTCTGTTGTTCTACGTTGACGTGAGTCAGCGTACTTTTGGCATCCAAGGGCTGCTCTGTTGCAGTCATCTCAGTCTGTGTTGCCACCTCAGCTCTTCCAATAACCTTTGAGAGCTCCGAACCCCTTTCGTTTGAATATTGAAGTTCGTGTTCAAGTTTTTCCCATTTCAGAGTCCCATCCTTCAGCATATGCAGGAGTTGGCTGACCGTTAACTCCCCTGACATCAGACGTTTTGTGTGCTCCTGCTCCATTTTCTCCATCAGCTGCTTCTGTTGTCTTTCCAGATTCTCCAACTCTATATCAAAGAACTCTTTCGTTGCATTCAACTCTTGCTCAAAACGGCGAAGCATTTGTTCTAATTGCTGTTGTAGTTTGAAATGGAGTTGAGTTCGAGCCCAGTGTCCCTCAGAAATGGGCACATCAGTAGACTTGCCAGACTCAGAATCCACAGTTAAACTATGTTGTTGTTGCTCAGTGGAATTCTGTGCTGGAACTTTGTCTTTTGCACCTGAGTTGGGCTTACCATCATCCGTTCCAGAGTCTGGGCCGACTATCTTCACCGAGTTCTCACTCGTTATTGTTTGTAGGAAATGCCAGTCCACATTCATTTTCCTAATCCACTCCCGTCCTAGTAGTGGAGAACCTCCTTCAGATATCACATATAAGTCCATTATTTGACTGTCTTCGCCCTTGTGGACCACTGCAACCTCTATTTTCCCGATGGGGTACACTCTTTGCCCCGTGTATGTTTTCAATATAATCCCCGTATCCTGTAGGGGAATATGTTGGAATAACTTTCCGTAATCTTTCTTATTTATGACCGTCAATGCCGATCCAGTGTCCAATTCCAGTTTTACTTGGACTCCTTCTATCTGAAGAGTGACCCAAATTGTCTGGAGGTCTGCACCCTTACCAGCGTTGAGTACTCTTAAGCTAGCCAGTTCATTACAGCTTAAGCTAGCCAGTTCATTACTGCTAGCATCTGAATCGGACTCCTGTTCGGTCACCTTGTGTACCTTTGCGTATTTTCCTTGCGGTGACTTCTTGTTGCTGGTCTTCTTCCCTGACCTGCATACTCTAGCTATATGTCCAAGCCTACCACAAGTTCTACATTCTTGGTTTTTAAACCAACACTGGTTCTGATCATGCGTTGTCTTTCCACAACGATAACATTTGCCAGAACTCACACCCAATTTGTGTGCACTGAGCTCCGGTGACCGTAGCTGCATTACTGCCGTGCCTCTCGCTGCGGCTTCGTGTGCTGCTGCCATAGTGACCGCCTTCTCAAGCGTCAGCTCATTCTCCTCGAGCAGTCGCTTTTGTGTATCCTGTTTAAATAAACCACACACAAATTTGTCTCGTAGTGCATCTGTCAGTCCCGTTCCAAACTGGCAATATTTCGCTAATTTACGCAATTCCAGCAAATATTCAGCATTGCTTTCATGCTGTAGCTGCCTTCTGTCATAAAATTTAAATCGTTCCGCTAGCATCAGCGGCGTGGGGTTTAGATGATCTTTCAGGACAGTAACAATCTCATCGAACGTCTTATCCGCCGGTTCATCTGGTGATAACAGGTGTTTCAATTGCCCGTATGTCTTCGCACCCATTAAATTTAATAATGTTAGAGCTTTATCTTGGTCACGAATTTTATTGGCCTTACAATAATTTTTTACTCTTTCAACATATATGGCCCAATCTTCGAGGTCACTATCAAAGGTGCTAATATTCCCGTGTTTAGGCATTGTAGATTTGCAATTTCTCAGATTTTATTTTGTTTACTTGTTATCAAAGATGGCGGCTTCCCGCTCTTGCCGTCGTCCTCCGCCCACAAAATGGCGGTTTTCCCGCGCTTGGCGGTCTTCACCCGTCCCCCGACGCCGTCTCCCTTCAGCCCCCGAGTGCGGCCCTTATCTTCGCCGCGATCGATAGCCCGCGCTGTGCACCGCGGCTCTCGCACCTTGAGCTTCTGCAGCCGCCGCGCCTTTCAGTCCGAGTGCGGCCCTTATCTTTGGTCCCGATCGCTGGCCCGCGCTGCGCCTCGCACTTGAAGCGGCTCCCGGCCTCTGGCTCACCCGCTCGCGCGACTCTTGCTCGCTCCCTCCCGGGCTCTGGCTTACCCGCTCGCGCGTTTCACCGCGGCTCTTATCAGGGATTGCGATCGCCCTTATCTTCTCCAACTTCCCCAGCCCTGTCTTTGCAGCCGACGCTGCACGGCTTACCCCACCACCTTGGTTGAACAAGGAAACTGCAGAAAGACTTCTGTCAGTCGCTGGAAGCTGTCAGAATGGCTGCTGCACTCCAGTGCTCAGTCGCTGATGGAGGCTTCAGAGTCCTAAAGCCTGTCGCTTCTAGTGGGGTGGTGATGTTTGAAACCTCTCTTCAACTGCCGCAGGGTAAGAACCTGACTCGTCGCCAGTGTTAAGTATGTGTATTGTATTGAACAATTAACACAAAGACTTAAACGTATAACTCAAACAGATCTTTACTGGTTGGAGGTAGGGACTATACGTAGGTCTTCACTTCATGCCCACAGGCGGGAACTGAGGGGAGATCAGTACCCACAGTACTATTTATACCCCTATGGCCAGGAGTGGTACTGCGTATCACTACGCCCTACAAGTAGTGCAGTCCTGTCCATAGGTTCAAAGTAGCACACATATTACATACACAACAATGAGATTTCGTAATAAACCATACGTCTTTGCACCCATTAAATTTATCAATACCGATGCTTTCTTGTCATCTGACACCTCATTTGCCTTGCAGTATACCTCTATTCGTTCGACATAGGCTGTCCAATCTTCGACCTCATTGTCAAATGCGGTGATACTGCCACTCTTCGGCATTTTGGGTGTGGTTTAAAATGGCGTCTCCCAATGACTTAAAATGGTGTCTCCCGCGCTTTCCTTCCTCCCCCGCTGCTGCCAACACCGCTCCCGGTGGTTCTCGTGGCAATGGCGGCGCCCTGTAGGTTTCGCGCGCTTCTCCTGCGCTGCTGCCAACGCCGCTCTCGGCGGTCCTCGTGGCAATGGTGGTGCCTCGCGGGTTTCTGCACGTCTCTCTCTCCCTCTCTCCGACGCTGCTCGGCCCCTGAACACCGGCTGCGGCCTGTGCGCTCTGCCCTCTCTCTCTCTCCCCCGTCGACACTGCTCGGCCCTTTGCTGTGCCGCTCGGTCGGGCTCTAGCCCGCCGCTGTCTGGGAAGGGTCTGCGCACTACCTGTTGCCAGCCCGTTTCGCTGGACCACCTCAACTGGAAAGCCAAGCCTGGCTCTCGACAGCCTCCCCCGCAATTCTCGAGCCTTTGCTGGATGACTGGGCGGTTGCCCGTGGTCGACGCCCGAGTCTCTGGCCTTGACCTCCAATCCACTGATCTCCAGGAACAAATCCCCGGGAGGTGATGCAGAGTTGCAGGTAGGTTCGAACTTGCCTTGTCGGCAATGTTGTGTCCGTGTATAATAAGACACAGACTGCAGCAGAAACGGTACAACAGGTGTTTACTAAAGATAGATCACACTGGGACTGATCTGTACAGATTACTACTCAGGGCTATATACAGGTGTGGTCACTGCTGGTACTGCAGTATACATGAGCTGTAAATGATAGTTCCCCCCCTTAAAGGTATATACATTACAACTGCCCTGCGGAACTCCTGCAGCGATGTCCTGGGGCTGTGATGATTGACCTTCAATCACCACAACCATCTTTCTTTGTGCTAGGTATGACTCCAGCCAGTGGAGCATTTCCCCCCTGATTCCCATTGACTTCAGTTTTACTGGGGCTCCTTGATGTCACACTCGGCCAAATGCTGCCTTGATGTCAAGGGCAGCCACTCTCACCTCACCTCTGAAATTCAGCTCCTTTGTCCATGTTTGGACCAAGGCTGTAATGAGGTCAGGAGCCGAGTGGTCTTGGCGGAACCCAAACTGGGCATCAGTGAGCAGGTTATTGGTGAGTAAGTGTCGCTTGATAGCGCTGTCGATGACACCTTCAATCACTTTGCTGATGATTGAGAGTAGACTGATGGGGCGGTAATTGGCCGGGTTGGATTTGTCCTGCTTTTTGTGGACAGGACATACCTGGGCAGATTTCCACATTGTCGGATAGATGCCAGTTGTTGTAGCTGTACTGGAACAGCTTGGCTAGAGGCGCGGCTAGTTCTGGAGCACAAGTCTTCAGTACAATAGCCGGGATGTTGTCGGGATGTAAGCCAGTACAAACACAAAATATACCACAGGCCTTATTGTAAAGTCTGTAGGTATTATGGCGAATTAATACACAGACTACAAGAGTAACTTTAACAGGACTTTACTATTCGAAGGTCAGGGCGAATCTGCCCAATAAATCCTGACACAGCACTTATATACCGGTGTGGTCACCGTCGGTATTACAGTATACAGCAGCCAAGATAAAGTAGTGCCACACCTAAAATAGTTCTCTTAAAGGTGGACGGTTATATACAATAGTTCTCTTAAAGGTAGAACAGTTACATACACTACACTTATGTAAATGTTTACATTGACAGCAATGTACATCCAGCATTAAACTGCTGGCATAACTACCTCCCCTGCCTGGCCAAGGAGCACTGAGGCCAAGTATAGCATCCCTAGTGATGCCCAGCTGAGGTGAGATAATTCAGCAGGGAACAGGGACTAAACCTAGGAACATGCTTCTCTGTATGGTTGAGTTTCATGCTGCAATTGGCCATTATGTCATTGAAGGAACATATAAGTTGGTCTTAATAATGACATTTTGGTGTGGTAAGGAGGAAGATGCTGAGTTCGCATAGGACTGTGCTGCACAATAACTGGCAAACCAAAGACCTTGACAATGTGATACTGCAAAACATTTTATAACATGCTGAGCTATTTAATTCATACCATAGTGTACAGATTCTCCAAGTTAATTTAATTTTTAGCATAGGGGACTACATACTATTTCCTGGACGTGCTGAGATTACGGTGAGCTGGATGAAGGTTCTGTACCTGTGCCTTCTGGCTGCTGTGCCATTTTCTCCTACGATGACCATGTGAAGGCTTGAATCGATGAGTGGTCTGATTTACCTAAGATAAATGAACAAACAGCATGCAATTTAACACAGTGAGACATATATTTCTCTACACAGTTCAATGTACAAAACAACAAAGATACAACTCACTTGCTCTCTAAACTTTAAATGAAGGGCCATTTACTGTAAACTCACACCACCCTGGCTAGTCTGGCACTAACTTTAATACCCAACAACCTTGAAACTGTTGGTTGTGAGCTGCCCAGAAAGGGGTTGCTGGCTATCTAACTCCCTTACTGCCTTGTGGGCTGTCTCAAACCTCTGCCCACCAAGCTGTCAATCACAGAAGACTCCAGCCAATCAGAGCTACGCCCTCTTCCTATTGTTTGCAGAAACAGCTGTCAATTAAAGTCAGTACCCCCAGGTTGGGGCCTGTCCTTTGAGTGGTGACCAGGACGCTTCGCACGAACCTGCCCAATTTTTATTTCTGTGGCGAAGGTGAAAATCACTCCCTTATGAGTAAAAGGAAATCCATTTAGCCAGACTAACCTACTTCACATTTCTGTCAATGAGATTGCTAAATGTTATTAACCGATTTTGAAAAAATAATCTTAAGCTTTAAAACCCATAGTGCAGGACAACACCAAGGTTAGTGGTTAGGTGCCACCATGTTTGGATTTTAAAAGCCTATAGAATTTCAAATCCCTCCATGGCCTCACCCCTCCCCATCTCTGTAATCTCCTTCAGCCCCACAACCCCCCGAGATATCTGCGCTCCTCTAATTCTGCCCTCTTGAGCATCCTCGATTATAATCGCTCAACCTTTGGTGGCCGTGTCTTCTGTTGCCTAGGCCCTAAGCTCTGGAATTCCCTGTGTAAACCTCTCTGCCTCGCTACCTCTGTTTCCGCCTTTAAGATGCTCCTTAAAACCTACCTCTTTGACCAAGCTTATGGCCACCTGCCCTCATTTCTCCTTGTAGCTCGGCATCAAATTGTTTGTCTTTCAATTCTCCTGTGAAGCACTTTGGGACATTTTACTATTTTAAAGGTGCTATATAACTACAAGTTGTTGTTGTTGTTGTAGAATGTCAGAGGAAGGGAAGGCTGAGGGAGGTGAGGAGTCCCACAGTTAATGTCCTGAGGAAGTGTAGCACTCAGTGTGATAAGTTTTGCTTCAACAGAATAAAGATATAAGGAATATGAATAGTTTATAGAACAGCATATTTGGAGCTCATTAGGAACAAGAGCAGCAATGGCCGTATTAATACAATAGCAAAATAGTGCGGATGCTGGAAATCTGAAATAACAACAGAAAGTGCTGGCAACACACAGCAGGTCAGGCAGCATCGAGGAGAGAGAAACAGAGTCAATGTTTCAGGTCGAACTCTTTGTTGTCAGAACTGATTCGTATTAATATTGATTAAAGAGAATAAGGCATGTTCCAATTAAGAGAGAGGTTGGAAGGAATACTTTGTTTCATCTTCACCAATATCATGCAAGTCATGATAGCATATTTTCAACTTCTCTTAGTCTTTATTCCAACAAATACACTTTACCATTAATAAACATAGCAATTAGCACTTTAAGAAGTCCATTTCAGAGCTGTGCTTTGACTCGGAATAGAAATAAACGACTGGGGAAAGGGGGAGAGGGTGGCAGTATTGATCAAAGATACTGTTACAGCACTAGAAAGGGATGATGTGCTTGAGGATTCAAAGACAGAATTTATTTGGTTAGAATTAAAGAACAATAAAGGAGCTATTATGCTGCTGGGTGTAGACTATAGGCAACCAAATGTTGGGAAGGGGATAGAGGAGCAAATTGGCAGAAAGGTGCAAGAACATTAGAGTAGTGATAATGTGGGACTTCAATTATCCTAATTTAAATTGGGAAAATAACAGTGCAAAGGGAAAAGATGGGGAGGAATTCCTGAAATGTATATGAGAACTTTCTTAATCAGTAGGTTTCCAGCCCAACGAGGAAGGAAGCAGTGCTGGATCTAGTTCTGGGGAATGAAGTGGGGCAAGTGGAGTATGTTTCAGTGAGAGAGCATTTGGGAAACAGTGATCACAATATCATTAGGTTTAGAGTTTACAGAAAAGGACCAAGAAAAATAAAATGTGAAAATATTCAACTGGAGGAGGGCTCATTTCAATGAGTTGAAAAGGGATCTGGCCCAGATGGATTGGAATCAATGATTGGCAGGTAAAACAGTAAGGCCTAGAAATTCGGTGACGCCAGCTCGCCTGGGCGCCAGAATTACCGCTGTGAACGGAGCCGCTTGCGCCATCCCAATATTCAGTTTCAGCGTCCCAAACGGAAGCGGGGCGCTGCTCGAGGCGCCCCGCATCCCTCTTGGGGCGCTGCAACTGAATATCGCAGCGCAACGTGCCGCTGCAGGCCTTCCTCCCCTTCTTAAAGGGGAGGGGCCTGCACCAGCGCGATCGGAGATCGCGAGTGCCGGCAAAAGAGCCCGGCACCGAGGAGAAGGGCCGGGCTCTTGGGACACAGCCAGCACTGCCCGGGGGGGGCTCAGGAGGCCGGGGACGGCGGCGCGAGGAGGTGCTGGCAGGCGGCCAGAAAAAAAAATGGCCGCCCCGCACCTCCCCTTTAATTAGCGCCACTACCGCCGCAGGTAGGCCCCCCTGAACTGGTCGCAAATTGCGACCAGCGTTACAGCGGGGGGCGTGACCAAGTATCGTGATTGGGGCGGTAGCGGGGCGCTGCGCACACCGATGATGTCATCGGTGGCGGCGCAGCGCTACAGGCTAACGCCGCCATTAGCGCCCCGCTAAATTTCGCGGGAGGCGTGGCCAGTGGCGCTAAACCCACTAAGTGCACTCTTTGGGCGCTAACTGGTGGCACAGCCCACCGAATTTCTAGGCCTAAATGTGCAATGGGAAGCCTTCAAATAGGTGATAGTTCGGGTACAGACTAGACATTCCCACAAGGGGGAAAAGAAGGGCATCCAAAGCTAGTGCTCCCTGTATGACGAAAGATATAGGGGGAAAAATTGGGTTGCTTTGCGCCTCCCGTTAGCGCCCTAAGAGGGCGCTAATGGGGCGCAAAGCAACAAGCACCCGGGCGCAGCGCAACCCACGCCTCCCGCGAAATTCAGTGGGAGGTTAGTGGTGGCGCTAACCAGTAGCACCCCATGGCATTGCGCCACCTGCAATGACATCATCGCCTTGCACAGCGCCCCATTCGCACCCCGGCCGCAACCTTCGGGAGCGACCCCTGACTTACCACCGGACACTATGTCCGACGGGGTCTGGGGGGCCTACCTGTGGTCGGGGAGGTGCTTTTTAAAGGCAAGGTGCGGGGCAGCCATTTTTGTTGCTGGTGAAGAGATCATAAAGTCTCTGTTTGAAGAATGGACTCAATCGAGAATATTTTTGTGGACTTTATGGGCTGAGGGTGTTTTCCCTGTGGTGGGATTGCCCTGTACAGATGCGTGGGGGATTGGTTTGTTAAATCTCCAGAGAACACATGGCAGTTGGCAGTGACAAAAGAACTGTCAGTCATCCAGGATGTATGGGTTCGCCCAACAGTCCTGGAAAAAGGAAGGGGGCCATTGAACTTGAACTTATTAGAAAGCCACTCTAATATGCAAAAGCACTTCGCACTTCCATCTCAGAAGAGAAGCAGAACAATGAACCCACTAGCCTCAGCCAGCCGAAGAGGAGCTAGTTTTTCCCAACACAAAGACCAAAGATTTGTCCCAGACTTAGGGCCATTAATCCAATCACGGAATACTCATGGGTCCGATGATGAGCCATCACTGATTAAGCACCGGAGTGCTTAGAAACAAAAGGATTTTAAAGATTGGCGGGGAAGATAGGGGTAGCCAGACTCCTATAAAGATAGATTCTTTTCCACCATTCTTTCTCTCTCTCTCTTGCTCTGTCGCTCCACCAAGATGGACCTAACAAGAAGTACCAGAGGAAGAAGCCGCTGAGCGAAGCGATCAGGACCGACTGTGTGTGATGGTAAGCATGGTCTCGAGTGTCCCAAACCGGTAACCAGATATCCCAGGTAAGCTGGGTGAGGTGTAAGGGGCTCAGAGTTTTTCTCAGAAGTGAAGATTTTGGGCTATTCCGAGGGTGGGAGCTTCATTTGGTTCAGCCAGGTGAAGGGGTTTATGCGACTGGGTAATTCGTTGGTAGGGGTGGAATTAGAGTCCACCATAGCAACAAGAGAATTACTGCTTGTTATAGTCCCCAGTTGTGTACTGTATGTATGTTGTTTGTAACCTGGATTTTATTCTCCACAGAGACAGTGATTTCATTTAGTAGTGCATGTTTTAACCAGTGTATGTTAGACCAAATAAATATAAGTTTGATTGTTCACCGAAGCATTCCTGTCCGTGACTTATTCCATTTACATTCTGAATAATAATTCCCGGGTATAGAACTTTCGTAAGGCGGGGGCGATTCGAACCGTTCGTCTAGCAATTGGGCTAGGATCAAAAACTGCTTACACTGGCCGCCTGCCAGCACCTGCCTGCACTCCCGTCCCGGCCTCTTGAACGCCGCCCCCCCCTGCCCTGCGGAGTGCCGGCTCGCTCGAAGAGCCCGGCAACTTCTGAGTGCTGGGCTCCTTTGCGAGCAGATCCCCGGGGGCCCAGCTGGGCCCCGGGTCATGCTGTGCAAGGCCCCTCCCCTTTAAGAAGGGGAAGCAGGCCTGCAATACCGTGGCGTGACGTGCCACAGCGGGTGATGCTGCGGCACATAGCACCGCGATATTGACTCACAGCGCCCCAAGAGGGATGCGGGGCACTTCCAGTAGCACCCCGCTTCCCTTTTGGGGTGCAATCACTCAATTTCTGGCGCGGGGGTGCTAATTTTTCCAGGGCACTAAAAGTAGATTCAGTAGAGAACCAAGCTGAATACAAAAAGTATAGGGGAGAGTGTATAAGAATAGATTAATGGGTAACATAAAAGGGAACCCAGAAGTCTTTTATAAACATTTAAATATTAAAAGGGTAGTTAAAGGAAGGATGGGGCTGATTAGGGGCCAAAAAGGAAATCTTCTTGTGGAGGCAGAGGGCATGACTGAGGTACTAAATGTATATTTTTCATCTGTGTTCACTGGAGAAGTGGATGCTACCAATGTCATAGTAAAGGAGGAGGTAGTATAGAAGTTGGATAGGATAAAAAATAGAATAAAAAGTACTTAAAAGGATGGCAGCGCTCAAAATAGAAAAGTCACCCGGTCTGGATGGGATGAATTCTAGATTGCTGAGGGAATAAGGGTGGAACTTGCGACGGCTCTGGCCACAATCTTCCTTCGACATAGGAGTGGTGCCAGAGGACTGGAGGATTGCAAATGTTGCACCCCTGTTCAAAAAAAGTGGGGAGGGATAAAAGTGGCACCTTCCAGCCATTCAGCCGAACATCAGTGGTAGGGAAACTGATAGAGACATTAATTTGAAACAAAATTAATTGGCGCTAGGAAAAATATAGATTAGAAAATAAAAGTCAGCATGGAATGGTTAAAGGTAAATCATGTTTGACTAACTTGATTGAGTTCTTTGATGAAGTAGTGGAGAGTGTTGATGAGGGCAGTGCAGTTGATGTCATGTATATGGACTTTCAAAAGGTGTTTGATAAAGTACCACATAATACACTTGTTAGCAAAATTGAAGCTCAGACGATTAAAAGGGCAGTGGCTGCATGGTTACAAAATTGGCTAAGAGAAAGAAAGCAGAGAGTGGTGGTGAACGTTTCTTTTCAGATTGGAGGGAATTATACAGTGGTGTTCCCCACGGGTAGGTGCTGGGACCACTGCTCTTTTTGATATATAATGGGCCAGAAATTCGCGGCCAAAGGCGTGAGTGCGCTCGGGGTACTCACGCATCTGGCCATTGGAAATGCCGGCGTTCAGCATGAACAGCGCATGCGGGGAACGCCGGCATTTCCAGACCTCGAGCGCGTGCGACTGCACAGGCAGCGCTTGCGCAGTGAACTTCGTAGATTTCATTCATGAAATCCGTGAGGGTAAGTCTTCAGAAGTTACACTTGAAAAAAGCAAGTGTAAAGTGGTTCATTGGCTGCGGAGGAAGAAACATTTTATCGTGGAGCTTCTGAAATGCAATATTTTTGTTTGGGAAAGGGAGGGACGTTATTTTAAGAAATTTTAAGTAAGTTTTAAAGTTAACATTTTTTTTTTTAAAGGGTTTTCAGAACGGTAGGTAGAAGGAGCAATTGTGGCTGTGTGAATGGAATGTGAGAATGAGTTATGTATGTATGTCCACATATATTCCTTTACGTATATGTATGTATGTTTTATATTCCTTTACTAATGTGTATGAATGTATGTTTTTAATTATGATTTTCCAATAAGTTGCTTTCTCTGAAAGTCATAATTAAATAATACATTCATACACATAAGTAAAGGAATATATACATAACACGCAAAGGAATATATACAGACATACATACTTTCAGAAGCTCCACGATAAGAAATATCTTCCTCCGCAGCCTCTGGAGCAACTGTACCCATGCTTTTTTCATGTGTAAGTTGTAAGGACTTGACCTCACTGAAAGCAGTAATGAAAGCGGCGAATTATACTGCGCACGCGCTGCCTGTGCAGTCGCACGCGTTCTGCCTCTGAACCCCTTCGTTCAGAGGACAGGAAATGCCGGTTTTCCCCAAAAGCACTGTGCATGCTGAAAACTGGCATTTCATCCGGCCAGATGCGTAAGTACCCCGACCGTACTCGCGCAGTTGGAAGGGAATTACTGGGCCAACATTTTACATGTCAATAAAATGAAAAATTTAACAATTGCACGATTTGCCCCCTCGCATCTGCGACTGAGGGTCCAAGGAGGTGCATTGCGCAAGAGGTCATCATCGTACGTATCCTCACACTGTTCCCTTTGGGGAACTGTATGAAGTGGTGGAAGGATTTATGGCCGTGATTAACGCTCATTCCGTGACCGTGACCGTAACCATCTTTGAACCAGCCATTAGGGTGGTTAGTCCTATGGCGGGAGGGTTTTACGGGCTCCCACAACCCATCTGAGGGGGGGGGCCACCAACACCCACGGTCGCAAGTATCCCGCTGGATGTCCACCCAGAATTTAAAGTTGGAGCTCCGACTCCACTTGCCGGGGCTGTCTGGAGTGGGGTTCAAAACCCTACTCCTTCTGGCCCAGCAGCGGGGATGCTTACTGCTACGCAAAAGGCCCACTCCGCACAAAAGGTGACACCCATACGTTTCCTGCGCCTTTTCCCTCCCCGTGACTGGAGCCCTATGCTGCCATTTCACGTTGCTAATTGGATTGGGCCTTTGTCATAGTGGTAGGATCCCCGCCGCTGGGCCAGATCAGGGTAGGGTTTCGAACCCCGCTCCAGACAGTCCCGGCAAGTGGAGTCGGAGCTCCGGCTCTAAATTCTGGGTTGACATCCAGTGGGATATTTGCGTCCGTGGGTGTGGGTGGCCCCCCCTCCTTCTATAGCTTGTGGGAGCCCGTAAAACCCTCCCGCCATAGGACTAACCGCCCTAATGGCTGGTTCAAAGATGGTTACGGTCACGGAATGAGCGTTAATCACGGTCATAAATCATTCCACCACTTCATACAGTTCCCCAAAGGGAACAGTGTGAAGACACGTATGACGACGACATTGCTAAATAAATAAATGGAATTAAAAAAATTCTTTTAGGGCTTTTAAAAGTCTTTAAATTGCTTTAATTCTCTTTAAAACTACTTCAGATTACTCAAAATAATGTAAACTTTTTAAAAAGTTTATAAAAGTTACCAAATCTTCAAAACAATTCCAAAAACCTATTTAAACTGCTGCTTTGCATGTAGAAATGCTTAGCAGCTTGACAGATACATTGGGGGCGTGTCCAGTGAAACTGAGACCTCAAGGGGCGTGTCTCACTTACACTGCACGCTCCTGGCTTCGCGCTGGCTGCACTCCCGGGCGGCGTGACGTCACACGCTGCCCGGGATTCTTCTTTTTCATTCACCAAGTCCAGGCGTCCCTGGAGCTGATCGTCAGTAGCGCGGGGTAAGTGTAAATACGGGGCTTGCACGCGCTGCAAGCCCCGTTCTGGAATTTCTGGGCCATTAATGACCTGGACCTGGGTATTATAGCAGTCGACGCAGACTTCATGGATTTTTAACCCCTATTAAAAACTGGACAGGCTGTTTGGTGGGGGTGTGGGGGTGGGGGGGAGCAGTGTAAAACCCACTCAAGCTGGAGATGACTCATTCGTATGGAAACGAACTGTCCTGGGAACAGTGGCCCGAGAGGCCCACTCCCAAGTCTTGATTAACAAGGCTGATGACTCATTGTTCTAGTCAAGATGAACTCATTAAGTTAATCGGCGGGAAGATCGACAAGAGATCAAAAACCATTTCAAACCATTCAAGAGTTCAAAAACCCATTCCCCCAGGCCATGTGTCCATTAAAGCCACAGGCAATGGTTTGTGTATTGGAGGGGTATTAAAAAGAGCAGTTTGGATAGCTCGCTCTCTCTCTCTCCTGCCCTCCACACAACGTAACATCAAGAAGAGCTGAGCCTTGCTCTTCCAACTGAGACGAACGTCTACTAAGGCTGGGACTTGCATGCTGCAAGGCCGGTACGGAACCAGGTAGCCGAGATGTACGGGAGGAAGCTGCAAGCAAGATAAAAGGGGCAATCTAGGTGAGCATTGTCAAGCCTACACACCCATAAGATCACTTAGCTGTGTGAGGGGGTGCCTGTATGTTCCTACCAAACCAGAGGGGGTTTAGCGTTGGAAGGGTCCTGTGATAGTTTAGTTCATGGGAGGGTGTTTTTTGGCCATGGTAAGTCAGCACGGCAGGGGCTTGTTGGACAAGTCAGGGTTGTACTGTTTTAAACTGTACTGTTGTGTTCACACCACTTGTACTGTATGTGAGTGGAGTGGCTTTTGTTAACCATAATAAACACTGTATGGGTGAGCCCGAAAACGCTGTCCGTGTTCAAATCTTTCCTCAGTAATCCCTATCATCCAGAACTTGTAGTAAGGGGGTTTGCGTGCTCACTATGGGCAGGGCAAAACCACTTACAATAATTGGCGATTGCGGCAGGGGCCATAGGAAATTGGCCACTGCAAAAACCGGTTACAGATTTGGCGACTGCGGCAGGACGGGGCGGTAAGGAGGTGCAGTCGGGTCCCACGGCGTGGGGTGCCGTGGATGCCTCCCTACTCGCCGACCACGAGCTGCAAGAGGCCCCGATGGGAGAGGTCTTAAATGGGGTGCTTGTTAATGCGGCAGGGAACACTGTAAATATTTTGTAAATAACCAAAACCAGATCCGTGAAGGAAAACCCTCTCACAGAGCAGAACTGTTTTGCTTTTGTTTTGCTAGGGAACCAAAGGAGATCGGAGGAACAAAGGGATATGGATATTGTACTTGTATTCCTAATGATGATCGGAACTGGCAGCATGGAAACAGGAGACACCGAGGTGTCCCTCCTCTACAGCTGCACAGGAGGGAATGGGCCTACCGTGACACAGCGGAGTAGGACAGGGGACACTGATGGAATGGCCACTTACTTCCACGAGGGAAGGTGGCCAGGGTGGCTGGGATCGAACTCGACTCGGTACTCCGGCAGCGAGGGTTTCACGTATGGAGAAGCTTCCATACTGTGTCCCAAACTGCAGGTCACAGCCACACGGTTTAGGGTGACTGAGGGGAAACGCGTCTGTCTAAGATGTGAGGGACACATTCCCTTGGGACGGTGGTGGTGGTTAAAGAAGTTGGGCCAGGCCAAGGGTAACAGTTCCACGGACTGGGAGAAACTGGGGGACGATACGTACCGACAGGTAATGGGGGTGAGGGCGGGAGTAGAAATGTGCTGGAATAAATGGTGGAAAGAGGAACAGGGAATTTACGTGTGTATGTGGGGGTCGGAACTGTCTGCCCGGCAGGTGTGTTGATTGCCTTCTTGCGGCAGTGGCAGGATTCCGGGGCCGGGATCAGATGGGATCAGAGTGGGGACTCCTGCATGATCCCAGACCCTCCCAACACAGTAAATTCCACAGAACTGGTAGCACACAAGAGGAAGCCCCTGCCCACAGCCCCACTGGTACAGGAAACAAAGGGACCACACCGGGACCGAGGAATGGGTTGGTGTTAGTCCCGACCGGCAAGCTCTTGTACCACGACGTTCACTACGAAGTCGCGTCGGTCATTCTTAAATTTAACCCGGGCACAGCTGCCCCGGTGGTGTCCGGTAGAAATGGAAAAATTATATGAGGCCCCGTTGAAGGAAATGTTCTGACAATTTTATGAATTAAGTTACGGGGACGCGAATCGGGAAAGTCTGTACGATTTAACGATAAACCATCGCATTGGTTCGGGGAGACATAGACGTGGGGTATTTAATGATCCAGCTACAGCCTTCAGCATGGGCACGTCCATTATCAACAGTATGGACGATGCACAGTTGCAGATGCAGGTCAACACCTTAAGGGACCAGCTGCGAAAGATACTGCGGGAGGGTAACGAGCTAGAGGGGTCGGAGTTACGGGAGGATCAGGCTATGACTATACATTTAAAGGAAGTCATAGCCGAGCTGGAGGCACATGCTCAGACAATCAACAGTTTGATCAGGGAGGATCAGAATGCCTCGGCGCAGGCAGCGATAAACGATGCGTGTGTGTTGTACGGTGCATGCCTGCTGAACAAAGGGTGCAGTAATTTGGAGGACCTACAGCAAGGTCGCGTCCCTTCGTGGGTCAGTAACCGGCACCTCACTACGCTCAGCCCGTACAAAAATTTAATGAGCCCGTGCCAACTCCGACTGGCGTCAGAGGCATACCCGGTCCCAGTTGACTGTGGCCAGTCCAGCCACACTGTAATGGGGATTGTACTCCGGATGCCAGTAATGGGCGGGTCACCGTGGCCAGCGCCGGTATACCGAGTAGAGAATATTGGCGTCCTAAGGGACGGGGTGCACGTGCGACATCATGGGGCCCCACCGTTTGTTGTAAAGTGGGAGAACGCCATGACCGGCACTGACCTCAATGGATGCCGGAGCAGGGGCGCGCACATGGTGTTGTGTCCTCAGCATTTGAATGCGTTTAATCGGCCGGTGTGCGGGTTTGAATCAGAGGGTGCAGAGCCCATTAATTGCACCATGGAGGTGATGGCCCAAAGCCACGTTCCACCCCAGGTAGCATATGCGGGCAGAGGGACGTACTGCATCACGACAAGCGTGGACCAGTACCGGGTACACAACGGCACTTGGTGCCCGGTCACCGATAAGACTTTCTGCTTCAAACCCCGTACAGAAGTTCAGGTGGCTCAAGAGCGCATCATTCCCATTCCAGAGCCCACTACGGTAAACTTAACAGTGAACGACATGGTACAGGACCTGCAACAATACGTAACACGGTTTGGGTATGAAATTCCTCCTCTGCCCGAACACCTCACTAAATTAATAAAGGAAGTTGAACTCTCCCAAAAGCATTTCTATACCCTTGAGCAATGGAACAGGGAAATGGGGAATGAGATCTCCGAACTGGTTTCTCCGTCATGGTGGGACATCAGCCTGAATATCGAGATTCCCCCATGGATTCATGTGATTTCTCGCGTGATTGTAGTAGTTTATTGTGTGTTAGTGTTTTACCTTCTCCGGTTATCATGCAGAAAGCGAAGTAAAATACTCAGAAACCGGTGGCAAGCTTTGATTAAAGAATAGCCCAGAGTTGACTGTCTGTTTGTATATACACCTGTAACTGTGATGTGATTTGTTGCATAAAGTGTGAGATACAGGACCCTGGGGTAAAATTTGATGTACGGTTTGGTTGGGATATACAGTACGCCTCCCGCAGCGGAAGAGCCCCGAGACCAGAGAGGCAGCGGACCTGCGAGGGAGCACCAGAGGCGGCAGAGGTACTTAAAGAGCAGCCTGAGGCAGCGAGGCCCAGAGCCCCGAGACTGGAGAGGCAGCGGACCTGTGAGGGATCACTCGAGGCGGCAGAGGTACTTAAAGAGCAGCCCGAGGCAGCGAAGCCCAGAGCCCCGAGACCGGAGAGGCAGTGGACCTGCGAGGGATCACCAGAGGCCCGACCAAGACAGGTGCCGGGAGAGAGGTAAAAAGTAATCCAAGTGTGACATCACCAGGAAGCAGGTAAGTGATTGGTTGGTGAGTATTTCTTTTATTACAAGCTTAAATTCTGCAGTTTATATTTCCTTGGGTCTCTGTGGTGTAGTGGGGACATTTGGTAAATAAGCACCCTAGAGTATATCTTTAACTGGTGGTATTGAGTTAATTTAAATTAATTGAAGGGGTAAGTCATGCCAGGAGAGCCCAGCCCCGTGTTGTGCTCCTCTTGCTCTATGTGGGAATTCAGGGACGCTGCCGGTGTCCCTGATGACCACGTGTGCCAGAAATGCATCCAGCTGCAGCTACTAACAGGCCGTATTGAGGCGCTGGAGCTGCGGATGGATGGGTTGTGGAGCATTCATGATGCTGAGAGGGTCGTGGATTACACGTTTGATGAGTTGGTCACGCCGCAGGGTAGGGCTGCACAGGCAGAAGGGAAATGGGTGACCACCAGGCGGAGCAGTAGAAGCAGGCAGGTAGTGCAGAAGACCCCTGTGGCCATCCCCCTTTCAAACAGGTATACCAATTTGGATACTGTTGAGGGGGATGACTCACCAGGGGAAGGCAGCAGCAGCCAACTTCCTGGTGCCGGGGGTGTTGCTGCTGCTCAGGAAGGGAGGAAAAAGAGTGGGAGAGCAATAGTGGTAGGGGAGTCTATCGTAAGGGGAACAGATAGATGGTTCTGTGGCCGTAGACGTGACTCCAGGATGGTTTGTTGCCTCCCTGGTGCCAGGGTCAAGGATGTCACTGAACGGCTGCAGGGCATTCTGAAAGGGGAGGGTGAACAGGCAGAGGTCGTGGTTCACATTGGGACCAACGACATAGGTAGGAAGAGGGATGAGGTCCTGCAACAAGAATTTAGGGAGCTAGGTAGCAGATTAAAGAGCAGGACCTCAAAGGTTGTAATCTCTGGATTACTCCCGGTGCCACGTGCTAGTGAGTATAGGAATAGGAGGATAGAGCAGATGAATGCGTGGCTAAAGAGTTGGTGCAGGAGGGAGGGCTTTAGTTTCCTGGATCACTGGGCCTGCTTCTGGGAAAGATGGGACTTGTACAAGTCGGACGGGTTGCACCGGAACCAGAGCGGGACAAATATCCTTGCGGGGAGGTTTGCTAGCACTGTTCGGGGGGGTTTAAACTAAAATGGCAGGGGGTTGGGAACCTGAGCAGGGAGACAGAGGAAAGGAAAACAGGGATAAAAGCAAAAGATAGGAAGGAGAAAAACAAAAGTGGCAGTCAGAGAAATCAATGGTTTAAATCAAACGTGGCCACAGTAAATAATAATTCTAATAGGTCTAAGAGCGTTAAAAAAACAAGCCTGAAGGCTTTGTGTCTTAATGCGAGGAGCATTTGTAATAAGGTGGATGAATTGGCTGCGCAAATAGAGGTAAACGAATATGATTTGGTAGGGATTACAGAAACGTGGCTCAAGGATGGCCAAGACTGGGAACACAACATCCAGGGGTATTCGATATTCAGGAAAGATAGGCAAAAAGGAAAGGGAGGTGGGGTAGCATTACTGGTTAAAGAAGGGATTAATACAATTGTAATGAAGGATATGAGCTCTGATGATGTGGAATCTGTATGGGTAGAATTGAGAAATACTAAGGGGAAAAAAACATTAGTGGGAGTGGTATATAGACCTCCAAACAGTAAGGTGGAGGTTGGGGATGGCATTAAAAGGGAAATTAAAGAAGTGTGCAATAAGGGCACAGCAGTCATCATGGGTGACTTTAATCTACATATAGATTGGGCCAACCAAATTAGTAACAATACTGTGGAGGAGGAATTCCTGGAGTGTTTACGGGATGGTTTCCTGGACCAATATGTCGAGGAACCAACCAGAGATCAGGCCATCTTAGACTGGGTATTATGTAACGAGAAAGGATTAATTAGCAATCTTGTTTTACGAGGCCCCTTGGGTCGGAGCAATCATAATATGATCGAATTCTTCATTAAGATGGAGAATGAAGTAGTTGACTCAGAGACAAGGGACCTCAATTTAAATAAAGGAAACTACGATGGTCTGAGGAGCGAGTTGGGTAGGATTGAGTGGGGAATGGCGCTCAAAGGGTTGACGGTGGATAGGCAATGGCATACATTCAAAGACCGAATGGATGAGCTACAGAATTTGTTCATCCCAGTTTGGCATAAAAATAAAACAAAAAAGGTGACTCAACCGTGACTAACAAGGGAAATTAGGGATAGCATAAGATCAAAGGAGAGGATATATAAATTGGCTAGAAAAAGCAATAATCCTGAGGATTGGGAGCAGTTTAGGAGTCAACAAAGGAGGACAAAGGGATTAATTAAGAAAGGGAAAATAGAATATGAGAGTAAGCTAGCTGGGAACATAAAAACTGACTGTAAAAGCTTTTATAGATATGTGAAGAGAAAAAGATTGGTGAAGTCAAGCGTAGGTCCCTTACAGTCAGAATCAGGGGAATTTATAATGGGAAACAAGGAAATGGCATGCCAACTATATACATGCTTTGGTTCTGTCTTCACAAAGGAGGACACAAATAACCTCCCAGAGATGCCGGGGAACATAGGGTCTGATGAAAGAGAGGAACTGAAAGAAATCAGTATTTGTAGGAAAATGGTGTTAGGAAAATTGATGGGACTGAAGGCCGATAAATCCCCAGGGCCTGATGGTCTACATCCCAGGGTACTTAAGGAAGTGGCCCTAGAGATAGTAGATGCATTACTGGTCATCTTCCAGAACTCGATAAACTCTGGAACGGTACCCATGAATTGGAGGGTAGCTAATGTTACCCCACTATTCAAAAAAGGTGGTAGAGAAAAAGCGGGGAATTATAGACCGGTAAGCCTGACATCGGTAGTGGGGAAAATGGTAGAGTCTATTATAAGAGATGTAATAGCAGAGCACTTGGAAAGCAGTGACAGGATCGGACAAAGTCAACATGGATTTACAAAAGGTAAATCATGCTTGACTAATCTACTGGAATTTTTTGAGGATGTAACTGGTAAAATAGATAGGGGAGAACCAGTGGATGTGGTGTATTTGGACTTTCAGAAGGCTTTCGATAAGGTCCCACACAAGAGATTAGCGTGCAAAATTAAGGCACATGGGATTGGGGGCAAGGTATTGACTTGGATAGAGAACTGGTTGGCGGACAGAAGGCAAAGAGTTGGAATAAACGGGTCGTTTTCCGAGTGGCAGGCAGTGACTAGTGGGGTACCGCAAGGATCGGTCCTAGGACCCCAGCTGTTCACAATATATATTAATGATCTGGACGAGGGAATTGGATGTAATATCTCCAAATTTGCAGATGACACAAAGCTGGGCGGGAGGGTAAGCTGCGAGGAGGATGTCGGGAAACTCCAGTACGATTTGGACAGGTTGGGTGATTGGGCAGAAACATGGCAAATGCACTATAATGTGGATAAATGTGAGGTTATCCACTTTGGTGGCAAAAACAGGAAGGCAGATTATTATTTGAATGGCAAAAGATTGGGAGAAGAGGAAGTGCAAAGAGACCTGGGTGTCCTTGTGCACCAGTCGCTGAAGGTAAGCATGCAGGTGCAGCAGGTGGTTAAGAAGGCAAATGGTATGTTGGCCTTCGTAGCAAGAGGGTTTGAGTACAGGAGCAAGGATGTCTTGCTACATTTGTACAGGGCCTTGGTGAGACCGCACCTTGAGTATTGTGTGCAGTTTTGGTCACCTGAGGAAGGACGTTCTTGCCATGGAGGGAGTGCAGCGAAGATTCACCAGGCTGATACCTGCGATGGCAGGAATGACGTATGAGAAGAGATTGTGTTGATTGGGCTTATACTCACTGGAGTCTAGAAGATTGAGAGGGGATCTCATCGAAACGTATAAAATTCTGTCAGGTCTGGACAGACTAGATGCAGGAAGGATGTTTCTGATGGCCGGGTAGTCCAGAACCAGGGGTCATAGTCTAAGGATAAGGGGTAAGCCTTTTAGGACTGAAATGAGGAGGAATTTCTTCACCCAGAGAGTGGTGAACCTGTGGAATTCTCTGCCACAGAGGGCGGTGGAGGCTAGTTCATTAAATATATTCAAGAAAGAGTTGGATATATTTCTTGAGGCTAAAGGGATCAAGGGATATGGGGAAAAGGCAGGGACAGGGTACTGAATTTGGATGATCAGCCATGATCACATTGAATGGCGGAGCAGGCTCGAAGGGCCGAATGGCCTACTCCTGCTCCTATCTTCTATGTTTCTATGACAGAACTTTTGATGATATTTCTGTTTGGGAAAAGTTGAAATATCAAAGGGTGGCCTGTAGCAGTCGATGCAGACTTCATGGATTATTGGATTTTTAACCCTATTAAAAACTGGACAGGCTGTTTGGCGGGGGGGGGGGGAGCAGTGTAAAACCCACTCAAGCTGGAGATGACTCATTCGTATGGAAACGAACTGTCCTGGGAACAGTGGCCCGAGAGGCCCACTCCCAAGTCTTGATTAACAAGGCTGATGACTCATTGTTCTAGTCAAGATGAACTCATTAAGTTAATCGGCGGGAAGATCGACAAGAGATCAAAAACCATTTCAAACCATTCAAGTGTTCAAAAACCCATTCCCCCAGGCCATGTGTCCATTAAAGCCACAGGCAACGGTTTGTGTATTGGAGGGGTATTAAAAAGAGCAGTTTGGATAGCTCTCTCTCTCTCTCTCCTGCCCTCCACACAACGTAACATCAAGAAGAGCTGAGCCTTGCTCTTCCAACTGAGACGAACGTCTACTAAGGCTGGGACTTGCATGCTGCAAGGCCGGTACGGAACCAGGTAGCCGAGATGTACGGGAGGAAGCTGCAAGCAAGATAAAAGGGACAATCTAGGTGAGCATTGTCAAGCCTACACACCCATAAGATCACTTAGCTGTGTGAGGGGGTGCCTGTATGTTCCTACCAAACCAGAGGGGGTTTAGCGTTGGAAGGGTCCTGTGATAGTTTAGTTCATGGGAGGGTGTTTTTTGGCCGTGGTAAGTCAGCACGGCAGGGGCTTGTTGGACAAGTACTGTTTTAAACTGTACTGTTGTGTTCACACCACTTGTACTGTATCCGAGTGGAGTGGTTTTTGTTAACCTTAATAAACACTGTATGGGTGAGCCCAAAAACGCTGTCCGTGTTGAAATCTTTCCTCAGTAATCCCTATCGTCCAGAACTTGTAGTAAGGGGGTTTGCGTGCTCACTACAGGCGGGACAAAACCACTTACAATAATTGGCGTTTGTGGCAGGGGCCATAGGAAATTGGCCACCGCAAAAAACGGTTACAGTATACAGGGCATAATATCAATGGTTGCAAATGATACGAACCTTAGAAATGTAGTAAACAGTGAGGCGGGCAGTAACAGACTTCAGAAGGACATAGACAGACTGGTGAAATGGGAAGATACATGGCAGATGAAATTTTATGCAGAGAAATGTAAAGTGATTCATTTTAGTAGGAAGAATGAGGAGAAGCAATATGAACTAAATGGTACAATTTTAAAGGGGGTGCAGGAACAGAGAGACCTGGGGGTTTATGTACAGAAGTATTTGAATGTGGCACATGTAACATTTGCATATTGAATTATCATTGGCCTGCAGGCATCTGTAAGGACTACTATTGTTTTGGAAGACCCAGGCAAGGGGTCCTAACTCCATCTTGTCCCCACTGTGCTGTATGAGTAAGTTCACAGACCTAATGCTTCATAAAAGAGTTTAAACTGTAATACTCCGTTGTCCTGCAAGTTATTATTTTTGTGCAAAGTGTGCAAAACAAGACATGGTGTCAGAACAGGGATTTGAAATGGACATCGTTGGAGCTCCCTTACCTCGAATGAATTGGGGATCTTTGAAATTACATAGAGAATGGCGCAAGTTCAAGCAACACATGCAGTTGATCTTTTCGGGTCCGTCGAAAAGCAAAAGGGAGGAAGAAAGATGCAGCTACCAACTCCTGTGGATCGGAGAAAAAGGGAGAGATATTTTTAACACATGGGCCTAGAAATTCGATGGGCTGTGCCACCAGTTAGCGCCTAAAGAAGGCACTCAGTGGCTTTAGCGCCACTGGCCATGCCACCCGCGATATTTAGCAGGGCGCTAATGGCGGCATTGGCCTGTAGCGCTGCGCCACCACCGATGATGTCATTGGTGTGCGCAGTGCCCCGCTACCACCCCGATCGCGATATTTGGTAGTGCTGCCTCTGTAACGCCGTTCGCAAATCGCGCCTGGTTCACGAAGCCTACCAGTGGCGGTAGTGGCGCAAATTAAGGTGGAGGTGCGGGGCACCTCCGTCCCCGGCCTCCTGATCCCCCGCCCCCCCAGGGCGGTGCCGGGCTCTTTTGCCGGCACTCGAGAGCGGTCATCGTGCTGGTGCAGGCCCCTCCCCCTTAAGAAGGGGAGGAAGGCCTGCAGTACTGCAGCACGCTGTGCCGCAGCGTGTGGCGCTGCGGCATGTTGCGCTGCGATATTCAGTTTCAGCGTCCCAAGAGGGATGCAGGGCGCCTCGAGCAGCGCCCCGTGTCCCTCTTGGGGTGCTCAAGCTGAATTTCCGGTGGGCGCAACGGCTCTGATCGCAGCGGTAATTCCGGCACCCAGGCGAGCTTGGCGCCCCGTTTGGGCCTCCACCGAATTTCTAGGCCATGGTCTCTCACTGCGGATGAAGCAAAGGTACTGAAAAGTTATTTTGACCGTTTTGAATCAAATGTGATGCCCAAGACAAATACGATATTTGCTAGGTATAAGTTTAAGGAGAAAGTACAAGGAGCGAGTGAGTCGTTTGAACAGTTCGTGACTGAGTTAAAACTGCTGGTAAAAGACTGTGAATATGCGGATAAAGATGAGATGGTCAGAGACCGCATCATGTTTGGAATACATTCAGCTAAAGTGAGAGAGAAACTTTTGAATGTTGGGTCCGGGCTAACGCTGGACAAAGCTATGGACATAGCTAGATCGCACGAGATAGCCCAAGCACAGTTGAAAACCATAACCGGTGCCACGAACAGCTCAAGTGAACAGACAGTGCACGCAGTTAATAGACACACACCAAAGAACACCGCCCCGAGAGCGTGTTTCAGAACAGACAGAACAGAGGGAGTTCTAAAAATGAGCGACACAGACATAAAACACTTCAAAAACTGTGGATATTGTGGAAACAAGATGCATGAAGAAAAGGAGCACTGCCCTGCCAAAGGAAGGCAATGTGCTAAATGTGGTAAACCGTACCACTTTGCTAAAGTTTGCAGGACTGTTTTTGGAACAACAGTACACACAGTGAGTGACAGCCAAATGCCAGTTAGAGAGTCGAATGCAGAGGAACTGTTTATCGATTCTGTGTCACACAAACAGATTTCAGAGACTGAGCAAGCCTTTGCCGATATTGAGATAGGAAAACAGGGCAAAGAGCTTAAGTTTAAACTATACACTGGATCTCAGGTTAATGTAATTCCTCTGAGTGAGTATCACAGCTTGAAGGATGAGTGTGAGCTACAGCCCACCTCACACAGACTGACCATCTATGGGGGTGAGCAGCTCATTGTAAAAGGCACATGCGTGATGAAATGCAAGTACAAAGAAAGCGACATGATGTTGGACTTTTACATTGTTGACACTCGAGCACCTCCAGTGCTAGGTCTAAAGGCATGTTTAGGCATGGACTTCATCAAGCTAGTGCTATCATTGACAGCACCAGTTGAGAAGCAGACAGCCATGGAGGAGTTTGCTGACATTTTCAAAGGAATCGGACTATTCCCAGGTGAATGCACTATTCACCTTGACCCAGCAGCAACCCCTGTGGTTTGCCCACCGAGAAGGATACACCTTGCTCTACATAGTCGCCTGAAGGAGGAGCTGCAGAGCATGGAGAATACAGAAATCATCGTCCGGGAAACAGAACCGACAGAGCAGGTCAACGCGTTAGTAGTGGTTGAGAAACCACGTACAGGCAAGCTCAGAGTCTGTCTCGACAAGGCTAACAACCGCCCTCACTACCCTTTACCAACGCTAGATGACATCACACCCAAGCTAGTGGGAGCACGTTACTTCAGTGTAATGGACGCACGATCAGGATACTGGACTATCAAGCTCACGGAAGAGTCATCTAAGCTAACAACGTTCAACACACCATTTGGACGCTACCAATTTCTGCGTTGACCATTTGGCCTTATCTCAGCTCAGGATGAATTCCAGCGTAAGATCGACAAAACCTATGAAGGCCTCGACGGAGTGTAAGGGGTTTTCCTCGAGAGGTTTCCCTGAGGTTTCTCTCTCTAGAGGCCTCTCTCTGTTGCACAGTAAACCTTGAGAGGTTCGACCCACTCGCCCCTTAGATTCTATACTCTGGCCTTAGGCGCAGGAACTACAATGTAGAGAAAGCTCTTGTAGACCAAGTTTGATGAAACAAAATGAAATTTTATTGCATAAGGAAAAATATAAAATCAAATGCAAGCAGATGAGGGAGTACATGGGAGGGAAAAACACACAAACAAATCATAACGACACAATACTAACTAAAGCAAATACAGGCATCTTATACTCTACAAAAATCATCATGAAATAAGGAAACACACCGAACATCGAGGGACAACAACTCATGTTAATTGTACCCTTAAATCCACCCCCTTATTAAACCTATCTAGATCTGATTGTGAAGGGCCAGAAACATGCTCACCAATCCCACTAGGAAGTGCAAGGTTTTGAAATCGAGTCTGTGTTTGGTCCTTTCAGGCGTTTCATCTCCACGTGGATTGTGGAGCCCCTGCGAGCTGCGCCACACCTCTCTCCTGAGGTGGGGGTCGGGGGCGGCGGGACACCGGCGGGCCTGGATGTCGGCGGGGTCGAGGATCGTCGGCTCGACCCTGGTTAGAGGAGCCTTGGGCTGGCTCCCATCGCTTCGTCAGGTTCCTTTTCTCTCTTCTCCCGAGCCGGGGTGGCTGGAAGTTTTCTTCGCTTGGGACCTTTATGTTTTTGTCTCTTCTCCCAAGTTGGGTTGATGGCGTCTCGTTCCGGCAACGGCCCGGGGATGGTCGATGATCTCCCGATGTGCTTCCCCGGGGCGGAACGCCGGTTTCGAGACGGCCTTCTCGATGTTGGCTTTCTTCTTCCTCCTGCGATTGACTGCTCCTTCTTCTGGGTGTCCGGATTCAAGCTGCATGTTTTCCAGCTCTCCAACCCAGCGTGTCTGCCTGTGTGCCTGCGTGTCCTTCAGCTGCCAGCTTCCTCCAACTGCCGAGAAGTCTCTCCAAATATACCTTTCTTCCAGAGGCTTCACTTCCCGCCCAAAATCAGGTTAGTCTTTGTTTTAATTTTGGCGGGCTGGGAGCACAGTGGGGTAGTTATTATATTTAAAATGTCTTAAATGGCTGGTAACAGGCCCATCTCTGGTCTGGAATTACCTTCATTGTTTTTAATGGCCTGCTGATCTCGTTATCTAGTCCTGGGTGCTGTTCTCATGAATATGAAATTGTCCCCTTTTGTCTGGGGCAACATTTTAATGGCCTCTGTCTCCAGGCCGATCTTGACTGGATCTGCATCTAATCCATATGCATACCTGTGGGTCTGGTTTCGTTCTCTCAGAAACGGCTTCCAGAACTTACTGTGGGTTGAATCCACAAATCTGCCTGAGGTTGCGCAGGAACAATTTTAAAGTGTACCAATAAGCTGGTCACATGGTATGGTGGCCATTTTGTATGCCCCTTTTTCTGGGCTCCTTTTAAAACAGTCTTTAAAAGCATGGCCTCTTCTGCCATTTGACCCTTATTAATATAAAGTCCAATTTTGCGAATCCTACACTCCCCCCTGATGATACTGTAACTTGCTTGAAGTATCATAATTCTGGGTGAGCAAAATTTTCTGACTTTCCACAATCTAACCATCCCCAGTATTTACCTATCCATGACCCCACGACACATGCATTTCCCATTTCAGAAAAATCAAGTGTACATTGAGCATCTATAGATGGCAATACCTTGGAGTTAAAAATCTAAAAACTTACTTCCAGGCATGGAGGGGGGCCTTATACCCCTACATCACCTAGTGCATACACATTACTTTCTAATAATAACATCTCATCCAATAAAACTTCAATCAGAAAATAAAATACTTACATGAAAAATTCAAAATGCACTTGAATACATATCAAAAATAATACAGAGGAGGGAGGGAAAACTTTAACTTTATACAAAGCAGCAAAATCAAATGGGTGTCTCTTCTTCTACCCGCACATAATGCTCCCTCCATTCCCCTCTATTCTCATACTTTAGCGAATGTTTGACCTTTTTACAGTGTACAAACAGTAAATAAACTACAATGACAACCTGGCACACTACAAGAATGTGGGAGGCTATCCTAATCCAGGAAGGGATTTCTATATTAGTGAACAGGTCCCACCACGGTGGGGTCACTATATCCAATATGTCTGCCCCTATCTCTAAAGTCTTCTGCTCCAGTGTGTAGAAGTGTTTCTGTGAAACAACAACGGCTTTTAATATCTTGGTGAGGTGTTCAGGGAGAGGGGGAATGATATATCCAAAATGTGCAACGAATCGCTGCAAATCGGTGAAATTTTCTTTTACACTGATGTGAACAGTGGAAGGTTCAGGAATGGGGACAATTTGCTCTTGGGCCACTTGAACTTCTGCCCTGGGCTTGAAACAGAAGCTGCTGTCACTAACCGGACACCAACCGTGCTGGTCGTGGGGCGCTGCAGTGGTGACACAGTATGTCCCACGTCCGATATATGCCACCTGCGGGGACACATGGCCTTGTGCCATTGCCTCCATGGTGCAATTTATAGGCTTCACGCCAGCAGTTCTGAACCCGCACTGTGGTTTTGAATGGGCATTCAAGTGCTGGGGACACAGGATGATGTGTGCTCCCCGGCTCCGGCACCCCGAGAGGTCGGTACCCGTCATTGCATGCTCACATCGAATGACGTAAGGTGGGACCTCCGTGTAGCGAATGTGCGCACCCCCCTGAATGACTCCAATGTTCTCCACCCTGTATACTGGGGCGGGTTTTGCTGTCTTTCCCATCACCGGCATTCTTACCACTATACCCATAATGGTGTGATTAGACCGTCCACAGTCCACTGGGACTGGGCAGGCCTCTGAAGCTAGTCTGAGCTGGCACGGACTCAATGTATTCCCAAAAGGGTGGAGGGCTGCGAGGTGCTTGTTGCTGATCCAGGAGGGGACTAAGCCTTGCTTTAAATCCTCCAGATTACTGCGGCCCTCGCCCAGTAACCACACCCCGTATAGCACACAAGCTTCGTTCTGCGCAGCCTGATCGGACGCATTCCGATCCTCCCTGATGCGAGCATTTACCATTCTGGCGTGTTTCTCCAGCTCAGCTATTATCTCTTTTAAGTGTAGTGTCATGGCCTGGTCCTCATGTAACTCAGAACCCACTACCTTATTCTCATCGGTCAGTATCTTTCTCAACTGTGTTTTTAAACCATTAATCTGGGTTTGCAGCTCCACGTCATCCAGTGTGTTGATGACGGAAGTTCCTGTATTAAAAGCTGTGAAAATATCATTTACTGCACCCCTTCTTTGTCTCCCTACTCTGTCCAAGACCTCGTGTGGTGTGGTGTACAATTCGGCTCTGTCGACATCGGCAAAGTCGAATTCGTAAAACTGTTTAAACATGTTTGCTAACAGGACCTGGTATAATTGCTCCGTTCCCCTGGGGCACCACGCGGGCAATCGTACCTCGGTGAGGTTTAAAATCACCGAAGCCACCGCGTAGTGGACCCCTTGGTACAGCACCTGATCTGTGGGTACCAATACCAATCCGTTCCCGGGTCCCTTTGTTGTGGTGGGGCACCCTTCCTTGAGGGCTTTAGCTACCGGAACTGTGGGCAGGGGCTTACGGTGCCGGGTGATGAGCTCCGTGGCGTTTACTGGGATCTGTGAGTATGGGACTCCGCACGCCCATGTGCTGACATCCCACCTCATTCCTTGCCCAGCATCCTGCCACTGTCTTTGGAAAAAGATGGAGATGCCTGTGGGGCAAGCGCGTTCTGAACCCTACATACAGATGTAGATCCCCTCATCTGGTTCCCACCATTTGTCCCAACAGACACTCAACCCCCCGTGAGTTCCCGTTATTGTCCGATGGGTGTTATTACCCAATCTTTCCCATTCCACCGCTGAGTTCTTCATGGTGCTGCTCAACTTGCGCAGCCACCACCAGCGGTCCAAAGGTACATGTCCGTTGCAAACAAGGCAAATCTTCTTGCCCACAGTGACGCTGATCCTGGGTGCAATGATCCGCACCCTGGGGCACGTCAGAGACGTTTCTCCGTATGCAAACCCCGTCTGGCTGGAGTATTCAGAAGAGTTCGACCCCAGCCAGCCTGGCCATCTCCCTTCATGAAAGTAGGCAGCAGTCTCTTCAGCGTCCCGTGAGCCGGTTCTGTCAGTCGCGATGGGGCCTCTATTTCCAGAGCACCCATCGACAGTGGAGTCCTTGGTGCGGCCCCGATAGGCCCAGCTCCATCCGACCATCATGAACGCGACGAGGATCCCTCTCATCTTTCTTCTGGTTCCTGCAATAAATCAAACAACACAGCCAGGCTCCCGAGAGATTCTGGCTTAGGTGACGGCATGATCGGCTCTTTCGACCTCGATCCAAAACAACACACATACTGAGCAGATTTAAAACTACTTAAACTCTAATCATTTTAATATTTACACACCTTAAACTTAAACCTAAACTTAACTTATGTACAGCGCCACCCGTCCCCGGGCGGCTTGCCTAATCCCTGGTTGGACTGCAGCTTGCCGCTCCCTGTGGCGGGGCTGCAGTGACCTGTGGTTCTGGTTCCCCGCAGCCTTTTGCTGCTAAACGGGGACTGTGTTTTTTCATGGATTTCTGAAGTCGGCGTCTACTGGGAGCAGGGGAATCGGGCCAAGGTTTTACAGGCTGAGGCGTTCGAGTCGATCTGCGAAAAGGTACTTTGGGCATGGCTCCCTTAGCGAGTGGACCTTCGGGTGGGACCTTAGCTCTCACAGCCCGTGGCTCTTCCACGACTGTAGGCTTCGGCTCCCTCCCCTCAGGCTCCGCCCCTTCGGGAATTGGGTCTGTGGCAGACGGCTCCTCCTCACCTGTCCCTACAGGTGGAGAATCTCTGCCTCCAATTTCTACCTCCCCCACGCTCGAGTCGAGGGCGGGATCTCTGTCCTCCGACTCCACCTCATCCAGAATCGTATCGAGGGCGGGACCTTGTTGTTCGGGCCCCTCCTCATCTGAGTCCCAGGCCATCAGAGAAGGCTCCCCCCAGGTGGGTGGGACCTCTTCTCCTCCCAAGCAGGCTACAACGCCAGCTTGTGTGGTCTGTGACTCATCGCGCGCCTCAGGCTGAGGATCCTTATCCTCAGACCTGGCTTCGGTTGCTGATGATTTTGCACCCGCTTTAAACAGTTTGCACTGATTGATGTGAAACCATTAGTGTGCCGGGGCAACTTCACTGCGTATACCATGGGACTGGTTTTGCCTACAATTTTGTAGGGTCCCCTGTACAGTGGTTATGAACTCCCCACTCAGGCAGAGTCTCCTACCATGACCTTATCTCCAACTTCCCACTCCTGGGCTCCAGTGGCGGGGATCGATAGATCTTGTACCGATTCCCGTCTGGCCTTATCTATGGCTCTCTCACCGGCGCGGATGGTCAGACCCAGGAATTTCACTTCCTGCTGGCCAATCCGTGCCTTCTTTGGGTTTACTTTGAAACCCTTTCTTCCTAACAGCTCCAGTAACTCGGCCAATAGTGGGCCGTGCTCCTCTCTCTCGAGTCTGTGAACAGGAGCAGGTCGTCCACATACTGCACTAGCTGATTGGGCTGGCTGAACTCTTTTAAACTCCCTGCCATGCATTGATGGAATATGCTGGGGCTGTTGTGGAAACCCTGTGGCAAGCAGTTCCAGGTGTACTGTTGCCCTTTAAACGTAAAGGCAAACTTGTACTGATCCTCCCTCCGTAAAGGGATGGACCAAAACCCATTAGAAATATCCAGCACCGTGAACGCGGTCGCGGAGGCTGGAATACTTCCTATCAGGTCGGCAACTGCTGCTACTGTCGGCGCGCAGGCTGGGATGTTGCTATTAAGGATTCTGTAGTCCACCGTGGCTCTCCAGGAATCGTCCGGTTTCCTCACCGGCCATAACGGAGAGTTCACATGGGTGGCTATCAGTCTCAACACGCCCTGCTGCACCAGTGAAGATATTGCTATCTCCATGTCGGGCTCCGCTTCCGGGGGAAGTTGTACTGTTTTTGGGGTCGGGCCATGGGGTCCCCGTCTACGCTGACCTCAAACCCGGTGACCCTCCCACAATCGTGCTTGTGAGTGGCAAACGTCGCCAGGTGGTCGCACACGAATGCCTGCAAATCTTGTGGGATGCCCGCGACCATGAGCTCGAGCTCGTAGCCCTCTTTTGGCTTCACGGTACACAGGGTCCCTCTTTCCCCTTCCCCTGGGATGATGACTACCTGGCCTGGCTCACCCTTACCCGCTCCCCAAAGACAATGGTTTCTTAGGTCCACGAGGATCCTGTGTCCGACCAAGAAATCGGACCCAAGGATCCCTTTCCCATTCTCCACCTCCCACTTCATCAGTATACACCTCCACTTGGTGCGGAGTGGTCCTAAATGAATGGAGAGGGGAATGGAATGTGCGCCAGCCTGTTCCTTGCCTGTGAAGCCCGACAGAATATATGGAACCCCGGTGGACAGAGGCGAGGTGGCGGGGTTATCTGTGTGGACCACGGTGCACGATGCCCCCGTATCCAACAAATAGGTCCCTTTTACTTCCTGCACTTCCATCTCCACGAGGGGTTGCCTCCATATATCTTATTGCAGCGCACACAAGTAAACGGGCTGCGCCGGCACTAGTCATTTGGGTACAGCGGTCGGGGTTTCGGGAGCGACAAGACCGGTGGTAATGGCTACTTTCCCCTGCGAAATCATCAGAGACCGCATCGTCTCTAAAATCAACTCAATCGCAGCGGGATTCATAACTGCACCAGTTCCTTGCGCTGGGGCTGGCGCTACGGTCTGGGTTTGGGCTGGTGCTGGGGCAGTGGTCTGGGCTTGGGCTTGGGCTGCGGGAAATCTCCCTTTATTATCCTTCCACGGATTTCTACAGTCCTTGCACCAATGTCCATCCTTCCCACACCCACAGCAATTGAGCTTGGCTTGGATGGGGCGATTCCCCTCCTGACGCCACTCCTGCTTGCTTGGGGCTGCGGGTTTTGCCTCATGCACCTTTCCCTTCTGGGGAGGTGTTTCCTGACCTCTACAATTCTTATACGCTACATTTAACTGACGGAGCACCGTCTCCTCCATGACGCCGGGACCTTGGGGATCAAACCATGATCTGGCTAGGGCCTGTACCTCTGGCAAACTGTTGGTGACCAAGCAACGGAGCCAATGAACCCGCTGTTCATTGCTCATTAAAGCCCATTCAGGCATACCCGGACAGCTGCGTTGATTTACTGGCCACAGCCTTTCTGCGAAAACCCATGGGGATTCTCCAGATAGCTGCACGGTCCCTTCTACACGGTCGAACGGACTACCATCGTCCACTCCCATTACCTCTAAAACTTCCTCCCTGAGATCGGTATACCCTTTCCGTCCCCTCTTGCCATCCTCTGAGAGGCACTGAAGGATTGTGGGATCCAGGGAGAAAAGCAACAGTTTGACCTGTTCCTGTTCATCGCAGTCATTAATGGCTGCTGTTTCCTCTACCTCCCTGAAGTGAATCGAGGGATCTCCCTTTAATGTGAGTCGTGTGAGGTGGCTCACCATGGACCTTAATTGCAGGCCAGCGTAGGGCACCACGAGCTGGTTCTGGTGGGGTCCGATACTGCCATCGACAGCGTTGCGACCGAACCTCTGGTGCCGAGCGGGACACATCGGTGCCGTTCCCGGCTTTGCGACCAGTGGTTCTTCCACACACTCCACCTCGGCTACCTCCTCTTTCACTACCCCCTCCTTTTCCGACCAAGTCTCACTATAGCTCGGCAGTGCTGAGGGCTCGGTGGCTGGCAGTACAATTACCTCAGCTGGAATCGGCTGTTTTGATTCCTTCAAAAAGTCCATGTGACTGGTGTTATGTTCATTAATAAATAGACATTCTTATTATGAACACAGCTAGCTTTTGCTAGTTACTTTATTGCTCACATGTGGACTTGTACAGCATCTTGTAGAGGCTTCCATCTTTACTGCTGCCTTGTGGGTAGCCTAGCCTCATGGGCAATGTAGTCTTAATATAATATATAGCTGGGTAGTGTAGTCTTATACATACAGCTATATACAGCTCTACGGCTCCACCTAGTGTCCACTATAGAATGACATGCTATTGATCACTGCATCCCCCTTTCTTTGAGGTTTAACAAAATCAATATCAATCAACTTTGAAGAAAACAATAAAGATAAGATCAGTAACACTTTTGTTAGTGCTCTATAAACATAAACATTTTCAAAACAGTCAACACATTTTCAAAGCTTTACATTGTACTCAAAGATGAAGTCTATCAGGCTCTTTTACTTCACGTGTGGATCTTCTCAACACGGGTAAGTCTGATGTGGCTTCATTAGATTGTTCTGGCGGTGAATGACAAGATGCAGTTGCGGCATTGTCATCAATCTGGTCTTGAATAGTCTCTTGTGTTTTTAGGAGGGAACGGCGGTTAATCCTGAGAATCTGTCCTTCCTCAGTTCTAACAGTGTATGACCTTGGTCCTACTTCCTCAAGAACTGTAGCTTTCCTGTTCCATGCATCTGGATCCTCAATCCTGACAACATCATCCTTTGTCAATGGTTTTAGAGTTTTGGACGACTTGTCATAGTATGATTTCTGTTTCAGCTTTAACAGTTGAAGTCTCTGTCTCAGTTCCTCACTTTGCTGTTCTTTTGCACAGCAGGGTAGCGTGGTGCGCAACTTGCGACCCATTAGTAGTTCAGCAGGTGAAGAACCACAGTCTAAAGGTGAGGCTCGGTAGCTCAGCAGGGCGAGATAAGGATCAAACTTGCTTTCTGTCGCTTTCTTCAGTAGCTGCTTGAGAACTTGAACACCTTTCTCTGCCTTACCATTTGACTGAGCATACAAAGGACTGGATGTGATGTGCTGAAAGTCATAATGTGCTGCAAACTGTTGCCACTCCTTACAGTTGAAGCACGGACCATTGTCGCTAACGGCAATCCTGGGAATTCCATGTCTGGCGAAGATGGATTTCACATGCATTATGACACTGCTTGCTGTGGTGCTTGAGAGCAGCGCCATCTCAGGATAGTTAGAATAGTAGTCAATCACTATTAGATAGTCTTTACCATTTAAATGAAAAAGGTCCATACCAACCTTTTGCCATGCTGCTGTTGGTATGTCAGCTACTATCATTGCTTCCTTTGCTTGTTTGTTTTGGTGTTTCTGACATGTCTCACATTTGCCTATCATGTTCTCAATGTCCTTATTTATGCCAGGCCAATAAACAGTGTCTCTTGCCCTCCTTTTGCATTTTTCAATTCTGAGGTGTCCCTCATGAATCCTTTTGAGCATGTCTTGACATAGAGCCTGTGGAATGACTATTCTGTTCTGTTTTAGTAATAGTCCACTTGCGACACTCAATTCTGACCTTATGTGAAAATATTTTGGACAGGAACCTTTTGGCCAACCATGATGAATGTTCTCTATTACTGTTTGTAATACTGTATCTTTTACTGTTTCTTCTGCTACTTGCTTTGATTTTGTGTCTGACACGGGCAGCGCAGCAGTGACCATACTCACAGGAACATCCACGTCTTCTTCAGTAGAGCTCAGATGACTCATTGTGGGTGCTTGGGATAGTGCATCTGCTAACACTATGTATTTGCCTGGTGTGTAGATCAGTTCAAAGTCATATCTTTGCAGCTTCATCATGAGTCGTTGAATCCTTGGAGACATCTCATTCAGGTTTTTTTTTATGATGGCAACCAGAGGGCTGTGGTCTGTCTCAACTGTGAAGGTGGGAAGTCCATATATGTAGCCATGAAACTTTTCTAGCCCAACTACCAAGCCTAGACATTCCTTTTCAATCTGGGCATATCGACACTCAGTTTCAGTCATAGACCTGGAGGCATAGGCAACAGGCTTCCAATCTTCACCCTCTGCTTGTAGCAAGATCGCACCTAGGCCATATTTTGATGCATCCGTTGACACTTTGATTCTTTTGGTTGGGTCAAAGAAGGTGAGTACAGGTGTGGTTGTCAGCACTGATTTGAGGTTTATCCACTCTTGTTCATGTCTTTCTGTCCATGCAAACTCATTTGTTTTATGTAGCAGGTCTCGCAGACAGGCTGTCTTGGCTGACAAGTTAGGAATGAACTTTCAAATGAAGTTTATCATCCCCATGATGCGTAGCACTCCTTTTTTGTCAGTGGGTCGGGGCATTTTGAGTATGGCGTTTACTTTTTCCATATCTGGCTCTATTCCTTTACCAGATAGATTATCTCCTAGGAAAGTGACTTCCTGGACGCTAAACTGACACTTGGCTTTGTTGAGCTTCAGTCCATTCCGGCGTATGCTCTGTAGCACTTTAGTCAGTCTCTCATTGTGTTCTTTCAGTGTGGAGCCCCAGATGATGATGTCATCAACATAGACCCGAACTCCTTCCAGACCTTCAATTATGTGTTCCATCGCTCTATGAAAGATTTCAGATGCAGATATTATCCCGAAAGGCATTCTGAGGAAACAATACCTGCCAAATGGTGTGTTGAAGGTACAGTATTTGGTGCTCTCTTCATCCAGTTGTAGTTGCCAAAATCCTTGTGAGGCATCGAGCTTTGTAAAGTATCTGGCACCTGACATTTCACTGGTGATTTCGTCTCGCTTGGGAATCTGGTAGTGTTCACGTTTTATGTTTGCATTTAAGTCCTTTGGATCCATGCATATTCTTAGATCATTGTTCTTTTTCTTTACACATACCATGGAGTTAACCCAGTCTGTTGGCTCTTCGACTTTCCTGATGACTCCTAGTGTGATCATTCTGTCCAGTTCATTCTTGAGCCGGTCACGCAGGGGTGCTGGAACTCTTCGTGGAGCATGTACCACTGGCTGAGCATCCTGCTTTAGCTGGATGTTGTAAGTAAATGGTAGAACTCCAAATCCTTTGAACACATCCTGGAAATTATTCACTACAGAATCCACCGAGTCATCTGGTCTGCTTATGGCACAGTTTATATGGTAGACTCTTTTGACCAGTTCTAAGTCCTCACAAGCTTTGTCTCCCAGTAGTGAATCAAGCCTTTCAGCCACAACAGAAAACATGAGATGATGCACTTTGTCTTTGACTGTCACTTTAAGTCTGCATACACCTAAGCTATCTATTTTCTGTCCATTATAGTCCTTCAGTAGTACTGACTTTTTCTGTATTTTGGGATTTTCTTTCATATTGTTAATGTCACTCATACTGATTAAGTTTGCTTTTGCCCCAGTGTCTAGTTTCAAGGTAACTAATGCTCCATTTACCTGCAGTGGGATCATCCATTTGTCCTCTTTTACTGCATTAACTTTATGTTCAGCATTGTCCATTTCTGAGGGCTGCACATTTTCTGTATCCTTTTTGATATTGTCACATGACACCATTCCTACAAAAAATGTCTCACTTAAATCAGTGTCCTCAATTACATTAACTCATTGCCCTTTCTTAGTTTGTACTTTTGAAAAGCATTGTTTGGCAAAGTGATTCTTTCCATTACACTTTGTGCACATTTTTCCAAACGCTGGGCATTGTCTTAACTGGTGTTTGTAACCACAGCGTTTACAATTAAAAATTTCATCCTCCGATTGCTTTTCATTTCTGTTCTGCCCATGTTTCTTCCCCTTATAGAGCACCGACAGCAGCATTATCACTCATTACAATCGTATCATTATTGATTTCACTGAAAGTCTGTGCGTGCTTTCGAGCTAGCTCGCTGGCTTGGCATATTTTCACCGCATTTTCCAAATTTAGTTCGGTTTCTCTCAACAGACGTTCCCTGGCTTTTTTATCATGAATACCAAACACAATCTGGTCATGAATCATGGATGCTTTGAGCTCAGAGAAATTACATGCCTGTGCTTTCAGTTTCAGATCAGTTATAAAGCTATCAAAAGTCTCATTTTGTTGCTGTGTCCGAGAACGGAAGATGTATCTTTCATACGTCTCATTCTTTTTGGGAGAACAATGTGCATCAAATTTCTGTAGCACATCGTCTAATTTGTCTCTGTTCTCCGCTGGATTAAATACAAATGTATTAAATACCTCTATCGCCTGTGGGCCTGCAACTGTAAGCAGCAACGCTATCTTTCTTGCATCTGGCTTCATACCGAATCCGATGGCTGCACTGTAGAGTTCGAATTGCTGTTTAAAAGTCTGCCAATTGTAGTCGATTTTTTCTGTGAGTTTCAAACGCTCTGGTGTCTTCAAATTCTCCATGTCACGTTTCACAATTTTCAGCAGATCTTCACCACCCTGGTACCATGTTATGTTCATTAATAAATAGACATTCTTATTATGAACACAGCTAGCTTTTGCTAGTTACTTTATTGCTCACATGTGGACTTGTACAGCATCTTGTGGAGGCTTCCATCTTTACTGCTGCCTTGTAGGTAGCCTAGCCTCATGGGTAATGTAGTCTTAATATAATATATAGCTGGGTAGTGTAGTCTTATACATACAGCTATATACAGCTCTACGGCTCCACCTAGTGTCCACTATAGAATGACATGCTATTGATCACTACAACTGGCTTTCGGGCTGACGAGACACACCATGCCTCTTGCCTTAACCAGGGCCGTTCTTAGGTCCTCAATGGTCTTTTGGCAGGGGCCGTGGTCTGCTCTCTCAAACCCATGCTCGAGGGCTAGCTTGTACGCTGCCTTAACCTCCACTACTCTCTCCTCCTACGCTCTTAGCTGTTGTGTGAGGCGGGCGCTTTTCTCCCGTATCCTCTTTTTATTAATCTTTGCTTCAGTAACCTGGCACTCCAGGTACTCTGTCCTAGCCTGATGTTGACTAGCTACCACTTGGCGTTCCTGATTCAGCGCGTGAAGCGCTGTGATGAGTTTTTCCCCACCATGGCCATTTCCTCTATCTCTGCTGCCTGGGTTGTGATCTTGGCTGCCTGTGCTGCAACGACCCGGTCCAAGATCTGGACCTGCTTCGTGTAACACATCAGCCACACTGCCTTTTCCACTGACTTCTTATGCTCTTTGCTCTCTGTCCACCTGATGGCTGCATCCACCGGACGCCCATCCAGCAAGAGATCGGAAATCCACTGTTTAGTGAGATTTACCTTGCCAAAGACATAATCCGCTATCCTCTCATCCATTGCATTTCGACCATTCAAACTTGGATCTACTACATTGCAGTCCTGCTGCCGGAGTCCTGCCGCGGTCGCCATTTTCTGTAAGGGGTTTTCCTCGAGAGGTTTCCCTGAGGTTTCTCTCTCTAGAGGCCTCTCTCTCTTGCACAGTAAACCTTGAGTGGTTCGACCCACTCGCCCCTTAGATTCTATACTCTGGACTTAGACGCGGGAACTACAATGTAGAGAAAACTCTTGTAGACCAAGTTTGATGAAACAAAATGAAATTTTATTGCATAAGGAAAAATATCAAATCAAATGCAAGCAGATGAGGGAGTACATGGGAGGGAAAAACACACAAACAAATCATAATGACACAATACTAACTAAAGCAAATACAGGCATCTTATACTCTACAAAGATCATCATGGAATAAGGAAACACACGGAACATCGAGGGACAACAACTCATGTTAATTGTACTCTTAAATCCACCCCCTTATTAAACCTATCTAGATCTGATTGTGAAGGGCCAGAAACATGCTCACCAATCCCACTTGGAAGTGCACGGCTTTGAAATCGAGCCTGTGTTTGGTCCTTTCAGGCATTTCGTCTCCACATGGATCGTGGAGCCCCTGCGAGCTGCGCCACACCTCTCTCCTGAGGTGGGGGTCGGGGGCGGCTGGACACCGGTGGGCCTGGATGTCGGCGGGGTCGAGGATCGTCGGCTCGACCCTGGTTAGAGGAGCCTTGGGCTGGCTCCCATCGCTTCGTCAGGTTCCTTTTCTCTCTTCTCCCGAGCCGGGGTGGCTGGAAGGTTTCTTCACTTGGGGCCTTTATGTTTTTGTCTCTTCTCCCAAGTTGGGTCGATGGCCTCTCGTTCCGGCAATGGCCCGGGGATGGTCGATGATCTCCCGATGTGCTTCCCCAGGGCGGAACGCTGGTTTCGAGATGGCCTTCTCGATGTTGGCTTTCTTCTTCCTCCTGCGATTGACTGCTCCTTCTTCTGGGTGTCCGGATTCAAGCTGCATGTTTTCCAGCTCTCCAACCCGGCGTGTCTGCCTGTGTGCCTGCGTGTCCTCCAGCTGCCAGCTTCCTCCAACTGCCGAGAAGTCTCTCCAGATATACCTTTCTTCCAGAGGCTTCACTTCCCGCCCAAAATCAGGTTAGTCTTTGTTTTAATTTTGGCGGGCTGGGAGCACACTGGGGTAGTTATTATATTTAAAATGTCTTTAACGGCTGGTAACAGGCCCATCTCTGGTCTGGAATTACCTTCATTGTTTTTAATGGCCTGCTGATCTCATTATCTAGTCCTGGGTGCTGTTCTCATGAATATGAAATTGTCCCCTTTTGTCTGGGGCAACATTTTGATGGCCTCTGCCTCCAGGCCGATCTTGACTAGATCTGCATCTAATCCATATGCATACCTGTGGGTCTGGTTTCGTTCTCTCAGAAACGGCTTCCAGAACTTACTGTGGGTTGAATCCACAAATCTGTCTGAGGTTGCGCAGGAACCATTTTAAAGTGTACCAATAAGCTGGTCACATGGTATGGTGGCCATTTTGTATGCCCCTTTTTCTGGGCTACTTTTAAATCAGTCTTAAAATCACGGCTTCTTGTGCAATTTGACCCTTATTACTATAAAGTCCAATTTTGCGAATCCTACAGGAGTAGTTGCAATCGTAGACGACATCCTCATCTATGGCAGGAATAGAGAGGAACATGACAGGAACCTCCGTGCGATGCTACAAAGATCATGGGAGAAAGGTATCCGGCTCAACCCTAAGAAAAGCATAATCGGAACCACCGAGATCAGTTATTTCGGGCATCGCCTCTCAACTGATGGCATAAAGCCGGATCCAGAGAAAATCTCCACCATCAAGAAGATGGAGCCGCCGAAGAACCGCGCAGAGCTAGAGACAGTACTAGTCATGGTTAACTACTTAGCCAAGTTTGCCCTGAGCCTCTCTGAAATCAACGCACCCATGCATCAGTTGCTCAAACAATCCAATGAGTTCCTGTGGGCCAAACAACATGACACAGCATTTCAGAAAATGAAAGACCTAATCACCAGAGAACCAGGACCAGTTCTGGCCTACTTCGACCCCAACAAAGAGCTCAGACAACAAGTGGACACGTCAAAGTATGGACTAGGCGCAGTATTACTGCAAGAAGGAAAGCCCATCGGCTACGCTTCCAGATCTCTCACAGACAGTGAAATCAACTATGCTAAAATCGAGAAAGAGCTATATGCAATTCTGTTTGGATGTAAGTGTTTCCACCAGTACGTCTATGGCTGACAAGTCATTGTGGAATCCGACCACAAGCCCCTCGAGTCAATCATGAGGAAACCACTAGCCGCAGCCCCACCAAGGCTACAGAGAATGATCCTTCAGCTACAGAAGTACAACTTCACAATCATTCACCGTCCAGGCAAAGACATTCCTGTCACAGACACGCTCTCCAGAAAGTCTCTTAGCTACCAGGGCAGCAGCCTCAGTGAAGGCATGGATGTGCAGGTGCACATGGTGTACAACAGCTTACCTGTGAGTGACTCAAAACTGAAGGAGATCCGAGCAGGAACAGAGAAAGATGCACAACTCACACTGCTGAGCAAAGTCATACATGAAGGATGGCCTGAGGAAAGGAGGAAATGCCCTCAGAGCATATCTGAATTCTGGAACCACCGAGACGAACTGTCACAAATCAACAGAATCATCTTCAAAGGGGAGAAAATCATCATTCCTACCAGTCTCAGAGAAGAGATGTTGACAAAAATTCATGCTGGACATATGGGCATGGAAAAATGCAAACAAAGAGCACGTGGCATAATGTTTTGGCCCGGAATGTGCAAACACATTGAGGACATTGTCAGAAAATGTTCCATTTGTCTAGAATGCCGCCCATCAAATGTCAAAGAGCCCATGATACCTCACCGTATCCCAGACAGGCCCTGGCAGGTTGCGGCAACGGATCTGTTCACATGGAACAACGAGGACTACATAGTGACTGTTGATTACTACAGCAGATTTTTTGAACTGGACAAGCTTCACAGCACCACATCTGCAGCTGTGATCCATAAGCTAAAGGCAGCCTTTGCCAGGCATGGCATGGTAGCGACTTTAGTCTCAGACAATGGCCCCAATACAAATCAAAAGAGTTTGAGTCATTTGCCAAGGCATGGGATTTCACACATGTCACATCAGGCCCACATTACCCTCAAAGTAATGGCCTTGCTGAAAAAACTGTCCAGATTGCAAAAACACTCATGGACAAAGCCAAAGCAGACAAAAGAGACCCCTACATCAGTCTCCTTGAGTACCACAACACTCTGGTTGACAACTTCAAGTCACCAGCACAGCTGTTGATGAGCCGCAGACTTCGCTCAATCCTTCCAAGCACCAACCAGCAGCTGCAGCCAGAGGTCGTCAGCTGCAAGCAAGTGCATGCAAAATGTGTACAGAGACAGCAACACCAAAAGAGATACTATGACAGGTCAGCTAGACTACTGCCGCCGCTGCACAATGGAGAATCCGTCAGAATCCAGGAGCATGACTACTGGAAGCCAGCAGTCGTCATCCAGCCAGCTGACACTGAGCGATCGTATCACGTCCACACTCCAGATGGACAGGTGTACCGCCGCAATTGCAGGCACCTCCTGAACACCAAGGAACAACACCGTCATTCTGACGAGAGGATCAGTTCAACAGAGTGTGATGAACAGAGCAATACACAAAACACATCATACTTACCTGAACCTAAACCTGAACCTGAATTGTTGACCGATTCAGGAGCATGCTCAGTTTCATACCACACAAGTTCGGGATGAATGGTCAAGCCTAGAGTTATCCTTGACTTGTGAACTGTCAAAGGGTGTAGGTGGATCGCTGCCCTAAAAAAAAACTGTACATCGTTATTGAAACGTTGAGATGTTTTCAGCATTAGTTAAATGCTGAGTTTACTTATATGTTTATGTTACCGAGAACATTAGGTAGAAGAAAGGTTTAAAAGTAATGCATAACATTTTTCTTTTAAAAGAAAGGGGATGTAACATTTGCATATTGAATTATCATTGGCCTGCAGGCATCTGTAAGGACTACTATTGTTTTGGAAGACCCAGGCTAGGGGTCATAACTCCATCTTGTCCCCACTGTGCTGTATGAGTAAGTTCACAGACCTAATGCTTCATAAAAGAGTTTGAACTGGAATACTCTGTTGTCCTGCAAGTTATTATTTTTGTACAAAGTGTGCAAAACAAGACAGCAGGAAAAGTTGAGAAGGCTGTTAACAAGGTATACAGGATCCTTGGCTTTATAAACAGAGGCATAGTGTACAAAAGCAATTAAGTTATGCTAACCCTTTTATAAAACACTGGTTAGGCCCCAGCTGGTGTATTTTGTCCAATTCTGGGCAGAAGAGATTTACTAGAATGTACCATGGATTAAAGACTTGTTACGTGGAGAGACTGGAGAAGCTAGGATTGTTCTCCTCAGAGCAGCGAAGATTAAGGGGAGATTTTATAGAGGGACTCAAAATCATGAAGGGTTTTGATAGAGTAAATAAGGAGAAACTGTTTTCAGTGGGAGAAGGGTCGGTACCCAAAGGACATAGATTGAAGTTAATTGGCAAAAGAACCAGAGGCGACATGAGGAAAAAAATGTTTATGTAGCAAATTGTTATGATCTGGAATGCACTGCCTGAAAGGGTGGTGGAAGCAGATTCAATAGTAACTTTCAAAAGGGAATTGGATACATACTTGAAGTGGAAAAATATGCAGTGCTATGTGTGTGGGGAGGTGGGGGGGGGCGCGGTGTGGAACTAATTTGACAGCTCTTTCAAAGACCTGGTACAGGTATGATGGGATGAATGGCCTCCTTCTGTGTTGTTTCATTCTATGATGCTATGCATGTGGCCATCATTTTCCTTTGTATACCATTAAGGTGCAGCAGGAGATATGCAGTAAATTTATGCAGGTCAAGTGACTCATTTTCAGCAGTTAGTGTTAAAATTTCAACTTAATGCTGGTTGAACGCCTTCATTCTTTGCCAGGAGCACTTTCCAGTGTTGGGTCAGAACACTGAATGCTGAAGAGATTCTTTCCATCCAAAGGTACTTGAAAAGCTACCTCTTTGCTGGACACTTGGAAAATGGCACCCAGAGTCCTTCTAGTACTATGGGGACATGACAGGCTTATCCAACGGATAGGGGATTCTATCGTAAGGGGAACAGATAGATATTTCTGTGGCCGCAAACGTGACTCCAGGATAGTATGTTGCCTCCCTGGTGCCAGGGTCAAGGATGTCACTGAGCGGCTGCAGGAAATTCTGAAGGGGGAGGGTGAACAGCCAGAGGTCGTGGTCCATATCGGTACCGATGACATAGGTAGAAAGACGGACGAGGTCCTGCAAGCAGAATATAGGGAGCTAGGAAATAAATTAAAAAGCAGGACCTCAAAGGTAGTAATCTCAGGCTTACTCCAAGTGCCACATGCTAGCAAGAGCAGAAATAGGAGAATAGACCAGATAAATGCATGGCTGGAGAGATGATGTAGGAGGGAGGGTTTGAAATTCCTGAGGCATTGGGACCGATTCTGGGGAAGGTGGGACCTGTACAAGCTGGATGGGTTATACCTCGGCAGAACCGGGGCCAATATCCTCGCAGTGGGGTTTGCTAGTGCTGTTGGGAAGGATTTAAACTAGTTTGTCAGGGGGCTGGGAACCTAAGTGTGGGCCCAGAACAGAGAGAAATAAAGCTGGAAGTGCAAGTTAGAAAAGTAGTCAGCAAAACTAGTAGGGAGCAGAAACAAAGGCCAACAGTAAAGAGGGTCAAAGTGCAGAAAAATATTAAACAAAGTTGAAGGCACTTTATCTAAATGCACGTAGCATTCGCAACAAGTTGTATGAATTAATGGCACTAATAGAAGTAAATGGGTATGATGTCATTGCCATTACAGAGACATGGTTGCAGGGTAACCAAAGCTGGGAACTGAATGTTCCAGGGTACTCAACATTTAGGAAGGACAGACAAAAAGGAAAAGGAGGTGACGTAGCACTGTTAATAAGGGATGAGATCGGTACGGTAGAGATAAAAGATCTTGGCTTGGTAGATCGTGATGTAGAACTGGAATCAATTTGGGTGGAGCTAAGAAACAGCAAAGGGCGGAAAACATTGGTGGGAGTTGTGTATAGGCCACCAAACAGTAGTGGTAATGTAGGGCACAGTATCAATCAAGAGATTAGAAGTGCATGTAACAAGGGCAATACGGTATTCATGGGGACTTTAATCTACATATTGACTGGGCAAATCAAATTACCACTAATGGTGTGGAGGACAAATTCTTGGAATGCAAGCGAGATGGTTTCCTGGATCAGTATGTGGAGGCACCAACCAGGGAACAGGCTATTCTGGATCTGGTACTGTGTAAAGAGAAAGGGCTAGTCAATAATGTTGTGGTAAAGGGGCCTTTAGGGACAAGTGTCCATAATATGATTGAATTTTACATTAAGTTTGAGAGTGATGAAGTCCAATCTGAAACTAAGGTCTTCAATCTAAACAGAGGAAACTACAAGGGTATGAGGGACAAGTTGGCCATGGTAGATTAGGAGACTACACTAAAAGGTATGAAGGTGGACATACAATGGTTAACATTCAAGGAAATAATGCATAATTTGCAACAAACATGTATTCTTCTAGGGCATAAAAACCCAAAAGGAAAAGTGATCCAACCATGGCTAACAAAAGAAATTAAAGCTAGTATTAAGTCAAAGGAGGAAGCTTATAAAGTTACCAGAAAAAGCGGTTAGCCTGAGGATTGGGATCTTTTTAGAAATCAGCAAAGGGGGACCAAGAAATTGATAAAGAAAGGGAAAATGGAATATGAACACAAACTAGCGAAAAATATAAAAACGGATTGTAAAAGCTTCTATAGGTTTGTGAAAAGGAAAAGACTGGTGAAGGTAAATGTAGGTCCTTTACAGTCAGAGACGAGAGAATTTATAATGGGGAATGAGGAAATGGCAGAAAAATTAAATAAATACTTTGTTTCTGTCTTCACGGAGGAAGACACAAAAAACCTCCCTGAAGTACGAGAAAACTAAGGGTGTAGCGAGAATGAGGAACTTAAAGAAATTATTGTTCGTAAAAAAAACTGTACTAGCCAAATTAATGGGACTAAAAGTCGATAAATCCCAAGGACTGGATGACCTACATCCTAGGGTGTTGAAAGAGGTGGCAATTGGAATAGTGGACGCATTGGTTGTCATCTTCCAAAATGCTATGGATTCTGGAATGGTTCCTGCAGATTGGAGGGTAGCAAATGTAACCCTGCTATTTAAGAATGACCTTCCCTCCAACATAAGGTCAGAAATGTGGATGTAAGATTGGGCAGAGTCAACATGGATTTATGAAAGGGAAATCCTGTTTAACAAACCTATTGGCGTTCTTTGAGGATGTAACTAGTGGAGTAGACAAAGGGGTACCAGTAGATGTGGTGTATTTGGATTTTCAGAAGGCATTTGATAAGGTCCCACACAAGAGGTTGGTGAACAAAATTAGGGCACATGGAATTGGGGGCAATATACTAGCATGGATTGAGAATTAGTTACAGTCAGAAAACAAAGAGTAGGGATAAACGGGTCTTTTTCAGGATGGCAGGCTGTGACTAGTGGGGTACCGCAACGACTGGTGCTTGGGCCCCAGCTATTCACAATCTATATCAATGATTTGGGCGAGAGGACTGATGCGCTATCAATTACTCATAAAAGACGGAGAGTTAGGAGAGTAACTAAAGGCTTTTATTAGCAAAGAACAGAGCATGCCTCTCATGGTTGACTGGGTTCCAAGAAGGCAGGGGGCTGCAGGGCAATCACCTTTATACCTGGGCCTGTGGGTGGAGCCAGGGGCGGAGCCAGCAGAGACATGCTGAGGCATGCATAGGTACAACAGTGTGCAACAACAACAACAACGGTGAACAACAATAACAGTGGTTTACCACATTCACCCCTTGTTTAAAATTGAGTCCGGCGGGGTGAAGTGTACTAAAGGTTCGTGTAAGTAAGTCTATCAGGTGGCCTTGTATGCCGTCCTGATCGTCGTGGTGGCGGCGGTGATGGTGCAGCATCCAACGTTGAATCTGGCGTCTCATTGAGTGGTTGGGTGGTCAATGACGGGTCCTGGGGCTGCGGCATGCCGTCTAGCGGGGTTGGGTTGTGGGTAGTGGTGGATGGCAATGGTAGTGTTTCAGGGGCACCCGAAGGTGCGAGATCTTGTGTGGGGGCTGTGTCCTCCCGCCCGTCCGGGTACGCTACGTAAGCGTACTGGGGGTAGGCGTGGGTAGTGGTGGGTGGCGAGGGAGGTGTTTCGGGAGCACCCGAAGGTGCGAGGTCTCGTATGGAGACTGTGTCCTCCTGCCCGTCCGGGTACACCACGTAAGCATACTGAGGGTTGGCATGGAGGAGGCTCACCCTCTCGACCAGGGGGTCCGTCTTATGGGACCTCAAGTGCTTCCGCAGTAGGACGGGTCCTGGAGAAGTCAGCCATGTGGGTAACGAGATCCCCGATGTGGACTTCCTGGGGAAGGAGAACATTCTCTCGTGAGGGGTAGCATTGGTGGCTGTACAGAGCAGTGACCGAATGGAATGGAGCGCCGCAGGGAGGACTTCCTGCCAGCGAGAGGTCTGAAGGCCCTTAGATTTCAAGTTTAAAAGGACTGCCTTCCAGACCGTCGCATTCTCCCTTTCCACCTGGCCATTCCCCCAGGGGTTGTAGCTGGTGGTCCTGCTTGTAGCAATACCTCTCGAGAGCAGGTACTGCCGAAGTTCGTCGCTCATAAAGGATGAGCCCCTGTCGCTATGAATATAGCTAGGGAAACCGAACAAGGCGAAGAGGTCATTCAGACATTTAATGACCGTGGTACTGGTCATGTCTGAGCAAGGGATGGCAAACGGGAAACGGGAGTACTCGTCAATTATGTTGAGGAAGTACACATTGCGGTCGGAGGAGGGGAGGGGCCCTTTAAAATCGACGCTCAGCCGTTCAAAGGGGCGCGTGGCTTTGATCAGGCTTGCTCTGTCTGGCCTATAAAAATGCGGTTTGCACTTGGCACAGATTTGGCAGTTCCTGGTCATGGTCCTGACCTCCTCCATGGAGTAGGGCAGGTTATGGGATTTGATGAAGTAAAAAAACCTGGTGACCCCCGGGTGGCAGAGGTCATTGTGGAGGGTCTTCAGTCTATCGACCTGCGCGTTGGCGCATGTACCACATGATAGGGCATCTGGGGGCTCATTGAGTTTCCCGGGCCGGTACAAGATATCATAATTGTAGGTGGAGAGTTCGATTCTCCACCTCAAGATCTTGTCGTTCTTGATTTTGCCCCTCTGCTTATTATTAAACATAAAAGCTACTGAACGCTGGTCAGTGAGCAGGGTAAATCGTTTTCCGGCCAGGCAATGCCTCCAATGTCGCACAGCTTCCACAATGGCCTGGGCCTCCTTTTCGACAGAGGAGTGTCGAATCTCGGGGCCCTGGAGGGTCCTTGAGAAAAAGGCCACGGGTCTCCCCGCCTGGTTAAGGGTTGCAGCTAGGGCAAAGTCGGATGCGTCGCTCTCCACTTGGAAAGTGATGGACTCATCCACTGCATGCATCGTGGCCCTCGCAATATCTCTTTTTATGAAAGTGAAGGCTGCACAGGCCTCTGCTGCCAGGGGGAAGGAGGTGGACTTGATGAGGGGTCTGGCTTTGTCCGCATAGTTGGGCACCCACTGAGCATAGTACGAGAAAAACCCTAGGCATCTCTTCAGTGCTTTTTGGCAGTGGGGGAGGGGGAGCTCCATAAGGGGGCGCATCCTGTCGGGGTCGGGGCCGATGACTCCGTTCTCCACTACACAGCCAAGAATGGCAAGGCGCTTGGTACGAAACATACATTTGTCCTTGTTGTATGTTAGGTTCAGCCGCTGGGCCGTACGGAGGAATTTCTCTAGATTAACATCATGGTCCTGCTGGTCGCGGCCGCAGATGGTGACGTTGTCTGGATAGGGGAAAGTGGCCTGGAGCGCATTCTGGTCAACCATCCGGTCCATCTCCCGTTGGAAGACTGAAACCCCGTTGGTGACGCCGAAGGGAACTCTGAGGAAGTGGTAGAGACGACCGTCAGCTTCAAAAGCTGTGTACTGGCAGTCCTCAGCCCTGGTGGGGAGCTGGTGGTATGCCGACTTCAGATCAATCGTCGAGAACACCCGGTATTGTGCTATCTGATTGACCATGTCAGATATGCGGGGGAGTGGGTATGCATCTAGCTGGGTGTAGCGATTGATCGTCTGGCTGTAGTCAATAACTAGGCGCTGTTTTTCGCCAGTCTTCACTACCACCACTTGTGCTCGCCACGGGCTGGCGCTACTTTCAATAATCCCTTCCTTCAGGAGTCTCGCTACCTCGGATTTAATGAAGCTCCTATCCTCGGCACTGTAACGCCTGCTTTTGGTAGCGATGGGCTTACAGTCGCGGGTGAGGTTAGCGAACAAGGAGGTGGGGGGGACTTTAAGGGTGGAGAGGCTGCAAATGGTGCGCGGCGGGCGATTTAAAAGCTGCTGGCTGCAGACTGTGAGTGGGGGGAGGGATCCGTCGTACGCTAATGTGACACTCTTAAGGTGGCACTGAAAATCCAACCCCAGTAGAACGGCAGCGCAGAGATGGGGCAGGACCAGGAGATTAAAATTTTTGTATTCTGTGCCCCTTACTGAAAGGGTCACTACACAGTAGCCACCGACGTCCGCTGACTGGGCTTTGGAAGCCAAAGAGATCCGATGGCGCGTCGGCAGGACCGGGAGAGAGTAACTGCGCACCGTGTCGGGGTGGATAAAGCTCTCCGTGCTCCCGCTGTCAAAAAGGCAGGTAGTGGCGCGGCCGTTTACCGTAATGTCCATCATGGATCTGGACAGTTGATGAGGGAGAGATTGGTCCAGCGTCACGGAGGCCAGCGTATGGTCGAGCGAGTCGATGTGGTCGTCAGATGAGGCGGTGGTTGAGTCCGGGTCCCCCGTGGTTGAAGTTGGAGACGTCCAAGATGGCGGACAAAATGGCGGCGCCCATGATCCCGATCCCCACGTGGCTGGGGGAGCCCAAGATGGCGGACAAGATGGCTGCCCCCACGGTTCACACGCGGCGCTGCTGGCGTTAGCAGTTTTACCTTTGCAGGCGCTGACATAGTGTCCTTTCTTCCCGCAGCTGGAGCAGGTAGCATTTCTCGCCGGGCAGCGTGCTCTGGGGTGTTTTGCCTGGCCACAAAAATAACATTTCTGTGCCTTGGACATTGCAGCAGCAGTTGAAGGTGGCGGTCCCATGACCCAAGGTTGTGGTGTCCATGTTGCGGAGCGGTTAGGGGAGAAGGCGTCCATATTCCTGTGGGCCGCGTCGAGCGAGAGCGCGAGGGACACTGCCTTTCTCAGGTCCATTTCTCCCTTTTCCAACAGTCTCTGCCGGGAGTAGTCGGACCTTAGGCCCGCAACGAAAGCATCTCGGATCAGTCCCTCCGTGTGTGCTGCGGCTGATACTTCTTTGCAATCGCAGCCTCGGCCGAGTATCCATAGTGCCCGTAGGAAGGCCTCCACCGATACCCCGGGCTGCTGTCTGCGGGATCTTAAGAGGTGCCTGGCATATACCGTATTTACCGGGCGTGCGTATTGCCCTTTTAGCAGATTGATAGCCGCCGCGTAGGTCGTCGCGTCCTGGAATATTGTATAAACTTGGTGGCTCACCTTTGAGGCCAGGATTTCCAGCTTGTTTTCATCCAGGGTCACAGTTGAGGCTTGCAGGTAGGCCTCGAAGCAACGCAGCCAATGCGCGAATTTGGTAGCCGAACCCGCTTCTTGGGGGTCTAGGTCCAGGCATGTTGGTCTGAGGGCTCGCAGCAGCTCCTGCTGCTCAGCATTTGTTGTCGACATTTTGTTTTTGCTAATAAAATTGATGCGCTATCAATTACTCATAAAAGACGGAGAGTTAGGAGAGTAACTAAAGGCTTTTATTAGCAAAGAACAGAGCATGCCTCTCGTGGTTGACTGGGTTCCAAGAAGGCAGGGGGCTGCAGGGCAATCACCTTTATACCTGGGCCTGTGGGTGGAGCCAGGGGCGGAGCCAGCAGAGACATGCTGAGGCATGCATAGGTACAACAGTATGCAACAACAACAACGGTGAACAACAATAACAGTGGTTTACCACAAGGACTAAATGAAACATTTCCAAATTTGGCAGTGTTAGTTGTGAAGAGGATGTGAAGAGGCTTCAAGGGGATCTTGACAGGCTCAGTGAGTCGGCAAGAACATGGCAGATGGAATATAATGTGGATAAATGTGAAGTTATCCACTTTGGTAGAAAAAGCAGAAAACAGAGTATTTCCTAAATGGTGAAAGATTGGGGAATGCAGATGCTCAAAGGGACCTGGGTGTTCTTGTACATGAGTCACTGAAAGTGAATGTGCAGGTGCAGCAAGCCATTAGGAAGGCAAATGGTATGCTGGCCTTCATTACAAGAGAATTTGAGTACAGGAGTAAAGAAGTCTTACTCCAATTATATAGGGCCTTGGTGAGACCACACCTGGAGTACTGTGTATAATTTTGGTCTCCTTACCTAAGGAAGGATATACTTGCCATAGAGGGAGTGCAACAAAGGTTCACAAGATTGATTCCTGGGATGGCGGGACTGTCATATGAGAAGAGATTGAGTAAACTAGGCCTGTATTCTCTTGAATTCAGAAGAATGAGAGTGGATCTCATTGAAGCATACAAAATTATTACAGGGCTTGATAGGATGGATGCTGGGAGAATGTTTTCCTTGGCTGGGGAGTCTAGAACCAGGGGCCACAGCCTCAAGATAAAGAGTAGGCCATTCAGGACTGAGATGAGAAGAAATTTCTTCACACAGAGGGCGGTGAATCTTTGGAATTCTCTACCCCAGAGGGCTGTGGAGGCTCAGTCAACGGGTATATTCAAAACAGAAGTCGATATATTTTGACTAGTAAGGGCATCAAGGGATATGGCGATAAGGTCGGTGAATGGAATTGAGGCAGAAGATCAGCCATGATCTCATTGAATGGCAGAGCAGGCTCAATGGGCCGAATGGCCTACTCCTGCTCATAATTCTTATGTTCTTATGATAGTGGAGGAAGAATATTGGTTGTACTGAAGACTGGACGTGAAGGGTTGGGAATCCTAGTTTGGAATCCAGTAAATGTTATGGAGATGCCGTTCGAATGGCTGTGCTGACAGCCCTGTAGTCTTGTCCTAGACCCTGTTCAATAAGATGATCAACCCAAAAGGCACCCAGTTTGTGTCTTGGTGCTGTTGTACAAACTGACATTCTTGTTTTTTCTTATTACCAAGAGTGACACAATATCAACACTGATTTCAACATTTAAATACTTTTTATTAAATGCTCCAAACGCTCAGTGGACGAATGTACTGCTCCATGTGGTAACAGCCCTTGTAGCTTGGGAAGATTCCAGGTTTGAATATTTTTTTTGTTGTTAGCTGCTCTCAGCCTGGTCATTGGGTGATGGCTGGTTGTGGTGGAAGAGAAGGGGGAGGGAGAATTGGGGAAGGGCTACAATTGCCACAATATCCTTCGAGCAAGGGCGTGGAACAGAAAATCAGTCAGGCATCCCACTCCGAATCACAATCTGGCAACTCCTGTTGGAAAGAGCACATAGCAACATAGAAACATAGAAGATAGGAGCAGGAGTAGGCCATTTGGCCCTTTGAGCATGCTCCGCCATTCAATAAGATCATGGCTGATCATCCAAATTCAGTACCCTGTCCCTGCCTTCTCCCCATATCCCTTGATCCCTTTAGCCTTAAGAAATATATCCAACTCCTTCTTGAATATATTTAATGAACTGGCCTCCACCGCCCTCTGTGGCAGAGAATTCCACAGGTTCACCACTCTCTGGGTGAAGAAATTCCTCCTCATTTCAGTCCTAAATGGCTTACCCCTTATCCTTAGACTATGACCCTTGGTTCTGGACTCCCTGGCCATCAGAAATATCCTTCCTGCATCTAGTCTGTCCAGGCCTGACAGAATTTTATAGGTTTCAATGAGATCCCCTCTCAATCTTCTAAACTCCAGTGAGTATAAGCCCAATCGACACAATCTCTCCTCATACGCCATTCCTGCCATCCCAGGTATCAGCCTGGTGAATCTTCGCTGCACTCCTTCCATGGCAAGACGTCCTTCCTCAGATAAGGTGACCAAAACTGCACACAATACTCAAGGTGCAGTCTCACCAAGGCCCTGTACAACTGCAGCAAGACATCCTTGTTCCTGTACTCCAACACTCTCGCTACGAAGGCCAACATACCATTTGCCTTCTTAACCGCCTGCTGCACCTGCATGGTTACCTTCAGCGACTGGTGCACAAGGACACCCAGGTCTCTTTGCACTTTCCCTTCTCCCAATCTATTGCCATTCTAAAAATAATCTGCCTTCCTGTTTTTGCCACCAAAGTGGATAAACTTACATTTATCCACATTATAGTGCATTTGCCATGTTTCTGCCCCATCACCCAACCTGTCCAAATCGTACTGGAGTTTCACGACATCCTCCTCACAGCATACCCTCCCACCCAGCTTTGTGTCATCTGCAAATTTGGAGATAGTCCATCTAGTTCCCTCGTCCAGATCATTAATACATATTGTGAACAGCTGGGGTCCTAGGACCGATCCTTGCGGTACCCCACTAGTCACTGCCTGCCACTCGGAAAATGACCCGTTTATTCCAACTCTTTGCTTTCTGTCCATCAACTAGTTCTCTATCCAAGACAATACCTTGCCCCCAATCTCATGTGCCTTAATTTTGCACGCTAATCTCTTATGCGGGACCTTATCAAAAGCCTTCTGAAAGTCCAAATACACCACATCCACTGGTTGTCCCTTATCTATTTTACCAGTTACATCCTCAAAAAATTCCAATAGATTAGTCAAGCATGATTTACCTTATGTAAATCCATGTTGCCTTTGTCCGATCCTGTCACTGTTTTCCAAGTGCTCTGCTATTACATCTTTTATAATGGACTCTAGCATTTTTCCCACTACCGATGTCAGGCTTATTCCCCGCTTTTTCTCTACCACCTTTTTGAATAGTGGGGTAACATTAGCTACCCTCCAATCCATGGGTACTGCTCCAGAGTCAATTGAGTTCTGGAAGATGACCAGCAATGCATCTACTATTTCTAGGGCCACTTCCTTAAGTATCCTAGGATGTAGATTATCAGGCCCTGGGGATTTATCGGCCTTCCGTCCCATCAATTATCTTAACATCCTTTCCCTACAAATTCTGATTTCTTTCAGTTCCACCCTTTCATCAGATCTTATGTTCCCTAGCATCTCTGGGAGGTTATTTGTGACCTCCTTTTTGAAGACAGAACCAAAATATGTATTTAGTTGGTCAGTCATTTCTTTGTTCCCCATTATAAATTCCCCTGATTCTGACTGCAAGGGACCTATGCTTGACTTCAGCAATCTTTTTCTCTTCACATATCTATAAAAGCTTTTACAGTCAGTTTTTATGTTCCTTGCAAGCTTACTCTCATAATCTATTTTCCCTTAATTAATCCCTTTGTCCTCCTTTGTTCAATCCTAAACTGCTCCCAATCCTCAGGATTATTGCTTTTTTTGGCCAATTTTTTGTCCTCTCCTTGAATCTTCTGCAATCCCTAATTTCCCTAGTTAGGCACGGTTGATTCACCTTTTTTGCTTTATTTTTATGCCAAACTGGGATGAACAAGTTCTGTAGTTCATCCATTCGGTCTTTGAATGTTTGCCATTGCCTATCCACCGTCAACCCTTTGAGTGACATTCCCCAATCAATCCTACCCAACTCACTCCTCAGACCATCGTAGTTTCCTTTATTTAAATTGAGGACCCTAGTCTCTGAGTCAACTACTTCATTCTCTATCTTAATGAAGAATTCGATCATATTATGATCGCTCTGACCAAGGGGCCTCGTATAACAAGATTGCTAATTAATCCTTACTCGTTACATAATACCCAGTCTAAGATGGCCTGATCTCTGGTTGGTTTCTCGACATATTGGTCCAGGAAACCATCCCGTAAACACTCCAGGAATTCCTCCTCCACAGTATTGTTACTAATTTGGTTAGCCCAATCTATATGTAGATTAAAGTCACCCATGATGACTGCTGTGCCCTTATTGCATGCTTCTTTAATTTCCCTTTTAATGCCATCCCCAACCTCTGCCTTACTGTTTGGAGGTCTATATACCACTCCCACTAACGTTTTCTTCCCCTTAGTATTTCTAAATTCTACCCATACAGATTCCACATCATCAGAGCTAATATCCTTCATTACAATTGGGTTAATCCCTTCTTTAACCAGTAACCCACCTCCCTTTCCTTTCTGCCTATCTTTCCTGAATATCGAATACCCCTGGATGTTGAGTCCCCAGCCTTGGCCATCCTTGAGCCACGTTTCCGTAATCCCAGCCAAATCATATTCGTTTACCTCTATTTGCGCAGCCAATTCATCCACCTTATTACGAATGCTCCTCGCATTAAGACACAAAGCCTTCAGGCTTGTTTTTTTAACACTCTTAGACCTATTAGAATTATTATTTACTGTGGCCATTTTTGATTTAAACTGCTGATTTCTCTGACTGCCACTTTTGTTTTTCTCCTTCCTATCTTTTGCTTTTATTCTTGTTACACGAGTGTTACACGGTAACAGGATCAGCCTCGGCTCTGATATCCATAGTCGAATAACCTGTGGGCATTCACCATCTGGGCTCACTGATGCAGACTGGTTGCTTGGTCAAGTTGGTGGAATGCCTGAGGGCCTGTGGAACCTTATTGCAGCATGAGTCCCCGCTTGAGCAGAGGAGGGGATACAATTATAACTGGGGGAAAGGGTGGAGTCTGCTTTTAGAAAATAGTAGGCCTCCAAATCTGGGTTTCTATCCTGATGGGGGCAGGAAACTAACTGCGGCGAAAGATGATTATTAGCAATTGTTTCTTTATTCTGTAAATCATCTCCCTCTTCCTGTGCGATGCAGGCAGGAGACCTCTATCTTGAACTATTTCCACGTTGCTGTTAGTTTGCCTGTCAGGCGCTATTTAATAGCAGTGTAACGATTCCCTTGCTCCCAGCCGGGGAAGAACCGCGTCAACACTTGGTGTCTTCCAATTAGGAACACATGTGGAGTGGGGCAAGCACAGCAGAATATTCTGTGTCATAACACTCCCTAGCTCAGGAACGAGCTGTGTCTCTGGGCTGCCCTGGTAAAAATATCTTCTCCTATTTATATCTTTTCAAATCTCAGTTTGCACAAGAGAAGGAACTTGCACTTATGTAATGACTTATTGATCCGGAATGATACCGGGGCTTAAAGATTTAAATTATGAGGACATATTGCATAAACATGGATTGTGTTAGATCAGTGATTCCGAGGGTATGCTGTTTTTCAATAACCACACGGATGCTGTAACTTAACAATAAACAGGTATTTACTGGAGGAGGGTAGTCTCAAGACTGGGGTTACAGAGGCATGTGCAACGCTTATATCTGTGTAGTCACTGCCGGTACTAAAGTATACAGGAGCTGTAAAAGCAGTTCTGTCTTAAAGGCACATACACTACAATTCCTCCCCTTTTAGATTAGTAGTACCCCTAATATTAAAATAACAATTAACACTATAACATGTACATTAAAAAGCAATAGTCCATTTATAGATTCAGTCTTTGGGGCGGCTTCCTGACCCTTTCGGGATAGCGCCTTTCCCGAGGTTCTTGTTCTTGGTGCAGAGGCGATTCTGACCCCTTTTCATCGGGTAGTTCATCGGGTTCCACTGCTACTGGTTCTGAGGTAGATGCTACCGGTATGTCGGGTTCATCCCCAGGTACTCGAGACATGGGGTTGATGCGTTCCTGTGACGCTAAGATCTGATCGACATGGCGTCTCACAATGTTCTCCCCAACTTCCACTGTGTACATTAATGGCCCCTGCCTTGTGCATATCGTTCCGGGTTGCCATTTCTCTGTTCGATCGTCACGGGCCAAAACTGGTTGCCCTACATTGAAGCTCCTTGTCGGCTTCTCATTGATGTGCTGGAATTGTTTGTCCTCAACATTTCTTCGCACATTTGGTCTGAGCAAGTCCAGACGAGATCTCAACCTTCGGTTAAAGAACATCATGGCCGGGGTCTGGTTGGTAACGGCATGTGTCGCGTTTCGGTAGGCTAATAAGAAATTGTCCACCTTATGCTGTAGTGGAATTTCATCGTCGCACATGGTCTTTATCGCCTTCTTAAAGGTTTGTACGAACCTCTCAGCCAATCCATTTGTGGCTGGATGATACGGGGCGGATGTGTAATGCCTTACCCCATTCCTTCTCATAAATTTTTGAAACTCTTCGGACACAAACTGTGGTCCATTATCAGAGCAAATCTGCTCTGGCAAACCGTTTCTGGCAAATATGGTCTGTAGGACTGCAATCGTTTTCTCTGTAGTGGTTGAAGACATTTTTATCACCTCAGGCCACTTTGAATGAGCATCCACTGCTATTAAGAACATTGAGTCCATGAATGGACCAGCAAAATCAATATGCACCAGTTGCCATGGAGAGGAGGGCCACTCCCATGGGTGTAGAGGGGCATGTGGTGGTGCATTTTGGACCTTCTGGCATTCTAAGCAGCTCTTAGTTAGGTCTTCAATTTGTTGATCGATTCCCGGCCACCACACATAAGCCCTAGCAAGGCTTTTCATTTTCACTTCCCCCAGATGACCTTCATGTAGCTCATTTAGCACTCTCTCCCTTAACTTGGGTGGAATCACCACTCTGGATCCACACATCACTGTCCCCTGGCATACTGACAGCTGTTCCCTTCTGGATGAGAATGCTGGCAACAGTGAGTCGCCATGTGTTGGCCATCCCCTCACAGTAAATCATATACCCGAGACAGCGTCGGATCATTGCGGGTCTCCTTCTCTATATCCACGTTCGTTACTGGCAATCGTTCAATTATTGAGGAATAAAACATCTCGATAGGGTCCACTGCTGGTGCTTCCTCCACAGTAGGCAGTGGCAGGCGCGATAGCCCATCAGCGTTCCCATGCTGTTTCATGCTTTTATATTCTATTTCATATTGATTCGCGCCTAGAAACAGGGACCATCCTTGTAACTGTTGTGCAGTCATCACTGGAACGCCCTTCTTAGGATTAAAGATGGAGACAAGTGGTTGGTGGTCAGTCAGCAAGGTGAACTTCTGCCCATGCAGATAGTGGTTGCATTTTTTTACTCCCCATACTAGGCTGAGGGCCTCCCTGTCAATCTGGGTGTAGTTGCGCTCGGCTGAGGTTAGTGACCGAGACGCAAAGGCTACCGGCCTCTCCAACCCGTCTGGGAATTTGTGCGACAGCACCGCTCCAATACCATAGGGTGATGCATCACATGCCAAACGAATTGGTAGTGCTGGGTTGAAATGGGCCAACACCTCTTTTGATGTGATCAATTCTTTACATTTCTGGAAAGCTCATCTACGTTCGTCATCCCACTTCCATGGTACCCCTGTTTGCAGTAGGGTATTCAGTGGGTGTAATACCGTGGACAAATTTGGTAAGAACTTGTGGTAGTAGTTTACCAGCCCGAGGAACGACCTCAGTTGTGACACATTTTCCGGTGCTGGAGCCTTGACTACTGCCTCAATCTTTTCAGGGGACTTATGTAACCCCTCTTCATCGATGACGTGGCCACAATACGAGATCTGTTTCTGGAAAAACTCGCACTTGTGGCGATTAGCTCGTAGCCCATACTCCTTTAATCTGGTGAGCACCTTCTCCAAGTTGGCGAGGTGATCACTGTCATTTTTGCCCGTGACCAAGATGTCGTCCAAATAACACTGGGTCCCTGGAATCCCTTGCAGGACCTGATCCATTGCCCTTTGCCAGATAACCGGAGCCGAAGCTACTCCAAACACCAGCCGGTTGTATTGATAGAGACCTTTATGAGTGTTAATCGTAAGGTATTGTTTCGAAGCTTCTTCTACCTCCATTTGCAAGTACGCCTGGGCTAGATCAATTTTGGTGAAGCGTTTACCTCCAGATAGCGAGGCGAAAATATCCTCAATCCGTGGAAGCGGATATTGTACCGTGTGAAGGACTGGGTTCACTGTCACCTTAAAATCCCCACAGATGCGGACCTTCTTTGGTTCCCCAGGCGTATTACTCAACGACCTCTTCATTACAGGAACGATGGGTGTAGCCCACTCGCTCCAGTCCACTTTGGACAGTACTCCTGAACGTTCCAACCCTTCCAGCTCTGCTTCAACAGCTGGTCTGATCGCATAAGGCACTGGTCTGGCCTTCAGAAACTTTGGGCTTGCATTTTCCTCTATTTTAATCGTTGCTGTTATGCCTTTTAGTGTTCCGAGTCCCTGCTGGAACACTTCTTGTGCGTCAGTTAGCATTTTTGACAGTCGTCCAGGTGTGACGTCGTCATCCTTTTTGGCCTCAACCTTCAGTGCATGTATGGAATGCCAATCTAATTGTATCTTCCAGATCCATTCACGTCATAGCAGTGGTGGTCCTCCATCTGGCAATACATATATATCCATTTTAGGTATTTCCTGGCATTTATATATCACTTTCACCCTTATTTTTCCTTTGGGGTAGACTTTTTGCCCCGTATACGTCTTCAAGACAATCTCTGTAGCTTTCAAGGGTATATGTGGAAATAGCGGCTTGTAGTCCATTTGGTTTATGACTGTTAGGGCTGATCCTGTGTCCAATTCCATTTTCACTTGGACTCCGTCTATCTTGAGTTTAACCCAGATAGTCTGGTGATCCTCCAATTCGGTTACCTTATGTAGTTTCAGACAACCCAGCTCCTTGCTTCCGGAGTCTGTGTCACTTTTCTGTTCATCTGAACCACTGTCCATCACCTGGTGTACCTTTTTGTACTTCTCCTGTGGAGATTTCTTACTGTTGGTTTTCTTCCCAGACCTGCAGACTCTTGCTATGTGTCCTGCTTTTCCACACTGTCTGCACACTTGGTCCTTGAACCAACAATCCTTCTGGTCATGTGTTGTTCTGCCGCAGTGATAGCACTTCCCTGTTCCATAGGACATTTCATTGGTGCCATATTCTTGCGGTCTCCGTTGTATCTCTGCAGCGCCCCTTGCGGCTCCTTCGTGTGATACTGCCATACTGAAAGCCTTGTCCAGCGTAAGATCCTTTTCTGATAGAAGCCGTTTCTGAGTTCCTTCACTTTGTAGCCCACACACAAACTTGTCCCTTAACGTATCTGCTAGTCCCGCTCCAAACTGGCACTGTTTCGATAGCTTGCGCAGTTCCGTTAGGTACTCAGCATTGCTTTCATCTTTGTGTTGGTTCCTTTTATGGAACTTAAATCGTTCTGCTATCAGCAGCGGTGTGAGGTTTAAGTGGTCCTGTAGGATTTCTACTATGCTTTCGAAATTCTTGTTCACCGGCTTCTCTGGGGTTATTAGATTTCGCAGTAACCCATAAGTTTTTTCACCCATGGAATTTAACAAAACCAGTGCTTTATTAGCATCTGGCAGTTCATTCACCCTGCAGTACACCTCAATACGTTCCACATATGTCGCCCAATCTTCGACTTCATTGTCGAACGTAGAGATACTGCCACTCTTCGGCATCCGTGGGTGTGATTTAACTGTCAAAAATGGCGTCTCCCGTGCTTCCCCTTCTTCTCCGCTGGCACAAAATGGCGTCTCCCGCGCTTTCATTCCTTCCCGCGCTCGTCCTTCTTCTCCGCTGCGGCTTCTAAAAATGGCGTCTCCCGCGCTCTTCCTTCTTCTCCGCGGCTCAATGGCATCTCCCGCACTCTCCCTTCTTCTCCCCGTGGACACTGTTCAGCCCGTGAGCCGTGGCTGTGTTCTGCGCGTTCTTCTTCTTATTTTTATTTTTTTCTCGACGCCGCTCGGTCTTGAACCCGGCTGTTGCTTTACCCTCTCTCTCTCTGTTTTTTTAAAATTTATTTATTTATTTATTTTTTCTTGACGCCGCTAAGTTTTCAACCCCTGGCTGCGCCCTGTGCGCTTCAGCCTCTGTCTTACCCCATCGACGCTGCTCGGCTTTCTCTCCGCCGTCGGTCAGCTCCAGCCGCCGCTGCCTGGGAAAGGTCTGCGCTGGACCTGTCGTCAGTCTCTTGCTGATCGTCGTGGCTGGGGAACCAAGCCTGTAGTGTATGTACCTTGAAGAAGGAACTATATTCTTCAGCCCCTGTATACTGCAGTACCAGTAGTGACCACCCCTGTATATAAGCCTGTGTAGTAACTTTGTATAGTAGTTCCAGTTTTGTCTCCATTCAGTAAACACCTGTTATAACCAACTTCTGCAGTCCGTGTCTCAATTACAAACGGACGTTACAAAGCCCGGCTCTCCACAGCCTCCCCTGCGATGTTCACTCTCTGCCTGACGACTGGGCGGTTGCTCGTGGTCGACGCCCGTGTTCCTGGCCAAACTTTTTTTTTTTTTTAGTTGCTGGTAGATTCGAATCGACACTTGTCGCCACTGTTAGATCCATGATTCTGAGGGTATGCTGTTTTTCAATAACCACACGGATGCTGTAACTTAACAATAAACAGGTATTTACTGGAGGAGGGTAGTCTCAAGACTGGGGGTACAGAGGCATGCGCAAAGCTTATATACTGGTGTGGTCACTGCCGGTACTACAGTATACAGGAGCTGTAAAAGTAGTTCTGTCTTAAAGGCACATACACTACAGATTGTATTACCTTGAGTATAGAAATTGAGGGGTGATCTGATCGAGGTGTTTAAAATACTAAAAATATTTTGATAGGGTAGATAGGGAGAAGCTATTTCCTCTGGTGGGTGAATCCAGAACAAGGGGGCATAAACTTAAAATTAAAATTAGGCCATTTAGGAATGAAATCAGGAAATATTTTTCACACAAAGGGTAATAGAAATCTGGAATTCTCTCCCTCAATGGGAAGAATGTGGATGCTGGGACAATTGGAGCTTTCAAGACTGAGATCAATAGATTTCTGTTGGCTATGTGTATCAAGGGATATGGAGCTAAGGCTAGTAAATGTCATTGAGGTGCAGATCAGCCATGATCTGATAGAATGGCGGAGCAGACTTGAAGGGATGAATGGCCTACTCCTGTTCCTAATGATCCTATTTTTCTCAACGGTGAGATGTAGCGTGAATTGTGTCGTCTAGTGTGCCGATCTTGCCACTGATGGCTACCTCCATACTTTTCTTGCATTTCTATTTAGAATGCACTGCAGCGAATCTCAGGCGGGCAACCATCTTATTCCCAACGATATGACGTTAACTGGAAACGGCGACAACTCAAAGTCATAAAACACCTGGCTTTCATTTGAACCCGACAAAATAGTACCTCAAAGGTAGTAATCTCAGTGCCACGTGGTAGTCAGAGTAGAAATAGAAGGATATTTCAGCTGAATATGTGGCTAGGAGAATGGTGCAAGGGGGAGGGATTCAAATTCCTGGGACATTGGAACCGGTTCTGGGGGAGGTGGGACCAGTACAAATTGGACGGTTTGCACCTGGGCAGGACTGGGACCGATATCCTAGGGGGAGTGTTTGCTAGTGCTGTTGGGGAGTGTTTAAGCTAAAATGGCAGGGGGTTGGGAACCTGTGCAGGGAGACAGAGGAAAGGGAAGCAAGGATAGAAGCAAAAGACAGGTAGAAGAAAAGCAAAAGTGGAAGTCAGAGAAATCAAGGGTGTAAATCGAACATGGCTGCAGTAAACAATAATTCTAAAAGGTCTAAGAGTTAAAAAAACAAGCCTGAAGGCTTTGTGTCTTAATGCGAGGAGCATTCATAATAAGGTGGCTGAATTAGATGCGCAAATAGATGTAAACAGATATGATATAATTGGGATTACGGAGACATGGCTCCAGGGTGACCAAGGCTGGGAATTCAACATCCAGGGGTATTCAATATTCAGGAAGGACAGGCAAAAATGAAAAGGCAGTGGGGTAGCATTGCTGGTTAAAGAGGAGATTAACACAATAGTAAGGAAGGATATCAACTCTGATGATGTGGAATCTGTATGGGTAGAGCTGAGAAATACCATGGAGCAGAAAACATTCGTGGGAGTTGTATACAGACCCCCAAACAGTAAGGCTGAGGTTGGGGATGGCATTAAATGGGAAATTAGAGATGCGTGCAATAAGGGCAAAGCAGTTATCATGGGTGACTTTAATCTACATATAGATTGGTCTAACCAAATGAGTACCAATACTGTGGAAGAGGAATTCCTAGAGTGTATACGGGATGGTTTCCTGGACCAATATGTCGAGGAACCAACTAGAGATCTAGAGGCCATTTTAGACTGGGTATTATGTAATGAGAAAGGATTAATTAGCAATCTTGTTGTGCGAGGCCCCTTGGAGAGGAGCGATCGTAATAGGATAGAATTCTTCATTAAGATGGAGAGTGAAGTAATTGATTCAGAGACTTGGGTACTGAATTTAAATAAAGGAAACTACAATGATATGAGGCACGAGTTGGCTAGGATGGATTGGGGAACGTTACTTAAAGGGTTGACAGTGAATAGGCAATGGCAAACATTTAAAGATCGCATGGATGAACTACAGAATTTGTTCATCCCTGTTTGACATAAAAATGAAATACAAAAGGTGACTCAACATTGGCTAACAAGGGAAATTAGGGATAGCATAAGATCCAAGGATAGGACATATAAATTGGCCAGAAAAAGCAGCAAACCTGAGGATTGGAAGCAGTTTAGTATTCAGCAAAGGAGGACAAAGGGATTAATTAAGAGGGGGAAAATAGAGTATGAGAGTAAGCTTGGAGGGAACATAAAAACTGACTGTAAAAGGTTCTATAGATATATGAAGAGAAAAAGATTGGTAAAGTCAAGCGTAGGTCCCTTGCAGTCAGAATCAGGGGAATTTATAATGGGGAGCAAAGACATGGCAGACCAATTAAATACATACTTTGGTTCTGTCTTCACAAAGGAGGACACAAATAAACTCCCAGAGATGTCGGGGAACATAGGGTCTAATGAGAGGGAGGAACTGACGGGAAATTGACGGGATTGAAGGCCGATAAATCCCCAGGGCCTGATAATCTACATCCTAGGGTACTTAAGGACGTTGCCCCAGAAATAGCAGATGCATTGCTGGTCATCTTCCAGAACTCGATAGACTCTGGAACAGTTCCCATGGATTGGAGGGTAGCTAATGTAACCCCACTATTTTAAAAAGGTGGTAGAGAAAAAACTGGGAATTATAGACCGGTAAGCCTGACATCGGTAGTGGGGAAAATGCTAGAGTCCATTATAAAATATGTAATAGTAGAGCACTTGGAAAACAGGATCGTACAAAGTCAACATGGATTTACAAAAGGTAAATCATGCTTGACTAATCTACTGGAATTTTTTGAGGATGTAACTGGTAGAATAGATAAGGGAGAACCAGTGGATGTGGTGTATTTGGACTTTCAGAAGGCTTTCGATAAGGTCCCGCATAAGAGACTAGCGTGCAAAGTTAAGGCACATGGGATTGGGGGTAAGGTATTGACTTGGATAGAAAACTGGTTGGCAGACAGGAAGCAAAGAGTTGGAATAAACGGGTCTTTTCCGAGTAGAAGGCAGTGACTAGTGGGGTACCGCAGGGATCGGTCCTAGGACCCCAGTTATTCACAATATATATTAATGATCTAGACGAGGGAACTAGATGTAATATCTCCAAGTTTGCAGACGACACAAAGCTGGGTGGGCGTGTGTGCTGTGAGGAGGATGCAGAGAAACTCCAGTACGATTTGAACAGGTTGGGCAATTGGGCAGATGCATGGCTGATGCAGTATAATGTGGATAAATGTGAGGTTATCCACTTTGGTGGCAAAAACAGGAAGACAGATTATTATCTGAACGGCAATAGATTGGGAGAAGGGAGAGTGCAACGAGACCTGGGTTTTCTTGTGCACCAGTCGCTGAAGGTAAGCATGCAGGTGCAGCAGCCGGTTAAGAAGGCAAATGGTAAGTTGGCCTTCATAGCGAGAGGGTTTGAGTACAGGAACAAGGATTTCTTGCTGCAGTTCTACAGGGCCTTGGTGAGACCACACCTTGAGTGTTGTGTGCAGTTTTGGTTGCCTTATCTGAGGAAGGATGTTCTTGCTATGGAGGGAGTGCAGCGAAGATTCACCAGACTGATACCTGGGATGGCAGGAATGACATATGAGGAGAGATTGGGCTTGTACTCGCTAGAGTTTAGAAGAATGAGAGGGGATCTCATTGAAACTTTTAAAATTCTAACAGGACTAGACAGACTAGATGCAGGAAGGCTGTTCCCGATAGTGGGGGTGTCCAGAACCAGGGGTCACAGTCTAAGGGTAAGGGGTAAGCCAATTAGGACTGAGATGAGGAGGAATTTCTTCACCCAGAGAGTGGTGAACCTGTGGAATTCTCTACCACAGAAGACAGTTGAGGCCAATTCATTAAATATATTCAAGAAGGAGTTAGATATATTTCTTAAGGCTAAGGGGATCAAGGGATATGGGGAGATAGCAGGGACAGGGTACTGAATTTGGATGATCAGCCATGATCGCATTGAATGGCAGAGCAGGCTTGAGGGGCCGAATGGCCTACTCCTGCTCCTATTTTCTATATTTCTATGTTTGTATGACACACTCATCCAAAGCGCTACTCCTACCAGGCCAACCTCTTCTCGGTAGAATCACTGCATGGGATCTCCATGGCAGTCTGCGTCTGTTCAGACCAGGTTCTTCTGCAGAGTGTTTGAGTGCGGAGATCCCAACGGTGTACTGAGCCTGTTTGCTAGCTCCAGTTGCAAATGCTGCCAGACCCAAGCGTGGGTGCTGAAGCTGATGATTGTGTAAGCTAATGCAATGGTTTTCCAGTTGACAAGGTAATCATGCGAGCATGTGTTTAAAGGAACCCTTCCAGGTGCGGTAAATCACTCGGCTGCCAGGCCACCATCGCCATTATTTTTAAGTCTTAAGTGGCAGCAGCGTGAAAACTAGCATTCATCCAACAAAATGGCGATCACCGTTGTTTTAAATGAAGGCGGAGCGATGATAATTACCTTCTAACTGTCTTTGTTGAGGGAAATGGCAGAGTGGGCCAAAGTGCAGGAAGTTATGGTGTGGCGTAAGCAATGCCTGAAGTCACTTACGCCAAAGGCTCAAGTCGCCAGGAAATTCTGGGCCACCATGCCTTCAAAATATCCCAAAACACTTTACAATTGATAAGTTACTGCAGTCGTTGTTACATAGCAGCCAACTTACATATAGAAGTAAATGAGTGATCAGATCATTTTTTTTGTTTGATATTTTGACTTAGGGAAGAATGTTGGCCTGGAGAACTTCCTTCTCCTCTTCAGATAGTGCCATGGTGTGGCAAAGCCACTAAGAGACTCTCACAGTGACTGGTACAATTGCCTTTAATCATGTTTATTACCTTTTAATGTTGGCTCTGGTTAAACAGAGCTAGATCGACAAAATCGCGATCTGACGCGATGACGTCATCATGTGGGTCATGTGGCGTTCCAATGGCGGGAAACGTGATGACGTCATGACGTCAGAGGTAGAGGGCATTTCCAGCTAGTCCTCGTGTGGAGTGATAGTGAATAGACCTGTTTAGAGCTTCTCCTGCATTTTCTTGTTTTGTAAAGTTTTAGTACATTAAACTCAGTTTGTTAACTACTAGTGAGTTTATAGATTCTTTGCTAGGAGTGCAGAGACTCCTACATTGGTGACCCCGAATCCTCGCGATCATTTTTCGTGGTGAACGCAGAACACGGGCCAGGAATGGAGGCCAACGCAGTGGCCTTGAAGCTCCCCCAATTCTGGGAACAACAGGCGGCTTCTTGGTTTGTGCAAGCCGAGACGCAATTTGAACTCCGCAACACCGTACAGGACCAGACCAGATATCTCCACGTGGTCTCCGCCCTCGATAGCTCGGCGGCGTCGAGAATCATCAGCATTCTGGAGAGTCCCCCGAATGCTGACAAGTATGTAGCCATCAAGACATGATTGCTGCAGGTATTTGGTCTTGCCAAAGTGGAGCGCACTTGCCGTTTACTGACGCTACCAGGGTTAGGTGACTCCAAACCCTCGGAGCTTATGAGCCACATGCTGACTCTCCTGGGGTCCGAGCCCCAGTGCTTTCTGTTTTGCGAGCTGTTCCTTACTCAGCTCCCCGAGCAAGTCCAGGCAACTCTCGCCCGAGCAGAAACCGCAGACTGCGTCGCGCTCGCCGAAGAGGGGGATAAGATTTATGCAGTCCGGCAACAACACTGCACCATCGCGCAACACCCCGCCATGAGGAGCCCGGCCCCGGCACCGACCACAGCGCCTCCGACGACCGGTTACTGTTACTACCATGCTCGTTTCGGCCCGAAGGCCTGCTGCTGCCGCCCACCGTGCAGTTTCATTACCAGACCATCGAATAGACCGCCGCGAGTCAAGCACGCCAGTCCCGGTACTTCCCCCGCGGCCACAATGGCGATCGGCGCTTACGGGAATTTAGGAGTCGGTCCAGCAGGCTTGTCCAACCTCCTCAGCGATTGACTCTTCTCGTTAAAGACAATTCTGTGGGGGCGTACGTGGCAAAGCCACTAAGAGACTCTCACAGTGACTGGTATAATTGCCTTTAATCATGTTTATTACCTTTTAATGTTGGCTCTGGTTAAACAGAGCTAGATCGACAAAATCGCGATCTGACGCGATGACGTCATCATGTGGGTCATGTGGCGTTCCAATGGCGGGAAACGTGATGACGTCATGACGTCAGAGGTAGAGGGCATTTCCAGCTAGTCCTCGTGTGGAGTGATAGTGAATAGACCTGTTTAGAGCTTCTCCTGCATTTTCTTGTTTTGTAAAGTTTTAGTACATTAAACTCAGTTTGTTAACTACTAGTGAGTTTATAGATTCTTTGCTAGGAGTGCAGAGACTCCTACAATGGGATCTTTTACAGCTACCTCAGTTGTACACCTCAGTTTAATGTTTCATCCAAAAGATGGCACCTTCGACAGTGCAGAGTGTCATCCTGGACTTCTACGTCAGAGAGGACAGTGCTACCAATTGAGATACAAGGATAAGATCAGCAATTATTTTTTGGGCGGGGATGGTGGTGGGAGGGGTGGGGGGTGATGGTGGTGTAAGGCTGGGACACTTTGCTCACCATCAAGGGTGGAATGGTCGGACTGGTCTAAACTGAACGTGGCATAGCTCAAACCAACCCGCCAGCTGCTCCAACCAAAACCACAGACCCAGCTTCCTGGTATAGCATTAGAATAGAACTGGGAAAATTAAATTCTTGGCCCAGTGCCATATCCTGCAGCTAGAGTTGGCACAATAGCAATGGAAAGAGCTCTCACCATCTGTGCCCACAGTGACACTTTATCCAATGAGGGTCATTTTCACTTTTATTGTTGGGCGAAAAAGGAGAGCTCGCCAACCGGCTGCCCGTGTAAAACAGGAAGTTATGATGAACATGTATAAAGCACTGGTTCGGCCTCAACTGGAATATTGTGTCCAATTCTGGGCACCGCACTTTAGGAAGGGTGTGAAAGCTTTAGAGAGGGGGCAGGAAAGATTTACGAGAATGATTCCAGGGATGAGGGGCTTCAGTTACGTGGATAGACTGGAGAAGCTGGGGTTGTTCTCCTTAGAGCAGAGAAGGTTGAGAGGAGGTTTGATAGACGTGTTCAAAATCATGAGGGATCTGGACAAAGTAGATAGAGAGAAACTGTGCCCATTGGCGGAAGGGTCGAGAACCAGAGGACACAGATTCAAGGTGATTGGCAAAAGAACCAAAGGCGACATGAGGAAAACTTTTTTACGCAGCGAGTGGTTAGGATCTGGAATGCACTGCCTGAAAGGGTGGTGGAGGCAGACTCAATCGTGGCTTTCAAAAGGGAATTGGATAAGTACTTGAAGGAAAAAAAAATGCAGGGCTACGGGGAAAGGGCGGGGGAGTGGGACTAGCTGAATTGCTCTTGCAGAGAGCTGACACGGGCTCGAGGGGCCGAACGGCCTCCTTCTGTGCCGTAATGATTCTATGATTCTATGATTCTAGGCGGCCAATTCAGTTATTGCCCGATTTCCGCTGGACAATAAAAGTTAAATTTACCCCTCCCCCCCGCAATTTGCTTTCACAAGGCTGAATATTCCAATTGTAAGCACTTCATTCTAAAAGACGTAAAATCTAAACTCAACATTTAAGTGTCAAACTTGTCTCAGTTCGCAGTATGCTCAGGGTCAGAGGGTGTGGGTTCAGACCCCATTAGCTAATAAAGCTAGTATTAAGTCAAAGGAGGAAACTTATAAAGTTGCCAGAAAAAGCGGTCAGCCTGAGGATTGGAATCTTTTTAGAAATCAGCAAAGGGGGACCAAGAAATTGATAAAGAAAGGGAAAATGGAATATGAGCACAAACTAGCAAAAAATATAAAAATGGATTGTAAAAGCTTCTATAGGTATGTGAAAAGGAAAAGACTGGCGAAGGTAAATGTAGGTCCTTTACAGTCAGAGGCGGGAGAATTTATAATGGGGATTGAGGAAATAGCAGAAAAATTAAATAAATACTTTGTTTCTGTCTTCATGGAGGAAGACACAAAAAACCTTCCAGAAATATGAGAAAACCAAGGGTGTGGCGAGAATGAGGAACTTAAATAAATTATTATTAGTAAAAAAACAGTACAGTACTAGCAAAACTAATGGTACTAAAAGTCGATAAATCCCAAGGACCGGATGACCTACATCCTAGGGTGTTGAAAGAGGTGGCCATTGGAATAGTGGACGCATTGGTTGTCATCTTCCAAAATTCTATAGATTCTGGAACGGTTCCTGCAGATTGGAGGATAGCAAATGTAATCCCGCTATTTAAGAAAGGAGGGAGAGAGAAAACGGGGAACTTCAGACCTGTTAGCCTCACATCAGTAGTTGGGAAAATTCTGGAATCTATTGTAAAGGATGCAATAACTGGGCACTTAGAAACTAATAGTAAGATTGGGCAGAGTCAACATGGATTTATGAAAGGGAAATCCTGTTTGACAAACCTATTGGAGTTATTTGAGGATGTAACTAGTGGAGTAGACAAAGGGGAACCAGATGTGGTGTATCTGGATTTTCAGAAGGCCTTCGATAAGGTCCCACACAAGAGGTTGGTGAACAAAATTAGGGCACATGGAATTGAGGGTAATATACTAGCATGGATTGAGAATTGGTTAACAGACAGAGAACAAAGAGTAGGGATAAACGGGTCTTTTTCAGGATGGCAGGCTGTGACTAGTGGGGTACCACAAGGATTGGTGTTTGGGCCCCAGCTATTCACAATATCTATCAATGATTTGGATGAGGGGACTAAATGTAACATTTCCAAATTTGCTGATAATACAAAGCTAGGTGGCAGTGTTAGTTGCAAAGAGGATGTGAAGAGGCTTCAAGGGGGCCTCGACAGGCTCAGTGAGTAGGCGAGAACATGGCAGATGGAATATAATGTGGATAAATGTGAAGTTATCCACACAGGTAGAAAAAACAGAAAGGCAGAGCATTTCCTAAATGGTGAAAGATTGGGGAATGCAGATGCTCAAAGGGACCTGGGTGTCCTTGTACATGAGTCACTGAAAGTGAATGTGCAGGTGCAGCAAGCCATTAGGAAGGCAAATGGTATGCTGGCCTTCATTACAAGAGGATTTGAGTACAGGAGTAAAGAAGTCTTACTCCAATTACATAGGGCCTTGGTGAGACCGTACCTGGAGTACTGTGTACAATTTTGGTCTCCTTACCTAAGGAAGGATATACTTGCCATAGAGGGAGTGCAATTAAGGTTCACAAGATTGATTCCTGGGATGGTGGGACTGTCATATGAGAAGCGATTGAGTAAACTAGGCCTGTATTCTCTTGAATTCAGAAGAATGAGAGTGGATCACATTGAAGCGTACAAAATTATTACAGGGCTTGATAGGATGGATGCTGGGAGAATGTTTCCCTTGGCTGGGGAGTCTAGAACCAGGGGCCACAGCCTCAAGATAAAGAGTAGGCCATTCAGGACTGAGATGAGAAGAAATTTCTTCACACAGAGGGTGGTGAATCTTTGGAATTCTCTACCCCAGAGGGCTGTGGAGGCTCAATCATTGGATATATTCAAAACAGAAGTTGATAGATTTCTGACTAGTAAGGGCATCAAGGGATATGTCGATAGGGCCGGTGAATGGAGTTGAGGCAGAAGATCAGCCATGATCTCATTGAATGGCAGAGCAGGCTCGAAGGGCCGAATGGCCTATTCCTGCTCCTATTTCTTCTGTTCTTATGTTCTTAAACTGGGCTGACACTTCAGTGCGGTACTGAGGGAGTGCCTCATTGTCGTAAGTGCTGTCTTTCAGATGACATGCTAAGCTAAGGCTCTGTCTGTCTGTTCAGGTGGATGTTTAGATCTCACGTCACTATTAAAAGTAGAACAAGTAGTTTGCCTGATGACCTGGGCAACATTCATCCCTCGAACAACATCATCAAAAACAGATTAGTCATTAATTAATTTGCTGTTTGTGGGACTTTGCTATGTGCAACTTGGCTGCTGTGTTTGTCTACGTAACAACAGTGACTGAACTTTAAAAGTACGTCACTGTTTGAAAAGCACTTTGGGATGTGATAAGGCGCTATATAAATGCAAGATGTTCATTTTACATTTACTAATTTTGAGCTCAGTTTCAAACTAAAGGATTCTTAGCACCACATCACACCAAGGGGGTTAAATTCGGTTGATTTGCACCTCCCATTAGCGCCCTAATTCAACCCGGGGGACAAATTCAGTATCGCCTCGTTTGGGGTGCGAATATTGGCCGGGCGCAAAGTTTAGCGCCTGGCACTAATTATCGCCTCTGACTGCAAACTTGGAGGTGATTGGAGCGCTAAATCAGGCGCTGCACACCTGTCTTAAGGCGCAAAGGCCGAGGAGTGAGGCGCTAGCTCAGAGCGTTGGCGAAGCTCATGTGATGTCAGTCAGCAATGGAACACAGACACACTGTCACCGGCCAGTTCTTAAAGGGGAGGGTCGATCATGCTCTCCATCCACACCATGCCCATTGCAGCCTTGAATCTCAGCCTGGAGAGACCTGTACATCAAAGCTGTTGGAAATAACAATGGAGAGGCCCAGGAAAGAGTTCGGAGTGCAGCCCCCATAGTCTCTTCTAAATTGATGCAAGGAAGATCAAATAAAAAAGAACCTGCAAAGTGTTGCTCAGTACCCAAAACTCCTCAACACAGCTTTGAATATCTCCTGCAGTCTCTCTCTCTCTCAGAATGCGTGGTGAAAAAATTTTGCAGACAAAAAAAGGCAGGTAGCGTTCGCCTTTAAATAGCACTCCCCAGTCCCTTCCCGACTGCAAAACGTTCCCCTCAACCTGTCATTGCTAGCGGCAGGCGGTAAGGCAGGGGGCGCCACTCAATATCTGGTCCGGGATGCTACCGGGGCTCTGCACACTCAACTGACGTCACGAGCTGTGGGCGCAGGAGATCGTGGCGGTAGTGTTTAGCGCTGCCGCAAAATGTCTAGTCAATTTCATGAGTGGCGCAAACATCGCTGCGCACGGGCGCTAGTTGCTTTGCACCACATTAGCGCCCTCTTAAGGCGCTAATGGGAGGCGCAAACCAACTGAATTTTTCCCCCTAGTGCCTTGGTGCGGCGCCGCTAACGCCTCCCGCGAAATTCAGTAGGAGGTTAGCGGCGGCATTAACTGTTAGCGCCGTGCAGCGCTGCACCACCAGTGATGACATCATCGCCGTGCGCAGCGCCCCGCTCACGCCCTGGCTGTAATATTGGGTGGCGCCCCCCCCGACTTACCGCCGGACACTATGTTGGTTTAATAAGTTGGCCTCAACTGCCTTCTGTGGTAGAGAATTCCACAGGTTCACCACTCTCTGGGTGAAGAAATTCCTCCTCATCTCATGCCTAAATGGTTTACCCCTTATCGGTAGACTGTGACCCCTGGTTCTGGACTCCCCCGCCATCGGGAACATCCTTCCTGCATCTAGTCTGTCTAGTCCTGTTAGAATTTTACAAGTTTCAATGAGATCCCCTCTCATTCTTCTAAACTCTAACAAATATAAGCCTAATCGACCCAATCTCTCTTCATATGTCATTCCTGCCATCCCAGGTATCAGCCTGGTGAATCTTCGCTGCACTCCCTCCATGACAAGAACATCCTTCCTCAGATAAGGCGACCAAAACTGCACACAATACTCAAGGTGTGGTCTCACCAAGGCCCTGTACAACTGCAGCAAGACACCCTTGCTCCTGTACTCGAATCCTCTCGCTATGAAGACCAACATACTATTTGCCTTCTTAACCGCCTGCTGCACCTGCATGCTTACCTTCAGCTACTGGTGCACGAGGACACCCAGGTCTCGTTGCACTTCCCCTTTTCCCAATCTATTGCCATTCGGATAATAATCTGTCTTCCTGTTTTTGCCACCAAAGTGGATAACCTCGCACTTATCCACATTATACTGCATCTGCCATGCATCTGCCCAATCACCCAACCTGTCCAAATCATAATGTTCCCTCAAATGGGCAGGCATATTTTAATGAGATGGTAATGATATAACAACATCATACATCCCATACTCAATTATTATCGCTTCATTTACACTCCGTGGGAGTCTCACCCCAATGGAATGGATGTCCAGGGTTGGTAGGTTTAGGAGAAAAGGCAGAATTGAATTTAAGGAGTGGAACACAGATATTTTGAACCTTTCTGAATCTTTATTTCTGCACTGATTTGGGGATATTTATTGGAAGGTGGGTAGTGGTGTTCGATGGGGATTGATGCTGGGACCACTGTTGTTCAGTATTTACATAAAGAATTTGGACTCAGGAATCAGAAGCACAATTTTGAAATTTGCACACTAAACCAAATTGGTGGGTATAGTTAATACTGAAGAATATTGCGACAAAATACAAGAAGACATTAATGAACTTGCGGATTGCATGTGTAAATAGCAAAGGAATTTCAATATAGATGAGTGTGAGGTGGTGCATTTTGCTAGGAGGAATAAGGAGGCCACATAGTCCTTGGGGAAGTAAGAGTCTAAATGGAATAGAGAAGCAAAGGGATCTAGGGGTACAGATTCACAAATCATTAAAAGTAGTGACGCAGGTTAACCAGGCCATATAGAATGCAAACTATAGCACTGTGGTTAATTTCTAGAAGAATAGAATTAAACAGCAGGGAAGTTATGTTAAACTTGTATAGAACCTTGGCTGGACCACACTTAGGCCGGAATGTTGCCAGTGCTCAGAGGACGGGTTCGGAGGCGGGTCCGCTGTCAAAATAGAAAAGATTGACAGCGGGTCGGGATTCTGCTGTCAACCCGCTTCCATGTCAGTTTCCCAAGTGCCGGGTCTGTCTGCGTTTTACAGACCCGACACCAAGCGATGGGGGAGCCAATTGACATAGCTAAGAGCTTGTTAAAAGGTACTTAAACAGCATTTTACCATGTTCTTACCATTTTTCCAATGAGATTCATGACGCTCGGGCATCACGTCAGGTAAGCAGGTTGGGTTTTCAATGATTTGCCATTGCTCTGAATAGGTGACAGCTGCAAAAGTGGTATAAAAGCTACCAATGTACAGCTGTTCACTTTCCAATGTTAGAAGCTGGAGCCTTCAGGGTTTGAAATACACTTTTCAGCTTTATGCAGATTGGAAGTGTTTCAAATAATCTCTCTATCCACTGCCACCTCCTTGGAGCAACCTCTCTCACCATTGACAGATTGCTTCTGCCATCTCAATTTCAGCTGCCATCAATTCCAGCAGCACCGGTACCCTTGAAGAAATCTCACCTTGGTCCTCAGAATCCTGCCACAATCAGCCCCAACACCAACATCACCGGGCACCCAGCATTACCAACAACAACACCAACCTTCTCCTCAATCACCTGATGCTGCACAGGACACAGGGCATCAGCACATTGCTGTCCGGGAGGCCAGGGATGGCATCACCATAGCCAGATTCATTTCACTTGACACTGTAAACACTGATCCCCAAACCAACACCATAAAGCATCCCTGCAATGCTCAAGCCATTCCTTTCACACTCATCACCATTGCGGGGGGTAATGTTATGTCACACAATTCACTGCAACTCACTAAGCAACTTCCAAAGGTGCACACAAATTTGTCCAAGAAGGCAAAGTGTGGAGAATAAAGATTTCAATATTTGGCAACACATTGACAGAAACTCGACATGAACACTGGTGAAAACACCCAAGTGTCTACCCTTGTGTGTTGTTAATTGGTATGATTGGACAAGGAGGAGGGCGAGTGTGTGGGGTGGCGAGTGAGCTGGGGATGTGATGATGTAGATAGAGAGAGAGGGATGGGTGGAGGTGCAAGGTAAGTTGGTGTGAGTAAGGATGTGCAGGAGTAGGGTAGGAAAGGCAGAGTGATGGGGATGTGATGAGTGGCACAGCAGGATGCAGTATCGTTTCGTGATCTACTGAGATAATTGAAAGGTTTGCGCCTCTGCAGCCTGGTCCTCTTGACGACATCCCTGCTTGTGTCCTCCTGTGCAATGTGCAACCAGGCTGTGTTGATCTCCTGGGAAAGTGTCTTCCGCCCATTGAAGAGAACCTCCCTGCGTGCTGAGATTCCTTCCATAAGCATATAGAGGGAGTCATGGGAGAGCCTGGGTGCAGCCCTGCACCTCTGTGTAGTGCTTGTCAGTGTTTGCAGCACCTCAATGCTGCAGAACACTGACAGCACAACTGTCAAAATCAATTTGGACATGGCCCCTTTAAAAAAACCGGCTGATGACGCATCATCAAATGATGTCATCAGACCTGCTTTCTTTTATAATAACAACAGAAAATGCTGGAAAAACTCAGCAGGTCAGGCAACATCCGTGGACAGAAATTTGAGCTGACGTTTCGGCCGCACTGAACCCTTCTTCAAAACTGGAAAGAAAAGATAGATCGGAGGCAGGGCTGCGATCGGACAAAAGAATAAAAGAAACAAAAGAAGTAAAAAAGAAACAATAAAAGGTATTAGAAGCTAGACGAGATGGTAACAGGCTGAGATTAGGTGTAAAGTGTACTGGCAGGGCAAGAGATAGCTGCCAGGTGTGAGAGAGAAACAAAAGGAAAGGGGGGGGGGAAAGGAGTGGAAAAATTACAAGAAAAAATGAAATAGGGGCCGAGGTTATGATCTGAAATTGTTGAACTCGATATTGAGTCCGGAAGGCTGCAGAGTGCCTAATCGGAAGATGAGGTGCTGTTCCTCGAGTTTACATTGAGCTTCCGTGGAACAATACAAGAGGCCAAGGACGGTGAGGTCCGAGTGGGAATGGAGCGTTGAATTAAAATGACAGGCGACCGGAAGCTCGGGGTCAACCTTACGGACTGAACGGAGGTGTTCCGCAAAGCGGTCACCCAATCTGCGTTTGGTCTCCCCAATGTAGAGAAGACCACATCGTGAGCCGGGAACCTCGCATGATGGGCTTAGCAAGCCCAATCAACGGAAAATTCTCCTGACAGAGCGGATTGGAGCTGAGAGCGGGGTCGCCACCCGCCACTTACCTCGGCCGCACTTAACCCGCCTCAGTAATCGAAATTGTGGCCTTAGAGAACTGCGCACAGTTCCAGTCTCCATATTATAAAATGGATATAGAAACACTGGAGAAGGTCCAAAAATATTTACAAGGATGATACTCTAACTGAAAGGTTATAACTATCAGGACAGAATGAGCAGGCTGGGGCTTTTTTCTCTAGAAAAGAGAAGACTGAGTGGTAACCTAATAGAACTCTCATGGTATTGCCTTGGTGAGTCAGTGCAAGGGAAATACAGTGGAAATGGAGGAGTGGTAAAAAGGTTTGGAAAGAAGTTTGCACGAGATATCCCAAGAGCCAGTGAATTAGATGTTTTCTTGATTGATTCCTGGAAAATAAATAATATTTCCTTTACTAACAACAGGTAGATATAAATAAATATATTTATTGTCCTCACATAACACATGTAAGTAAGCAACCATCAACATCCTGGGGTCACCATTGATCAGAAACTTAACTGGACCAGCCACATAAATACTGTGGTGTAGGAACGGAAGTTCCTATCTGAATAAGGTATTCGACTCGATGAATCAAATCAACAGGTTTTAATGAACAACGAAGTTAACAGGGAAACTACAGGAGAAACGGTACACAGGTCTATACAGCTTGCTGGGCACTTAACAACTACTGGAAGACTCTGGAAGCTGACGTCATGACGTCATCGCGTTCTTCGCGCCACTGGTGGTCACGTGATTGGCGTCATGACGTCATCACGTGAAGTGCAGGAAAACACAATACAGTAAAGTTAACAGGCAGTTTAAAGGTGCAGTCCGCGGTTGCACTACACTGTAGTTAAAGGGATTATTACCAATTGTTCTGAGACCCTTGGTGGCTCCGCCACAGTGGCAACAAGAGCAGGTCAGAGGCTGGGTATTCTGCGGCGAGTATCTCACCTCCTGACTCCCCAAAGCCTTTCCACCATCTACAAGGCACAAACTTAAGGAGTGTGATGGAATACTCTCCACTTGCCTGGATGAGTGCAGCTCCAACAACACTCAAGAATCTCGACACCATCCAGGACAAAGCAGCAGCTTGATTGTCACCCCGTCCACCACCTTAAACATTCAATCCCTCCACCACCAGTGTACCGTGGCTGCAGTGTGTGCCATCTACAAGATACACTGCAACAACTCGCCAAGGTTTCTTCAGCAGCACCTCCCAAACCCGCAACCTCTACCACCTAGAAGGACAAGGGCAGCAGGCGCATGGGAACGCCACCACCTCCAAGTTCCCCTCCAAGTCACACACCATCCTGACTTAGAAATATATCGCCGATCCTTCATCGTCGCTGGGTCAAAAACCTGGAACTCCCTACCTAACAGCACTGTTTGAGTACATTCACCACACAGACTGCAACAGTTCAAGAAGGTGGCTCACCACCACCTTCTCAAGGGCAATTAGGGATGGGCAATAAATGCTGGCCGTGCCAGCGATGTCCACATCCTATAAGTGAATTAAAAAAACACATGTAAGTAAGTAAATAAATCTCTACCTGTAATATGAGAGAACAGAATTTTACCTTTACCATCTGTTTAGAATATCATGTCTTATAATGAAGGCTAAAAAATATATGAAGCTCGGTTTAATTTACATCTTTCCTTTTTTATGCAACAGTGCTTAATGTATAAAAATAACAACAGAAAACGCTGGAAAAACTCAGCAGGCCAGGGCAGCATCCGTGGAGAGAGAAACGGAGTTAACGTTTCAGGTCGAAGACCCTTCGTATTTCTGCAGGGCCCTTTGGAAAAACGTCCAATTCATAACTTTAGAACAGTTCTTACCGACATTACTCCAAAAAGTACTTCATTGGCTGTGAAGCGCTGTCAGACGTCCAGTTTATTTTATTTCTTTTTTTATTCAGAATCTTCCTCCAAACTTGAATAATGGTGCTGCCAGAAGCTGTTACCTGTTATATGAAGAACCGTTACTTTGAGCTCTCAGTATCAGCATAAATAAAAGAAAGCAGTTGCTGTAAGCCTTTAGAATACATTACAAAATCTCAAAATTGCACTTGTAAATTTGGCATTATCTAAAGTTCCATTAGTAACACATAAAACATGTTGAAAACAACCTATTGAATATAGTAACTTTCACAGTATTGTTACTGATTTCGGGCCTACACTAGACATAGGGCGCGATCTTGCCAGCCCTGAGGAGGCGAGTATGGAGGCGGGACTGCTGGGAAAATGGCAGAATCTGGGGGCGGGTCAGCGAGGAGAGCAGTGGGTCTGCGGGGGTCGGAGGGTGCAAAAGTGCGCTGTGAGGTAAGGTAAGTGATGGGTGCAAGTGTGGAGAGGTAAGTATGTGAGATGAGTGGAAACTGATAGAAAATGTTGACTTTGTTTCTTCCTGCAGGCTTCAACAATTGGGGATACGGAGAGTCTCGCATCTCATCGGCAGAGATGACAGATGGCTGCTGCATTCTTCAATGCAACAACCATCTAATTTCTGCTCACAAAAGAGGTTTGATGAGTTTTGAATACAAGGACTCATCAAACAACATAGAATGTCAGTGTTTGACAGCTTCTCAAAGCTGTCAAATGATGACAATTCATCTCTCAAAAATTTTGACAGATGAAACGTCATACGCTGACGTTCTCTCTAACCAGCTTCCCCTTAATTGGCCTGTGTGGGCTTAACAGGGTCAATCAAGGGAAAATAGCGTGGGTTGGCCAGAAGTTGATGGAGGCGGGACTAAAACCCGACAAGTGGGGGTCCCGCCTCCAAAAGCTCCCCATTGGCAAAATCCAGCCCATAGTCTTTGGTTTGCAAACACTGGTCTCTCCTCAACGCAGATCCTGTATCCCCTACAGCCTTTCTAGCCCAATGTCTAGTCACATGTTAGCATGAACAGGAGGGGCGGGCCATAACAATGAAACACCTCCTTGTGTGTACTGTTCACTGCAATCTCTCATGTACCTTTATGTGTATTTCTCCCATTATCTGGATGGTAGACTGATAAACCTGCTAACGAGACAAGGCCAATTGTAAACCAATAAGCTGGTTTATTTCACATATAATTTATGAACAGAGTACAGCTTATAGTTAAATTTAAACTAATCTCTATTCCTCCTCGTAACATCAAAAATAACAAATTGTGCTAATATAGGACGTGCCTCGTTTCACTTTTACAAGTCAGTATTCACTAAACTGACTCGCTTTAACCTCAGAAAGAGGAGATACCCCCACCCCCACCGCCTCTGTGACTGATTCTATTCCCAGCTTTTGCAGACTGGCTTCCCTTCCTGGTGGCACGAGATGCCAAAGACTTAGCCTTTGACCTGTCCCTGTGTCAGGAGTTGAGTAGAAATGAGCTGCCAATCAAACCTCCCACCTTAAATCAGAAAATTCTCACAGGGCATCGACAAGGCCTGTTCAGTTAAGATTCCACACTGTACTCAAATGAATGAAGCATATCGAGCATATTAGGTGTGAATGGCCCTGGAGTCCCTTAAGAAGCCCCATTGTCTCAGGCTGAAGTGGTATGTGAGATGCACCATTTCTCCAGCCATTTCATCTGGATCTAATGCATTTAATCCATGGTGATCTGGATTTAATTTATTAACATAAATTAACATGACATCTTTCTAATGCAAAATAGCAAAAAATCCCAAATGTGACACAGCCCCTTGAATATAATAACCTACGTTGTTTTTTTCAGGGAATTTACCGTAAAAAATTGAAGAGTTTATGCTTTACTTTGTTTTTAAACACAGCATCAGTTTCCACATGTATGCTGACGATGCTCAGCTCAACCTCACCAGCACCTCTCTCGACCTCTCCACCTCCCCATCACAAACTCCGTTCCCTAGCCACCGACTCCATCCCTCTCCCTAGCATCTGCCTGAGGCTAAACCACACTGTTCGCAACCTTGGTGTCATATTTGATCCTGAAATGAGCTTCTGACCACATATCTGCACTATAACTAAGACCGCTTATTTCCACCTTCGTAACATCGCCCGTCTCCGCCCCTGCCTCAGCTCATCTGCTGCTAAAACCCTCATCCATGCCTTGACTAGACTTGACTATTCCAACGCACTCCTGGCTGGCCTCCCACATTCTACCCTACGTAAACTTGGGATCATCCAAATCTCGGCTACCCGTGTCCTAACTCACACCAAGTCCTGTTCACCCATCACCCTTGTGCTCGCTGACCTACATTAACTTCCGGTTAAGCAACACCTTGATTTGAAAATTCTCATCCTTGTTTTCAAATCCCTCCATGGCCTCGCCCCTCCCCACTTATGTAATCTCCTCCAGCCCCATAACCCTCCGAAATATCTGCGCTCCTTAAATTCTGGCCTCCTGAGCATCCCTGATTTTAATCGCTCAACCATTGGTGGCCGTGCCTTCAGCTGCCTAGGCCCTAAGCTCTGGAATTGCCTCCCTAAAACTCTCTGCCTCTCTTTCCTCCTTTAAGATGCTCCTTAATACTTACCTCTTTGACCAAGCTTTTGGTCATCTGCCCTAATATCTCCTTATGTTGCTTGGTGTCAAATTTTGTTTTATAATACTCCTGTGAAGCACCTTGGGACGTTGTACTACGTTAAAGGTGCTATATAAATACAAGTTGTTGTTGATGTAATGTTTTATATATTAAAAAACCTGGTTACTGTTTTAAAAGTGGCTTTCCTGGTACAGTAGAGTGCAGTACTGAGGGAGTGCTGCACTGTCGTAGGTGCCATCTTTCGGATGAGATATTAAGCCGAGGCCCCTCTGGCCTCTAAGGTGGATATTAGAGATCCTGTGGCACTATTTTGAAGAAGAGCAGGGGAGTTCTCCCTGGTGTCCTGGCCAATATTTATCCCTCAACCAACATCATGAAAAAAAATTATCTGGTCATTATCACATAACTGTTTGTGGGAGCTTGCTGTGTGCAAATTGGCTGCCACATTTCCTACAACAGTGTCTGTACTTCAAGAGTACTTCAATGGCCGTAAAGCACTTTCAGATATCATGAGGTCATGAAAGTCGCTGTATAAATGCAAGTCTTGCTTTCTTCAGCTGAATCGTCAATCAGTGCTGAGTTAGCTGATCTCAGCTGGCCTGGCAATAGGGGTACAACAATTGGTCTCAACACCTCTGGACTAGGGACAGGGATAACCAGCCAAGGATCCCACTCCTGATTGTTGTTCATTCATACATGCTGGAAAGTGTACATGTGCGAGCTTCAGATGAGGGCGGGACCAGAAGTTGACTGCAACACCCTCCACAGTTGAATAGCCTCCCACCACTCACTGTTTAGGCTCACAGTTTACTTGGTTAAGGTACTTGATGGCAACCAGTACCCATTGGACTGTAACCCGGTAAAAATAAGTGCCTTCAGGAGAGCAGAGAAAGGGGTATATTTTTTAGTCTTGTATCTGCGCTCACTCACTGATGGGAGTCATCGGCAGTTGAGTGGATGAAAGGTTGTGTGAATTTGATTGTCCTTTCTGGTGTTGAGCCTACTCTGTATAGGTGGGCATTACACAAGGTAATAACAGTGATGAGAAACTATCGTTATGAGGAGAGACTTGAAATAATGGGGATGTTTCCACTAGAGCACAGAAGGCTAAGAGGAGATTTAATAGAGTTCCTTTTGTAATTATGAAAGGTTTTGATAGACTGAATAGGGAAAGACTGTTTCCTTTTGTTGGTATTGAAAGGATCATCAGTTTAAAATGGCCACTAAGAGTGTGAAGTCAGAGAGGTTAGGAGAAAGTCTTTATGTCGAGTGTTGTTGCAGCATGGGATACTTTGCCACAGGGAGTGGTTGAGGCAGAGGCTATTGCATCTTTTAATGGAGAAACTGGATAAATATGTTAAGCAGAGGAAGATACAGCATTATAGAGAGAGGACAGGGCAGTGTGACTAATATTGGATTGCTCCAGTAAAAATCCAGCCGGCACAAGTGGGTCCAATGGCTTATTTCTGTGCTGTAAACTCCTATGGTTCTATGGGATGGTGGGGCGAGTGGAGGAGCGAGCAAGCGAGTGTTGATGAAACAAAGTTTGTATCTGATCATTGGAAGTTTATGGACGACTATACGGTGTACGCTCTGGCGATACAGTGGAGGGGGGATGTGTCAAGCTCTCTGTCCTGCTAGGGGGATTCACACATTAACTCCAAACTCAGTTTTGGAAATACCCAGATATTAGCCCTTCAAATCCAAAGCAAATGGTGAAGAACATCTAGCCCACATTACTCATCGAGAGACAGTGGTTAAAGATAGATTTACAATATTGAAAATGACTTCATATATGCCTTTGTATCTCTGTCAGAGTGTTAAGTGAAGGGAGGCACATAATGGTGAGGTTTGATTTTGGTGTGTATTGTGTCGCTGTGCTGTTTAACACTCAGCCCTCTATATTCAGTGCTCTGAGGCTGAGATTGTACTCTCTCTACTCCTTGTTTCTGCTGATGGGGAATTCAATAAAAATCAAAACCAGGGGGATTTTCTGAAACTCATTGCAGAATTATTGTGTTCTACCATCTCCCGCACCCGTCCCTTCACCCTGAACAGTACCAATAATTCGTTTGTTGGTTTGCCTTTCTATTCTCTCCCCTTCTCTTCTTACCTTTGCTGACTGGGTTCCCTATAATACCTCAAGCAAGTACCTATTCTTCATCTGTAAATCCAAGGACTCTTTTCAGAAGGCTATTCATTCATGGAGGCCATCACAGCCGAATCTAATCCCGCCGTCACCTGATTCCCACACACATGCATTTTCCAGAGACAATAGTAATCAGGAGCAGGAAGTCCTCTGATAGCCCAGGGGTGCTGAGGCCAACTGAAGCTCCTCAATTGTTGCCTCAGCAGATAACAACTCACTCAACATAGGCCAGGAATGAAACCTGAGGCATCCTGGACTGGATGGTCCAGCTCCATTCTGCCTTTCCTACATTACAACAGCGATTACACTTCAAAAGTACTTTATTGGCTGTAAAGTGCTTTGAGATGTCCTGGAGTCGTGAAAGGCGCTATATAAATGCAAGTCTCTTTTACCAACTGAGCCAACAGGGAAGCTTTAGTAAGTGACTTTAATTTAGAAGATCAGTGAATTTTCTTTGAGGCAGTTTAACAGGTTACAATGGAGCAAGTCTTTGGCTCAATGATAGCATTCCCACCTCTGGGGCAGAAGATGCAGGCTTCAAAACCCGGTCCAGACAGTCCTGACGAGTGGAGACCGTAGCTGTGGGTTAGCATCCAGCGGGATACTTGCGTTTGGTGGGCATATGTGGCCCCCCCACCCCCCATCGTATGGGTAGTAGGAGCCCTTAAAAACCTCCCGCTGTATAGGACCTGCCGCCCGAGGGGCTGGAATAAAGATGGTTAAGGCCATGGAAGGAGCGTTCACGTTGCGGCCTGTCAGGCTGTTAATCAGCCTGCGAATTCTTCCACTACTTCACACTGTTCGCCAAGGGAAGAGTGTGTAGATACGCAATAATGAACAGGCTACAGAATGGAGAACAGTACAATAATGTAATTCTTCGTGCAGAGCGTTGTAGCATATGGAATGCTTCGCCACAGGGAGTGGTTGAGGCAGAGGCCATTGCATCCTTTAAGTGAAAAGTGGATAAATATTTTAAGAAGATAGACATCAGAGCAGTGGGATTGGTCTTGAATTGCTCTAGCAAAGAGCCAACACAACATACGATGGGCCAAATAGCCTCCTTCTGTGTTGTAAATGTCTATGGTTCCTTCCTTCTTGTTCCTCCAAATATACTAAGTAGTCTTTCTCCTTGCTGTATCTTCATTGTGATGAAATCAAGACTCATCACATTGTCTCCTGCTCTAACTCATTTCCTACATTACAGCAGTGACTACAATTCAAAAGTACTCCATTTGCTGTAAAGTGCTTTGGGACGTCCTGAGGTTGTGAAAGACACCATATAAATGTAAGTTCTTCTTTCTTTCTTACCGATACTCATGGAATTGCAGGCCAGCAAGAGTCAGCACCTACAGGAGGCGAGAGTAGAAAAGGAAGCTTAAAAAGAAATAGTTCCTGGGCTGGATACCCATGCTTTATTGACACCTTGCAAAGTTTTCATGGGAAATGAAGGATAAAGCTGAAATTCAAGATCCATCAAACTGTTCAATTAGATGTTTTGAAAGTTTCAATGGCAAAGAGTGAATAAACTGTGTAAAGTCTAACGGGAGCTTTCTCTACACAATGCAGTCCTGCCACATCCAGTCGTGAATGGTGGTGGACAATTTAAAAAATTGACAGGTGGAGGCGGCTCCATGAACATACCCATTCTCAACCATGGCAGAGCCCAGCACGTGAGTGAAAAAGACAAGGCTGAAGTGTGGAGTGAATGAAGTCCCCACCATCACAGAAGCCAGTCTTCAGCCAATTCGATTCACTCCACGTGATACCAAGAAATGGCTGAGTGCACTGGATACAGCAAAGGCTATGGGTCTCGACATCATCCCAGCAGTAGTGCTGAAGACTTGAGCTTCAGAACTAGCCGCGCCTAAAGTTAAGCTGTTCCAGTACAGCTACAACACTGGCATCTACCCGACAATGTGGAAAACTGCCTGTTGTGTATGTACCTTTAAGAGAATAACTGGTCTCAGACTGCAGTACCGGCAGTGACCACCCCTGTATAAAAGGCGCTAGTAAGCCTCTGTAGTTTCAGTTTTCCCGATTGACTCCTTTCAGTAAAGACTTGTTTTGTTCAACTCCTGCTGTCCGTGTCTCAATCATACACGGACATAATACTGGTGACGAGCAGATACGAACTTACCTACAGTCTGCACCACCTCCTGGGATCCATTCCTGCAGCGAAGTGAGCAGAGGTCGAGGCCAGAAGGAAGAAAGAAGCAGTAGAAATGGGCGTCGACCGTGGGCATCCGCCCCTGTGTTAGCGGAGTTGAAGATTGCTGGAGAAGCTGTCGAAAGCGGGGCCTGGTTCCTGTCGACGGTGCTTCAGCTAATCGGGCTGGTGGCAGGTAGTACACTGATCCTTCCTGGGCTGCGGCGGTTGCGAACTCGAGCGGGTGGCTTGCAACGGGGCCGAGCAGCGTTCTCGGGAAGAGGAGAGAGAGAGGGTGGAGCACACAGGGCGCGGCCGGTGCTACGAAGCCGGGCTGCGTATAGACCCGAGACGAGGGAGGCAAGAGTCCCACAGGGTTGTTCCATGACGGGAAAATAATAATTAAAAAAAAGAAATATTAAACGCGCAGGAAACCGCGAGGAGCTGCAGGTTGCAACGGAAACTGCGGAAAGCAGCGCTAGCAACAGCAGGGAAGAAGGCAAAGCGCGGGAGGCACCATCTTAATCAGCGGGGAAGAAGGCAAAGCGCGGGAGGCGCCATTTTGTTAAATCGGGGAAGAAGGCAAAGCGCGGGAGGCGCCATTTTAGATTTTCAAGATGCCGAAGACTGGCTGTATCACTGCCTTTGATAATACAATAGAGGACTGGACCACGTATGTGGAAAGAGTCGAGGTATATTGCGAGGCGAACGAAATAGCCGATGAGAAAAAGGCATCGGTATTGCTAAACTTAATGGGCGCTAGAACGTACGGCCTATTGCGGGACCTGATTACTCCAGCCAAACCGAAGGCGAAGAGTTTTAACGAAATTGTTGCTGTCCTACAGGAACACCTAAACCCTGCACCGCTGTTGATAGCAGAAAGATTTTAATTCCACAGGAGAAATCAGCATAAAGATGAGAGCAATGCTGAGTACCTTATGGAACTACGCAAGCTATCAAAGCACTGCCAGTTTGGAGCAGGACTGGCAGATACACTACGGGACAAATTTGTCTGTGGACTCCGGAGTGAAGGAACACAGAAGAAGTTACTCTCAGAGAAAGAGCTGACGCTAGATAAGGCTTTCAGTGTGGCAGTATCATACGAAGCAGCAGCCAGGGGAGCTGCGGAAATTCAACAAAAGCCACAGGAATACGGCACCCACGAAATGACACGGGGATTTGCAAAATGTTATCGCTGCGGCAGAACTAACCATGACCAGAAGGACTGCTGGTCCAAGGACAAAATATGCAGGCAATGCGGAAAGATGGGACACATTGCACGAGTTTGCAGGTCTTGGAAGAAGACCAGCGACAACAAAAAGGCCACTAAGGAACCGTACAAGAAAGTACAAAAGATGACGGACAGTAGTTCCGAAGACCAGATGAGCGATAGTGAATCCGGGAACAGGAGACTAAGCTGTCTCAAACTTCACAATGTAATCACAAAAGAGGATCACCGAACCATTTGGGTCACCCTCACGATAGCAGGGTCCCAAGTTAAAATGGAATTGGATACAGGATCAGCGCTAATCGTCATGAATCGATGAGACTACGAGCGGCTATTCTAACACATACCCTTGAGAGAGACATCCATCGTCTTGACGACGTATACGGGGCAAAAAGTATACCCCAGAGGCAAAATAAGGGTGCCTGTCGAATACAACGGCAAGAAAATACGGAAATTGTATCTCTACATACTGCAAAATGGTGGACCACCGTTATTGGGACGTGAATGGATCAGGAAGATAAGCTTAGATTGGCACTCCATTCATGCAATGACGGTGGACGGTAAAAAAGGTGAAGGCGTCACTCCTGGACGATTGTCAACAATCTTAGCTAACGCCAAAGAGGTATTTCAACAAGAACTGGGCACTCTTAAAGGTGTAACCGCCTCGATAAAAATAGAAGAGAATGCAATTCCCAAGTTTTTCAAAGCAAGACCGGTACCATATGCAATTCGCCCAGCCGTCGAGGCAGAGCTGGAGAATCTGCAGAAGGCAGGAGTGTTGTCTAAGGTCGACTGGAGCGAGTGGGCGACACCCATCATTCCTGTCATGAAGAAAACGTTAAGCAATAAGTCTGAGGAGCCAAGGAAGGTTCGCATCTGTGGGGATTTCAAGGTGACGGTGAACCCAGTCCTTCACACAGTACAATATCCTCTTCCAAGGATAGAAGACTTCTTCGCCTCACTGTCTGGAGGGAAGCTTTTTACAAAAATTGACCTAGCACAAGCATATTTGCAGATGAAGGTTGAAGAATCCTCTAGGAAGTTTCTCACGATAAACACTCACAAAGGTCTTTATCAGTATCATCGATTGGTATTCGGAGTAGCATCGGCTCCGGCGATATGGCAAAGAGCGATGGAACAAGTCCTGCAAGGGATTCCGGGGATTCAGTGTTACTTGGACGACATCCTTGTGACAGGTGAAGATGACAGTGAACACCTTAACAACCTAGAACAGGTGCTCACTAGACTACAGGAACATGGGCTATGAGCCAACCGCCCCAAGTGCGAGTTTTTTAAGAAACAGATATCGTATTGTGGCCACGTGATTGATGAATAAGTCCCCTGACAAAATTGAAGCGGTTGTTAAGGCCCCAGCGCCTGAAAATGTGTCGCAACTGAGGTCATTCCTCGGATTGGTGAATTACTACTATAAGTTTTTGCCGAATTTGTCGACAATCCTGCACCCACTGAACGCCCTGCTACGAACGGGAGTAGCATGGAAATGGAGCAATGACTGTAAGCGGGCCTTTCAGAAGAGTAAGGACCTAATCACTTCAAGAGAAGTATTGGCTCACTACAACCCAGCACTGCCGATCAGACTGGCGTGTGATGCGTCTCCCTACGGCATTGGGGCGGTACTGTCACATAAATTCCTTGATGGTTTAGAGAGGCCAATAGCTTTTGCGTCACGCTCGTTAACCTCTGCTGAGCGTCACTACGCCCAGATTGACAGAGAGGCCCTCAGCCTAGTGTGGGGGGTGAAGAAGTGCAATCACTACCTGCACGGTCAAAAATTTACTCTACTAACCGATCATCAACCTCTTGACTCCATTTTCAACCCTCAGAAGGGCGTACCGATAATGACAGCGCAACGGCTGCAGAGGTGGTCCCTTTTCCTAGGGGCACACCAATATGACATCGAGTACAAAGGAACTAAACAGCATGGGAATGCTGATGGATTGTCACGCCTACCATTGCCGACGGTGGAAGAAGAAGACCTTGCAGTGGATCCAATGGAGTTATTCCACTCGACCATAGTCGAATGTCTCCCTGTGACGAATGCAAACATAGAAAAGGAAACACGGAATGACCCGACACTATCACGGGTCTATGATTTAACGGTGAAGGGATGGCCAGCACATGGCGAACCACTGCTGCCAGCATTCTCGCCGAGAAGAGAACAGCTGTCAGTGTGCAGAGGAACCTTGATGTGTGGATCCAGAGTAGTAATTCCACCTAAGTTGACGGATAGAGTGCTCAATGAGCTTCATGAGGGTCATCTGGGTGGGGTAAAAATGAAGAACTTAGCCAGAGCGTTTGTGTGGTGGCTGGGAATCGATAGAGAAATCGAAGAGATGACCAAGAGCTGTGCAGGATGCCAGAAGGTCCAAAACGCCCCACCACAAGCTCCTCTACATCCATGGGAGTGGCCCTCATCTCCATGGCAAAGGGTGCACATTGATTTTGCTGGTCCCTTCATGGACTCGATGTTTTTAATTGCAGTGGACGCACATTCAAAGTGGCCAGAGGTAATAAAAAAGTCCTCAACCACCACGGAACAAACTATCACAGTTTTACGAACCATATTCGCCAGGAATGGGCTGCCTGAACAGATTTGCTCCGACAATGGACCACAGTTTGTGTCTGAAGAGTTCCGGAGGTCCTTAAAGAACAATGGTGTTAAGCATTACACATCTGCCCCATATCATCCAGCCACTAATGGATTGGCCGAGAGGTTTGTCCAAACATTCAAGAAGGCTATCAAGGCAATGTGTAATGAAGATATACCCCTACAACACAAGGTGGACAACTTCTTGTTTGCCTACCGGAATGCGACACATGCGGTTACCAACCAAACTCCAGCCATGATGTTCTTCAATCGAAGACTACAATGCCGCTTGGATTTGGTTAAGCCAAACGTCCGAAGAGATGTGGAGAACAGGCAGTTTCAGAATATGAATGAAAGGCCGACCAGGAGTTTTAAGATAGGTCAACCAGTTTTGGCCCGGGACTACCGCACTGAGAAATGGCAGCCAGGAACGATTTGTACACGGCAAGGACCTCTCATGTATACCGTGGACGTTGGAGAGAGCATTGTAAGATGCCATGCTGACCAGATTCTAGAGTCACTGGAAAACGTCAACTCCACACCACGATCTGACACACCTGGCAATGAAATCAACGTACCAATTGCAGCTACCGCAGAATCGATGATATTGGAAGCAGATGAACCAAACAACGACATTGATCCCAACTCAACCTTGCCAGAGGAACCTGATACCCCAAAGAGGCGTTATCCAGACAGAATCAGGAAGCCTCCTCAAAGACTGAACTTATAATTGCTTAAACTTAACCAATGTATCTAGCAACCGTAATTGTGATTGTAATTAGTTATCATTTAGTTGTTAAATGAATGTTATGTACTGTTTATCTAAAAGGGGAGGAATTGTTGTGTATGTACCTTTAAGAGAATAACTGGTCTCAGACTGCAGTACCAGCAGTGACCACCCCTGTATAAAAGGCGCTAGTAAGCCTCTGCAGTTTCAGTTTTCCCGATTGACTCCTTTCAGTAAAGACTTGTTTTGTTCAACTCCTGCTATCCGTGTCTCAATCATACACAGACATAATACTGCCCAGGTATGCCCTGTCCACAAAAAGCAGGACAAATCCAATCCGGTCAATTACCGCCCCATCAGTCTATTCTGAATCATCAGCAAAGTGATGGTAGGTGTCGTTGATAGTGCTATCAAGTGGCACTTACTCACCAATAACCTGTACACTAATGCGCAGTTTGGTTTCTGCCAGGACCACTCGGCTCCAAACCACATTGCAGCCTTGGTCCAAACATGAACAAAAGAGCTGAATTCCAGAGGCGAGGCAAGAGTGACTGCCCTTGACCGAGTGTAGCATCAAGGAGCCCTAATAAAATTGAAGTCAATGGGAATCAGAGGGAAAACTCTCCACTGGCTACAGTGATACCTAGAGCAAAGGAAGATGTTTGTGGTTGTTGGAGATCAATCATCTCAGCTCCAGGATATCGCTGCAAAAGTTCCTCAGGGCAGTGTCCTAGATGCAACCATTTTTAGCTGCTTCATCAATGACCTTCACTCCATCATAAGGTCAGATGTGGGATGTTTGCTGATGATTGCACAGTGTTCAGTTCTATTCGCAACTCCTCAGATAATGAAGCAGTCCATGCCCACATGCAGAAAGACGTGGAAAACATTCAGACTTGAGGTGATAAGTGGCAAGTAACATTTGTGCCTCACAAGTGTCAGGCAATGACCATCTCCAACAAGAGAAAGTCTAACCATCTCCCATTTACATACAGTGGCATTACCATTGTCGAATCTCCCACGATCAACATCCTGGGGGTCACCATTGACTAGAAACTTAACTGGACCAGTCACATAAATACTGTGGCAACAAGAGCAGGCCAGAGGTTGGGTATTCTGCAGCGAGTGACTCACCTCCTGACTCCCCAAAGCCTTTCCACCATCTACAAGGCACAAGTAAGGAATGTGATGGAATACTCTCCACTTGCCTGGATGAGTGCAGCTCCAACAATACTCAAGAAGCTCGACACCATCCAGGACAAAGCAGCCCGCTTCATTGGCACCCCATCCACCACCTTAAACATTCACTCCCTCCACCACCGGCATACCGTGGCTGCAGTGTGTACCATCTACAAGATGTAGTACAGAAACTCGCCAAGGCTTCTTCGGCAGCACCTCCCAAACCCGCGACCTCTACCACCTAGAAGGACGAGGGCAACAGGCGCATGGGAACACCACCACCTCCAAGATCCCCTCCAAGTCACACCATCCTGACTTGGAAGTATATCGTCGTTCCTTCATCGTCGCTGGGTCAAAATCCTGGAACTCCCTACCTGACAGCACTGTGGGAGTACCTTCACCACACGGACTGCAGCGGTTCAAGAAGGCGGCTCACTACCACCTTCTCAAGGGCAGTTAGGGATGGGCAATAAATGCTGGCCTTGTCAGCGATGCCCAGATTGCATGAATGAATAATAAAAAGAAATCCTACGCTTTAATAGCCAGTCGGATCCACAACTTTAATATGGGGACCTCTACTGCCCGCATACCAGACGTGCTGACCATTGTTCTCCAGTAATAACAACAGAAAATGCTGGAAATACTCAGTAGGCCAGGCAGCATCCGTGGAGAGAGAAATAGTTAACGTTTCAGGTCTGGGACTCTTCATCAGAACTGGAAAAAGCTGGAAATGTAACAGATATTAAGCAGGTGCCAAGACGGGGTGGGGGGGGCGGGGAGCGGTTTAGGAGGGGAGGAAGGAATTGAAAGAACATACTGTGACAATGTTGCCAATGGGAATGGCAAAATCATACAGCATGAAAAATGGGGGCAGGGATTATTATCTGAAATTGTTGATCTTGATATTGAACCCGGAAGGCTGTAAAGTGCCTAATCGAAGGATGAGGTGCTGTTCCTCAAGCTTACGTTGAGCTTCATTGGAACAGTGTAATAGGTCGAGGACAGAGAGGTCAGAGTGGGAGTGAAGTGGAGAATTAAAGTGACAGGCGACCGGAAGCTCAGGGTCACCCTTACGGACTGAACGGAGGTGTTCCGCAAAGCGGTCGCCCAATCTGCATTTGGTCTCCCCAATGTAGAGGAGACCGCATCGTGAGTAGCGAATACAGTATATTAAATTGCAAGAAGTACAAGTAAATCGCTGTTTCACCTGGAAGCGGTGTTTGGGGCCCTGGACAGTGGGAAGGGAGGAGGTAAAAGGGCATGTGTTGCATCTGCTGTGCTTGCACGGGAAGGTGCCAGGTGAATGAGAAGGGCTGTTGGTGGTGATTGAGGAGTGGACTAGGGTGTCGCAGTGAGAGCAGAAGTGCGGGAAATGGAACGGACACGGTCAAGGGCCGTGTCAACCACAGTAGAGGGGAATCCTCGGTTGAGCAAAAAGCAAGATATGTCGGAAGCACTGGTATAGAAGGTGGCATCGTCAGAACAGATGTGGTGGAGACAGAGAAACTGGGGGAATGGAATAGAGTCCTTACAGGAAGCGGGGTGGGAGGAAATGTAGTCCAGGTAGCTGTGGGAGTCGGTGGGCTTGTAGTGGATGTTTGTCGAAAGCCGATTGCCAGAAATGGAGACAGAGAAGTCAAGGAAGGGAAGGGAAGGGTCGGAGATGGACCATGCGAAGGTCGAGGGAAGGGTGGAAATTGGAAGTAAAGTGAATGAACTTATCTAGTTCAGGGTGAGAGCAGGAAACGGCACCGATACAGTCATCGATGTATCGGAAAAAGAGGTGAGGGAGGGGACCTGAGTAGGACTGGAACAAAGAATGTTCCACATATCCCATGAACAGGCAGACATAGCTGGGGCCCATGCAGTTTCCCGTAGCAACACCTTTAATTTGGAGGAAGTGAGTGGAGTCAGAGGAGAAGTTGTTCAATGTGAGAACAAGTTCAGCCAGGCGGAGGAGGGTGGTGGTGGATGGGGACTGGTTGGACCTCAGTTCAAGGGAAGAAGCGGAGCGCCCTCAGGCCATGCTGGTGGGGGATGGAGGTGTAGAGGGATTGTACGTCCATGGTGAAAAGGAGGCGGTTGGGGCCAGGAAACTGGAAACTGTTAAAGTGAGGGAGGGCGTTGGAAGAGTCGGGAATGTAGGTGGGAAGAGACTGGACAAGGGGAGAAAAATAGAGTTGCGATAGGAAGAGATAAGTTCCATGGGGCAAGAACAGGCTGAAATGATGGGTCTACCAGGGCAGTCCTGTTTGTGGATCTTGGGAAGGAGGTTTTCCAGTAGGCTGAGGGTGTCCTCTCTGGGAAAGTCACCAGCTGACAGCATGGTGGGGGCGATCTCGTCAACAAGGTCCCGAAGATTTCCACCGAGGCTTTCGAAAGCAATGCTCAGCATCAACGACTTATTGATGGTCACATATCCGACGAGCCTCACCCAGGCTCACATCTCCCTCAATGAGAAGCTCGTTGCGTAGTCGTGTCACTGAATGCCCCTGGGCCTCTGATTGACACAGGCTGTGAGGAGGAACCACTCACTACAGAAAGGTTTCTTTCTTCAAAACATAGTGAAGTGGTTCTCTAAAATTAAAAAAAAATTAAACAATTGTAACCTGCAAATAAAACCTATGTAAATGCTCTTTGCCCCACCTAGTGGAGGAACAGAGTCATTCACCCTGGAACACAATGGGGATCATCTTAACCTAACCGGCCCAGTGAGATCAGGTCGGCCCACCCGCTTTACTCACCTCGCCAAATTTCCTCTCTATCGACTCCCGGCAGCATGAAAAACAATCGGCCGATGTGATCGCATCAGTTTCTCACCGGGTGGGGGTTGGGTTAAGGTGATCCCCAGTGATTCGGGTGCTGGTACGATTAGAGATCAATGCTACAAAGTGTTGTTTTATAACTGCTCCCCAAAATCCCTTAGCATCTAAAGGAGGGACGTCAAAGCTTGTTTTCTTCATGGGCCACACAAATGCGCACCATGGAACCTGATGGTTACGACGCAGCCTTGATTCAGTGCAAACACTCTCACCTCTCAGTCAGAAGGTTGTGAGTTCAAGTCTCCCTCCAGAAACCTGAGCACAAAATCCATGCTGACACTCTAGTGCATGACTGAGGGGTGCTACACGGTTGGAGGCACTGTCTTTTGGATGAGATGTTAAACCGTGACCCCGTCTGCTCTCTCAGATGGATGTAAAAGATCTCATGGCACTATTCCAAATAAAAACCCATCTGGTTCACTAATGTCCTTTACGGACAAATCTTTGATCTTTACCCGGTCTGGCCTATATGTGACTCCAAACCCACAGCAATGTGGTTGACTTAACTGCCCTCTGAAATGGCTTAGCAAGTCACTCAGTTGTACGGACTGGAGCCATTCAAGAAGGCGGCTCACCACCATCTTCTCAAGGGCAATTAGGGATGTGCAATAAATGCTGGTGTTGCCAGCGACACCCACATCCCGTGAATGATTAAAAAATGAGCAGGGGTGTCCTGGCCAACTTTTATCCCTCAACATTCATCGCTGTTTGTGAGACCTTGTTGTCTGCAAATTGGCTGCCACATTTCCTACATTACAACAGTGACTACACTTCAAATGTACGTTGGTTGGAAAACGCTTTGGGACATCTTGATGTTGTGAATAGCGCTATATAAATGCAAGCTCTTTATTTCTTTCTTCTCATAGTTTTAATCCATGTTTCTGTTAATTTGCAGATATCTGAAGTAATCAATATTATCAGATCTTGATGTTCTGATTCAGAATTTATTCACCAATGCAGCAACTGGACTAAGAACAGCCCTTCCTCAACCTCCAGGCCCACAAAATTAAAAGGGGACAAACTAGTGAGTAAGAAATACAATCTGAAGTAAAGCAGAGTGGCCTGGGCTCGAAAGGCCAGCCTGCCATATTTTGGGCAACCCTGCCCCAAGGGAAACTGGCCTAATTCAGCAGTACATTCCCAAATACTGCAGAGGCACACACCATTATAGTGAGGCAATGGACTACCTAGGACAAAGCATCTACTTCACCAGGAATTCAGTACCTTTCGGATAAGATTACAACCTGACCAAAGTGTTTTTTATTGAGCTTTCATCTGCTGCCGTCTTTTGTTCTCCTGAAGGTGTCGGCTGAAGCTGGTGAACAGTTCCGCAGGTGACATCAGCCCTCCCATAACTCGCCCATGGACCCGCTCTTCACGTCTGAGCCTTGACAGTGAATGTTGAAGGTTGTATGTTTCAACAGAGCTTCACGGTTGAGCGAATCCAGTCCCCATCCAACATCCGTGTGCAGTGCACTTTCTGACAGATCTCCCTGGATAGCAACTGGGAGCAAGCAGCAAGCCGGTCTGTGGATGCTGAGGTCAATCGCAGCTATCCAGCTTCCATGCTTGCTGGGATTGGTTCACCCGGAACAGACTGGGACTAAATCTGGGACCTTCCCAGTCTCCCGGAACAGACTGGGACTAAATCTGGGACCTTTCCAGTCACCCGGAACAGACTGGGACTAAATCTGGGACCTTTCCAGTCACCCGGAACAGACTGGGACTAAATCTGGGACCTTCCCAGTCACCCGGAACAGACTGGGACTAATTCTGGGACCTTCCCAGTCTGCTTGGCTTTGCTCCTCACTGGGCTTTGTGCGTTTACAAGCGCAGGCTGCTCTCAGTATCTTTGTCAAGAGAGCAACACTGCCCTGGAAAGCAGCCATTTTGTCACAGTAAATTTACTGGGATACGTAAAAATAACCACAGCGCCTGGCCCAATCCTGTTCTCATCCGCCCACATGCATGACGGCTAGTGGACCTATGTGACTCTCCATCCATTACGATTATTGGTTAATAGTTTCCTTATGGCATGTTGGCCTTTATTGCAAGGGGGTTGGAGTATAAGAGTAAGGAAGTCATGCAACAATTGTACAGGGCCTTGGTGAGACCACACCTGGAGTACACTGCACAGTTTTGGTCTCCTTATCTAAGGACGGATATACTTGCCTTGGAGGCGGTGCAACGAAGTTTCACCAGATTGATTCCTGGGATGAGAGGGCTGTCCTATGATGAGAGATTGTGTAGAATGGGCCTATACTCTCTGGAGTTTAGAAGAATGAGAGGTGATCTCATTGAAACATACAAGATTCTGAAGGGGACGGACAGGGTAGATGCTGTGAGGTTGTTTCCCCTGGGTGGAGTGTCTAGAACGAGGGGGCATAGTCTCAGGATAAGGGGTCGGCCATTTAAGACTGAGATGAGGAGGAATTTCTTCACTCAGAGGGTTGTGAATCTTTGGAATTCTTGCCCCAGAGGGCTGTGAATGCTGAGTCTTTGAGTATATTCAAGGCTGAGATAGATAGATTTTTGGACTCTAGTGGAATCAAGAGATATGGAGATCAGACGAGAAAGAGGAATTGAGGCCGATGATCAGCCATGATCTTATTGAATGGCGGAGCAGGGTCGAGGGGCCGTATGGCCTACTCCTGCTCCTAGTTCTTATGTTCTTAAAATAGCAGGTGATATGAATTTCACAGGACATACGCACAATGATGGACAGGAAAAGACCTTTCTCCATTCCCCACACTAACCATCCCGTGGCCTACGATCCCTACTTCAGGCGCCAATTGAGCGGCTTCGTGTGATGGATCCACTCTCACTGGGAACTGGGTCGAGACTGAACAAACCATTTTCACATTGGATCCTTATGGCCAGCAGAGAGCGGGGACTTTCAGTCCCCTCAGTCTGAGCTGGATTCAAACCCACGCGCCAAAGGTAAAAGGATGATGTGGAGCGCCATTCACTCCAGCACTGCTTATAGTGGGCGCACTGGTATTAACGCAATTTGCCCAGTTTGGACAGTTTATATGAATCTATGCTTTTTGTTTATAACCCTGTAGAGTACGACAGAGGAATCAAATCCTCAATTTTTGTTTCTAAAGCTGCCTAATAAAACTGGACACCAAGCTGAGACATAAGAACTAGGAGCAGGAGTAGGTCATATGGCCCCTCAAGCCTGCTCCGCCATTTAATAAGATCATGGCTGATCATCGGCCTCAACTCCACTTTCCTGCCTGATCTCCATATCCCTTGATTCCCCTAGAGTCCAAAAATCTATCTATCTCGGCCTTGAATATATTCAAAGACTCAGCATTCACAGCCCTCTGGGGCAGAGAATTCCAAAGACTCACAACCCTCTGAGTGAAGAAATTCCTCCTCATCTCAGTCTTAAATGGCCTACCCCTTATCCTGAGACTATGCCCCCTAGTTCTAGACGTCTTACATAATATTCACTATTACATAATATTCAATAGAATCAGTTTAAACTGAACATGGCTTTCCGATATCACCTCAGCCTGTGAAATCCTTTACTAGCAACTAATTTTAAAAATTGAACTGAGGCTTGAAAGCTACCTCTGTTCATGCATTTTTCAATCACTGCACTCACAATTTCTTCACACTCCTTCCGTATTAGCCGACATCACACAGAGGTGTCGCACCTTAAAGAGGTGCGGACTACTCTCTGCCTGAAATAGATGGCGTGGTTAACATGTTGTAAGTGACGACTTTGTGATTGACAATACTGGTAACGGAAATGGTTTGGGCTATTTGCCCGATTTAAACGTGGGCGGTTTGAGTGGTGGGGACTGTAATAATGTTTATTCGGCCGGTAAATACACCCGTAAAGAGATTTGTAAGGGTGATCGATATACTTCAGTGCTCGGAGCACAGCACTTCATGCATTAGGAACTCACGTCAAAAAGTTGGGTGCTCAGTTTAGGATGGCAGACTTGCAGTTGGCATGATTTTCTGTCCAGTTAATGTTTTAATGGATGGAAAATGATGTCAGGCTTGAACCTCAGTGCCTGAAATTCCTACATATGCTCCTGTCTTGCCAAGTTCTGTGCTGAGGGTTCAAAATTGTAAAGTTTCCCTGCAATCTATTCCTTTTGTTTCTTCAGGGAATGTCACCACAGTAACTCCTGTGTGTTCTGCAAGTACAGACTAACAGTCAATTATCTGGTCATTTATCACATTTTAGTTTGTGGGAACTTGCTGTGCACAAATTGACTGCCGTGTTTCATACATTACAACAGTTGACTGCACTTCAAAAGTACTTCATTGGCTGTAAGCGCTTTGGGACATCCTTAAGTCGTGAAAGGTGCTATAGAAATGCAAGATCTTTCTTCTTTCTTAATATTGATGTGGCCTTAATGCAAAATATTTTTTTCCCTTTAACATCATTCACTAGTTGTTTCTCATTTTTATAGTTTCTGTCTTACCTCAAGTCCAGTCTCAGGCTGCAAGCGATGTTTTGTTTCCTGTAAATTCGCCAAACGCTTCAGCATTCAGCTCTACTTTAAAAATGATTAATTTTCACACATTTACTTTTTTCAAATCAGATAGCATATTTATATATCCTGTGTAAGGAAGAGATCAGACTGTTGCAGGATAGCACATCAATGTCAGCTAGTTTTGAGTTTAAAATAAAGTCTGCAACTACGCCTGGTTTCCCAAGCAACACAGAGCTGTACAGATTTGGCTTCACTCGAAGGCGTGCGGAAGCAAAGTTTAATATCGAGCTTACCCACATCTGTAATATATTAAAATTGCTATGGGAGCTGCATGCGTCATTAAAAAACTGCTATTAACATTTCCTGTGGGAATTTCAATGTAAACATTGCCTCACTTACCTGTCACACCACTAGATGGCAATGTAATAACATTTCCACTATTAATTTGAACTGTGGTCCACCACTGCTCCCAATTATAAAGCTGAGCAAGGTAGTATGCGAGATGTACCAGTTGGAGGTAGGCACTTGGTATTTAGCAATATTCAGGAAGAAGGGTGGGGTTTATCTACAATGGAGTGGCCCTGCACTTTTTTTTTTACTCGGTGGAATGGTCCCAGTGGTCCTAGATTGATTCCTGAGATGAGAGGATTGTCCTGTGAGGAGAGATTGAAATTGAGCCTATACTCTCTGGAGTTTAGAAGAATGAGAGGTGATCTCATTGAAACATATAAGATTCTGAGAGGGATTAACAGAGTAGATGCTGAGAGGTTGTTTCCCCTGGCTGGAGAGTCTAAACCTATGGGGCATAGCCTCAGGATAAGGGGTTGGCCATTTAGGACTGAGATGAGGAGAAATTTCTTCACTCAGAGGGTTGTGAATCTTTGGAATTCTCTACCCCAGAGGGCTGTGGATGCTGAATCATTGAATAAATTCAAGGCTGAGATAGATAGATTTTTGGACTCTAGGGCCTAGAAATTCAGTTGGGCGCGCCAGCCGTTAGCGCCTTAGGAGGAGTAGATCTCGAGCGCTAGGCGCTTAGCGCCCGGGCGCAGCGCGATCTGCGCCTCGCCCCAACTTCAGTACACATTTAGCGCCGGCGCCAGGTCTTAGCGCGCGCCCTGCTGCGCGCACAGATCATAACGTCATTTACTAGTGCAACGCCCTTTGTGCGCCCCGAACCGGAACTTCACTCGCGCCGGCCCATTGTGCACCGGGCGGCCCTAACGACTGTGAAGTGGAACGGTACACAGCTGAGGCGGGCCGCGGGGAGCGCTAATTAAAGGGCACTTACCCTGCACTATAAAGGCCAGCCATTTTGCAGCATTCACTCTTGTGCAACGGTTTTTTGGAGAGAGACCAAGGAGGAGAGCTTACTGGTTTGGACCAACACTAGGACAGGTATTTTTGGCTCAGGCCAGAGCTTAGCAATTATCTTTGCCTTCATTGAGAGCTCAGTGTTTGCCAGCATATAATGGGGGCTGCATTGGGTGCCAACGCTGACTTTCAGCCTTATGCCAGAAGGGCTTACAGACGCCGTGAGAGAGTGGCAGCCCTGGCTAGACGCAGAGGGGGCAACAGGCGTCGCCAACTGAGGCCTTACCCACCCAGGGTATACCGCCAGCAGTCCTCCTATCTGACCATGTCTGCCGCAATGTGTGTTAGGAGGCTGCGATTCAGAAGGGAGGTGGTTGCAGACATCTGCCAGCTGCTTCACAGAGATCTGCAGCCACAGCTGATGCGCAGGACGTCTCTGTCGGTGGCAGTGAAGGTGACGGTGGCTCTCAACTTCTATGCCACCGGCTCCTTCCAATCCGCTGCTGGGGACATCGCTAACATCTCCCAGTTCGCCGTGCATTGCTGCATCCGCCAGGTGACCGAAGCCCTTTTCAGAAGGAGACATCAATTCATCTCCTTCCCCATGACCCTGGACAAGCAGCAGCAGCGTGCAGTGGGATTTGCAAGAATAGCGGGCTTCCCCATGGTGCAGGGCGCCATTGACTGCACGCATGTGGCTTTGCGGGCACCTCTGGAGCATGCCGAGGATTACCGCAACCGGAAGGGCTACCATTCCCTCAACGTACAGCTGGTGTGTGACCACAGGCAGCGCATCCTAGCTGTCAATGCCCGCTTTCCAGGCAGCAGCCACGATGCCTTTATCCTGCGACAGACAACTGTGGCTGACATGTTCCAGGCACAGCCTCCCCCAAGAGGATGGCTTATCGGGGACAAAGGCTATCCTTTGTGTACCTGGCTCATGACCCCGCTCCGCGCGCCCACGACCCCTGCTGAAGAGGCATACAACGAGAGCCATCAAGCGACTAGGAACATCATAGAACAAACAATCGGCGTCCTCAAGCAACGGTTCCGCTGTCTCGATCGCTCCGGGGGAGCCCTCCAGTATTCGCAGGAGCGAGTCTCCCAATTCGTCGTTGTTTGCTGCATGCTGCACAACCTGGCAATCCGCAGGACTCAGGCACTGCCACCTCACGTTGGACCACCACCTCAGGAGGAGGAGCAGGAGGAGCATGAGGAGGAGGAGGACGAGGAGTACCAGCCCAGGAGGGAGGCACAAGGTCCAAGGGCCGCCCGTCGGCGGCTTATTGAACGTCACTTCTAGGCCCCCTGTCAGGCAATGGCTTGTGCCAATGAAAGAACATGATTGCAGCCACTCCGCAAGCCCTCAGCCAGTTAAGGCAACAAACACTTCAAAGATCAAACATGGACAATGTTAATAAATAAAATGCTTTATTGTACAAACTCAGGGCCCTTCCCACATGAAAACCAAAAACAGACGAAACCCCCAAAAAACACTCAAACACATTACTCGCTCCCACAACCTGGAGAGGATTAACAAAACAGTGCAACTAAAATGGCCGTCATCCTCGGCCTTCGTAAAAAACAAACATCACATCCTCGGCCTTCAAAAAACAAACATCCAATTCTCGGCCTTCAAAAAACAAACATCCAATTCTCGGCCTTCAAAAAACAAACATCCAATTCTCGGCCTTCAAAAAACAAACATCCAATTCTCGGCCTTCAAAAAACAAACATCCAATTCTCGGCCTTCAAAAAACAAACATCCAATTCTCGGCCTCAAAAAACAAACACAACTGGCCACACATTCGACTTTTTGGGCGGCTAGGGGGATGCCTTGGCCATCTTTGTGTGGCCCCTGCCCGCCCTGCTGCTCCTCCTCAAAGTAAGGCCATTGGTTGCTGCAAGGCTGGGGGCAGGCTCCAGAGGGGCACATGTCGTGACGGCAGATGCCCTTGGGGGTCGGCCTAGTCAAGGTCTGGCCGTCGAGCGGGCGGCTGTTGAATGCTGCAGCTGTGGCTGACCAGCATCAGTCGCTGCAGCAGCTCCTGGCAGCTCCACTGGGGGAGTGGCAGTGGCGGCTGGAGGAATGGGGGCAAGCTGGCGGATGGCAGGCGCTCGCTGGTCACCTGAGACACTGGCACTCGCCCAGGCCAGCACTGCAGCATGCGCACCAATCTGCCGAGGGACAGACCGCTGTGCTGCTGCAGCATGCTGGGTGCCCTGGCGATGCCTGGCTGACACAGCGAGTGTGGCAGCAGTGAGTGCCCGTGTTGACCTGTTCAGTGACCTCATCAGAGCGCCCAGTGACTGCACGGCACCACTGATCAGCTGCCCACTCGCTGCCTGAGCTGCCCCGAATGCCGCCCGACTCGCTGCCTGCTCTGCCCCGAATTCCGCCAAACTGATGGCCTGTGAGGCCCCGACGTCGGTCACACTCCGAGAGAGGGACTCGATGGCCTCAGGCAACCATGCCACTACCCCCATGAGCTCCGTGTGCTGGCGCTCCGAGTCCGCGGACAAGTCCTCGAGGCGTTCCATCTCCTCGGCGAAGACCATCTCCGGACTGGAGGCCAGACTCTCCCTCTGGGGAGAAGGCCGCCGAGCTGGCCGACCCTTCCTGCGTTGCTGGACGCCGCTGGGCCCAGCAATTGGACTCCCCTCCGACCCTTCCCCCCTCTGGGGAGAAGGCCGCCGAGCTTCCACCCCCCTCCCGCGTTTCTGCAGGCCGCAGGTCCCATGAGCACCCCTCCCCTCCGACACTTCCGCCACGCTCCCCTCCAGGGAAGACGTGTCCCCTACATTTGCATGGGTTGCCACGACTGAGGGTTCCCCTGATGGGCCGCCTTCCTCTTGCTCCTCCTCCTCCTCCTCTGAGGGGCTGTCACTGGCAAGTTCAGGGACCTCCTCCTCACCATCTGAATGCAGGAAGGCACAAGAGTAGCTTTAGAGTGAGGAGAGGGCGTCAGCGAGGGATGCATGAGTGGTGGCATTCAGCGCATTGGTCGGACAGTGGCAAAGGATGTGGATCTGATGCGCAAGTGGGACGAGAGAGGTCCAAAAGGTGATGTCCTTACCATTGGTGCCCAGAACAGGGTCGGCATCTCCACATGCAACGGGGCCAATCACCCGGCCACCCATGATGCGCTCCACGCGATGTTGCAGCTCGGTGAGCGGCTGGATCTGGGGTCGGCCTCCCCCGGTCGCAGTCCGGCTCTTCTTGTTATTGGCCAGCTTGGCCTGCAAGAGAAAGGACGGCCTCTAAGTACAGTGTGTAGCCCTGATCTTGTGTGCACTGCCTCCCATGGTGGAATAGCCTGGCCAGTGTGTAGCCCTGATCTTGTGTGCACTGCCTCCCATGGTGGAATAGCCTGGCCAGTGTGTCACCCTGATCTTGTGTGCACTGCCTCCCATGGTGGAATAGCCTGGCCAGTGTGTCGCCCTGATCTTGTGTGCACTGCCTCCCATGGTGGAATAGCCTGGCCAGTGTGTCGCCCTGATCTTGTGTGCACTGCCTCCCATGGTGGAATAGCTTGGCCAGTGTGTTAAGTGCAGAATGTGCAATTGATGTTCATGCCTGTCCCATAGCTGCTGGATGAGGGCTGGCCATTAGGGCTTTCAGGTCCCTTTGCCCATAATGTGAGGTGCACATGCAAGGATGAGGAGGTCACTGGAAAGGGTACTCACCCTGACAATCCGAGTGAGGTCATTAAACTTTTTGCGGCATTGGACACCGGTCCTGGGGACCTCGCTGTTGGCTGACAGCTTGCTGGCGACATGCCTCCAGGCTCTCCGGTAGATGCGGACCGGCGACTTCCTGCCATTGTCTGGGTACAAAATATGGCGCCTCTTCTCCACACCACCAACCAGCACACTCAGATCACGCTCTGAGAAGCGCTGCGCTCGTTCACGGGCCTTCTGCATGGCTTCAGGCGCTATTTGGGCCCAGCAGCAGTGTTCAGGCCTAGCTGGAGGGCTCCACTATCCAGGGCGTGGCAGCAGACCAAGTCGACCCTTCCCCCTTAAGAGCTGGCCGGCGCCAGGGTGTCTGCTGTCAATCACGAGATGGCCGCACCTGCGCTGCGCCCGGCCTTGGCGCTCTCGCTCAGCACCTCCGGCTTAGCGCCTAAAGAGAGGCGTCCAGCGCCAGTTTTAGCGCTCGAGCAAACTCTTAGGGCGAAGCTAATGAATATCGGAGAAGTGGCCTCGATTTGGCGGCGGGCGCAAACTTTAGCGGCCGCCCGACTTTACCACCCCAAAAGTGGCTACAATGAATTTCTAGGCCTAGGAGAATAAAGGGATATGGGGATCGGGCGGGAAAGTGGAATTGAGGTTGAAGATCTTATTGAATGGCAGAGCAGGCTCGAGGGGCCGAATGGCCTACTCCCGCTCCTATTTCTTATGTTTTTATGTTCAGTGTTTGGAATACTTGGCGAAGGGGCGGGCATCTTTGAAAATTATTTGAATACAAATTAATTGAGGAGCTTGTGTTGGCACAACTCTGGAGGGTGCTGGAGTCTGGCAGCACTGGTGAGGGAGCACAGTGGTGTGGAAGCACTGGGGAAGACTACCAAGGGTTTGGTAGAACTAGGCGAGGGAGGGGTGTTGCTGAAATGTGGGGCTTGGCTTCTGAGCTCTGTCGGCATTGAGATGGGGCATGGGCCTGATTGCATAAGGAGGGCACCTGGTCCAACATAGGGTTGACAACTCTGGTTGGATGTATTCCTAGAGATTTCACCATGTGACCTTCCACCTCCACCTGCCCTTCCAGTCAAACAGTCGTTTTTCCTAACTCCAGTATTTTTACAACTAATAAACAAAGGTGTTCAAAGAAAATGAAAAAAACATAATTTATTTGAAGCCCCAATTATTTTTGTTCTCCTGGTTTGCTGGCAGCAGTGTCCAAGAGATTAGACTTTAATTCCTGGAGACTCCAGGGCAATCCGGGAGGGTTGGTAACCCTAGCAGGGGTTTGCATGTTTCTTAAAAATCTCTGGAAACATTGAATTGATTGCTCTGTTATTGGCTCCTGTACGTATGTTGCTCTATGCCTGTGCCTCTGTCTGTCCCTATTTTTCTGTGCTTCTCTCTAGCTCAAAATCTGCATGTGAGTGTCTCTCTCCACTCGTGAGTCTCTGTCTCTCCCTCTGTCTTATAGTTGTCACATTTGAAGGAGTGTGATGGAAGGAATACTCTCCATGTGCCTGGGTGGATACAACTCCAACAACACTCAAGAAGCTTGGCACTATCCAGCACAAAGTAGTCCATTTGATCGGCACCCCATCTACTGGCTTAAACATCCATTCTCTCCACCACCGGTGTACCGTGTCTGCAGTACGTACTATCTACAGGAAGCATTGCAGCAATTCAGCAAAGCTTCTTCGTCAGCACCTCCAAAACCCGTGAGCTCTATCACCTGGATGTGCAACAAAGAAAGAAAGACTTGCATTTATATAGCGCCTTTCATGACCAACGGACGTCTCAAAGCGCTTTACAGCCAATGAAGTACTTTTTTTTTGAAGTGTAGTCACTGTTGTAATGTGGGAAATGCGGCAGCCAATTTGCGCACAGCAAGCTCCCACAAACAGCAATGTGATAATGACCAGATAATCTGTTTTTTTAATGTGGATTGAGGGATAAGTATTGGCCAGGACACCAGGGATAACTCCCCTGCTCTTCTTCAAAATAGTGCCTTGGGATCTTTTACGTCCACCTGAGAGAGCAGACGGGGCCTCGGTTTAACCTCTCATCTGAAAGACTAAGGGGTTTTCTCCTATACTGGTCCCCCGTCACACACAGTTCTTGGACGTCAGGATTTATAAGAACAAAATACACACGGCACAGGGTTTTGGCTCAACCTTTGATTTGTTCATTTATTGAACACACACACACAATTACTTCCCCAGTGTAAATCCCTATGATTTATATCAGGCTAACAACCCCAAAATACAAACCCCTACGCAAGGGTAATTTACATCGACACAATATGACACAGTTAAATCCATCCGCAATTTGACTGTTACATATAAAGTTACCCAGACTCAATCACAAAACCCTTATTGTGATCTGACTGAAACTCACAAACTTACTCAGACTCAGTCATAAAAGCCCCCTCTATGATTTGACTGAAACATACAATCACCACTCCCGATCGGCTGTCTCTTGGAGTTGATTGTAGGCCCGAATCTTTCTGTTCGCTGTTCTGCCGTTGGCTTCCCCCACACTGTCTTTGAAGTGATCTTACTTTAAACCAAAACCAACTTTCAGTATTTCTGGCCCCTTTCTGAGCGTATGATTCGTTTCAAAATGTGTGAATTGTTCCTGGTATTGTCCATTGATTTGAGATATCTTTCTGACAATGCAACCCTCCCAAAGTGACGGCATATGCGAGGTTGTTGGTTTCTGTTAGCATTCGTATTCAAAAGGTTCAAGGCCCGGCCCATTGTCTAAGCCTGCACTGAAACTGGTTATTCGGGGGCCATGGTCTAAGTTACCCAGACTCAATCACAAAACCCTTATTGTGATCTGACTGAAACTCACAAACTTACTCAGACTCAGTCATAAAAGCCCCCCCTTAAGGTACATGAATATGCGAATGTTCTTGGATTTTCCCTAGACAGAAAACCTTCGTATGGCAATTCGGCCGCAATGTCTGAATTTAGCCTTTATTGCCCAGCTCTTTTTACAGGCTCTGCACTTCTGGGTTTTTATATTTCATAGTCCAATATTTTTACCGTTGGGGGGGGGAGGAATGGATCCTACATCTCCCCCCTTTAATATCTCTTACATTTGAGATATTACTTCCATCCATTCTTCTGCCGTGGAGGGTGCATTGTCGGTTCCAGCCAAATTTCACATTTTTTACAGTCTATACATTTGATTCTATAATCCCAAATCCCCTTTATACAGTCTTTCCTGTTTTTCCCTTTTTACCCTTTGTTTCATTTTACACGATAACCTGAAGAGATAGGACACTGTGGCAGAACCACTGAAGGACTCTGGCTAACTGTATATAATTCTCTTTAACGAGGTTCTAACACCAGCCTAAACCTGTACCATTGTGTTAGGCATTACTGTGTTTTGTATATAGAGTTTGCATGGACGGGGCGCGACCCCTTTAAGAGTGCGGGAAAACGCAGGCAAACGCGATGACGTCACGTCGCAAACCACGGGACTGCCCAGTCAGTCCTCGTGGCATCTCTGTTGAGTAAAGACCTGTTTAATCTTTCTCTGGTGTCGATCTCAGTTATTCGTAGGAATTCGTTAATTCCTACATTGCTGACCCCGTTTTGTGAACGTTTTCACAAAAGAAGAGCACAGCATGGAAGCGAACACCGTTTCCCTAAAGCTACCGCAGATCTGGGAGCAGCAAGCGCCCTCGTGGTTTATTCAGGTCGAGGCCCAGTTCGCCCTGAGGAACATCGATGCGGATCAGACCAAGTATCTTTACGTGGTCTCCGCACTCGACAGCTCTACCGCCTCTCGGATCGTCAGCCTCCTGGAAAACCCCCCAATGGAGCGCAAGTATGAAACCCTCAAGGCGCGGTTACTGCAGGTTTTCGGGCTCACAAAATCGGAGCGCGCCCGTCAATTACTCGCTATGCCCAGGCTCGGGGACTCCAAGCCTTCAGAGTTGATGAGCCAAATGCTCACACTCCTGGGCTCAGAACGGGAATGTTTCCTCTTCCGCGAGATTTTCCTCAGCCAACTGCCTGAACAGGTACAAGCTGCCCTGGCCAGATCTGAAGTTGAAGACTGCGCAACACTCGCTGCGGAGGCTGACAAAATTTTCACTGTAACTCGGCAGAACTGCGCCGCCACGAGGCACCCATCCCCCGCAGACACCGCCCCAGCTCGTCCGCCTGCTGGGCTGTGTTTCTACCACACGCAGTTCGACGCGAAAGAGAAGCGTTGCCGCCCTCCCTGCAGTTTTCCCCCCCAAAAAACCAACGACTGACACTGCGACCACCGAGGAACAGGTCTAACGGGCACCCCACGGCCGCGATGGCGATCGGCAACGCGGGAAAATTGCTCTTCATCACCAATACTCTCTCCGGTCGTCGTTTTCTGTGCAACACCGGAGCGTAGTGCAGCATTTTACCCGCGTCCGCCCTCGATGTGCAGACGGGGAATCACGGCCCCGCCCTTGAAGCGGCCAATGGCGGAACAATTCGGACCTTCGGCAGACGGCGAGTGGAGTTGTGCCTCGGGGGGCAACGTTTTCACTGGGAGTTTGTTACGGCCAAAATTTCCCAGCCCCTCCTCGGCGCGGATTTCCTGTGCGCCAACAGCCTCCTGGTCGACGTTAGGAACCGGCGGCTGATCAACGCAGCAACTTTTAATTCTCTTCCGTGTTACCGCAGTAACACTACGTCACGCACTGTCTCCTGTGCGTTCCCGACACCTGATGAGTTCGCTCGCCTGCTCAGCGAATTCCCCGACCTGACAAGACCCATGTTCTCCTCCACAGCCACGAAACATGGTGTGGTGTTGTGTATGTACCTTTAAGGGAATAACTGGTCTTAGACTGCAGTACCGGCAGTGACCACCCCTGTATAAAAGGCCCGAGCAGGCTTCTGTAGTTTCAGTTTCAAGCTGCCGCTTGTTCAGTAAAGTACCTGTTAAACTGTTCTCCCGAAGTCCGTGTATATTGAGGCGCGGACTTTGCAGTGGCGACGAGTAAGTTCGAAATCACCTGCAGTGTGGAATCATCTCACGGGGATCTCGCCTGAAAGGAAGGTCCTGGAAGGTCGTAGTCTGAGCAACGGGCGTCGACCGAGGGCAACCGCCCAAAGAATCCATCGGTGTTTGGAGAATTGCGGGAGAGACTGTGGTTCCAGCGAATCGTGCTGGTAGCAGGTAGCGCGCTGACCCTTCCGGACTGCGGCGGGCTCAAGCTCAATCGAGCGGCTCTACAAATCGGGCCGCGCAGCGTCGCCGGGAAAAGAAAACAAGAGAGAGAGGGTGGAGCGCACAGGGCGCGGTCGGTGCTCGAGAACAGGGCAGCGGAGAGAAACTAAACGGGGGGGAAGGAAAGCGAGACGCGCCGAAGCTGCGGGTCGCCGCCATTACCCCGTAGAACGATAGGAGCAGTGTGGCAGTAAGGGAAAGAAGCAAAAGCGTGGGAGGCGCCATTTTATTCCATTGGGGAAGAAGCAAAAGCGCGGGAGGCGCCATTTTAAATCGCCCAAGATGCCGAAAAGTGGCAGTATCACTGCTTTCAACAACGAGGTAGAAGACTGGACCACGTATGTGGAAAGAATTGAAGTGTACTGCAAGGCAAATGAGGTGGCTGATGGAAAGAGGGCGTCGGTATTATTAAATCTGATGGGTGCGAGTACGTACGGCCTATTGTGGAATTTAATTACCCCAGCTAAACCAATGGAGAAAAGTTTTGAGGAGATTGTTCATATCTTACAGGAACACCTAAGCCCTACACCACTGCTGATAGCAGAAAGATTCAAGTTCCATAAAAGAAACCAGCGCAAAGATGAGAGCAATGCTGACTATCTTACGGAACTACGCAAGTTATCGAAGCACGGCCAGTTCGGAGCAGGACTGGCAGACACCTTACGGGATAAGTTTGTCTGCGGGCTCCAGAGTGAAGGAACCCAGAAACGACTACTTTCAAAAAAGGACCTGACGCTAGAACAGGCTTTCAGCATGGCAGTATCCTACGAAGCAGCAGCACGGGGAGCTGTGGAAATACAACAGAAACCACAAGAATACAGCGCTAACGAAATGGCTTATGGAGCCAAAAAGTGCTATCGCTGCGGCAGAACAACCCATGAGCAGAAGGACTGCTGGTTTAAAGACAAAATATGCAGGCAATGTGGGAAAATGGGACATATAGCAAGAGTCTGCAGGTCGGGAAAGAAGACCAACACGACAAGAACTACTAAGGAACAGTACAGGAAAGTAAAGAAACTGACAGATAGTAGTTCAGAAGATCAGGAGAGTGATAAAGACTCCGGGAGCAGGCGACTAAGTTGTTTAAAGTTACACAACGTGATCGCAAAAGAAGATCACCGAACCATTTGGGTCACACTCATGATGGCAGGGTCCCCAGTGAAGATGGAATTGGACACAGGATCAGCCCTAACTGTCATGAATCGACGAGACTATGAGCGGCTATTCTCACACATACCCTTAAAGGACACGTCCATTGTATTGAAGACATACACGGGGCAAAAGGTCTACCCCAGAGGAAAAATAAGGGTGCCAGTTGAATATAACGGAAAGGAAACACAGAAACTATACATGTATATACTATGAGATGGAGGACCACCATTACTGGGACGTGAATGGATCCGAAGACTACAATTGGATTGGCATTCCATTCTGGCACTAACTGTGACTGACAAAAAAGATGATGACGTCGCAGCTGGACGTCTGTCACAAATTCTATCTGACGCGGAAGAGGTGTTCCAACAAGGACTTGGGACTCTAAAAGGAGTAAAGGCAACCATAAAGATAGAGGATAACGCAACCCCAAAATTTTTTAAGGCCAGACCGGTGCCATACGTGATACGCCCAGCTGTGGAAGCTGAACTGGAGAGTCTGGAGCGTTCGGGGGTGCTGTCTAAGGTGGACTGGAGCGAGTGGGCCACACGCATCGTTCCTGTAATGAAGAAAGCATTGAGCAGCACGCCTGGGGAGCCAAGGAAGGTTCGCATCTGTGGGGACTTCAAGGTGACTGTGAACCCAGTCCTGCACGCAGTACAGTATCCGCTTCCGCGGATAGAAGATATTTTCGCCTCACTATCTGGAGGGAAACGTTTTACAAAGATTGACCTGGCTCAAGCGTATCTACAAATGGAGGTGGAAGAAGCATCTAGGAAATACCTCACGATAAACACTCACAAAGGCCTTTACCAGTACAATCGACTAGTATTTGGGGTAGCATCGGCCCCGGCTATGTGGCAGAGGGCAATGGAACAAGTCCTGCAAGGGATCCCAGGGACCCAGTGTTATTTGGACGACATCCTGGTTACGGGCGAAAATGACAATGAACACCTTGCCAACCTGGAACAGGTGCTCACGAGATTGCAGGAATATGGGCTACAAGCCAAACGTCCCAAATGCAAGTTCTTCAGGAGACAAATCTCGTATTGTGGCCACATGATTGATGAGGAAGGGTTGCATAAGTCGCCGAAGAAGATTGAGGCTGTAGTCAAGGCTCCAGCACCAGAAAATGTGTCGCAACTGAGGTCGTTCCTCGGGTTGGTGAACTACTACCATAAGTTCTTGCCGAATTTATCTACAATTCTGCACCCACTGAACGCCCTCCTTCAAACTGGTGTAACATGGAAATGGAGTGATGAGTGTAAGCGTGCCTTTCAGGAATGTAAATGCCAAATCACTTCAAAAGAAGTATTGGCCCACTACAACCCAACACTACCGATTCGGTTGGCATGTGATGCGTCACCTTACGGCATTGGAGCGGTACTGTCACACAAATTCCGTGACGGTTCAGAGAGGCCAATAGCCTTTGCATCGCGCTCGCTAACCTCAGCCGAGTGTAACTACACCCAGATTGACAGGGAGGCCCTCAGCCTGGTGTGGGGGGTGAAGAAGTTCAATCACTATCTGCACGGGCAGAAATTCACCCGACTGACTGATCATCAACCCCTGGTCTCAATTTTTAACCCAAAGAAGGGCGTTCCGGTGATGACGGCACAACGGCTGCAAAGATGGTCACTGTTTCTAGGGGCACATCAGTATGACATAGAGTACAAAGGTACGAAACAACATGGAAACGCTGATGGGCTGTCGCGCCTACCGTTGCCTATGGCGGAAGAAGCACCTGCAGTGGACCCTGTGGAGATATTCCATGCGACCATAGTCGAATGTTTGCCTGTTACAAACGCAAGTATTGAGAAGGAAACCCGAAATGACCCGACACTCTCTCGGGTCTATGATTTGACGGTGAAGGGATGGCCAGCATATGGCGACTCACTGTTGCCAGCATTCTCGCCAAGGAGGGAACAGCTGTCAGTGTGCTGGGGAACCTTGATGTGTGGATCCCGAGTGGTAATTCCACCCAAGTTGAGAGAGAGAGTACTCAATGAGCTTCACGAGGGTCATCTGGGAGGGGTAAAAATGAAGAGCCTAGCCAGGGCGTTTGTGTGGTGGCCGGGAATCGATAAAGAAATCGAGGATATGACCAAGAGATGCGCAGGATGCCAGAAGCTCCAAAACGCTCCACCACAGGCCCCGCTACATCTATGGGAGTGGCCCTCATCTCCATGGCAACGGGTACACATTGATTTCGCTGGTCCATTTATGGACTCAATGTTTCTAATCGCTGTGGACGCCCATTCGAAATGGCCAGAGGTCATTAAAATGTCCTCCACCACCACGGAGAAAACTATTGTAGTCCTAAGGACCATCTTCGCCAGGAATGGGTTGCCAGAACAGATCTGTTCCGACAATGGCCCACAGTTTGTGTCTGAGGATTTCCAGAGGTTCCTGAAGAATAATGGGGTGAAACATTACACATCTGCCCCATATCATCCAGCCACAAATGGATTGGCTGAGAAGTTTGTTCAGACCTTTAAAAAGGCCATAAAGGCAATGTATAATGACGACATACCACTACAACACAAGGTGGATAACTTCCTGTTTGCTTACCGGAATGCGACACATGCAGTAACCAACCAAACTCCAGCCGTGCTGTTTTTCAACCGGAGACTAAGATGTCGCTTGGATTTGCTCAAACCAAACATAAGACGAGATGTTGAGGATAAGCAGTTCCAGCACATAAATGAGAAGCCAACCAGGAGCTTCAAGATAGGGCAACCAGTCTTGGCCCGCGACTACCGAAAAGAAAAATGGCAGCCTGGAACGATATGCACACAGCAGGGACCACTAATGTACACAGTGGACGTTGGAGAGAGCATCGTGAGACGCCATGCTGACCAGATTCTAGAGTCACAGGAACAAGCCAAACCTGTACCACAAGCATGTGCACCTGGTAATGAGCCCAAAGTACAGATTGCGTCGACCTCAGAAGCAGGGGTATTGGAAGCTGACGAACCAACCAATGACAATGAGCCAGAATTGACTCCACCGCCAGAACAGGATACTCGAGAAAGGCGCTATCCAGTCCGGATCAGGAAGCCTCCTCAAAGACTGAACTTATAAATGACTATTCCAGTTAATGTATATATTACTGAGAAAACTGTAATTGTAATTAGTTATTATTTAGTTGTTAAATGAATGTTATGTACTGTTTATCTAAAAGGGGAGGAATTGTTGTGTATGTACCTATAAGGGAATAACTGGTCTTAGACTGCAGTACCGGCAGTGACCACCCCTGTATAAAAGGCCCTAGCAGGCTTCTGTAGTTTCAGTTTCAAGCTGCCTCTTGTTCAGTAAAGTACCTGTTAAACTGTTCTCCCGAAGTCCGTGTGTAATTGAGGCGCGGACTTTATATGTGGAATACCACATCACCACCAACGGCCTCCCGGTCAACACGCGGGCCCGGCGCCTAGAACCTGGCAAGCTGGTGGTCGCAAAGGCGGAGTTCGCAACCATGGAACGGTTAGGGATTATTCGCCGGTTGAATAGTCCCTGGTCTTCACCCCTCCATATCGTCCCGAAGCCTGGCGGCGGATGGCGGCCATGCGGCGAGAATCGACGACTAAACGACGCCACCACTCCTGATCGGTACCCGATCCCCCATATCCAGGATTTCTCTGCCCATTTAGCAGGGAACACCGTGTTCTCAAAAGTCGACCTCGTCCGGGGCTACCACCAGGTCCCAGTTCACCCACAAGATGTCCAGAAGACCGCAGTCATCACCCCATTCGGCCTCTTTGAGTTTTTACGGATGCTGTTTGGGTTGAAGAACACCGCCCAGGCTTTCCAACGCCTGATGGACTCCGTGCTGCGGGACCTCAAGTTCCTCTTCGTCTACCTGGATGATATTCTAATTGCCAGTCCTACTAAGGAAGAACATACCTGTCACCTACACACCCTTTTTCGACGCCTCAGCCAACACGGCCTGATTATCAACCCGGCCAAGTGTCAGTTTGGCCTGCACCAAATTGACTTCCTGGGGCATCGCATCACCTCAGAGGGAGCGGTTCCTTTAACTTTGAAGGTAGAGGCGGTGACATCCTTTCCACGCCCGCAGAACATAAAGGCCCTGCAGGAATTCCTAGGCATGCTAAACTTTTACCACCATTTCGTGCCTAAGGCGGCACTACTCATGCAGCCCCTGTACAAGGCTCTCAAGGGCAAGACTGGCAAGAACCCGGTAGACTGGACGGATGACATAGCCCGAGCATTCGCCGACACCAAAAGCACCTTAGCCAACGCGACTATGCTGGCGCACCCGCTGCCAGGAGCCACCATCGCCCTCACCACCGACGCGTCAGGCTACGCAGTCGGTGCCATGCAACAGCAGTGGGTGAATGGGACGTGGCAGCCATTGGCATTCTTCAGCCATCAACTACGGCAGAACGAGGGAGCATATAGCACGTTTGACCGGGAGTTGCTCGCCCTTTTTCTGGCCATCCACCATTTTCGGTTCCTTCTGGAAGGACGTCCTTTCACCGCTTTTGTGGACCATAAGCCGCTGACCTTTGCAATGTCCAAGACCGCCGAACCGTGGTCAGCCCGACAGCAGCGTCAACTGATCTACGTATCCGAATTCACCACGGATATGCGACACGTGGCTGGTAAGGACAACCTGGTGGCAGACTGCCTCTCCCGCGCGATCGTCAATACGGTTCATTTGGGCATCGACTACGCTCTCATGACAGCGGACCAAGCCTCAGACCCGGAAGTCCAAGCTTACCGAATGGCCATCACTGGCCTCCAGTTGGCTGACGTCAAGTTCCATTCGGCAGGTACCACGCTGTTGTGTGACGTCTCCATACAGGATCCTCGCCCTATCGTGCCGGTCATCTGGCGCCGCAAAGTGTTCGACGCCATACACAGGTTGTCACACCCTGGAATGAAGGCCTCTCAAAAACTGATGTCAGCGAAATTTGTATGGCATGGCATGCATAAGGATGTCCGCGACTGGGCCAACACCTGCGTGGTCTGCCAAAAGGCCAAGGCACAGCGCCACATCAAAGCTCCGTTGGCCGCCTTCACAGTTCCGGAACGACGTTTTGACCATGTCAACGTGGACCTGGTAGGACCACTCCCACCCTCCCATGGTTTTTCACACATCCTGACCATGGTTGACCGCACCATCAGATGGCCGGAGGTGGTCCCCTGTCATCCACTACTTTGGCGGACGTGGCCAGGATGTTCATTTCCTCCTGGATCGCCCGTTTCGGAGTACCCGCCAATATTTCATCGGACAGGGTCCGCAGTTTTCCACTGAACTCTGGAATGCAGTGGCTCACGGACTCGGTGTCAAATTACACCACACCACAGCCTACCACCCACAGGCGAATGGCCTCTGTGAACGTTTCCACCGGTCAATGAAGACCGCCCTGAGAGCCAGCCTCCAGGACGCTGGATGGGCAGACAAGCTACCGTGGGTCCTGTTGGGCCTTCGCACGGCCCCCAAAGAAGACTTTCACTCTTCATCAGCGGAGCTGATGTATGGTCAGCCGCTGCGAGTCTCAGGGGACTTCCTACCAACATCGACGGAGCAATGGTCCGCATCTGCCCAGCTTGCTAGTCACCAAGAGGCGGCCAGGTGTTTCGCACCGGTGCCCACTTCGCACCACGGGCCGCAGAGGTCACACGTTCCCACGGAGCTTCACAAGGCTGAGTACGTCTTTATTCACCATGACGCACATAGGGATCCGCTCAAGGCCCCATATACCGGTCCCTTGCGCGTGTTGGAAGCAGGGGACCAAACCTTCACGGTAGATGTCGGTGGTAAACTGGACCACATTTTGGTCGACCGCTTAAAGCCAGCACATTTGGACCTCGACTGCCCCGTCGAGACAGCACAACCGCCGAGATGGGGTCGGCCATCCATCGTCGTTACGGCAGACCAAGTGCGACCACCCGCCAGACCGCCAGCCGCCCAGCAGCCTCCACCTCGAGATTACAGGAGTCGTTCTGACAGGCTTGTCAGACCCCCTCACCGTTTGACTTTGTCTGTTAAAGCGAATTCTGGGGGGGCGCATGTGGCAGAACCACTGAAGGACTCTGGCTAACTGTATATAATTCTCTTTAATGAGGTTCTAACACCAGCCTAAACCTGTACCATTGTGTTAGGCATTACTGTGTTTTGTATATAGAGTTTGCATGTACGGGGTGTGGCCCCTTTAAGAGTGCGTAAAAACGCGGGCGAACGTGATGATGTCACGTCGCAAACCATGGGACTGCCCAGTCAGTCCTCGTGGCATCTCCGTTGAGTAAAGACCTGTTTAATCATTCTCTGGTGTCGATCTCAGTTATTCGTAGGAATTCGTTAATTCCTACAACACCATAATTAATTGCACAATTATCAATACATGTGTAAGGTTTCGTAAGAATTTCCAAAATTTCTACAGCCCCGAAGATTATATTTTTGATTAAAGAAAACCTGGGTAGAATATACCTTAAAAATCCAGGGCATCAAAAATGGCTGTCAGGCCTCGTGGCAGAAGAAAAAAAAGGCAGCCTGTGTGTATGTGAAAAGGAAAATCAAAGATGGCTGTCCGGCCTCGTGGCAAAAGACACAACACAGCCTGTGTGTATGTGGAAGGAAAATGAAAGATGGCTGATAAAGGATTTGAAAAAAAATACCAGCCTCTGAAGTAATGAGGTATTTAAACTGTCAATCAAATACGGTTTGGGAAGCTGCAACATGAACAAAGAACTTTGTTTACACGAACTTTCTACAATGTTGACTCAAGAGATTAAGTAGTTGAGACTGTCAATCAATTGCGGTTGGGCGGTGACCGCAGGACAATGGATTTGTTTACACTAACATCCAAGGGCTGTTTACTAAGCACTTAAGGAAACAGACATGTTTTTTTCAAACTAAGACAGCTTTATTCAAACCAGTCAATGAATGGGGTAATACATTAAACCCATCACAGTCAATGGGGACAGATTGATTCCCTTTTGTATAGCTCAGATATATCGGGATTTGGGCGTGAAGATTATGGCTCCCAATGGGTATAAAATAGCCTCTCAGGAAGCCATCTCTCTCTCTCTGCCGCCTCGCCTCCATGCTCTGCCTACAGAAGAACAGCTCAGCAAGCCCGCCCAAAGAAGTGGAATACCAGCAGTTACTTTTAAATACTGGGGTATCTCTACTTCGGGGTGGTGAAGAATACAGACCGTAGGGGCATGGAGCAGGAGTTTCACTGGTGAGCATAGATTTTCTGGCCCATTACAAGGCAACTTAGATAGGTATTAGGGGTGGGAATTAAGGGGAATTTTGTTAAAATTGTAATTTTAGTCAATTTTCCCTCGATGTGTCCGTTTCCTCTCCCCTATTAAGCAAAAGTGTGCTGCACTAGGTAAAAGTGCTGTATTAAGTAAAAGAGTGTTGTACTAAGCAAAAGAGTGCTGTAGTAAGCAAAAGTGTACTGTATTAAGCAAAAGTGTGCTACACTAGGTAAAAGTGCTGCATTAAGTAAAAGAGTGTTGCACTAAGCAAAAGAGTGCTGTAGTAAGCAAAAGTGTACTGTATTAAGTAAAAGTGTGCTGCACTAGGTAAAAGTGCTGTATTAAGTAAAAGAGTGTTGTATTAAACAAAGGAGTGCTGTAGTAAGCAAAAGTGTACTGTATTAAGTAAAAGTGCTGTATTAAGCATAGGTGTGCTGTATTGATTATTTTCAATTTATTTCTTTTTATTTCAGTAAATACTGGTCCTCTTTGCACCCAACCATGAGTCTCGCTTTGTATACATCGTTACTGAATAAGTCCGGCGGTCAGAACCAGAAAAGGGGAGCGATTCGAAACCGCACAGGGCTCTGGAGCAGCTCAGATATTTCTGACTGGCCAGAGGCAATAACCCCAGTTATAACCCCATCCCCGTTAATTTCTACACATGTGAGGCAATTCGGATCCAGGAAGGAATTTCAATATTAAACCCAATGTCCCACCAAGGTGGGGTGGTCATTTTCCTGATCTCCTCTGTTTTCTTGCTGGAGAGTGTAGTAATGTTTCTGGGAAAGCTTCACTTCCTTTACCAGTTTCGTCAAGTGCTCAGTTAATGGTGGGATATCATACCTAAAATGTGATATATAACCCTCTCGTAATTCCTATCCCTCAGTCTCATTACCTTCCCCCAGTATCCTCTTTAGCTGATTCCGCAAGGTATTGACCTGTGTTTGCAGCTGGGCATCATCTTTCCTATTGACCAGTGACATCACCATATTAAACACTGTGGCCGTGTCATTGATTAATCCCCTCTTCCATCTCCCCAAACCGGCGTGACTGTTGTCAGCTCGTTTATACAAATCCTTCCGACTTTCTTCCCCATAGTTCAACTCGTAGAATTGCCGGAACATTTCTTTTAATAGTTTCTCGTACAATTTTCCATTTCAGCTGGGCACCACCGGGGTATCCGTTCCTTTGTCAAATTAAGGATAACAGATGCTACCTCGTAATGCATGTCATGGTACAACACCTTCCCTGTTGGAATCAGTACTAACCCATTCCTAGGTCCGGGTGTCATTAAGGGGCACGTAACCTCTTTATCCTGTGCCTTTTGGGCTGATGGTAGGGGCTTCTTATCGTGCGTTACTAGTTCAGTAGCATTGACTGCATTTGGTGGATCTGGGACCACACACGAATCATAGAAACATAGAAGATAGGAGCAGGAGTAGGCCAGTTGGTCCATCAAGCCTGCTCCGCCATTTAATGAGATCATGGCTGATCATCCAAATTCAGTACCCTGTCCCTGCTTTCTCCCCATATCCCTTGATCCCTTTAGCCTTAAGAAATATATCTAACTCCTTCTTGAATATATTTAATGAATTGGCCTCAACTGCCTTTTGTGGTAGAGAATTCCACAGGTTCACCACTCTCTGGGTGAAGAAATTTCTCCTCATCTCTGTCCTAAGTGGCTTACCCCTTATCTTTAGACTGAGCCCCCTGGTTCTGGACTCCACCGCCATCGGGAACAACCTTCCTGCATCTAGTCTGTCTAGTCCTGTTAGAATTCTATAAGTTTCAATGAGATCCCCTCTCATTCTTCTAAACTCCAGCGAGTATAAGCCCAATTGACCCAATCTCTCCTCATAAGTCATTTCTGCCATCCCAGGTATCAGTCTGATGAATCTTCGCTGCACTCCCTCCATGGCAAGAACATCCTTCCTCAGATAAGGTGACCAAAACTGCACACAATACTCAAGGTGTGGTCTCACCAAGGCCCTGTACAACTGCAGCAAGACATCCTTGCTCCTGTACTCGAATCCTCTCGCTACGAAGGCCAACACACCATTTGCCTTCTTAACCGTCTGCTGCACCTGCATGCTTACCTTCAGCGACTGGTGCACAAGGACATCCAGGTCTCGTTGCATTTTCCCTTCTCCCAATCTATTGCCATTCAGATAATAATCTGCCTTCCTGTTTTTACCACCAAAGTGGATAACTTCGCATTTATCCACATTATACTGCATCTGCCATGCATCTGTGCAATCATCCAACCTGTTCAAATCATACTGGAGTTTCTCAGCATCCTCCTCACAGCACACACGCCCCCCCCCAGCTTTGTGTCATCTGCAAACTTGGAGATATTACATCTAGTTCCCTCGTCTAGATCATTAATATATACTGTGAATAGCTGGGGTCCTAGCACCGATCCCTGCGGTACCCCACTAGTCACTGCCTGCCACTCGGGAAAAGAGCCGTTTATTCCAACTCTTTGCTTCCTGTCTGCCAATCAATTCTCTATCCAAGTCAGTACCTTACCCCCAATCCCATGTGCTTTAACTTTACTCGCTAGTCTCTTATGCGGGACCTGATTGAAAGCCTTCTGAAAGTCCAAAATACACCACATCCACTGGTTCTCCCTTATCTATTCTACCAGTTACATCCTCAAAAATTTCCAGTAGATTAGTCAAGCACGATTTACCTTTTGTAAATCCACGTTGACTTTGTCCGATCCTGTCACTGTTTTCCAAGTGCTATTTTAAAATCTTTTTTAATGGACTCTAGCATTTTCCCCACTACTGATGTCAGGCTTACCGGTCTATAATTCCCCGTATTCTCTCTACCACCTTTTTTAAATAGTAGGGTTACATTAGCTACCCTCCAATCGAAACTCTTAGTCCAGCCTATTCCAGACCCAAAATCTTACCATTGCCATTTAAAAACAATGGACACCCCCTTCTGGCATTTACTTTCTGATCCTCCCACACACACATAAACCCCTTGTTCCTCCTTCCACCACTTGTCCCAACATAATTTTACACACCCCTTTTTCCCCACAATCGATCTGTACAAGTTGTTCCCCAATCTTTCCCAATCCGTGGATTCATTACCCTTTGCCTTGTCTGTTTTCTGTAGTCACCACCACTATCTCTTTTTTAAACTTAAACTCTGTGGTTTATAGATTCTAAGCTCTCCGTGGTGCAGCGGGGATTGTTTGTAAACCAGGGCCCTTAAATATATCATTTAACTGTAGTGTAATTGGTGGGATTGATTTGATTTAATTTATTTTGAATTAATTAAAGGGTAAGTCATGACAGGAGAGCTCGGCCCCGTGGTATGCTCCTCCTGCGCTATATGGGAACTCAGGGACACTTCCTGTGTCCCTGACAACCATGTGTGCAGGAAGTGTATCCAGCTGCATCTACTGCCAGACCGCATTGTGGCGCTGGAGCTGCGATTGGATACATACTGGACCATTCGCGATGCTGAGGACGTCGTAGATATCACATTTAAGCAGTTGGTCACACTGCAGGCAAAGGTTGCACAGGCAGAAAGGGAAAGGGTGACCAACAGGCAGAGTAGTAGGCGCAGGCAGGTAGTGCAGGGTCCCCTGTGGCCATCCCCCTCTCAAACAGATATACCACTTTGGATACTGATGGGGGGGATGGCTTACCAGGGGATGGCAGCAGCAGCCAACTTCCTGGCACCAGGGGTGGTTCTGCTGCACAGGACGGGAGGAAAAAGAGTGGGAGAGCTATAGTGATAGGGGATTCTATTGTAAGGGGAATAGATAGGCATTTCTGCGGCCACAAACGAGACTCCAGGATGGTGTGTTGCCTCCCTGGTGCAAGGGTCAAGGATGTCTCAGAGCGGCTGCAGAACATTTTGGACAGGGAGGGTGAACAGCCAGTTGTCGTGGTGCATATAGGTACCAATGATATAGGTAAAAACTGGGATGAGGTCCTAAAAGCTGAATATAGGGAGTTAGGAGGTAAATTAAAAAATAGGACCTTAAAGGTAGTAACCTCAGGATTGCTACCAGTGTCACGTGCTAGTCAGAATAGAAATAGAAGGATATTTCAGATGAATATGTGGCTAGAGGAATGTTGCAAGGGGGAGGGATTCAAATGCCTGGGACATTGGAACCGGTCCTGGGGGAGGTGGGACCAGAACAAAATGGATGGTTTGCACCTGGGCAGGGCCGGGACCGATGTCCTAGGGGGAGTGTTTGCTAGTGCTCTGGGGGAGGGTTTAAACTAAAATGGCAGAGGGTTGGGAACCTGAGCGGGGAGACAGAGGAAGGGGAAACAAGGATAAAAGTAAAAGACAGGAAGGAGAAAAACAAAAGTGGCAGACAGAGAAATCAAGGGTTTAAATCAAACATGGCCACAGTAAATAATAATTATAAAAGATCTAAGAGCATTAAAAAAACAAGCCTGAAGGCTTTGTGTCTTAATGCGAGGAGCATTCGTAATAAAGTGGATGAATTAGCTGCGCAAATAGAGGTAAACGAATATGATATGATTGGGATTATGGAAACATGGGTCCAGGGTGGCCAAGGCTGGGAACTCAACATCCAGGGGTATTCAATATTCAGGAAAGATAGGCAAAAAGGAAAGGGAGGTGGGGTAGCATTGCTGGTTAAAGAGGGGATTAACACAATTGAAAGGAAGGATATTAGCTCTGATGATGTGGAATCTGTATGGGTAGAACTGAGAAATACCAAGGGGCAGAAAACATTAGTGGGAGTGGTATGTAAACCTCCAAACAGTAATGCGGAGATCGGGGATGGCATTAAAAGGGAAATTAGAGAAGCGTGCAATAAGGGCACAGCAGTTATCATGGGTGACTTTAATCTACATATAGATTGGGCTAACCAAATTAGTGACAACACTGTTGAGGAGGAATTCCTGGAGTATTTACAGGATGGTTTCCTGGACCAATATGTCGAGGAACCAACTAGAGATCAGGCCATCTTAGGCTGAGTATTATGTAATGAGAGACGATTAATTAGCAATCTTGTTGTGCGAGGCCCCTTGGGTCGGAGCGATCATAATATGATAGAATTCTTCATTAAAATGGAGAGTGAAGTAGTTGACTCAGACACTAGGATCCTGAATTTAAATAACGGAAACTACGATGGTATGAGGTGCAAGTTTGGTAGGATTGATTGGGGAATGTCAATCAAAGGGTTGACGGTGGATAGGCAATGGCAAACATTCAAAGATTGCATGGATGAACTACAGAATTTGTTCATTCCAGTTTGGCATAAAAATAAAACAAAAAAGGTGACTCAACCGCGGCTAACAAGTAAAATTAGAGATAGCACAACATCCAAGGAGAGCACATATAAATTGGCCAGAAAAAGCAGTAACCTGAGGATTGGGAGCAGTTTAGGATTCAACAAAGGAGGACAAAGGGATTAATTAAGAGGGGGGAAATAGAGTATGAAAGTAAACTTGCAGGGAACATAAAAACTGACTGTAAAAACTTTTATAGATATGTGAAGAGAAAAAGATTGATGAAGTCAAGCATAGGTCCCTTGCAGTCAGAATCAGGGGAATTTATAATGGGGAACAAAGAAATGGAAGACCAATTAAATAAATACTTTGGTTCTGTCTTCACAAAGGAGGACACAAATAACCTCCCAGAGATGTTGGGGAACATAGGGTCTAATGAAAGGGAGGAACTGATAGAAATCAGTATTTGTAGGGAAATGGTGTTGGAGAAATTGACGGGATTGAAGGCCGATAAATCCCCAGGGCCTGATAATCTACATCCTAGGGTACTTAAGGAAGTGGCCCTAGAAATAATGGATGCATTGCTGGTCATCTTGCAAAATTCGATAGACTCTGGAACAGTACCCATGGATTAGCAGGTAGCTAATGTTACCCCACTGTTCAAAAAAGGTGGTAGAGAGAAAACGGGGAATTACAGACATCGGTAGTGGGGAAAATGCTAGAGTCCATTATAAAAGATGTAAGAGCAGAGCACTTGGAAAACAGTGACCGGATCGGACAAAGTCAACATGAATTTACAAAAGATAAATCGTGCTTGACTAATCTACTGGAAATTTTTGAGGATGTAACTGGTAGAATAGATAAGGGAGAACCAGTGGATGTGGTGTATTTTGGACTTTCAAAAGGCTTTCGATAAGGTCCCGCATAAGAGATTAGCATGTAATTTAAGGCACATGGGATTGGGGGCAAGGTATTGACTTGGATAGAGAACTGGTTGGCAGATAGAAAGCAAAGAGTTGGAATAAACGGCTCTTTTTCCGAGTGGCAGGCAGTGACTAGTGGGGTACCGCAGGGATCGGTCCTTGGACCCCAGCTGTTCACAATATATATTAATGATCTGGACAAGGGAACTAGATTTAATATCTCCAAGTTTGCAGATGACACAAAGCTGGGTAGGCATGTGTGCTGTGAGGAGGATGCCGAGAAACTCCAGTATGATTTGGACAGGTTGGGTGATTGTGCAGAAGCATGGCAGATGCAACATAACGTGGATAAATGCGAGGTTATCCACTTTGGTGTCAAAAACAAGCAGGCAGAGTATTATCTGAATGGCAATAGATTGGGAGAAGGGGAAGTGCAACGAGACCTGGGCGTCCTCGTGCACCAGTCGCTGAAGGTAAGCATGCAGGTGCAGCAGGCGGTTAAGAAGGCAAGTGGTATGTTGGCCTTCGTAGCGAGAGGGTTTGAGTACAGGAACAAGGATCCCTTGCTGCAGTTGTACAGGGCCTTGGTGAGACCACATCTTGAGTATTGTGTGCAGTTTTGGTCGCCTTATCTGAGGAAAGATGTTCTTGCCATGGAAGGAGTGCAGCGAAGATTCACCAGGCTGATACCTGGGATGGCAGGAATGACATACGAGGAGAGATTGGGTCAATTGGGCTTGTACTCGCTGGAGTTTAGAAGAATGAGAGGGGATCTCATTGAATCTTATAAAATTCTAACAGGACTAGACAGACTAGATGCAAGAAGGATGTTCCCGATGGTCCAGAACCAGGGGTCACAGTCTAAGGATAAGGGGTAAGCCATTTAGGACAGAGATGAGGAGGAATTTCTTCACCCAGAGAGTGGTGAACCTGTGGAATTCTCTACCACAGAAGGCAGTAGAGGCCAATTCATTAAATATATTCAAGAAGGAGTTGGATATATTTCTTAAGGCTAAAGGGATCAAGGGATATGGGGAGAAGGCAGGGACATGGTACTGAATTTGGATGATCAGCCATGATCGCATTGAATGGCGGAGCAGGCTCGAGGGGCCGAATGGCCTACTCCTGCTCCTACCTTCTATGTTTCTATGTTTCTATCCCACGGAGATACTTCCCCATCATTCTAGGCACACTTGCCTTCCCTCATTCACCAGTACCTTTTTGGTGGTGATATTTAATTTGGGGCAGGGCACTATTATTTCACCGAATTTGTAGCCAGTGTAATTGGAATATTTAGTGGAATTTGACCCCAACCAACCCAGCCATTCTCCCTCATGGACGTATGTAGCTATCCCGTCAGTGCCCCGTGCTCTACCTCCCTGTGTTACGGTGGGCCCGGTTCCTCCCATACACCCATAAGTAATCGACATTGCGATGTCGCCTCGCTCCATCTGTCCTGATCTGATCAGGATTACTAACAGGCCCAGCCACAGAGTGCATTCCATCCTGTGTCCTCCGTTCGACTCGCCTCTCCAAATAAAAGAAAAGAAAAATTGCAATGCTCTGTGAGAGGTCTTCCCTCCACAGGTCAAACTTAGGTTATATACATATTATACATGCTGTGATTGCTGCAATCACCGCGTTCCTTTTTCCTTACTGTATGGTTGGGATCTCTTGCGGCTCCGGGTTGGTGTGCGAGGAGGCGTCCAAGACACCCTAGGTCGGGGTGTTCAATTACTCCTTCTCACCGCTCCACTCTCTGGGTTTTCGTCATCATCCCACAACATGGGAGCAAAACTTACATTGGTCAAACTCATGATTGTTCCCTGGGCTCTGGTTCATTTTATTCCCCTCTTCCCGAGGTCATAGCGTTTACATTGATTAATGTGGAACCACTTTGTCTGTTTTGGCAACTGCGCTGCGTAAACCATAGGGCTTGCCTTGTTCACTATACTGTACGGCCCCATGAACAGTGGCTCGAAAGCCCCTACCCGGGCATAATTTCTCACCATGACCTGGTCCCCTACCTTCCACTCCTGTACTGTCTGTGGCTCTAACAGCATTCTATTCTTCTGGTGCTGGCTTCCCATGTTATTTGCAGCTTCCCATTGTACTTTCCTCAAGGTCTCATACAGGTCTTTTATGAGCCTGTCCCGGTTGACCTCCCTCGTTTGAGCTTCGGTCAGGACCGGTACCAACAGAAGAGTCGGGGTCCTCATCGCCCTACGTATCAGCTCATACGGAGAGTGTCCTGTGCTTTTGGAAAGGCTGGCCCTGATCTTCATGAGAACTAGAGGAAGGACCTCATCCCATTTCTTTGGGTACCCCCCCCGCATCTCCTTCCAAAGCCTTTCCTTTAAGGTCCGGTTCATCCTTTCCACTATTCCCGATGATTGGGGGTTGTGGGCCGCATGCCATTTTCCCTGTATCCCTAAAAGTTTCAGGGTGGTCTGCATGACTTGTCCTGTGAAATGGCTCCCCTGATCTGATTCCACTACCCGGGGCAATCCCCAGCGGGAGAACACATCCCTTGCTAGGATCTTAGCCGTGTTTAACGCTGTGGCTGTTCGACAAGGGAAGGCCTCAGCCCACTTAGAGAAAACGTCCACCAACACCAGACAATACTTGTTGCCTGCTTTTGTGGTGGGCAGGGGTCCAATAAAGTCTATTTGTATGGAACACCATGGTTCCGGTACCCTCCTAACGTGTCCCAATGGTGCCTTTCTACGGTGGGGGTTTGGATTATTCGCACCGCACACTAGGCACTCACTGCAATATTTCTTCACCTCTTCCCTGAGATGAGGCCACCAACCCACCTCTTCCACTTTCTTTCATGTAGTTTCTGGCCCTGGATGTCCAGCTCCTGGACCCCCATGAGCTAGCTGCATAAATTCCTCCCAGTACTGTGTGGGCACAGTCCACCTTTCCCCTTTAAACAGCATCCCCTCTTTGACCACTATGTCTGCTGCTCCAAAAGGACCCTCAATTAGTTCCCCTTCTACCCTTTTCTTAATCACGGTTTTTAACACCGTATCTTGTGCTTGAACCTGGGTCAGGTCTGGGGGCAACTTCACCTCCTGTGGGCCCTCCATATCCCTTATGGCCGCGACCTGTCCAGATCGGTACGGGTCCCAAAGTACTCCCTCCCTGGCCCCCTTTTTTGCCAACTCGTCGGCCTTCTGGTTACCTTTCCACTTAGGCTCGTTTTTTGAGTGCGCCTTTACTTTTTGAATGTAATACTCCCCTTTATTGCCCGTAACACCCAGGATTGTATTCAGTGGGGCGATTACTAACGGTTTCCCGTCAGCGGACTTGAATCCTCGTCTAGCCCATATTGCCAGGTATTCAGTGCAAGTATTGCATGTGAACATCGAGTCTGAGCATACTGTGTAAGGGTTGGGAATTCCTCGGGATGCGTGACCACATAAGCTGCAGCCGCCAGCTCGGCCTGCTGTGCGCTCAGTGTGCTGGGGAGTTTGATGGCTTTCTCTATCCCAACCGCTGGGTCATAAATTCCACACCCTGTCCTACGCTCTCCGTTTGTCACCGAGCTGGACCCATCCAATTCAATTTAAATTTTATTGGTCACATAACTAAATACAAGAAGTGTAATCTAGTCAGTGAAATGCTTTTTTCTTGACGAGCCGAGAGCACCAAGCAGCAAGAACATTTAGCTGCCTGGTACGCACGGAGCTCGCAAGGACGGCAGCCATCTTCATCGGCGCCATCACAAAAAAACACATACCGACACATACACGCATACATACTTTAAATATAAATAAAGCAGACATGAAATAAATAAAAGACATAAAAAGACAGCACATAGAGTGAACAAGCAATAATGTAAAAAAAGTAATTTCTACAGTAATTACATCGATATTTCTACCCAGGCTTCTAGAATAATCTCTGGTTACAGGGTGGCCGCACTGGGAGAGCATCGTGAGGAACTCACAACTTATAATTAAATAAATTTAATTAATTAATTAATTAATTCATAAAATTAAATAAATAAAGTGCCCCCTCAGTCTTTCTCGATGTTTCCATCTTGGTCTCTCTCGATGTTTCCCCTTTCTCTCTCTCGATGTTTCCTCTGTCTTTCTCGATGTTTCCCCTCGGTTTCTTCCACACACCTGGCCTGCACATTACCCCTGGCTGTTCAACTTGGCGTCCTGGTAACTGGGTTCCGCTCCAGCTCTCATCCTTCAAACTGTCACTCCAACTCTTGACCGTCAAACTGTCTCTCCAGCTCTCCACATATATATCTCTCCCTGTTGGATGTTGCCCGGCCCGGAATCCCACGTCTACATCCCATACCCCTTCTACCGTGCACACGTGTTTCATCCCTGGATAAATCATGTTCAAGGCCAGCTTAAGTTCCGCCAATCTTTCCACCCTCAGGTTCATCTGGGAGAGTAGTAATGTCCAGCGGGCAGTTTGTAAATTTTCCTTTAGGCGAGTAAATGCCTCTTTACAACTCTCATCCCATTCCCATCCTACTCCTTGCCTAAGGATTCTTAGCAAAGGGGCTGCCGTGGCTGCATAGCCTTCAATAAAATCCCTGCAATACCCTGTCATACCAAGAAAAGATCTCACCCCAGTTACACGCTTTGGGGCGGGTAGTTCCTGTACTGCCCTCCTCTTTGCCTCGCATATAACCCTTTCCCCCCTGCCCTAATCGTCAATCCTACGAATTTCACCTCCTCCTGTCCTATTTGGGCTTTCTTGGGGTTTGCCTTAAACCCTGTGTCCCCCAACAGCTTTAGTAGCTCATCCAGTAGTGGCCGTGGTCCTCTGCACTTTCTGAGAATAATAATAGGTCATCCATGTACTGGATCAACTGGCTAGGCTGACTGAAATTCTTCAAAGCATAAGCCATACACTGATGGAAAATCAAGGGACTGTTATGAAACTCTTGTGGGAGGCACGTCCACGTATATTGTTTCCCTTTGAATGTAAAGGCAAATTTATACTGATCCTCCCGTCTTACTGGGATAGAACAGAACCTGTTAGCTATGTCCAATACAGTGAACGTCATTGCCTCTGCAGGGATATTCCCTATTAGATTGGCTACTGCTGCTATCGTGGGTGCGCGTGCTGGAATACCTTTATTGAGAACCCGGTAGTCTACCGTGGTTCTCCATGACTGATCGGGCTTCTTAACTGGCCATAGGGGTGAATTTACGTGGGTCGCTATCGGCCTCAGTACCCCTTGTTCCACCAGGGAGCTCAGTGCAGTTTCCATGTCCTTCTCTGCCTCCCAGGGAAAACTATACTGTTTCTGAGGTCGCGACATTGGGTTCCCGTGTACCTCCACCTCTACCCCCGTTACCCTACCACAGTCATGTCGGTGAGTGGTGAACACTGCGAGATTATTTTTCACATACCCCTGATACCTTTCCGGGGTGCTACGGACCAATTGTTCCAAGTCATAGCTACCCTTCGGTTTCATCGTACAGACAGTAACTTTCACTTTCTCCACCTTGGGGATAACTAGAACTTCCTCAGGTTTATCTGAACTAACCACCCCCCATAGACAGTGGTTTCTCATATCCACGATCATATAGTGGGCCAGCATAAAATCAGCTCCGAGGACCCCCGCGCCGGGCTGATCCCATTGCATAAGTACGCATTCCCACTTAGTGACAAGGGGTCCTAACCCTATAGACAAAGGTTTCGCAACCGCCCCAGCCTGCTCGTTCCCAGTGAAACCCACTAACTTAAACGGGATGCTGCTCGACCATGAAGAAGTGGTCGGGTTTGGTGAGTGAACCACTGTACTGGAAGCTCCGGTGTCCACTAGATACTTTCCCCGAATGGCCTCTACCTTGATCTCTACACAAGGTCTGCTCCACTCATCGTAGGTGAGCGGGCATAGGTACTCGGGCGGGGTGCGTCCTAGTCATGGGGGAAGTGGGGCGCGCTGGGCTTTTCACTGTGTACGGCAGCGTCCAGCTTTCCCTGGCCTTTGTCCATAACCTGCCGTAACGCGGTCATTAGAAGTTCCACCGGGTCTTCTACCCTCTCCTCTCCGCCTCTACTACCCACGGTTTTGACCCTGAGGGACTCCCGTATCCTGGTTTTTCCCTTTTTGGGAACTTGCACTCCCTGTTCCAGTGTCCCATTCTCCCACAGTTAAAGCATGCCTGGGATCTGTCCACCTTACCCCGCTCCTGCTTCCATTCTTTTCTACCATCCACGCTTCCCTTCATCTCGTGTACTTTCCTCTTTTGTTTATTCTCCTCCCCTCGGTTGGATTTAAAAACCAGAGTCAGTTTCCTTAACACGCCTGGCTCCGTATTATTAACATCCTCGGAGTCGAACCATGATTCTGCCCTAGCCCTGATCTGTGGCAGGCTGTTAGCCACTAGGGTCCTCAACCAATGATTCCTGGGAGCCCCTAACAACTGTGCTCGGGCTAGATTTCCCCCCATCACCTTCAGATGCATTCGGTGCCTCGACAGCCAGCTGTTTGGTTTGCTCGTGTAGGATTCGCAAAATTTCCACAGCTCCCCAAAGGTTACTATTAATAAAAGGGACCCTGCGTGGACATTATAAAAAGGGTACTCAAAGATAGCGTCCGCACCTCGTGGGCGAAAGCCTGCAAGATTTTAAAAGCTTGTACTCTGTGGCACAAGCAGCTTTTGGGGAAATCGAAACCGAAAATACAGTTTCTGTGAAGAAGGACTTTTGTATTTTGAAAAGCAAACAGCAGGACTTTGAATATGCATTAAGCCAAATCGTAGACAGACCAAAACCAGTTAGGCCTATACTTGAGGCCATCAAGTTGTTTGTATCTATAATCGGAAACAGCTTAAGGAAGCCATCGAGGCTGGACAGGCCAATTAAGATGCATTAATAACAATACAGCTCAGACATCAGGTCATTAGGTGCGATCAATGGCCATCTAAAAACAGCTAGTTTAGATTGCTACAATTATCTAAACTAGCCTGCCAAGATTGGGACAATGAACTAACCTGGTTTGGCATGCAGATAAGGGCCATCCGAAGGAGTATAATTGTAGGCCCACCGGCGACCGACGATCTCTTGCCTCTTGCTCCCCACCCTCATGGCTGCTGCTCTCTTTTCCCCCTCCCGCGCTTGCCGCTGGCCACTGCTCGTGCCTTTCCCCACCCCATCAGGGATGCCCGGCATTGCACCAGGCGGACACGGACAAACCAGGCCAGGCGAGGCGGGACGAGACGAGGTGAGGTGATGAGACGAGACGAATCGGGAGAGGATTGAAAAACGCTTCGAATGATTGGGCCTTCAATTCAGCTGACCTGCGACTATCTTCATGCAAACTCCAACTGCCACCCGAGGAAGAGGAACCATCATCCCTGCGAGGTAAAGTACCCAAGCAAAGACTTTAATCTTGGGGTACTTTTGCCTGGACGACGCCCTTGCAGCGCCCCGAGACCATGTGACGATGGCAGGCCCCAGAGAGCACAAAGAGCAAACCCCAAGCCCCAACGCTGTTTGAGCTCAGCTGATTTTGACTCGGTGAGCATGAATTCTGGCCCCTCATAGCTTAATCTAGTTAGGTATAGGGGGTGGGATAAGGATAAGGGGATTGTTAATATAGTTTGTTTTCCCTCGATGGGCCGTGTGTTCCCCATTCTCTGTATAAGTATAGTTATTTTGTATTTGCCTGTAACTTTATACTAGTGACTTCTGGTAAGACTCTGTTATTTTCTGTTTAATAAAATCTTGGTTTTCTTACATCCAAACCACCTGTCGACTCGAGTCTTTTCTGTATTGCCGCCTGTACCTAAGTCCGGTGTCTAGAACCCCAGGGGCATGGGAGCGATTCGAACCACTCACAAAACAGTCAGGGGCATAACTGGCTGGGCGCATGCGCCAACCACACACCACCACCCCCTTACAGAAATGGTGACTGCGGCAGGACACCGGCAACAGGGTTGCAATACAGTAGACAATAGTTCAGATGAGCAAACCATGATGGAGGAAAGGATTTCTGATTATGTGTTTAGCAAGGTGAATATCACTAAGAAGTGGATCACCACTCTGTTAAAGGCTGGGCGTCCGGTAGATGCAGCAGCTAAGTGGACAGAGGGAAAGGAACACAAGAAGTCCTTAGTGAAGGTAGTTTGAAACATAGAAGATAGGAGCAGGAGTAGGCCATTCGGCCCTTCGAGCCTGCTCCGCCATTCAATGAGATCATGGCTGATCATCCAAATTCAGTACCCTGTCCCTGCCTTCTCTTTCATATCCCTTGATCCCTTTAGCCTCAAGAAATATATCCAACTCTTTCTTGAATATATTTAATGAACTGGCCTCCACCGCCCTCTGTGGCAGAGAATTCCACAGGTACACCACTCTCTGGGTGAAGAAATTCCTCCTCATTTCAGTCCTAAATGGCTTACCCCTTATCCTTAGACTATGACCCCTGGTTCTGGACTCCCCGGCCATCAGAAACATCCTTTCTGCATCTAGTCTGTCCAGACCTGACATAATTTTATAGGTTTCGATGCGATCCCCTCTCAATCTTCTAAACTCCAGTGAGTATAAGCCGAATTGACACAATCTCTCCTCGTACGTCATTCCTGCCATCCCAGGTATCAGCCTGGTGAATCTTCGCTGCACTCCCTCCATGGCAAGAACGTCCTTCCTCAGGTAAGGTGACCAAAACTGCACACAATACTCAAGGTGCGGTCTCACCAAGGCCCTGTACAACTGCAGCAAGACATCCTTGTTCTTGTACTCGAACCCTCTTGCTACGAAGGCCAACATACCATTTGCCTTCTTAACTGCCTGCTGCACCTGCATGCTTACCTTCAGCGACTGGTGCACAAGAACACCCAGGTCTCGTTGCACTTCCCCTTCTCCCAATCTATTGCCATTCAAAAAATAACCTGCCTTCCTGTTTTTGCCACCAAAGTGGATAACCTCACATTTATCCACATTATAGTGCATTTGACATGTTTCTGCCCAATCACCCAACCTGTCCAAATCGTACTGGAGTTTCTCGACATCCTCCTCACAGCATACCCTCCCACCCAGCTTTGTGTCGTCTGCAAATTTGGAGATATTACATCCAATTCCCTCGTCCAGATCATTAATATATATTGTGAACAGCTGGGGTCCTAGGACCGATCCTTGCGGTACCCCACTAGTCACTGCCTGCCATTCGGAAAATGACCCGTTTATTCCAACTCTTTGCTTTCTGTCCGCCAACCAGTTCTCTATCCAAGTCAATACCTTGCCCCCAATCCCATGTGCCTTAATTTTGCACGCTAACCTCTTATGCGGGACCTTATCGAAAGCCTTCTGAAAGTCCAAATACACCACATCCACTGGTTCTCCCTTATTTATTTTACCAGTTACATCCTCAAAAAATTCCAGTAGATTAGTCAAGCATGATTTACCTTTTGTAAATCCATGTTGACTTTGTCCGATCCTGTCACTGCTTTCCAAGTGTTCTGCTATTACATCTTTTATAATGGACTCTAGCATTTCCCCACTACCGATGTCAGGCTTACCAGTCTATAATTCCCCGCTTTTTCTCTGCCACCTTTTTTGAATAGTGGGGTAATATTAGCTACCCTCCAATCCATGGGTACTGTTCCAGAGTCTATCGAGTTCTGGAAGATGACCAGCAATGCATCTACTATTTCTAGGGCCACTTCCTTAAGTACCCTGGGATGTAGATTATCAGGCCCTGGGGATTTATCGGTCTTCAGTCCCATCAATTTTCCTAAAACCATTTCCCTACAAATACTGATTTCTTTCAATTCCACCCTTTCATCAGACCTTATGTTCTGCGGTATTTCTGGGAGGTTATTTGTGACCTCCTTTGTGATGACAGAACCAAAATATGTATTTATTTGGTCTGCCATTTCTTTGCTCCCCATTATAAATTCCCCCGCTTCTGACTGCAAGGGACCTACGCTTGACTTCACCAATCTTTTTCTCTTTACATATCTATAAAAGCTTTAACAGTCAGTTTTTATGTTCCCTGAAAGCTTACTCTCATATTCTATTTTCCCTTTCTTAATTAATCCCTTTGTCCTCCTTTGTTGAATCCTAAACTGCTCCCAATCCTCAGGATTATTGCTTTTTCTGGCCAATTTGTATGTCCTCTCCTTGGATCTTATGCTATCCCTAATTTCCCTTGTTAGCCGCGGTTGAGTCACCCTTTTTGTTTTATTTTTATGCCAAACTGGGATGAACAACTTCTGTAGTTCATCCATTCGGTCTTTGAATGTTTGCCATTGCCTATCCACCGTCAACCCTTTGAGTGCCATTCCCCAATCAATCCTACCCAACTCGCTCCTCAGACCATCATATTTTCCTTTATTTAAATTGAGGACCCTAGTTTCTGAGTCAACTACTTCATTCTCCATCTTAATGAAGAATTCGATCATATTATGCTCGCTCCGACCCAAGGGGCCTCATACAACAAGATTGCTAATTAATCCTTTCTCGTTACATAATACCCAGTCTAAGATAGCCTGATCTCTGGTTTTTGGCTGATGTGTTTTAAAAAGCAGCTCCAGCTTTTGGACAGGCTCGTTGCAGCACAGGCAGTCGAGTTAAAGGAGTCAGCCCTGGAGATCCAGGATAAGGCTCTTGCAGGGGAGAAGTTATTAGTAGCTTTGCAGGCTTTGAATCAGGAGAGAGTGCATTTAATGGGAGAACACAAGGCCCAGTTGGAATGCCAAGTCAACGAGGGAAATGAGTTAAGGTTGTGGGAGAAGAATGCCCGCTTGGCAAGGCAGATTAGGGAACAGGAAGAGAAAGTACAGGAGGTAAAGGCCGCTTACAAGCTAGCGAGCGAGCAGGGGTTTGAGGAGGCAGAGCACAGGGAGAATAGAAAATCTGAGCCGGGCCCTCCGGAAGGCAAAAGGCATGGTATGCCTCATAAGCCCAAAGGCAGGTCAGGCAGATTTTATGGGGAACGAGGGGAGGACAGTTCCAAAGTCACCGGTAGTGCCTAGGGACGACCCGGTTGAGAGAGAGGCGATCTCATGACCACCACCCGTAGCGCCAAGTTTCAGCGAGGTTTGGCAACAAGGCAGGGTGGAGTCAGAGGTGGAAGCGGAGGTAGAGCAACACCCGACCGAGAGGTCGGAACTTTAGTGTATGTGCCTTTAAGTCAGAACTACTTTTTACAGCTCCTGTATACTGTAGTACCGGCAGTGACCACACCGGTATATAAGCTTTACGCATGCCTCTGTACCCCAGTCCAGAGATTACCCTCCTCCAGTAAAGACCTGTTATTTGTTAATGTACAGCATCCATGTGATTATTTATCCACTGAACCACGGATCTAACAGTGGCGACGAGTGTCGATTCGAATCTACCTGCAACATAAGAGAGAAAATAAAATAAAAAAATAGTCGAGGCCAGGAACACGGGCGTCGACCACGAGCAACCGCCCAGCAGTCAGGCAGAGATCCAACTTCACTGGGGAGGCTGTGGAGAGCCGGGCTTGGTTCCCCAGCCACAACGAGCAGTAAGAGACCGACGACAGGTCCGGAGCAGACCCTTCCCGAGAAGTGGCGGCTGGAGCCGACCGACGGCAGAGAGAGAGCCGAGCAGCGTCGACGGGGTAAGACAGAGGGTGAAGAGCGCAGGGCGCAGCCGGGGGTTGAACACCGAGCGGCGTCGAGGAAAAATAAAGCAAACCGGAGAGAGAGAGGGTAAGAAACAGCCGGGTTCTAGACTGAGCGGCGTCGAAAAATATCAAAAAAAGAACGCGTAGAGCACAGCCAGGGATCATGGGCTGATCAGGGTCCGCGGGGCGAAGCAAGGGGAGACGCCACTGAGCCGCGGAGAAGCAGGGAGAGCGCGGAAGATGCCATTGAGCCGCGGAGAAGCAGGGAGAGCACGAGAGATGCCATTGAGCCGCGGAGAAGAAGGAAGAGCATGGGAGACGCCATTTTGAGAAGCCGCAGCGGAGAAGAAGGGCGAGCGCGGGAAGGAAGGAAAGCGCGGGAGACGCCATTTTGTGCCAGCGGAGAAGAAGGGGAAGCGTGGGAGGCGCCAATGGTGATAGTTAATGCACAACCAAGGATGCCAAAGAGTGGCAGTATCTCTACGTTCGACAATGAAGTCGAAGATTGGGCGACATATGTGGAACATATTGAGGTGGGGCGAATGAAGTGCCAGATGCTAATAAAGCACTGGTTCTGTTAAATTCCATGGGTGCAAAAACTTATGGGTTACTGCGAAATCTAATAACCCCAGAGAAGCCGGTAAACAAGAATTTTGAAAGCATAGTAGAAATCCTACAGGACCACTTAAACCCCACACCGCTGCTGATAGCAGAACGATTTAAGTTCCATAAAAGGAACCAACACAAAGACGAAAGCAATGCTGAGTACCTAACGGAACTGCGCAAGCTATCGCAATACTGCCAGTTTGGAGCGGGACTAGCAGACACGTTAAGGGACAAGTTTGTGTGTGGGCTACAAAGTGAAGGAACACAGAAATGGCTTCTATCAGAAAAGGACCTTACGCTGGACAAAGCTTTCAGTATGGCAGTATCACACGAAGCAGCCGCAAGGGGCGCTGCAGAGATACAACGGAGACCGCAAGAATATGGCACCAACTAAATGACCTATGGAACAGGGAAGTGCTATCGCTGCGGCAGAACAACACATGACCAGAAAGATTGTTGGTTCAAGGACCAAGTGTGCAGACAGTGTGGGAAAACAGGACACATAGCAAGAGGTTGCAGGTCTGGGAAGAAAGCCAACAGTAAAAAATCTCCACAGGAGAAGTACAAAAAGGTACACCAGGTGATGGACAGTGGTTCAGACGAACAGAAAAGTGACACAGACTCCGGAAGCAAGGAGCTGGGTTGTCTGAAACTACATAATGTAACTGAAATGGAGGATCACCAGACTATCTGGGTTACACTCAACATAGACGGAGTCCAAGTGGAAATGGAATTGGACACAGGGTCAGCTCCAACAGTCATAAATCAAAGAGACTACAAGCGGCTATTTTCACACATACCCTTGAAAGCTACAGAGATTGTCTTGAAGACGTATACGGGGCAAAAAGTCTACCCCAAAGGAAAAATAAGGGTGATAGTGACATATAAAGGCCAGGAAATACCTAAAATGGATATATATGTATTGCCAAATGGAGGACCACCACTGCTAGGACATGAATGGATCCGGAAGATACAATTAGATTGGCATTCCATACAGGCACTGAAGGTTGAGGCCAAAAAGGATGACGACGTCACACCTGGATGACTGTCAAAAATGCTAACTGACGCAAAAGAAGTGTTCCAGGAGGGACTAGGAACACTAAAAGGAATAACAGCAATGATTAAAATAGAGGAAAATGCAAGCCCAAAGTTTCTGAAGGCCAGACCAGTGCCTTATGCGATCAGACCAGCTGTTGAAGCAGAGCTGGAAGGGTTGGAACGTTCAGGAGTACTGTCCAAAGTGGACTGGAGCGAGTGGGCTACACCCATCGTTCCTGTAATGAAGAGATCATTGAGTAATACGCCTGGGGAACCAAAGAAGCTCCGCATCTGTGGGGATTTTAAGGTGACAGTGAACCCAATCCTTCACACGGTGCAATATCCGTTTCCACGAATTGAGGAAAGTTTCGCCTCGTTAACTGGTGGTAAACGCTTCACCAAAATTGATCTAGCCCAGGCGTACTTGCAAATGGAGGTAGAAGAAGCTTCGAAACATTACCTTATGATCAACACTCATAAAGGTCTCTATCAATACAACCGGCTGGTGTTTGGAGTAGCCTCGGCTCCGGCTATCTGGCAAAGGGCGATGGATCAGGTCCTGCAAGGGATTCCAGGGACCCAGTGTTATTTGGACGACATCTTGGTCACGAGTGAAAATGACGGTGATCACCTCGCTAACTTGGAGAAGGTGCTCACCAGATTAAAGGAGTATGGGCGACGAGCTAATCGCCACAAGTGCGAGTTTTTCCAGAAACAGATCTCGTATTGTGGCCACGTCATCGATGAAGAGGGGTTACATAAGTCCCCTGACAAGATTGAGGCAGTAGTCAAGGCTCCAGCACCGGAAAATGTGTCACAACTGAGGTCGTTCTTCAGGCTGGTAAACTATTAACACAAGTTCTTACCAAATTTCTCTACGGTATTACACCCGCTGAACACCCTACTGCAAACAGGGGTACCATGGAAGTGGGATGACGAACGTAGACGAGCTTTCCAGAAGTGTAAAGAATTGATCACATCAAAAGAGGTGTTGGCCCATTTCAACCCAGCACTACCAATTCGTTTGGCATGTGATGCATCACCCTACGGCATTGGAGCGGTGCTGTCGCACAAATTCCCAGACGGGTTGGAGAGGCCAGTAACCTTTGCGTCTCGGTCACTAACCTCAGCCGAGCGTAACTACGCCAAGATTGACAGGGAGGCCCTCAGCCTAGTATGGGGAGTAAAAAAATTCAACCACTATCTGCATGGGCAGAAGTTCACCTTGCTGACTGACCACCAACCACTTGTCTCCATCTTTAATCCTAAGAAGGGCGTGCCAGTAATGACTGCACAGCGGTTACAAAGATGGTCCCTGTTTCGAGGGCCGAATCAATATGAAATCGAATATAAAGGCACGAAACAGCATGGGAACGCTGGTGGGCTATCGCGCCTGCCACTGCCTACTGTGGAGGAAGCACCAGCAGTGGACCCTATCGAGATATTTTATTCGTCGACAATTGAACGATTGCCAGTAACAAATGCAGATATAGAGAAGGAGACCCGCAATGATCCGACGCTGTCACGGGTATATGAATTGACGGTGAGGGGATGGCCAACACATGGCGACTCACTGTTGCCAGCATTCTCATCCAGAAGAGAACAGCTGTCAGTATGCCAGGGGACAGTGATGTGTGGATCCAGAGTGGTGATTCCACCCAAGTTAAGGGAGAGAGTGCTAAATCAGCAACATGAAGGTCATCTGGGGGGAGTGAAAATGAAAAGCCTTGCTAGGGCATATGTGTGGTGGCCGGGAATCGATCAACAAATCGAAGACCTAACTAAGAGCTGCTTAGGATGCCAGAAGGTCCAAAATGCACCACCACATGCCCCTCTACACCCATGGGAGCGGCCCTCCTCTCCATGGCAACTGGTGCATATTGATTTCGCTGGTCCATTCATGGACTCAATGTTCTTAATAGCAGTGGATGCTCATTCAAAGTGGCCTGAGGTGATAAAGATGTCTTCAACCACTACAGAGAAAACGATTGCAGTCCTACGGACCATATTTGCCAGAAACGGTTTGCCAGAGCAGATCTGCTCTGATAATGGACCACAGTTTGTGTCCGACGAGTTCCAAAAATTCATGAAAAGGAATGGGGTAAGGCATTACACATCCGCCCCGTATCATCCAGCCACCAATGGATTGGCTGAGAGGTTCGTACAAACCTTTAAGAAGGCGATAAAGGCCATGTGCGATGAGGAAATTCCACTACAGCGTAAGATGGACAATTTCTTATTAACCTACCGAAACGCGACACATGCAGTTACCAACCAGACAACGGCCATGATGTTCTTTAACCGAAGGTTGAGATCTCGTCTGGACTTGCTCAGACCAAATGTGCGAAGAAATGTTGAGGACAAACAATTCCAGCACATCAATGAGAAGCTGACAAGGAGCTTCAATGTAGGGCAACCAGTCTTGGCCCGTGACTATCGAACAGAGAAGTGGCAACCCGGAACGATATGTACAAGGCAGGGACCATTAATGTACACAGTGGATGTCGGGGAGAACATTGTGAGACACCACGTCGATCAGATCTTAGCATCACAGGAACGCGTCAACCCCATGTCTCGAGTGCCTGGGGATGAACCCGACATACCGGTAGCATCTACTTCAGACCCAGCAGCAGTGGAACCCGATGAACTACCCGATGAAAAGGGGTCAGAATCGCCTCTGCACCAAGAACAAGAACCTCTGGAAAGGCGCTATCCCGAAAGGGTCAGGAAGCCGCCCCAAAGACTGAATCTATAAATGGACTTTTGTTATTTAATGTACATGTAAAAATGTAATTGTTATTTGAATATTAAGGTGGTATTATTAATCAAAAAGGGGAGGAATTGTAGTGTATGTGCCTTTAAGTCAGAACTACTTTTTACAGCTCCTGTATACTGTAGTACCGGCAGTGACCACACCGGTATATAAGCTTTGCGCATGCCTCTGTACCCCACTCTAGAGATTACCCTCCTCCAGTAAAGACCTGTTATTTGTTAATGTACAGCATCCGTGTGATTATTTATCCACTGAACCATGGATCTAACAGGAACCGGGACCGATGTGCCCAGCACGGCATCGGAGGTTCAGCCCACCCGCCAATGGCGACAATGAGGGACCCCTCCTAAACCAGTCCGTATTACCCTTGAACACCCAACAGCTTAGGGCTATGGTCAACCATATCCCGAGGCTCTCCGAAAAGGGAGACCCCTCGTTCCACTTCAGGGAAGTAGAGCAGGCAGCCAGCGTCAACGACTGCGATGATGCTGAGCAGGCCAAGATGCTGCTATTCTCCCTGGAGAGTAGTCTCCGCCAATCCCTCTCTGGCGAGTGTAAAAGTGGGCAGAGCGGGTATGAGGAGCTTAGAGATGCGGTTCTGGAGGCCATGGGGATGAATGAGGGAAGTCCTTTCTCCCGTGTGGAGAAAACGATCCAGCTCCCAGGGGAAACCCCACAGGCTTTTGCGGACCGGCTGTGGCCGGTGTACCGGAGGGCCTGTCCGGGTACGCCGGACTGAGTGTTCCTGAACGGGGATCTCCTGGCCCATTGGCTCCGTTGCCTGGTGGCGAACAGCTTGTCACAGGTCCAGGCCAATGTAGAAGCCTGGTTCGACCTCAAAAATCACCAGACCACCAAACCTACGGTGATTAGGCAGCTCAATCTGGCCTATAAAAATGGTAGGGGAGCCGATGCACACCCACCCAAAGGAAAGGTGCATGAGGTAAAACCCGGACCGGGTAGGAAAGAGTGGCACCAGGAAGGGAGTAAGCCCCCCCAACACAAAGACCAATTGTTACGGGTGTGGGAAGGATGGTCACTGACGGAAGGAGTGCAAAAACCCTTGGAAAGATAACAAGGGAAAGCATTCCACAGCCCCAGCCCAAAAGGCGAGGGCAGGGATCCCTTCCGCAGAGGTCGAGTCACTCTTGGACACCATGAGGTCCTTATTGACTGGCCAGGGGAGAGTAGCAGCCGCCACCGATGCTCTGACCCCGTCAGCCCCATCCAACCAACAGCCATGACTAGAGCCAGCGCAGCCTGTCTACCTGTGTTCTCTCCGGTATGATGAGTGGAAAAGACCCCTCTTGGAGATGGAGGTAGAAAAGGTGACGGGGACCTATCTGTTGGACACGGGGGCATCATGCACCATGGTCTCCTCAGCTAACCCCACCACCTCGCCTCTCTCTAACGGGGTCCCATACAGTCTATCGGGGTTCACGGGTAAAGAACAGGCCGGCTCGTTTTCCATCCCGCTCGCCATTCGGTTAGGACTGCTCCGCTCCAAGTGGACCTGTGTCCTGATGAAATGGGAAGTGGAGGGTGGAAGTGGGGTCCTGGGGGTCAACTTTATTGTAGACCACGGGATCCTAGTGGATTTGAGGAATCATTGCCTTTGGGGGGCAGGTAAAGTAAAGAATGGTGAGATCGTAGTAATACCGAGAAAGGAAGGGGATCCTCTGCACCATGAAGCCCAAAGAGGATTATAACCTCGGACTTATTATGTCCATGTATAATTGAGACACGGACTGCAGGAGTTGATTATAACAAGTCTTTACTGAATGGAGACAACCTGGAAACTGAAACTACAGAAGCCTGCTAGGGCCTTTTATACAGGGGTGGTCACTGCCGGTACTGCAGTCTGAGACCAGTTATTCCCTTAAAGGTACATACACAACAATTCCTCCCCTCTTAGATAAACAGTACATAACATTCATTTAACAACTAAATAATAACTAATTACAATTACAATTACGGTTGCTAGATACATTGGTTGAAGTTAAGCAATTATAAGTTCAGTCTTTGAGGAGGCTTCCTGATTCTGTCTGGATAACGCCTCTTTGGGATATCAGGTTCTTCTGGTAAGGTTGAGTCGGGATCAATGTCGTTGTTTGGTTCGTCTGCTTCCAATATCACCGATTCTGCGGTAGATGCAATTGGTACTTCGGTTTCATCGTCAGGTGTATCAGATCGTGGTGTGGAGTTGAGGTTTTCCAGTGACTCTAGAATCTGGTCAGCATGGCATCTTACAATGCTCTCCCCAACGTCCATGGTATACATTAGAGGTCCTTGCCGTGTACAGATCGTTCCTGGCTGCCATTTTTCTGTGCGGTAGTCCCGGGCCAAAACTGGTTGACCTATCTTAAAACTCCTGGTCGGCCTTTCATTCATATTCTGAAACTGCCTGTTCTCCACACCTCTTCGGACGTTTGGCTTAACGAAATCCAAGCGGCATCGTAGTCTTCGATTGAAGAACATCATGGCTGGAGTTTGGTTGGTAACCGCATGTGTCGCATTCCAGTAGGCAAACAAGAAGTTATCCACGTTGTGTTGTAGGGGTATATCTTCATTACACATTGCCTTGATAGCCTTCTTGTATGTTTGAACAAACCTCTCGGCCAATCCATTAGTGGCTGGATGATATGGGGTGGAGGTGTAATGCTTAACACCATTGTTCTTTAACAACCTCCGGAACTCTTCAGACACAAACTGTGGTCCATTGTCAGAGCAAGTCTGTTCAGGCAGCCCATTCCTGGCGAATATGGTTCGTAAGACTGTGATAGTTTTTTCTGTGGTTGTTGAGGACATTTTTATTACTTCTGGCCACTTTGAATGTGCATCCACCGCAATTAAAAACATCGAGTCCATAAAGGGACCAGCAAAATCAATGTGCACCCTTTGCCATGGAGATGAGGGCCACTCCCATGGATGTAGAGGGGCTTGTGGTGGGGCGTTTTGGACCTTCTGGTATCCTGTACAGCTCTTGGTCATCTCTTCGATTTCTCTATCGATTCCCGGCCACCACACAAACGCTCTGGCTAAGTTCTTCAATTTTACCCCTCCCAGATGACCCTCATGAAGCTCATTGAGCACTCTATCCTTCAATTTGGGTGGAATTACTACTCTGGATCCACACATCAAGGTTCCTCTGCACACTGACAGCTGTTCTCTTCTCGGCGAGAATGCTGGCAGCAGTGGTTCGCCATGTGCTGGCCATCCCTTCACCGTTAAATCATAGACCCAGGAGAGTGTCGGGTCATTCCGTGTTTCCTTTTCTATGTTTGCATTCGTCACAGGGAGACATTCGACTATAGTCGAGTGGAATAACTCCACTGGATCCACTGCCAGTTCTTCTTCCACCATCGGCAATGGTAGGCGCGACAATCCATCAGCATTCCCATGCTGTTTAGTTCCTTTGTACTCGATGTCATATTGGTGAGCCCCTAGGAAAAGGGACCACCTTTGTAGCCGTTGTGCCATCATTATCGGTACGCCCTTCTGAGGGTTGAAATGGAGACGAGAGGTTGATGATCAGTTAGTAGAGTAAATTTCTGACCGTGCAGGTAGTGATTGAACTTCTTCACCCCCCACACCAGGCTGAGGGCCTCTCTGTCAATCTGGGCGTAGTTACGCTCGGCTGAAGTTAACGAGCGTGACGCAAACGCTATCGGCCTCTCTGAACCATCAAGGAATTTATGTGACAGTACCGCCCCAATGCCGTAGGGAGACGCATCACACGCCAGTTTTATCGGTAGTGATGGGTTGTAGTGAGCTAATACTTCCCTTGAAGTGATTAGGTCCTTACTCTTCTGAAAGGCCCGCTTGCATTCATCGCTCCATTTCCATGCTACTCCCGTTCATAGTAGGGCGTTCAGTGGATGCAGCATTGTGGACAAATTCGGCAAAAACCTATGGTAGTAATTCACCAATCCGAGGAATCACCTCAGTTGCGACACATTTTCAGGCGCTGGAGCCTTAACTACTGCTTCAATTTTGTCAGGGGACTTATGCAACCCCTCTTCATCAATCACGTGGCCGCAATACGATATCTGTTTCTTAAAAAACTCGCACTTGGGGCGATTGGCTCGTAGCCCATGTTCACGTAGTCTAGTGAGCACCTGCTGTAGGTTGGCAAGTTGTTCACTGTTATCTTCACCTGTCACTAGGATGTCGTCCCCGGAATCCCTTGCAGGACTTGTTCCATCACTCTTTGCCATATCGCCGGAGCTGACGCTACTCCGAATACCAGTTGATTATACTGGTAAAGACCTTTGTGAGTGTTTATCATGAGATACTTCCTAGAGGATTCTTCAACCTCCATCTGCAAATATGCTTGTGCTCGGTCAATTTTTGTAAAACGCTTCCCTCCAGATAGTGAGGCGAAGATATATTCTATCCTTGGAAGAGGATATTGTACTGTGTGAAGGACTGGGTTCACCATCACCTTGAAGTCCCCACAGATGCAAACCTTCCTTGGCTCCTCAGACTTATTGCTTAATGTTTTTTTCATGACAGGAACGATGGGTGTCGCCCACTCGCTCCAGTCTACCTTAGATAACACGCCTGCCTTCTCCAGATTCTCCAGCTCTGCCTCGACGGCTGGGCGAATTTCATATGGTACTGGTCTTGCTTTGAAAAACTTAGGAATTGCATTCTCCTCTATTTTTATCGAGGCGGTTACGCCTTTAAGAGTGCCCAGTTCTTGTTGAAATACCTCTTTGGCGTCAGCTAAGATTGTTGACAATCGTCCAGGAGTGACGTTGTCATCCTTTTTACCAGCCACCGTCAGTGCCTGAATGGAGTGCCAGTCTAAACTTATCTTTCTGATCCATTCACGTCCCAATAACGGTGGTCCACCATCTTGCAGAATGTAGAGGTACAATTTCCGTATTTTCTTGCCGTTGTATTCGACAGGCACCCTTATTTTTCCACTGGGGTATACTTTTTACCCCGTATACATCCTCAAGACAATGGATGGCTCCCTCAAGGGTATGTGTGAGAATAGCCGTTCGTAGTCTCGTCAATTCATGACGGTTAGAGCTGATCCTGTATCCAATTCCATTTTGACTTGGGACCCTGCTATCGTGAGGGTGACCCAAATGGTTCGGTGATCCTCTTTTGCGATTACGTTGTGAAGTTTGAGAGAGCTTAGTCTCTTGTTCCCGGATTCACTATCGCTCATCTGGTCTTCGGAACTACTGTCCGTCATCTTTTGTACTTTCCTGTACGGTTCCTTAGTAGCCTTTTTGTTGTCGTTGGTCTTCTTCCCAGACCTGCAAACTCGTGCAATGTGTCCCATCTTTCCGCATTGCTTGCATATTTTGTCCTTGGACCAGCAGTCCTTCTGGTCATGGTTTGTTCTGCCGCAGCGATAACATTTTGCAAATCCCCGTGTCATTTCGTGGGTGCCGTATTCCTGTGGCTTTTGTTGTATTTCCGCAGCTCCCCTTGCTGCTGCTTCGTACGATACTGCCATGCTGAAAGCCTTATCTAGCGTCAGCTCTTTCTCTGAGAGTAACCTCTTCTGGGTTCCTTCACTCAGGCGTCCACAGACAAATTTGTCCCGTAAGGTATCTGCCAGTCCTGCTCTGAACTGGCAGTGCTTTGATAGCTTGCATAGTTCCGTAAGGTAATCAGCATTGCTCTCATTTTTATGCTGGTTTCTCCTGTGGAATTTAAATCTTTCTGCTATCAGCAGTGGTATAGGATTTAGGTGTTCCTGTAGGATAGCAACAATTTTGTTAAAACTCTTCGCCTTCGGCTTGGCTGGAGTAATCAGGTCTCGCAATAGGCCGTACGTTCTTGCGCCCATTAAATTTATCAATACCGATGCCTTTTTCTCATCGGCTATTTCGTTTGCCTCGCAATATACCTCGACTCATACGTGGTCCAGTCTTCTATTGCATTATCGAAGGCAGTGATATCGCCAGACTTTGGCATCTTGAAAATCTAAGATGGCGCCTCCTGCGCTTTGCCTTCGTCCCTGACGGATCAAAATGGCGCCTCCCGCGCTTTTCCTTCTTCCCCGCCGAGTTAAGATGGCACCTCCCGCGCTTTCCCGCCGCTGCTGCTGCTGCCAACGCTGTTGCTGCCGATTATATTTATTTTACTATCCTGTAATGGCGACGCCCTATGGTCTTCGCGCCTCCCCGATCGCTGCTGCCAACGCCGCTCTCCGCGGTATTTTTATTTTTCTATCGCGCTTCAATATTTGCTCCGTTAATTGAAGAACCGTTCGTGTCGTGGAGCGGACCCTCTGGGACACTTCCCTCCCTCTTCTTAGGTCCGAACCCTGCCCGGTTGCGAAGCACCGGCCGCGCCCTGTGTGCTCCACCCTCGCTCTCTCTCTTTGCTTCCTGACTCGCTGCCCGGCCCCGTTGCAGAGCCACCCGATCGAGCTCTAGCCCGCCGCAGCCCAGGAAGGATCAGTGCACTACCTGCCACCAGCCCAACTAGCTGGGAAACCACAGACTGGAGACCAAGCCTGGTTCTCGACAGTCTCTCCTGCACTTTTCAATTCGATGATTTGGAGGGCGGTTGCCCACGGTCGATGCCCGTTTCTCGAGTTTCTTTGGATTATTATTTTTTTTTTTTCTTTCTTCTGCTTCGACCTTCAATACGTCATCTGAGATGCTGCCGAGTTGCAGGTAAGTTCGTTTCTTACTCGTCGCCAGTATTATGTCCGTGTATAATTGAGACACGGACTGCAGGAGTTGATTATAACAATCTTTACTGAATGGAGACAACCTGGAAACTGAAACTACAGAAGCCTGCTAGGGTCTTTTATACAGGGGTGCTCACTGCCGGTACTGCAGTCTGAGACCAGTTATTCCCTTAAAGGTATATACATAACAGGACTCATGGTCAGCAACACCCCACCAGAGTTCCAGGCATTTGTGCAGGCCCACCTGGCCACATTTGCCACTCACAAACACAACTGTGGGAGGGTCACAGGGTTTGAGGTCAGCGTAGACAGGGACCCCATGGCCCGACCACAGAAACAGTATAACTTCCCCAGGGAAGCAGAACCAGACATGGAAGCAGCCATGTCCTCGTTAGTGCAGCAGGGAGTGCTGAGACCGATAGCTACCCACGTGAATTCTCCGTTATGGCCGGTCAGAAAGCCAGACAATTCCTGGAGGGCCACGGTGGACTATCGGGTGCTCAATAGTAACATCCCAGCCTGTGCACTCACAGTAGCAGCAGTTGCCGACCTCATAGGGAGTATTCCAGCATCCGCAACCACTTTCACAGAGTGCTGGATATTTCCAATGGGTTTTGGTCCATCCCTTTAAGGAGGGAGGATCAGTAGAAGTTTGCCTTTACATTTAAAGGGCAACAGTACACGTGGAACTGCTTGCCACAGGGCTTCCACAACAGCCCCAGCATTTTCCATCAGTGTATGGCAAACAGTTTGAAGGATTTTAGCCAGCCCAGGCAGTTGGTCCAATATGTGGAAGACCTGCTCCTGTTTACTGATTCGAAAGAGGAGCATGGCCCACTATTGGCCGAACTGCTGGAGCTGCTAGGGCAAAAGGGTTTCAAAGTGAATCCCAAGAAAGCGCAGATCGGCCAGCAGGAGGTGAAATTCCTCGGCCTGACCGTGCACGCTGGAGAAAGGGCCATAGATAAGGCTAGGAGAGAAGCGGTACAAGAACTACCGGTCCCCAACACAGTAATGGGTGTGAGGTCGTTTCTAGGGCTAACCGGGTACTGTAGAGGCTTTATTGAGGACTATGCAGCCACCGCAGCCCCTCTGCTCCGACTCCTACACAAGGGAGTGGAGTGGCTCTGGGATGAGGGTTGTGTTGCATTTGCAAAGATAATCCAGAGGCCGTAAGCAGAGCTCAGTTCATGTTGCTTTTAATGGCTGATCCAAACACACTCTACAGGCAAAAGCAATCGAATACCTATATCCAATGTCAGTACAATACAACGATAATAGCACTATCAAACTCCATGTGCTCAGGCCAAGGCAATCGAGTACCTATCACCAATGTCAGACATAACATTTCCTCCCTCCTCACAGAATTTCAAACATGAAATGTAGTGACAAAGTCCTGTAGGTGGCCAGGGCGAAAACGTGTACGAACAGGCCGAGGTGCGGACTGGTGAAGAGCAGGCCGAAGTTATTATGTCCGTGTATAATTGAGACACGGACTGCAGGAGTTGGTTATAACAGGTCTTTACTGAATGGAGGCAACCTGGAACTACTATGCAAATGTTACTACACAGGCTTATATACAGGGGTGGTCACGACTGGTACTGCAGTATACAGGGGCTGCAGAATATAGTTCCTTCTGCAAAGTACATACACTACAATTCCTCCCCTTTTAGCTAAACAGTACATAACATTCAATTAACAATGAAATAACATATTTACAATTACAGTTGCTAGATACATTAGTTGAAGTTAAGCAATTATAAATTCAGTCTTTGAGGAGGCTTCCTGATGGCTTACATCCTAGGGTCTTGAGGGAAGTGGCGGTAGGGATTGTGGATGCATTGGTAATAACTTTCCAAAACTCCCTGGACTCGGCAAAGGTCCCGGCAGACTGGAAAACTGCTAATGTAACACCCTTATTTAAAAAGGGCAGTAGACAGAAGGCTGGAAACTATAGACCAGTTAGCCTAACATCTGTGGTAGGTAAAATTTTGGAGTCCATTATTAAGGAGACAGTAACAGGACATTTGGATAATCATAATTTAATAGGACAAAGTCAGCATGGTTTTATGAAGGGGAAGTCATGTTTGACAAATTTGCTGGAGTTCTTTGAGGAAGTAACATATAGGGTGGATAAAGGGAAACCAGTGGACGTAGTGTATTTAGACTTCCAAAAGGCATTTGACAAGGTGCCACACAAAAGATTATTGCTTAAGATAAAAAATCACGGGATGGGGGTAATATTCTGGCATGGATAGAGGATTGGCTATCTAAAAGAAGGCAGAGAGTTGGGATAAATGGTTCATTCTCAGACTGGCAATCAGTAACTAGTGGTGTTCCGCAGGGGTCAGTGCTGGGTCCCCAACTCTTTACAATCTATATTAACGATTTGGAGGAGGGGACCGAGTGTAACATATCAAAGTTTGCAGATGATACTAAGATGGGAGGGAAAGTAGTGAGTGAGGAGGACATAAAAAACCTGCAAGGGGACATAGACAGGCTAAGTAAGTGGGCAGAGATTTGGCAGATGGAATACAATACTGGAAAGTGTGAGGTTATGCACTTTGGCAGGAAAAATCGTAGAGCAAGTTATTATCTTAATGGCAAGAAACCGGAAAGTACTGAAGTACAAAGGGATCTGGGGGTCCTGGTGCACAAAACTCAAAAGGTTAGTATGCAGGTGCAGCAAGTGATTAAGAAGGCCAATGGAATGTTGGCTTTCATTGCTAGGGGGATAGAATACAAAAATAGGGAGCTATTGCTTCAGTTGTTCAAGGCATTGGTGAGACCGCACCTGGAATACTGCGTGCAGTTTTGGTGTCCATACTTAAGAAAGGACATACTTGCTCTCGAGTCAGTACAAAGAAGGTTCACTCGGTTAATCCCAGGGATGAGGGGATGGACATATGAGGAGAGGTTGAGTAGATTGGGACTCTACTCATTGGAGTTCAGAAGAATGAGAGGCGATCTTATTGAAACATATAAGATTGTGAAGGGTGTTAAGTCTGTGTGTTATCATGAGAATTACTACACAGACCACAAGAGTAAACTTTAACAGTTCTTTACTGGTTGAAGGTCAGGGCGGAACTGCCCAATAAATCATTACACAGCACTTATATACCGGTGTGGTCACCGTCGGTATTACAGTATACAGCAGCCAAGATAAAGTAGTGCAACTCTTAAAATAGTTCTCTTAAAGGTGGATCGGTTACTAAAATAGTTCTCTTAAAGGTGGAACGGTTACATACACTACAATCCTCCCTTTTTAGCTTAACAGTATATATGTTCCCCATTAAACATAACATCATAACATATATACACAACTTCATGTAAAAACAGTTCACAGATTCAGTCTCTGTGGCGGCGCCTCCTGCACTTCCTGACTCGGTCCGGATAACGCCTCGGTGGTGTAGTAGTTCTCGGTGGTGTAGTAGTTTTCGGTGGTGTAGTAGGTTCCTTTGGCAAGGTCGATTCGGCTTGAATGCCAGTGTCGAGTTCACCTGGTTGCAGTATCACCGGATCGGAGGTAGATACTATGGGTATCTCTGCTTCATCATTAGGCGTATAACGTTGTGGTGTAGATTGTCCCTTTTCAGATGACTCTATGATCTGGTCAGCATGGCGCCTTTCAGGGGTCTCTGGTTCTTGTTGCTGGGTTGACTCATCTAATAGTCCTTCACTGGACTTAACAGCTTGAACTTTCGTAACTTCAGAACCAGCATTGCTGACTTCTAAAGGCTCGAGTACCTTGGGAAGTTTTTCTACTTCCAGACTGATTTGGCTCAGTTCGGAGGGACCACATGCGTGACCTGGTAGGGGTGATAAAAGTTCAGATGAGTCATCATCTTCTGCTTCTTCTCTATTGTCTTCTATTTCCTCCATCACTTCAGCTTTTGCCTCTGCCACCAATTTCCTGAGTGACTTATTACTGCTGACACTGCGCACAAAAGGGTGCTCTCTCTTCTTAGCTTTCAACTGATCGATGAATTTGACATATTCCCTTTCTTGCTCAGCTTTGATTTGTTTGGCCTCATCGCGCAGATGGTTTGTGTGTTCCTGCTCCATTTTCTCAATCAGCTGCTTCTGCTGTCTTCCCAGATTCTCCAACTCTGTGTCAAATAACTTTTTCTTTGCATTCATCACTTGCTCAAAATGGCGAATCATTTGTTCTAATTGCTGTTGTAGTTTGAGATTGAATTGAGTTCGAGCCCGGTGTTCCTCAGAAATGTGCATGTCTGTAGACTGGACAGACTCAGAATTCTCTGTCAAACTATGTTGTTGTTGTTCAGTGGAATTCTGTTCTGATACTTTGTTCTCTTCTGAAGCATTTATGCACTCCTTCGTTTTTCCGTCATTAGTCTGCAAGTCCATTTTAGACTTGTCTTTTGCACATGGGCTGATCTTACCATCATCAGTTCCAGAGTCTGAGCTGATCCTGGGTAGGCGGCAATCTTCCTCGCCGTCAAAGAAACTGCACGGCTCGAGTCTTCCCTCGCGATCGGACGTGATGACAGTTCTGGTGAAGTTGTAGTAGTATTCCATATCCTCGTCAGAAGACGTGCTTGGATCATCGGCTCCGTCTACCTGCCCTTGAGTTGACTGCTCTCCTCTTTTCTTCCCCGAAGGATCTCGGTAGAATGGAAAATCCTCTTCACCATATGACTTGCCACCATATAAGGGAGTCAACCCGAAAAATGTAGTTGAGCGGGCCCGGGCACTGCGTCGGGGGTACCTCCTTTTTGTTGAATCATTATCCTGGGCTTTGTTCCCGTCACCATCCTCCTGTGAAGTCTGGTTTCCGCACTGCAGCACGTGCTTCTGAAACAGGTTTTTCACCCTTTGTTTGTAGACTTTGTTGCACGTTGGACACCTCAGAACTTCCCGCTCATTTTCTGGACTTTCCGTCATTGCTTTTAGGGGGTGCCAGTCCATATTTATTTTCCTGATCCACTCCCGTCCCAGAAGTGGTGGACCTCCCTCAGGTAGTACATATAAGTCCATTCCTTGGTGTTCTTTGCCCTTGTGTCTCACTTTGACTTTTATCTTTCCGATGGGGTATACTCTTTGCCCCGTGTATGTCTGCAATACTATCTCCGTATCCCGTAGGGGAATATGTTTGAATAACTTTTTGTAATCTTGCTAATTCATGACCGTCAATGCCGATCCGGTGTCCAATTCCATCTTCATTTGGACTCCTGCGATCTGCAGTGTGACCCAAATAGTTTGTCGGTCAGCTTCCTTACTCACATTGTGAATTCTCAGACTACCCAGTTCCTTGCTGTTGGAGTCTGAATCCGAATTCTGTTCATCCGAACTCTTCTCAGCCACCTTATGTACCTTTCTGCACTTTTCCTGCGGTGACTTTTTGTTGCTGGTCTTCTTTCTTGACCGGCATACTTTAGCTATGTGACCAAGCTTGCCACATTTTCTACAGTCCTGGTTTTTAAACCAGCATTGGTTCTGATCGTGTGTTGTCTGCCCACAATGATAACATTTCGTTGTACCCAAAGCCATTTGATCTACGCTGAGTACCGCTGCCTTCAGCTGCATTTCCGCAGTGCCTCTCGCTGCGGCTTCGTGCGATGCTGCAATAGTGACAGCCTTATAAAGTGTAAGGTCATTCTCTTCAAGCAACCGCTTTTGTGTTCCTTCTTTCAACAGTCCACACACGAATTTGTCTCTCAGTGCCTCTGTCAGTCTTTCCCCAAACTGACAGTATTTCGCTAGCTTACGCAGTTTAATTAAGTACTCCGCGTTGCTTTCCTCTTTCAGTTGCGTTCTCGCATAAAATTTAAACCGTTCCGCTAACATCAGCGGTGTGGGGTTCAAATGATTCTTCAGGACAGCAACAATTTTAGCGAAAGTCTGATCCGCCGGTTTAGCTGGTGATAGAAGATGCTTCAGTAGCCCGTATGTCTTCGCACCCATTGAGTTTAGTAAGGTTAGTGCTTTATCTTCATCTGATATTTTATTTGCCTTACAATATATCTCTATGCGTTCTACATACGTGGCCCAATCTTCAACATCGGGATCGAAATCGTTGATGTTACCACGCTTAGGCATCTTCGCAACCTTCTTGAGGGACAAAAAGAAATTTTTCTTTTATTTATTTTTTTCAAAATGGCGGTTTCCCGCGCTCGTCTTCTTTCCCGCCTTTTTAAAATGGCGGTTTCCCGCGCTTGTCTTCTTCCCCGCCTACGAAAGTGGCGGCTTCCCGCGTTTGCCTTTCTCCCCCGCTGGCTGTCTCTTGTCACTCCCGCTCGCTCGGTCTCGGTCTCCCTCGCTCGGTCTCCCTCGCTCGCTCGGTCTCTCTCGCTCGCACGGTCTCCCTCACTCACTCGGTCTCGTTCTCCCTCGCTCGCTCGGTCTCGTTCTCCCTCGCTCGCTCAGTCTCCCTCGCTTGGTCTCCCTCGCTCGCTCGGTCTCTTCTCTCTCCCGCACGCTCGGTCTCGCTCGCTCGCTCGGGCTCTGTCTCTCCCGCTCGCTCGGGCTCTGTCTCTCCCGCTCCCAGCCCCTCTTGCAGTCCGGTCCTTTCCCCCCCGGCTGCGGCTGAGTTCTCTGCGGTTTTTTTTTAAATTATTTTTTTTATTATTTTCTCCCGCGCAAGCGGTTCTCGAATCGTGCCTCCCAGCCCCTCTTGCAGTCCTGTCCTTTCCCCCGGCTGCGGCTGAGATCTCCGCGGTTCTTTTAAATTTTTCTTTTATTTTCTCCCGCGCCTTTCGCTGTCCCGGTCGCTGCGCCTCGCGGCCTCGGTAGCTGCCCGGCCTTTTTCACCAGTCGCGATCGAGCTTGCTCTCGACGCTGTTGCGTCTCCCAGCCCGCTTGCAGCCCGGTCTCTCACTCCGGCTGCGTTTGCATTCGCTGCGGTCTCTCACACCGGCTGTGTTTGCATTCACCGCGGCTTCCGTGCCTTACGCTGCCCCAGTCTCAGCACCTCTGGCCCCGACTTCTGTCCGGCTCCTTTCCCAAGCCGTGGTCGAGTTCTCCGCCCTTATATCCTCCGTTTTTTTTATTTTCTCCCCTGCTCACAGTCAACGTGGCCGACTTGCTTCTCGTCGCTGATCGGCTCACCCACCACCGTGATAGAAGGGACGATCACTGCCTGTTGCTGATGGAAGGCTTCGTGTCAGAATTCTTCCTTCTTCTTTTGCTCTGCAGACCCGAGTCTTCTCTCAGCAGAATGATAAGGGCGGATGCCTCTTCTCGACGCCCGTTAGACTGCCTTGGATGTATCTCTGCCGCAGGATAAGATCGAACTCGTCGCCACTGTTAAGTCTGTGTGTTATCATGAGAATTACTACACAGACCACAAGAGTAAACTTTAACAGGTCTTTACTGGTTGAAGGTCAGGGCGGAACTGCCCAATAAATCATTACACAGCACTTATATACCGGTGTGGTCACCGTCGGTATTACAGTATACAGCAGCCAAGATAAAGTAGTGCAACTCTTAAAAATGTTCTCTTAAAGGTGGAACGGTTACATACACTACAAAGGGGTTGGATCGGGTGGATGCGGGGAGGATGTTCCCGATGATGGGTGAAACTAGAACTAGGGGGCATAGTCTTAGAGTAAGGGGCTGCTCTTTCAAAACTGAGATGAGGAGGAACTACTTCACTCAGAGGGTGGTAGGTCCATGGAATATGCTGCCCCAAAAAGCTGTAGAAGCTACATCATTACATAAATTTAAAACAGAAATAGACAGTTTCCTAGAAGTAAAGGGAATTAAGGGTTACGGGGAGCGGGCAGGAATTTGGACATGAGACTAGGTTCGGATCGGTCATGGCCCTGTGGGTAGCGGAGCGGGCCCAGGGGCCGTGTAGCCTGATCCTGCTCCTATTTCGTGTGTCTAATTCTGTTAGATTCAGGAGATGGTTCTATGATCGTGGATTGCCAGTTAGGATCAGATCAGCCATGATCTTATTGAATGGCGGAGCAGGCTCGAGGGGCCGATTGGCCTACTCCTGCTCCTATTTCTTATGTTCTTATGTTCTTATGTTCTTGATTCTGTCTAGATAACACCTCTTTGGGGTATCAGGTTCTTCTGGCAAAGTTGAGTCGGGATCAATGTCGTTGTTTGGTTCGTCTGCTTCCAATATCACCGATTCTGAGGTAGATGCAATTGGTACTTCGGTTTCATCACCAGGTGTATAGGATCGTGATGTAGATTTGACGTTTTCCAGTGACTCTAGAATCTGGTCAGCATAGCGTCTTACAATGCTCTCTCCAACGTCCACGGTATACATTAGAGGTCCTTGCCATGTGCAGATCGTTCCTGGCTGCCATTTCTCTGTGCGGTAGTCCTGGGCCAAAACTGGTTGACCTATCTTAAAACTCCTGGTTGGCCTTTCATTCATATTCTGAAACTGCCTGTTCTCCACATCTCTTCTGATGTTTGGCTTAACCAAATCCAAGCGGCATCTTAGTCTTCGATTGCAGAACATCATGGCTGGAGTTTGGTTGGTAACTGCATGTGTCGCATTCCGGTAGGCAAACAAGAAGTTATCCACCTTGTGTTGTAGGGGTATGTCTTCATTACACATTGCCTTGATAGCCTTCTTGAATGTTTGAACGAACCTCTCGGCCAATCCATTAGTGGCTGGATGATATGGGGTGGCTGTGTAATGCTTAACACCATTGTTCTTTAAGAACCTCCGGAACTCTTCAGACACAAACTGTGGTCCATTGTCGGAGCAAATCTGTTCAGGCAGCCCATTCCTGGTGAATATGGTTCGTGAGACTGTGATAATTTTTTCTGTGGTGGTTGAGGACATTTTTATTACCTCTGGCCACTTTGAATGTGCATCCACTGCAATTAAAAACATCGAGTCCATAAATGGACCAGCAAAATCAATGTGCACCCTTTGCCATGGAGATGAGGGCCACTCCCATGGATGTAGAGGGGCTTGTGGTAGGGCGTTTTGGACCTTCTGGCATCCTGTACAGCTCTTGGTCATCTCTTCGATTTCTCTATCGATTCCCGGCCACCACACAAACGCTCTGGCTAAGTTCTTCAATTTTACCCCTCTCAGATGACCCTCATGAAGTTCATTGAGCACTCTATCCTTCAATTTGGGTGGAATTACTACTCTGGATCCACACATCAAGGTTCCTCTGCACACTGACAGCTGTTCTCTTCTCGGCGAGAATGCTGGCAGCAGTGGTTCGCCATGTGCTGGCCATCCCTTCACCGTTAAATCATAGATCCAGGAGAGTGTCGGGTCATTTCGTGTTTCCTTTTCTATGTTTGCATTCGTCACAGGGAGGCATTTGACTATAGTCGAGTGGAATAACTCCACTGGATCCACTGCCAGTTCTTCTTCCACTGTCGGCAACGGTAGGCGCGACAATCCATCAGCATTCCCATGCTGTTTAGTTCCTTTGTACTCGATGTCATATTGGTGAGCCCCTAGGAAAAGGGACCACCTTTGTAGCCGTTGTGCCGTCATTGTCGGTACGCCCTTCTGAGGGTTGAAATGGAGACGAGAGGTTGATGATCAGTACGTAGAGTAAATTTCTGACCGTGCAGGTAGTGATTGAACTTCTTCACCCCCCACACCAGGCTGAGGGTCTCTCTGTCAATCTGGGCGTAGTTACGCTCGGCTGAAGTTAACGAGCGTGACGCAAAAGTTATCGGCCTCTCTGAACCATCAAGGAATTTATGTGACAGTACCGCCCCAATGCCGTGGGGAGACGCATCACACGCCAGTCTTAACGGTAGTGATGGGTTACAGTGAGCCAATACTTCTCTTGAAGTGATTAGGTCCTTACTCTTCTTAAAGGCCTGCTTACATTCATCGCTCCATTTCCATGCTACTCCCGTTTGTAGTAGGGTGTTCAGTGGGTGCAGAATTGTGGACAAATTCGGCAAAAACTTATGGTAGTAATTCACCAATCCGAGGAATGACCTCAGTTGCGACACATTTTCAGGCGCTGGAGCCTTAACTACCGCTTCAATTTTGTCAGGGGACTTATGTAACCCCTCTTCATCAATCACGTGGCCACATTACGATATCTGTTTCTTAAAAAACTCGCACTTGGGGCGATTGGCCCGTAGCCCATGCTCACGTAGTCTAGTGAGCACCTGCTCTAGGTTGGCAAGGTGTTCACTGTCCTCTTCACCTGTCACTAGGATGTCGTCCAAGTAACACTGAGTCCCCGGAATTCCTTGCAGGACTTGTTCCATCGCTCTTTGCCACATCGCCAGAGCTGATGCTACTCCGAATACCAGTCGATTATACTGGTAAAGACCTTTGTGAGTGTTTATCGTGAGATACTTCCTAGAGGATTCTTCAACCTCCATCTGCAAATATGCTTGTGCTAGGTCAATTATTGTAAAACGCTTCCCTCCAGATAGTGAGGCGAAGATATCTTCTATACTTGGAAGAGGATATTGTACTGTGTGAAGGACTGGGTTCACTGTCACCTTGAAGTCCCCACAGATGTGAACCTTCCTTGGCTCCTCAGACTTATTGTTTAACGTTTTCTTCATGACAGGAACAATTGGTGTCGCCCACTCGCTCCAGTCTACCTTAGATAACACGCCTGCATTCTCCAGATTCTCCAGCTCTGCCTCGACGGCTGAGCGAATTGCATATGGTACCGGTCTTGCTTTGAAAAACTTGGGAATTGCATTCTCTTCTATTTTTATCGAGGCGGTTACGCCTTTAAGAATTCCCAGTTCTTGTTGAAAAAGCTCTTTGGCGTTAGCTAAGATTGTTGACAATCGACCAGGAGTGACGTCGTCATCCTTTTTACCAGCCACCGTCAGTGCCTGAATGGAGTGCCTGTCTAAACTTATCTTTCTGATCCATTCACGTCCCAATAACGGTGGTCCACCATCTTGCAGTATGTACATATACAATTTCTGTATTTCCTTGCCGTTCTATTCGACAGGCACCCTTATTTTTCCACTGGGGTATACTTTTTGCCCCGTATACGTCTTCAAGATAATGGATGTCTCTTTCAAGGGTATGTGTGAGAATAACCGCTCGTAGTCTCGTCGATTCATGACGGTTAGAGCTGATCCTGTATCCAATTCCATTTTGACTTGGGACCCTGCTATCGTGAGGGTGACCCAAATGGTTCGGTGATCCTCTTTTGCGATTACGTTGTGAAGTTTGAGAGAGCTTAGTCTCTTGTTCCCGGATTCACTATCGCTCATCTGGTCTTCGGAACTACTGTCCGTCATCTTTTGTACTTTCCTGTACGGTTCCTTAGTAGCCTTTTTGTTGTCGTTGGTCTTCTTCCCAGACCTACAAACTCGTGCAATATGTCCCATCTTTCCGCATTGCCTGCATATTTTGTCCTTGGACCAGCAGTCCTTCTGGTCACGGGTTGTTCTGCCGCAGCGATAACATTTTGCAAATCCCCGTGTCATTTCGTGGGTGCCGTATTCCTGTGGCTTTTGTTGTATTTCCGCAGCTCCCCTTGCTGCTGCTTCATACGATACTGCCACGCTGAAAGCCTTATCTAGCGTCAGCTCTTTCTCTGAGAGTAACCTCTTCTGGGTTCCTTCACTCAGGAGTCCACAGACAAATTTGTCCCGTAAGGTATCTGCCAGTCCTGCTCCGAACTGGCAGTGCTTTGATAGCTTGCATAGTTCCGTAAGGTAATCAGCATTGCTCTCATCTTTATGCTGATTTCTCCTGTGGAATTTAAATCTTTCTGCTATCAGCAGCGGTGGAGGATTTAGGTGTTCCTGTAGGGTAGCAACAATTTCGTTAAAACTCTTCGCCTTCGGTTTGGCTGGAGTAATCAGGTCCCGCAATAGGCCGTACTTTCTTGCGCCCATTAAGTTTAGCAGTACCGATGCCTTTTTCTCACCGGCTACTTTGTTTGCCTCGCAATATACCTCGACTCTTTCCACATACGTGGTCCAGTCTTCTATTGCATTATCGAAGGCAGTGATATTGCCAGTCTTCGGCATCTTGGAAATCTAAGATGGCGCCTCCCGCGCTTTGCCTTCTTCCCCGCTGGATTAAGATGGTGCCTCCCGCGCTTTCTGTCTTCTCCGCTGTTGCTAGCACTGTTGCTGGCGTTTTATGCCTTGATGGTGACGCCCTATGGTCTTCGCGCACTTCCCCCCGCGCTGCTGCTAACGCCGCTCTCCGCAGTTCCCGTGGCAAACTGCAGCTCCTCGCGGCTTTCTGCGCGTTAAAATTTTTATTCTTTCCCCATCGTCGGAACAACCCTGCGGGACTCTTGCCTCCCTCTTCTCGGGTCTGTACGCTGCCCGGCTTCGTAGCACCGGCCGCGCCCTGTGTGCTCCACCCTCTCTCTCTCTCCTCTTCCCGACAACGCTGCTCGGCCCCGTTGCAAAGCCACCCGCTCGAGCTCTAGACCGCCGCAGCCCAGGAAGGATCAGTGTACTACCTGCCACCAGCCCGATTAGCTGAAGCACCATCGACAGGATAACCAAGCCCCGCTCTCGACAGCCTCTCCTGCAAATCTTCAACTCCGCTGACTCAGAGGCGGATGCCCACGGTCGACGCTCGTTTCTTCTGTTTCTTTCTTCCTTCTGGCCTCGACCTCTGATAACTTCGCTTCAGGGATGGATCCCCATGAGGTGGTGCAGACTGTAGGTAAGTTCATATCTGCCACAGAGGGCTGTGAAGGCTAATTCAATAAATATTTTCAAGAGAGAATTGGATATATTTCTGAAGGCTAAGGGGATTAAGGGTTACGGAGAAAAGGCGGGGACGGGGTACTGAACTGGTAAGATCAGCTAAGATCTCAGACGAAGATCAGCCATGATCTCATTGAATGGCGGAGCAGGCTCGAAGGGCCGAATGGCCTACTCCTGTTCCTATCTCTATGTTTCTATGTTTCTCTATGCTCGTCGCCAGTATTATGTCCGTGTATAATTGAGACACGGACTGCAGGAGTTGGTTATAACAGGTCTTTACTGAATGGAGGCAACCTGGAACTACTATGCAAATGTTACTACACAGGCTTATATACAGGGGTGGTCACTACTGGTACTGCAGTATACAGGGGCTGCAGAATATAGTTCCTTCTGCAAAGTACATACACTACAGAAGTGGGGACTGGTGAGGAGCAGGCTGAGGCACAATATCTGCTTGAGTGTTGGCTGGCTGAGCCACATGTGCATCCCACCACTCTGGGGGTAAGGCTTGGGGATTAGGTCCGTATAATCCCGCATCAGGGGGTGCTGGCACCTTCCGAAGGCGGCTGGCATGCCACCGAGAGCCGTCAGTGAGGCAGAAAGTGGCTGGTCCAAGTTGGCAGCTGATTTGGAGAGGGGAGGACCAGAATTAGGCCATCTTATTATTGCGGTGAGGCCTGCGGACTCTGACCCAATCGGAGACTAAGATGTTGGGCGCCTTGGCCCTCTTCGACTGGTCGAAGCGGAGTTTCATCTTCTCCTGCTGTCTAGCGACTGTGGCTTGAGCCGGTGGAGCAGGGCTCTGAGCTAGCGAGGGGCGGAGCCTGCCAAGGGGCAGCATGAGCTCACGGCCTAGCATGAGGGAAGCGGGTGAGACCCCTGTAGTGCAATGCTGGGAGGCTCTGTAGTGCAGCAGTGTGTGGAGGAGGGCCTTGTCAAACGCACACCCCTGGGATAGGTGTGCTCTGAGGCCATTTTTCAGTGTCTGGTTAAAACGCTCCACCCCCCCATTTGACTCGGGGTGGTAGTACGCTGTGCGTATGTGATGGATGCCCTTGCTCTCAAGGTAAGAGGAGAGTTCCGAAGAGACCATTTGGGGGCCATTGTCTGTGGTGATGGCCTTAGGATGCCCCCAGCAGGAGAAGAGGGACTCAAGGATATCGATGATGACCCGAGAGGTGACGGAGGACATGGCAGTGACCTCTGGCCATTTTGAGTGCAGGTCATAGGTCACCACTAGGAACCATTGATGGTGGGGGACACCATGGATCTCCCCGCAGATGTCCAGCTGCAGGTGCTCCCAGGGCTGATAGGGCCAGGCAAGGGGTTGCAGGGGTGGAGGAGCTTGGTGGCCAGTCTTGCCACTTACAAGGCAGGCTGCACAGTCCTTGACCAGGGCCTCGATTTCCCTGTCGATACCCGGCCACCACACTAGGTCTCGGCATCGTTGTTTGAGCTTCACTATGCCCAAGTGGCCCTCATGCGCCATGGATAAAACACGCGCACAAAGGGCACTTGGGACCACAGTGCAGAGCCCACGTGCAACACAGGAGTCATTCCAGCAGGAGAGCTCCTCTTTAACTCTGGAGTAGGCAGACAGTTCCTCAGGCACCTTGTGAGGCCAGCCATCTCTAATGAAGGTGCACAGCTGGGAGAGGGCCGGATCCTGTTCAGAGGCCTCTTTGAGCTCCTGGAGAGAGACTGTGGTTTGGAGAGGCGTGTGCAGCATCTGGACAATATCCTGTTCCACATGTTCAAACCCGACGAGTGGGGCTGGGGCAGAGACAGTGCGGGAGAGCAGATCTGCAACAACATTGTCACGTCCTGGTGTGAACTGGAGACTGAAATTGTATTGGCGGAGGCGGTCAGACCAGCGGTGTAGACGCAGTGGTCTGTGGCCCGTGACGGATGTCGACAGCAGGGCAGTGAGAGCCTGGTGATCGGTTCGCAGGGTGAAGGCACGGCCATACGTGTACAGGTGCCACCGCTCACATGCCCAGACGCACGCCAGCGCCTCACGCTCGCCTACTGAGTACTTCTGTTCAGTGGGGCTAAGGGCTCAGGAGGCAAAGGCGATTGGTTTCTTCACTCCATTCTGTATCTGCGATAACACCGCCCCCACAGCTGCAGCGGATGCGCCACAGGTGACGAGGGTGGGGCTGGCGACGTCAAAGTGAGCCAACACTGGAGGCGACGTGAGCTGCGATTTGAGGAGGCGAACAGCTTCCGTACAGGCTTGTGACCACACCCAGTGCTCATCATTTCGCAGGAGCTGGCGCAGTGGGGCTGTGGTGGCTGAGTACTGGGGCAAAAACTTCAGGTAGTACCCAGTCATGCCAAGGAAGGAGGCAACCTGTGCTGCAGAGCTGGGTTCCGGGATGCTGTGAATGGCATCCACGTTTGACTGGAGTGGGGATATACTGTCAGCCGACAACTGAAACCCCACAAATTCGATCTCTGAAACAGCAAAGACACACTTTTCGCCATTCAGTGTGAGCTTGTGTTTTGCTAGAGCCGTGAAAACTCTGTGAAGGCGTTCGTCGTGAGTGGAGGTCGAGGGCCCATGCACGACGATGTTATCCAGGTAGATGGCCACCCCAGGAATGCCCGCGAGCACAGAAGACATCACCTTTTGGAAGCAGCTGGGTGCAGAGCTAAGTCCAACTGGCATCCTGGTGTACCGAAAGACGCCAGCATATGTCACAAAAGCAGTGAGGTCCCTGCTGCTGGGGTGGAGGGGAACCTGTAGATAGTCCTGTCGAAGGTCCAGTTTCGAGAACAGGATGGAACCATAGAACTGCGCTGTGATTTCCTCTGACGTGGGCAGTGGATATTTGTCAGGGATTACGGCCTTACTCACTGCTCGAAGAGCGACACAGACGCGTAGACCACCTGACTTTTTCGTTGCGACCACCAGGTTGGAGACCCATGGGGAGGCATCAACTGGTTCGATGATGCCAGCTTCCAGTAGCTGCTTTAGTTCAGCTGTGACCCCGTCACGGAGAGCAAGCGGGATGCGGCGCAGTGGCTGAATGACAGGGGTAATGGTGGAGTCAACCATGGGCTGGTGGGTGAAGGCCGTCAGGCAGCCCAGACCCTCGAAGAGTGCTGGCCATGTTTGGTGCCACGGTGAGGCGACGTGCAAAGATAATCCAGAGGCTGTAAGCAGAGCTCAGTTCATGTTGCTTTTAATGGCTGATCCAAACACACTCTACAGGCAAAAGCAATCGAATACCTATATCCAATGTCAGAAACAATACAATGATAATAGCACTATCAAACTCCATGTGCTCAGGCCAAGGCAATCGAGTACCTATCACCAATGTCAGACATAACAGGTTACCAGGCAGCATTTGTCAGGCTCAAGAAAGACTTACAGACCGTGCCAGCTCTAGGGGCTATAGATGGGGGGAAAGAGTTTTTCCTGGAGGTAGCAGCCAGTGGGGACAGCCTGAGTGCTGTGCTGCTCCAAGAGCGGTACGGCCGGCTGCGGCCGGTGGTCTACTCCTCCCGGATACTCACAGATGTGGAAAGGAGCTACTCCAACTGTGAGCGGCACCTTTTGGCCACACATTGGGCTGTGAAAAGATCACTGATCTTCACAGGCACCTCTCCCATCACCCTCCTCACCCATCACACACCCACCCAGATGCTTCTGGACGGGAGGATCAAGGATGGGACAGTGAGCAGTGCCCGCATTGCCCGCTGGACCTTGCTCCTCTCACAGATGGATCTGAAGGTGAAGGGTCTCTGTGAGCCAAAGCTCGCAGCCAACCTGGTATATCCTGGAACAGCCCACTGGCGTTCCATTGAAGGGGTTTGGGAAGTAAACATAGGTTTACGGGCCGGGATACATCCCACAGGCCGCGAAATCTACGTAGACGGTTCCAGCACGGTATCTGCTGGTGAGCGTCTCACGGGGTGTGGAGTTTACGACCCAGCAGCAAATATTGCCCTGTCGATTAAGGTCCCTAGCACCATGAGCGCCCAGCAGGCTGAACTGTCCACGATGGTGTACATTGTTACACACCCCGAAATCTTCCCCACCCCCTACACGATTTGCTCGGACAGCATGTTCACGTGCAATTCGTGTACGGAGTACCTGGCCATCTGGTCCCGCCGCAGATACACCTCCACTGACGGGAGACCCCTCACAGTAAAACCCCTGCTGGAAAAGATCCTGGCAGCAGTGGGGGAGGAAGGGGAGGTTTTCATTCACAAGGTGAATGTCCATTCCTCCACAGAACCCCGCGGCCAAGGCAACCAGCAGGCTGACTTGCTCGCCAAGGAGGGTGCCCGCACAGGCACTTTCTGGAACCCATTTGGGTCCAGTCCCATGGCGGCGGTCAGAGGTAGGGACGGGACCCAAGGGAGTGTAGGGGTAGCGTTAGCCCCAGACCTTAAGACGGTCCAAGCCCAAGACCCCGTCCTCAAAGCAGTCCTCAGCGCTGTAGCTGAGGGAAAGGGAGTAGAGGGTCCGTACGGCACAGCGACCCTCTCTGTTAAAGAGGGTGTGCTGTTCCGGGGGGAACAGTGGGTTGTGCCGCAGCAGCACCGGAGGGAATTCCTTCAACTAGCCCACGAGGGTCCAGGAGCGGGACACCCCGAGCCTGAGACCACCTGGCAATGGGCGGAACAGGCGGGATGGTGGCCGGGACTCAGGGACGATGTCCGCGGGTTTTGTGTAGGCTGTCTTGTGTGCGCTGCGAATAACCCCGACCTCCACAAAAGGAAGGTACCTATGGGACACGTCAGGGGGGTAGAGGGACCATGGCAGTCGATACAAATCGACTACATCGGGCCCCTGCCCACCGCCCAGGGAGGCTATAAGGACTGCCTAGTCCTGGTGGATGTGTTCACCAAATGGGTAGAGGCCTTTCCCTGTAGGACAGCTCTGGGTACTGCCAGGATCCTGGTCCGGGAAGTGTTCTCGAGGTGGCGACTGCCATAGTATGTGGAGTCCAACCAAGGGAGTCACTTCACCGGACAGGTGATGCAGAACACCCTCATGCTGTTAGGCATTGAAGGGAAGTGGCACGTGGCCCACAACCCGCAGTCATCATGGATTGTGGAACGTATGAATCGGACACTAAAGGAAAGGTTAAGGAAGGAGACGGTAGACTCGCCCTGTAAATGGGCCGAAGTCCTACCGTTGGTTCTGATGGGGATCCGGGCCAGCCAGTCTAAAAGCACGGGGCACTCCCCGTAAGAGCTGATGACCGGCAGGGTTATGTGGACCCCCACCCATGTACTAGCCCCAGTGCTCACGGAGGGTCAGCTCAGAGAGGTAAACCGGGACAGGTTCGCCCGAAACCTTTTTGAGCACCTGAAGCAGGTCCATGAGCAGGCGGCTGGGAACATGGGAAGGCAGCATCGGAGTAACCGATTGCTGCTCGAACCGAGAAATCACCACGAGTGGGAGGTAGGAGATCAGGTCATGGTGAGGAACTATGCCCGAGTAGGAAGTTTGGAGCCATTGTACATGGGGCCCTACAGCATTGTAGATAAAGCCAGCCCCATGGTATACGCCGTGAAGATGCCCCGGTGTACAAAATGGTTCCATATCAACCAGTGTAAGCTGTTTACACCTGAAAGGGGAAAGCAGCCAGTTGGGGTAAGGTCTGAGGATAAAGATCCTCAGCCTGCAGCAGGAGCAAGTTCACAGGCTGCACAGGCAGGCGCTGTGGCTTGCTTGAAGGGAGGGGCCATCCCGCCCATCGATTGGGACACTCCCCCACTCTTCTGGGATCCAGACGAGGGGGAGGGACCTGAGGGTGAAAACCCCGCCCCTAACCCAGGTGTAGAGAGGGAGGGACCTGAGGTCAAAAACCCCGTCCCGGACCCAGCCATGGGACCTGGGGGCGGAGACTCTCAGCTCGCAGCAGCAGGCTGCGGAGAATTACCTGCCCCTAGCCCGGGTTCGGGAGAGGTCGAGCCTGAGGGAGCAGCGGTTCGGGTTAAAGGCCCATCGGCCAAGAAAGCCCCACCCGCCAAAGTCCCTACAAGGTCCCCACGGACGCCCCAGCCGAGAAAGCCATGGTCACCAGCCCTCCAGTTACCAAGGGCTGCCCCTCGAGTCAGGGAGAGGTCCAAGGACCGAGGTCCTCAGCCAGCAGCCACGGGCTGCGAGGGACCAACAGTGCAGTGCGGTGCGGCCACACCGGAGGTAGCGGTGAGCCGCAGTCCAACCAGGAATTAGCCTGGCCGCCCGGGCGGCGGATGTATATAGTTTTAGTTTAAGTTTTGGTTATTGTTAAGTTTAATTATTTAGCTTAAGTTTGGGTGTTTTAGTTTAAGTTAAATAAGGTGATGGGTAGTTTTAAGTAAGTAATCTGCTAAGAGTGTGTATATTTGAGTCGAGGTCGCGGGACCCGACCATGCTTCACCAAGCCAGAGAATCTCTTAGGGACCTGGCTGCATGTTTTTGCAGAAAGACTTTCAGGATGGATGGGATCATTATCCTATTCGCCCTGATTGGGATGAGCATCGGAAGATGAGGCGACATACAAGATTTCCACATCTACGGGTGCTCGGGAGACAAGGCGCCTATAGCAACCGACAGAAGCGGTGAACGGGATGCGGAGGAGACCGCCGTCTACGTCCACGAGGGAAGGTGGCCAGGATGGCTGGGGTCCAATTCGTCTCAGTACTCCAGCCAAACCGGATTCACGTACGGGGAGGCCTCCCTCCTGTGCCCCAGGGTACGGGTCGTTACCACGAGGGTCAGCGTCACCGTTGGAAAGCATATATGTTTAACATGTAAAGGGCACATTCCTCTGGATAAATGGTGGTGGCTCAGAAAGCTGAGCAAAGATATGAGGAACCCCGAAGTCGAGTGGGAACGGTTGGGGAACAACACCCACCGGACGATTACAGGGACTCATGGAGGATTAAGTGTGTGTTGGGACAAGTGGTGGGAACCGGACCAAGGGATTTATATCTGTATGTGGGGTTCAGAGGAGGTCTGCCCCGCAGGCATATCCATCGTTTTCCACCGGCAGTGGCACGACACCGGGAAGGGGATGAGGTGGGATGCCAGCCGGAAGGTGTGCGCAGTCCCATTCTCCCCGATCCCAGTCAATGCCACTGAGCTTGTAACCCGCCCCCATAAGCCCCCACCCGCGGCGCAGGCAGCGAGGTTACCCAGGGAAGGGTGCCCCACCACCACCAAGGGACCAGGGAATGGGCTGGTACTAGTACCTACCGATCAGATGCTGTACCAGGGGGTACACTATGCGGTACCCTCCGTGATTTTGAATCTCACCGAGGTACATTTACCGGAGTGGTGTCCCAAAGAAACAGAGCAGCTACACCAGGCCCTATTAAAGGACATGTTCAAGAAGTTTTATGAGTTCGATTTTGTAGTGTCCGTGTGTAGATAAAGACACTGAAGACAGGAGTTGGTTCATAGGTATTTACTAAGCAAGTCTGCGGGGGGGGTTTTCTAAAGGATATACACAATACACAGGCTTATATAGCCCAAGTGGCAATTACCGGCATTACGCACACCTGGGGCTCTTAAAGGCACATACACCACAATTCCTCCCCTTCTAGCTAACTAGTACATCATATTTTAAGTAATTATTAATTACATGTTATATGCAAAATAATATACATGGCTGTATTAATTAATTATAAGTTAGTCTCTCAGGAGGCTTCCTGACTCGGTCCGGATAACGCCTCGGGGGTGTAGTAGTTTCTGGTGGTGTAGTAGGTTCTTCTGGCAAGGCTGATTCGGCTTGAAGGCCAGTGTCGGGTTCATCGGGCTCCAGTATCACCGGATCGGAGGTAGATATGGGTATCTCTACTTCATCGTTAGATGTATAGAGTGGTGGTGTAGGTTGTCCCTTTTCGGATGACTTGATGATTTGGTCAGCATGGCGCCTTATTATGCTGTCTCCGATGTCCACGGTATACATCAGTGGTCCTAATCGTGTGCAGATAGTTCCAGGCTGCCATTTCTCGGTACGGTAGTCCCGGGCCAAAACCGGTTGGCCTATCTGGAAGGCCCTAGTTGGCCTTTCATTCATGCCCTGAAACTGCCGGTTCTCCACGTCCCTTCGGATGTTGGGCTTGACCAAATCCAGCCGGCATCTTAGGTTTCTATTGTAGAACATCATGGCGGGAGTTTGGTTAGTAACCACATGCGTTGCATTCCTATATGCAAATAAGAAGTTATCCACCTTGTGCTGAAGTTTTATGTCTTCATTACCCATGGCCTTGATGGCCTTCTTGAAGGTCTGGACAAACCTTTCAGCCAATCCATTGGTGGCGGGATGGTATGGGGCGGACGTGTAGTGCTTTACCCCATTGTTCTTTAAGAACTTTCTGAATTCTTCGGACACAAATTGCGGTCCATTATCAGAACATATCTGCTCCGGCAGCCCATTCCTGGCAAATATGGTCCTTAATACTGTGATGGTTTTTTCCGTGGTGGTGGAGGACATCTTTATTACCTCCGGCCACTTGGAGTGTGCATCAACTGCGATTAAGAACATTGAGTCCATAAATGGACCAGCAAAGTCGATGTGCACCCTTTGCCAGGGAGATGAGGGCTACTCCCATGGATGTAGAGGGGCCTGTGGCGGAGCATTTTGGACCTTCTGGCATCCTAGGCAGCTCTTGGTCATGTCTTCGATGTCTCCATCGATACCTGGCCACCATACAAATGCCCTAGCTAGGTTCTTCATTTTCACTCCACCCAGATGCCCCTCGTGAAGCTCCTTTAGCACTTTATCCTGGAGTTTGGGTGGAATCACCACTCTGGATCCACACATCAAGGTTCCTCGGCACACTGACAGCTGTTCTCTTCTTTGCGAGAATGCTGGCAACAGTGGTTCGCCATGTGCTGGCCATCCCTTCACTGTTAAATCGTAGACCCGTGAGAGAGTAGGGTCATTTCTTGTCTCCCTTTCAATGGCAGAATTTGTCACCGATAGACATTCCACTATGGTAGAGTGGAATATCTCTACTGGGTCTACTGCAGGTGCCTCTTCTATCGTTGGCAATGGTAGGCGTGATAAACCGTCAGCATTCCCATGCTGCTTTGACCCTTTGTATTCAATGTTGTATTGGTGTGCCCCTAGAAAAAGGGACCACCTCTGTAGTCTTTGTGCCGTCATAATGGGGACACCTTTTTTAGGGTTGAATATGGAGATGAGGGGTTGATGGTCCGTCAGCAAGGTAAATTTTTGTCCGTGTAGGTAATGGTTGAATTTCTTCACTCCCCATACCAGGCTGAGTGCTTCCCTGTCTATCTGGGCATAGTTACGCTCAGCTGAGTTCAATGAGCGTGACGCAAAAGCTATCGGCCGTTCCGAGCCATCAGGGAATCTATGGGACAATACCGCTCCTATGCCGTAAGGGGATGCATCGCACGCCAGTCTGATTGGTAGTGATGGGTTGTAATGAGCCAAAATTTTCTCGGATGTGATTAAGTCTTTACATTTATGGAAGGCACGTTTACAGTCTTCGTTCCATTTCCAAATCACTCCTGTCTGTAGAAGATCATTAAGAGGGTGTAGAATAGTTGATAAGTTCGGTAAAAATTTATGATAGTAATTTATTAATCCCAGGAATGACCTTAATTGTGAAACATTTTCAGGTGCTGGGGCTTTTATAACTGCTTCAATTTTTTCAGGTGACTTATGCAACCCTTCCTTATTAATTATGTGGCCACAATATGATATCTGATTTTGGAAAAATTCGCACTTGGGGCGATTTGCTCGTAGGCCCCGTTCTTTCAGCCTAGTGAGCACCTGCTCCAAATTGGCAAGGTGCTCGTTGTCGTTTTCTCCTGTTATAAGGATGTCGTCTAAGTAGCATTGAGTCCCCGGAATCCCTTGCAGGACTTGCTCCATAGCTCTTTGCCAGATAGCTGGAGCTGATGCTATTCCAAAAACCAGTCGATTGTACTGGTACAGGCCTTTGTGTGTGTTTATTGTGAGATACTTTTTAGAGGTCTCCTCAACCTCCATCTGTAGATATGCCTGTGCCAAGTCAATTTTTGTGAAACGTTTCCCTCCGGATAGTGAGGCGAAAATATCTTCTATCCTCGGAAGAGGATACTGTACCGTGTGAAGGACCGGGTTTACAGTCACCTTAAAGTCCCCACAGATGCGAATTTTTTTCTGTTCCTCAGAGTTATTTTTCAATGTTTTTTTCATGACTGGAACGATGGGTGTTGCCCATTCGCTCCAATCTATTTTGGATAATACGCCTGCCTTTTCCAAATTCTTCAGCTCTGCCTCGACTGCCGGACGTATTGCGTATGGCACCGGTCTTGCCTTAAAAAATTTTGGAATTGCTGTATCTTCCACTTTTATTGAGGCGGTGATGCCTTTCAAGGTTCCTAGTTTCTCTTGAAATACTTCTTTGGCGTTGGCCAAGATGTCTTTTAATCGTTCAGGTATGATGTCATCACTGTTTTTTTCCTTACTGGTCACCGTCAGTGCCTGAATGGAGTGCCAGTCTAAACGTATCTTCCTTATCCATTCACGTCCCAACAACGGTGGACCACCATCTTGTAGAATGTATAAATACAACTTTTGTATTTCTTTGCCGTTGTATACCACAGGCACCCTTATTTTTCCTTTGGGGTAGACTTTCTGCCCCGTATATGTTTTTAAGATAATGGATGTGTCTTTTAGAGGTATATGCGAAAATAGCCTCTCGTAATCTCGTCGATTTATTACGGTTAGAGCTGATCCTGTATCTAGCTCCATTTTAACTGGGGACCCTGCTATTGTGAGGGTAACCCAAATGGTTTGGTAATCCTCTTTGGCAAGTACATTATGTAATTTGAGACAGCTTAGTCTCTTGTTTCCGGAGTCGCTATCGCTATTCTGGTCTTCGGAGCTATTGTCCGTCATCATTTGTACCTTCCTGTACTTTTCGTTATTGATTTTTTGTTTTCTGTCAGTGGATTTATTTTGTCCAGATTGGCATACCCGTGCAATGTGTCCAATCTTACCACATTGCCTGCATGCTTTGCCCTTGAACCAGCAGTCCCTCTGGTTATGGGTGGATCTGCCGCAGCGATAACATCTTCCGAACTCCTGTGTCATTTTATGGGTGCCGAAGTCCTGTGTCTCTTGTTGTATCTCTGCAGCTCCTTTTGCTGCTGCTTCGTATGATACAGCCATACTGAAAGCTTTGTCCAATGTTAAATCTTTTTCAGAAAGCAGTCTTTTTTGTGTTCCTTCACTTAAGAGACCGCAAACTAATTTGTCTCGAAGATAATCCGATAGTCCTGCTCCGAATTGGCAGTACTTTGATAGCATTCTTAATTCGGTTAGGTAATCAGCGTTACTTTCATTCTTGTGTTGATTTCTCTTGAAGAACTTGAATCGTTCCGCTATCAGCAGCGGTGTTGGGTTTAAATGCTCCTGCAGGGTATCAACAATTTCTTTAAAAGTCTTGTCCTTTGGTTTGGCTGGAGTGATTAAATTTCGTAACAGCCCGTATGTCTTCGCGCCCATTAAGTTCAGAAGTATTGAAGCTTTTTTTTCATCTGTTATTCCATTTGCAGTGCAATAAACCTCTACTCTTTCCACGTATGTGGTCCAATCTTCTATTTCACCATCAAAAGCCTCAATATTACCAGATTTAGGCATTTCAGAAAAGATATGGCGCTTCCCGCGCTTTTGTTTTCCTCTCTGTAGCAACGATATGGCGCTTCCCGCGCTTTCCCGCCGCTGCTACCGATAACAACGCTGTTTTACTGTGGTTTCCGTTTATTCACTGTTGGAGACTCGTTCCCGACGGAGGTCTAAACGCTGACCTGCTTGCCGCGCCGGCCGTCTCTCGAGTGCACCCTCCCAGTCCGTTATTGCTTGCCTCCGATTTCGCTGCCTATCTCAGCTGTAGAGCCCGCCGCTGGAGGTCCAGCCTGACGCCCAGGAAGGATTAGCGCAGTACCTGTCACCAGCTTGGCCAGCTGGTGAAACCACAGTTTCTCTTACTTCCTTGAGTCTTCTGGACGCTGGAGGAATCGATGCCCTTGAGGTGCTGCCGAATTGCAGGTAAGTCCGTTTCCACTTCGTCGCCACTGTAGTGTCCGTGTGTAGATAAAGACACTGAAGACAGGAGTTGGTTCATAGGTATTTACTAAGCAAGTCTGGGGGGGGGTTTTCTAAAGGATATACACAATACACAGGCTTATATAGCCCAAGTGGCAATTACCGGCATTACGCACACCTGGGGCTCTTAAAGGCACATACATCACAGATTTCGCCCATGTCGACAAAACCGAACTGTACACCACAAACCGAGAGTTTTTGGGTAATGCAGGGAGACAAAGAAGGTGAGTATGGAATTATGTTTTTACTGCGTTTAATACTGGGTCCTCTGTCATCAATAGTTTGGATGACATAGAGCTGCAGACCCAGATAAATGGCTTAAAAACACAGTTAAAGAAAATATTACTGGATGAGAACAAGGTAGTGGGCTCGGAGTTGCATGAGGACCAGGCCATGATGGTCCATTTAAAAGAAATCATAACCGAGTTGGAGAAGCACGCAAAGACGGTAAATGCCCTCATAAGGGAGGACAGAAATGCTTCTGACGAGGCTGCGCAGAATGAGGTGTGCGTGTTATACGGGGCGTGGTTACTGGGTGAGGGCCGCAGTAATCTGGAGGATTTAAAACAGGGTTTAGTCCCCTCCTGGATTAGCAACAAGCACGTCGCAGACCTCCACCCATTTGAGAATGCATTAAGCCCGTGCCAACTCCGGCTAGCTTCCGAAGCCTACCCAGTCCCAGTGGATTGTGGACGGTCCAACCACACAATCATGGGAGTAGTAGTTAGGATGTCGGTCATGGGTAGGACAGCCCGACCTGCGCCGGTATACAGGGTTGAGAACATTGGAGTCATTCAAGGGGGTGCACACATTCATTTCACAGCGGTCCCGCCTTACATCATAAAGTGGGAGCACGCTATGACAGGTACTGACCTCTCAGGGTGCTGGAGCCGGGGAGCACACATAATCCTGTGTCGCCAGCACTTGAATGCCTATTCAAAACCGCAGTGTGGGTTCAGAGCTGCTGGCGCGAAACCTATAAATTGCACCATGGAGGCAATGGCACAAGGCCATGTTCCCCTGCAGGTGGCATATATAGGAGGTGGGACATATTGTGTCACCACCGGCGCATCCCACTACCAGCATGGACAGCATAGCTGGTGTCCGGTTAGTGACAGCAGTTTCTGTTTTAAACCCGAGGCAGAAGTTCAAGTGGCCCAGGAGCGAATTGTCCCCATTCCTGAACCCTCCACTGTTCACCTCACTGTGAAGGAGAATTTTACGAATTTGCAGAAGTACGTAGCGCACTTTGGCTACGAAATTCCCCCTCTCCCTGAACACCTTACCAAAATACTCAAAGCCGTTATAGTTTCGCAGAAACATTTTTACACTCTAGAGCAGAAAACAATAGAGATAGGGACTAAGATATTGGATATTGTGATTCCACCCTGGTGGGACATTTTCAATAAGATAGAGGTCCCTTTGTGGATCAGACTGGCTTCCCACATTCTCGTGGTTTGTCAGTTAGGGATAGTGTTGTATCTAGTTTGCATTCAGTGTAAGGGAAAGGGTCAGTTGTTAGAATTCCGAAACCAGAGGATCTGGAAGGAACATTATGTGAAGGTGGAGGGAGATACGCCTGTTTAAGTCTTTTTCCTTGTATTCTGATTAAAGATTGTTGTTTTTTTCGTGTTTGTTGTTTTTAATAAAGGTTTTTCTTTTTTTTTTTGCGACGCATTTAATAAGGATGTATGTGTACCAAGTGGTGCAGGGGCGTCGGACCCCTCCATGCTTGGATGTGTGTAAAGTCTGTGATTTATCCTATGTATGCTTATGTACACTATATTTTCGCGGAATGGGAAGTGCATGTGTCGTGGGTATATTAGATAGGTAATTATAGGGGAAGGTTGACGATGGAGGGTCAGAAAAATTTTGCTCACCTTGTAAGAATGATACTTCAAGCAAGTTTTAGTATCACAGGGGGAAGTGTAGGATTCGCAAATTTCCACAGCTCCCCAAAGGTTACTATTAATAAAAGGGACCCTGCGTGGACATTTTAAAAGGGGTACCAAAGATGGCGTCCGCACCTCGTGGCCGAAAGCCTGCAAGATTTTAAAAGCTTGGACTCTGTGGCACAAGCAGTTTTTGGGGAAATCAAAACCTAAAATGTGGTTTCTGTGAAGAAGGACTTTTGTATTTTGAAAAGCAGACAGCAGGACTTTGAATATGCATTAAGCCAAATCGTAGACAGACCAAAACCAGTTAGGCCTATACTTGAGGCCATCAAGTTGTTTGCATCTATAATCAGAAACAGCTTAAGGAAGCCATCGAGGCTGGACAGGCTGATTAAGATGCATTAATAACAATACAGCTCAGACATCAGGCCATTAGGTGCGATCAACAGCCATCTAAAAACAGTTAGTTTAGATTGCTACAATTATCTAAACTAGCCCGCCAAGATTGGGACAATGAACTAACCTGGTTTGGCACGCAGATAAGGGCCATCCGAAGGAGTATAATTGTAGGCCCACCGGCGACCGACGATCTCTTGCCTCTTGCTCCCCACCCTCATGGCTGCTGCTCTCTTTTCCCCCTCCCGCGCTTGCCGCCAGGCCACTGCCCGTGCCTTTCCCCACCCCATCAGGGACGCCCGGCATTGCACCGGGCGGACACGGACAAACCAGGCCAGGCGAGGCGGGACGAGACGAGGTGAGGTGATGAGGCAAGACGAATCGGGAGAGGATTGAAGAAAGCTTCGAATGATCGGGCCTTCAATTCAGCTGACCTGCGACTATCTTCATGTAAACGCCAACTGTCGCCCGAGGAAGAGGAACCATCATCCCTGCGAGGTAAAGTACCCAAGCAAAGACTTTAATCTTGGGGTACTTTTGCCTGGACGATGCCCTTGCAGCGCCCCGAGACCATGTGACGACAGCAGACCCCAGAGAGCACAAAGAGCGAACCCCAAGCCCCAACGCTGTTTGAGCTCAGCAGATTTTGACTCGGTGAGCATGAATTCTGGCCCCTCATAGCTTAATCTAGTTAGGTATAGGGGGTGGGATAAGGATAAGGGGATTGTTAATATAGTTTGTTTTCCCTCGATGGGCCGTGTGTTCCCCATTCCCTGTATAAGTATAGTTATTTTGTATTTGCGTGTAATTTTATACTAGTGACTTCTCGTAAGACTGTTATTTTCTGTTTAATAAAATCTTGGTTTTCTTACATCCAAACCACTTGTCTACTCGATTTTCTGTATCGCCGCCTGTACCTAAGTCCGGTGTCTAGAACCCAGGGGCATGGGAGCGATTCGAGCTGCTCACCAAACAGTCAGGGGCATAACTGGCTGGGCGCACGTGCCAACCACACACCACCACCCCCCTTACACTCGACCTGCAAGAATGGACTGCCCAGGCTATGTCCCAGCACCATTAAAATTTCATCCTTTACCCCGTCCAGGGTACCCCCTCCTAAATTAGTGGCTGCCAACAAACCTTGGTACAGCTTCCCATCTAGGGAGAACAGTATCAGCTTTTTCCGTTCGTCGTCGTCACAATTATCGATCCCTCCAAGCTGCTCTACATTGGCAAAATGAACAGAGGCATCCACTCCGTGCTTCAGTTTCGGCACACTGGCCAGCATTTCCTGCAACTGAAGGGACATATAGGGAAGCATATAATCACTCTGCAATGGCCCCTGACCGCCACCTTGTGGGGTTGGACCGAACTTTTGCTGTAGCAGGGGACACATCGGTCCTGGTGGTCCCTGTGCTTCGGGAGCCGGTCGAACCTCTCGATACTGGATCCCATCATCGGGTTTCTTTTCCTCCTCATTCCAGTCTACCCCAACTTCCCCTGGTGCCATGAGACAAACCATCCCCCTGGCCCTGGATAATTCTCGGGTCAACTTACGGATTTTTTCATTACAGGGCCCGTGATTGGCCTCTTCATGTACCCGTTTTTTGGCTACACTGTATGCCACCTTTATATCTTTTAACTGCTCCTCAGCCTTGTCAGCTCTCTCTGAGTTCCTATTGCCTTCCTCACGCTGAGCCTAACAGTGCCTTCTACTTTCGGTAACCAGACATTGCAGGTAGTCTAACGTGTTTCTAGCTTTTCCTTCCTGAGCTTTTCTCTTCTGCCTTTCAAAGCTCAAATCTTCTGTCAGCTGGTTCACTACGGCCTCTCTCTCTCCTGCCCTACTTTCTGATTCTTATTTCTCTATTCCTAAACACTCAACTTTCTCCGTGAGCATCTGAATTTGTTTCTGCATACACATTAGACAAATCACCTTTTCCTTCGATTTCTTATGTATACTACTACACGCCCACGCTACCGCTTTCTCATATGGACTGTCAGAGTGTAACATTTCCCGCACCCAGTGCTCGGAAATGTTTACTTTCCCAAACACATACAAGGATATCCTATCCTCCATTGCGGGTTTCTTTCACTTAACCCTGTCTATAATTTTGTTCCAAACCTTGATGTCCTGCCGCGGTCACCAGATTCTGTAAGGGGTTTTCTCCGATACTGGTCCCCCATTACACACAGTTCTTGGACGTCAGGATTTATAAGAACAAAATACACACGGCACAGGGTTTTGGCTCAACCTTTGATTCGTTCGTTTATTGAACACACACACAAACAATTACCTCCCCAGTATAAATCCCTACGATTTATATCAGGCTAACAACCCCAAAATTCAAACAATACAAATACAAGGGTCATTTGCATCGACACAATATGACACAGTTAAACCCATCGGCGATTTGACTGTTACATATAAAGTTACCCAGACTCAATCGCAAAACCCTTATTGTGATCTGATTGAAACTCACAAACTTATTCAGACTCAATCATAAAAGCCCCCTCTATGATTTGGCTGAAACATACAATCACCACTCCCGATCGGCTGTCTCTTGGAGTTGATTGTAGGCCCGAATCTTTCTGTTCACTGTTCTGCCGTCGGCTTCCCCCACACTGTCTTCGAAGTGATCTTACTTTAAACCAAAACAAACTTTCATATTTCCTGGCCCCCTCTGAGCATACGATTCATTTCAAAATGTGTGAATTGTTCCTGGTATTTTCCATTGATTTGAGATATCTTTCTGACAATGCAACCCTCCCAAAGTGACTGCATATGTGAGGTTGTTGGTTTCTGTTAGCATTCGTATTCAAAAGGTTTGAGGCCCAGCCCATTTTCTAGGCCTGCACTGAAACTGGTTATTCGGGGGCCATGGTCTAAGGTGGACAATGTAACCCCTTAAGGTACATGAATATGCAAATGTTCTTGTATCTTCCCTAGACAGAAAACCTTCGTATGGCAATTGGGCCACAATGTCTGAGTTAACCCTTTATTGCCCAGCTCTTATTACAGGTTCTGCACTTCTGGGTTTTTATATTTCATAGTCCAATATTTTTACCGTTGGGGGGGGAGGAACCGATCCTACAGATGGCACCTCCAACAGTGCAGCACTCCCTCAGCACTGCACCGAAGTGCCAGCCTAGCTCTATGTGCTCAAGTCCCTGGAGTGGGACTTGAACCCACAACCTTCTGACTCAGACACGAATGTGCTACCCACTTTTTTTTATATTATTAATATACTTTATTGAAAATTAAGAACATTTACAAAATCGTGATCATTTTATTGTATGATACAAATCAATTCCGCCACTCTGCACAGACATTCCTCCACCACATTTTAACATCAAAACCTAAAGTTTAATTTGTCTCCTGTAACATATATTAATCGATTGTACTTTAAAAATTGATTGTAAAATACTATCTTTAAATTCCTTTCTGAATAAAACATCCACAGAGCCTTATTTCTTTTAGCTTATATTGAAAATACTCTTTTAGATTGATTCTCCTCCCCTTAAAAAACAGAGCATTCCTTCTTTGCACAATCTCGAATCTAGCCAAAATAAACATTAAATTAATTGCCGCTCCACTATACTCGGGCAGGCTCTCCTGCAATCCCCATCTCAAAATTGAGTCCCACGGGATTCCCATTCTCACTCTTCGGTGCCCACCCAGCAAAAAAACTTCACACAACTGTCGAACATAGTATTTAAAATCATTTAACTGCGGACATAACACCAGTAAATGGGACAGAGTCTCATCCCGTGTCCCACACACTGGGCAAGTTGCCCCCTCCACTCGCCCAATCTTGCACAAGACCGTCATGGTAAAAATCCGGTTGTGAGCCAACTTGAAATCCAGTTCAATCCACTCTGGACATTTAAAATTCGCCCACACTCCCTTCCAAATCCTGTTGAAGTCCAGCTGTGGGTATATACTCTGGCAAAACTCTTGACCAGCAGGTGTCTTGAATCTCCATTCTCTAAATACCTCATAGAAATCTCGAGTATTACAGTTGTCAAATTGGACCAACTCTCCCCCTTTCTCCAGCAGAAAGCTTGGAAAAGCAGGACGCATTTTACTTCCTTTGGAGATTTCCACATTTATTTCTTCCATTCAATCCTGTGGCATTGCCTTCACAATCTTCTCATACATGATCCCTATTGCTTTTTCCTCTACCTCCTGATCCTCTTCCCACACCATGTCCCTCACTATCGCTTCCGGCAACCAACCTGGAATTACTTCATATAATACATCTTTCACACATATAATACCAGCTTTTATAAAAGCGTGATTAAATAAAACCTCTCCTTTGATGTTGACCCACCTGTTCAAAAATAAGGGCTGTTCTAAAAAATTCCTCAGCCCCCTTGGGCATAAACTGCACACTTTTTAAAAATTGGGCCCAAGTCTCTTCAACCCCCTTATAAAACCTAGGGAGAAGTTTAATCGATTTCAAAAACATATTATTGTATTCCATATACAATATCCCCTGCCCTCCTATCCCACTTGGTTTTAAAAAATGCACAAAACAACTCTTCCAAAAACTTGTATTTGACTTCTGAAGAAATCTCTTCACCCATTTGATTCTAAAGGATTTTTTCTTCAAATCAATATCTGGGAAATTGAGTCCTCCCTGATTTCTCCGTCCAATGATGGTATTGTAAGTCACCAAGGCTGGATTCCCTGCCCATAAAAACCTCACACAAGCCTCTCGGATGGACTTTCCACCCACTCAGGAATATCCTCCACCGTCAATAAGTACCATAGCTTAGATAGCAGGAGAGCAGACACCACTGTCGCTCTTCCTTGCACTTTCAACCACCTTCTTTCCCATCTTCCCAAAATCTTTTTAATTTTCATAACCTTCGGTTCCCAATTTAATCGATCCTCTTCATCCCTGTCTTTCTTGCACCCCATATGCACCCCCAGAACTTCCAAAACCTCCACCACCTTAAAGGGACTTTCCCCAACCATTCCCCCCTACCCCTTCCTACAACCAGGCATTGGGATTTACTATAATTCACTCTGGCTCCTGAAGCTCTACAATATTCCTCCACTACATCCATAGCTTTCCTCACTGACTCCCTATTTCTCAATGTTAAGGTTGTGTCATCTGCATATTGGTGTATCACCGACACCAGCCCAGAACTGGGAACCACAATCCCAACTACACCTTGTTTCTTTCGCATCATGTAACCTAATGGTTCTGCTACCAATGTCATAATCATAATAATAATCATAATCAACTTTATTGTCATTGTTAGTGCACAAGTGCAGTACAACGAAATGTAGGCTTGCAGCTCCCGAGAGTGTACATTTAGATTAAGACATTTAAACATTCAACATTCATTTGGCTTGTAATACAGTAACATAAACATAACCATAATAAAGTGCATTGGCAGATGTGCAGGCTTTAGAGTTTATTTGTGGAGTTCAGTAGGATGGGGACAGGGGACAACGCTGTCTCACTGATCTCTGTATCGGAAAATACTTGGATAAAAAACCATTACATTTAACACAGCTAAATATGTTTGAATAAAAAATCCTTATCCACTCAATGAAATTTCCCCCGAAACCAAATGCTTCCACAACCTTCAATAAAAACTCATGAGAGACCCTATCAAAGGCTTTCTCTTGATCTATCTTTAATACATAAGCCTCCCTCCCACTCTCTTCTATGAGCTCTATTGCATCTCGGATTGAGACCACAGAGTCTGCGATGTCCCGGCCTATGACTATGACTGAGAGGGCAAAACAATCTGCGGCAACACCTCCTTCAAATGATTTGCCATAACCCTCGCCAAGATCTTATAATCCACATTTAATAATGTGATGGGCCTCCAATTCTTCAGATCCCGTCTATCCCCTTTATTTTTATATAAGCTAAGCTTATGACACCTCTCCTCATAGATGGGGCCAAGCTTCCCTCAATTTTAATTTCCTTAAAAACTTCTAAGAGCAATGGACTTAAAATCTCAAAAAATTCTTTATAAAATTCTGCACTTAGTCCATCGGACCCTGGGCTTTTCCCCCCCTTCATTCCACTTAATGCTACTTTTATTTTTGCTAATCCTACTTCTTTGTCACACATGCTTCTCTCATCCTCTTTTAAACCCTCTTCAATAAAAGCACTAACCTTCTCCATCGCCAAATTGGAAATGACTTCTTTTGTATATAACTCTTGATAAAAGCTGCTAGCCGCCTCTAAAATCTCCCCACTTTCATGAATGATCTTCTCCCCAACCTTCAACTTTTCAATTAATGATAATCTCTGTCGCAGCTTCTCTTGCTCTAGAAAATATCTCGTGCATCTTTCACCCTCAAATGCATCTCTAGCCTTTGCACAGAGAATGGCCCCCTTGCATTTTTCAGCTTGCAATAATTCCCACTCTTACTTTAGCACCCAGAACTTAGTCTCAGCTCCCTTATCCCCTCCGTCAACTGCTTTACAGACATCCGTAAAGCTTTTGTTTATATTCTCTTCTTGATGCCGGTTAGCTGCCGCTCTCTTTTTCCCATAACGTACCGAAAAAACTTTTACCTCATATTTGAAATTGTCCCACCAAACTCTTCTTTCTTTCAAGAACAAAGGTTCCTTCTGAGCATTCTTTATTATATTTAAAATCCCTTCCTTATAAGCAATTTCTTTTAGGTATTGATTGTTTAAAACCCACACCCCTGAACCAATCTTAACTCGGCTGTTCCTAATTCTAAGAACCAAAGCCGAGTGGTCACTAAAAAATACTTTTTTATAATAAATCTCCATCACCTCAGAACTTAACCCTTCCCGCATTAACACAAAATCTATTCGGCTCTGTTTTAAAACATCACCCACCCAACCTGATCTGCAGGACTCCCTTTTTATGGGTCTCATGTTCATTAATAAATAGACATTCTTATTATGAACACAGCTAGCTTTTGCTAGACACTTTATTGAGCACATGTGGACTAGGTACAGTATCTGTAGAGGCATCCATCTTGACTGCTGCCTTGTGGGTAGCCTAGTGCCTCATGGGTAAAGTAGTCTTAATATACATACAGCTGGGTAGTGTAGTCTTATATACATACAGCTATATACAGCTCTACACAGCTCTACGGCTCCACCTAGTGTCCATTATAGAATGACATGTTATTGATCATTACATCCCCTTTCTTTGAGGTTTAACAAAATCAATATCAATCAACTTTCAAGAAAACAATAAAGATAATATCAGTAACACTTTTGTTAGTGCTCTACAAACATAAACATTTTCAAAACAGTCAACACATTTTCAAAGCTTTACATTGTACTCAAAGATTAAGTCTATCAGGCTTTTTTACTTCACGTGTGGATCTTCTCAACATGGGTAAGTCTGATGTGTCTTCATGAGATTGTTCTGGCGGTGAATGACAAGATGCAGTTGCGGCATTGTCATCAATCTGGTCTTGAATAGTCTCTTGTGTTTTTAGGAGGGAACAGCGGTTCCTTCTGAGAATCTGTCCTTCCTCAGTTCTAACAGTGTATGACCTTGGTCCTACTTCCTCAAGAACTGTAGCTTTCCTGTTCCATGCATCTGGATCCTCAATCCTGACAACATCATCCCTTGTCAATGGTTTTAGAGTTTTGGATGACTTGTCATAGTATGATTTCTGTTTCAGCTTTAACAGTTGAAGTCTCTGTCTCAGTTCCTCACTTTGCTGTTCTTTTGCACAGCAGGGTAGCGTGGTGCGCAACTTGCGACCCATTAGTAGTTCAGCAGGTGAAGAACCACAGTCTAAAGGTGAGTCTCGGTAGCTCAGCAGGGCGAGATAAGGATCAGACTTGCTTTCTGTCGCTTTCTTCAGTAGCTGCTTGAGAACTTGAACACCTTTCTCTGCCTTACCATTTGACTGAGCATACAAAGGACTGGATGTAATGTGCTGAAAGTCATAATGTGCTGCAAACTGTTGCCACTCCTTACAGTTGAAGCACGGACCATTGTCGCTAACAGCAATCCTGGGAATTCCATGTCTGGTGAAGATGGATTTCACATGCATTATGACACTGCTTGCTGTGGTGCTTGAGAGCAGCGCCATCTCAGGATAGTTAGAATAGTAGTCAATCACTATTAGATAGTCTTTAACATTTAAATGAAAAAGGTCCATACCAACCTTTTGCCATGGTGCTGTTGGTATGTCAGCTACTATCATTGCTTCCTTTGCTTGTTTGTTTTGGTATTTCTGACATGTCTCACATTTGCCTATCATGTTCTCAATGTCCTTATTTATGCCAGGCCAATAAACAGTGTCTCTTGCCCTCCTTTTGCATTTTTCAATTCTGAGGTGTCCCTCATGAATCCTTTTGAGCATGTCTTGACATAGAGCCTGTGGAATGACTATTCTGTTCTGTTTTAGTAATAGTCCACTTGCGACACTCAATTCTGACCTTATGTGAAAATATTTTGGACAGGAACCTTTTGGCCAACCATGATGAATGTTCTCTATTACTGTTTGTAATACTGTATCTTTTACTGTTTCTTCTGCTATTTGCTTTGATTTTGTGTCTGACACGGGCAGCGCAGCAGTGACCATACTCACATGAACATCCACGTCTTCTTCAGTAGAGCTCACATGACTCATTGTGGGTGCTCGGGATAGTGCATCTGCTAACACTATGTATTTGCCTGGTGTGTAGATCAGTTCAAAGTCATATCTTTGCAGCTTCATCATGAGTCGTTGAATCCTTGGAGACATCTCATTCAGGTTTTTTTTTTATGATGGCAACCAGAGGGCTGTGGTCTGTCTCAACTGTGAAGGTGGGAAGTCCATATATGTAGCCATGAAACTTTTCTAGTCCAACTACCAAGCCTAGACATTCCTTTTCAATCTGGGCGTATCGACACTCAGTATCAGTCATAGACCTGGAGGCATAGGCAACAGGCTTCCAATCTTCACCCTCTGCTTGTAGCAAGACCGCACCTAGGCCATCTTTTGATGCATCCGTTGACACTTTGATTCTTTTGGTTGGGTCAAAGAAGGTGAGTACAGGCGTGGTTGTCAGCACTGTTTTGAGGTTTATCCACTCTTGTTCATGTCTTTCTGTCCATGCGAACTCATTTGTTTTATGTAGCAGGCCTCGCAGACAGGCTGTCTTGGCTGACAAGTTAGGAATGAACTTTCCAATGAAGTTATCATCCCCATGATGCGTAGCACTCCTTTTTTGTCAGTGGGTCGGGGCATTTTGAGTATGGCGTTTACTTTTTCCATATCTGGCTCTATTCCTTTACCAGATAGATTATCTCCTAGGAAAGTGACTTCCTGGATGCCAAACTGACACTTGGCTTTGTTGAGCTTCAGTCCATTCCGGCGTATGCTCTGTAGCACTTTAGTCAGTCTCTCATTGTGTTCTTTCAGTGTGGAGCCCCAGATGATGAAGTCATCAACATAGGCCCGAACTCCTTCCAGACCTTCAATTATGTGTTCCATCGCTCTATGAAAGATTTCAGATGCAGATATTATCCTGAAAGGCATTCTGAGGAAACAATACCTGCCAAATGGTGTGTTGAAGGTACAGTATTTGGTGCTCTCTTCATCCAGTTTTAGTTGCCAAAATCCTTGTGAGGCATCGGGCTTTGTAAAGTATCTGGCACCTGACATTTCACTGGTGATTTCTTCTCGCTTGGGAATCTGGTAGTGTTCACGTTTTATGTTTGCATTTAAGTCCTTTGGATCCATGCATATTCTTAGATCATTGTTCTTTTTCTTTACACATACCATGGAGTTAACCCAGTCTGTTGGCTCTTCGACTTTCCTGATGACTCCTAGTGTGGTCATTCTGTCCAGTTCATTCTTGAGCCGGTCACGCAGGGGTGCTGGAACTCTTCGTGGAGCATGTACCACTGGCTGAGCATTCTCCTTTTGCTGGATCTTGTAAGTGAATGGTAGAACTCCTAATCCTTTGAACACATCCTGGAAATTATTCACTACAGAATCCACCGAGTCATCTGGTCTGCTTATGGCACAGTTTATACAGTAGACTCTCTTGACCAGTTCCAAGTCCTCACAAGCTTTGTCACCCAGTAGTGAATCAAGTCTTTCAGCCACAACAGAAAACATGAGATGATGCACTTTGTCTTTGACTGTCACTTTAAGTCTGCATACACCTAAGCTACCTATTTTCTGTCCATTATAGTCCTTCAGTAGTACTGACTTTTTCTGTATTTTGGGATATTCTTTCATATTGTTAATGTCACTCATACTGATTAAGTTTGCTTTTGCCCCAGAACTAATGCTCCATTTACCTGCAGTGGGATCATCCATTTGTCTTCTTTTACTGCATTAACTTTATGTTCAGCATTGTCCATTTCTGAGGGCTGCACATTTTCTGTATCCTTTTTGATATTGTCACATGACACCATTCCTACAAAAAATGTCTCATTTAAATCAGTGTCCTCAATTACATTAACTCGTTGCTCTTTCTTAGTTTGTACTTTTGAAAAGCATTGTTTGGCAAAGTGATTCTTTCCATTACACTTTGTGCACATTTTTCCAAATGCTGGGCATTGTCTTAACTGGTGTTTGTAACCATAGCGTTTACAATTAAAAATTTCATCCTCCGATTGCTTTTCATTTCTGTTCTGCTCACGTTTCTTCCCCTTGTAGGACACAGCACCGACAGCAGCATTATCACTCATTACAATCGCATCATTATTGATTTCACTGAAAGCCTTCGCCTGCTTTTGAGCTAGCTCGCTGGCTTGGCATATTTTCACAGCATTTTCCAAATTTAGTTCAGTTTCTCTCAACAGATGTTCCCTGACTTTTTTTATCATGAATACCAAACACAATCTGGTCACGAATCATGGATGCTTTGAGCTCAGAGAAATTACATGTCTGTGCTTTCAGTTTCAGATCAGTTATAAAGCTATCAAAAGTCTCATTTTGCTGCTGTGTCCGAGAACGGAAGATGTATCTTTCATAGGTCTCATTCTTTTTGGGAGAGCAATGTGCATCTAATTTTTTTAGTACATCTTCTAATTTTTCTCTGTTCTCCTCTGGATTAAATACAAATGTATTAAATACCTCTATCGCCTGTGGGCCTGCAGCCATAAGCAGCAATGCTATCTTCCTTGCTTCTGGCTTCGTACCGAATCCGATGGCTGCAATGTAGAGTTCAAATTGTTGTTTAAGAGTCTGCCAATTGTAGTCGATATTTCCTGTGATTTTCAAACGCTCTGTTGGCTTCAAATTCTCCATGTCGCTTTTCACAATTTTCAGCAGCTCTTCACCACCCTGGTACCATCTTATGTTCATTAATAAATAGACATTCTTATTATGAACACAGCTAGCTTTTGCTAGACACTTTTATTGAGCACATGTGGACTAGGTACAGTATCTGTAGAGGCATCCATCTTGACTGCTGCCTTGTGGGTAGCCTAGTGCCTCATGGGTAATGTAGTCTTAATGTACATACAGCTGGGTAGTGTAGTCTTATATACATACAGCTATATACAGCTCTACAGAGCTCTACGGCTCCACCTAGTGTCCACTATAGAATGACATGTTATTGATCATTACAATGGTGTTCCAGTCCCTCCATATGTCTCTCAAATTTAAATTTGCCATCATTTTTACAATCATCCCTCTGGAGTTATCATCCTTAAAAGGTCATCTGGGCTGAAATGTCCATCCGAGATAAAAATACATTAAAATCCCCCACTATACAAGGATTTTCCACCTCTGCCACTTCAGTGAATAACCCCCGAAAAAACTTGCGATGGTTGCAATGGTCATTCAGTGCATAGATATTAAAGAGATCGCAATTAAATTCCTCCATTTTTACCCTTAGCCGTAAAAATCTCCCCTCAGTGTCCTTGTCCACCCAGGCAACGTTCTCTTTTGTGGACGGACTCACCAAAACAGCCACCCCTCTACAGTTATTGTTTGCACAACTTGCAAACACCTCTCCCTTCCAAACCTTCTGAACTCTTTCTAGGATATCCTCATCCCAAAAGTTTCTTGCAGACACAACAAGTCCGTGCCTTTAAAACCCTGCAACAACTGCTGCAATTTCTTCTCACCCCTCAGTCCGTTCACATTAATCGAGACCAATGTAATCATGGCTCCAAAGAAGGGAAGTATGCCTGATAACCTCCCCATCATTTAGTCTCTGGCCCTTCCCTCCTCTCATGCTCCTTCCCAACTTTTCGGCCAGCTGTTGCTTTTTCCTGCAACCTCCGACTCTTTTTCACCTCCTGTTTGAACCTTCCCTGCTGTTTCAGCCTCTTCCTTGCATTAAGTTCGGGACAAGGAGCTGCCCTTTCTCCCTCCTTCTGCCCCTCACTAACCTTTCCCTTTCCACATGGTGCCACCCCACCCCCCACTTCCATGTCTCTTTCCCTCTCTAATTCCTCACTCTCAAGCTCTTCTGTAACCCTCTGTGCCTGCTCCCCGTCAGATACATAATCCTGTTCCCCATCAGATACATCATCTCCCATAGAGATTCTTCCTGCTATCGCGGTTTCTCCAACAGTGCCGCTCCCTTCGACCTCATCTCCACCTCTGACCCTTGCTCCCTGATCCTTCTCTCTCTGGGACAATGGCACACCTATATTGCTCCCTTCTGGCGTCTTTGTCTCACCGCTCCTGTCCTGCTGCCCCTTTAAGGCTCCTGCCTCTTGCACACTCTCCTTGTCTTGCCCCATCCTGCTCACCGAGATGTCCGACTCCCCGTCTTTCTTTGGAGTACAGGTAGACTATCCTTTATCCGAAAACCTCGGGACCAGCCGTGTTTCGGTTTTCGGAAAATTTCGGATTTCAGAAGGTATTTTATAAGACTGGGAAATTTGTCGGGGGTGGGGGTCGTCGGGGGGTCGGGGGTGGGGGTCGGCGTCGGCGGGGGGGTCGGCGGGGGGTCGGGGGTGGGGGTCGGCGGGGGTCGGCGTCGGCGGGGGGGTCGGCGGGTGGTCGGCGTCGGCGGGGGGGTCGGCGGGGGGTCGGGGGCGGGGGTCGGCGGGGGTTTTTTAGAGGTTTTCGGTTTTCGGAAGTTCGGATAAAGGGTAGTCTACCTGTACTTACATTTACCACGCACCCTGCTCCCGCCTCCTCTCCCCCCGCAGACACCAGATTCTTTAGGGAGAGCTGAACCGTATTAAGGCTCGAGTCTGCACTCGACCCTTGCTGCCCGCTGCTGTCTTTGTTCTTTTCCACTGTACTTGGTGTGTTTTCCCCATCTCCATCCTGTTCTCTGCTCCGCAATTTTCTGCCTCTTCCTGTGCTTTTTTCTCCTTCAATTTACCAGCTGTGTCCTCCGACTGCTCCGCTCCTCCAGCCATTCCACTCACACCTCCTGATCCTTCTCCCATCTCCTCGTCACTCATAGAGCTTTCTTCTGCCTCACACTCACAGCGGGTGGGGCCTTTGTGACACACCCCACAGCTCTCCGCCTTGCAGCTCCGAGCGATGTGCCCAGACTCGCCGCAATTATAACAGTACAAGTCTGGACAGTTTCTTACAAGATGGTCGTGTCCAAGACAATAATAACAAACCTTCACTTGGTTATCATGCAGTATTCAAAAGTACTGCACTCCTTCCATTGCCTCGAATTTCATGCTGTACGGTAATGACCTCACCCCCTCTGGGAACCGCAACTTTACGTAACGGGTTCCATCTGCTACCCGTGTTCCTGGATAGTACCTCCTCTTTATTGCTGAGCAAATTTTAATGTCCCACGACTCCAACTTTTTGACTAGCACTTCGTCCTCAATATAAACTGGCAAGTTTAAGAATGAGACTACCACCTCTTCCGAATATAGCAGCGATACCTCCAAGAACTTATCAGCAACTTTCAGACTGAGTAAAAGTCTTTCCACCTCCTCTCAGCCACTGACCATCACTTCGACCCCAACATTCGGCTTTGGTCAGCAGGCAAAGCAGCTTCCCTCGCAGTCCTCATGTACCGCTTGGATAATATCCCAAGCTCGTATCTCCTTATCCTCACACTGAACCACCACCGTGTTTTCTTTTCCAAACCTCCTGGGGTCCCGGCCCAAATCTTTGGGACTTTTTCTTTCCCTTCCAACCACAGTTTCTTCCCTAATTAAATTCATTTTGGGAACACTGTCCTCTGAGGGGCCCGGCACTCCAGACCCCTCAGCAGCCATCTGGCTGTTTTTTATGGGCCAAAAAGGCCCTAAAACCTGAAAACAAAAATCCCAAAACCCACCACCAACTTTTTACAAACTCACTCCAACTCCCTGCTGCAATCAGGCAACCAGTAACACCTGCTCACTCCTAGCCCCTCCCACCTAGAGAGTGTTGCCCACTGAGCCACAGCTGACATTCATGACAAGGGCAGTAGGTACATGGGAACACCACCACCTCCTAGTTCCCCTCCAAGTCACACACCTACCTGACTTGAACATATAGCGCTGTACCTTCACCATCGCTGGGTTAAAATCCGACAACTCACTAACTAACAGCAATGTGGGAGTATGTTCATCACATGGACTGCAGCGGTTCAAGAAGGTGGCTCACCACCACTTTCTCAAGGGTTTTCTGTCTCTGTGCTGTTGTCTCCTTAGCTCCACAATGGGAGAGGACATGGCCAGAGCCAAAAGGTCAGGTGGATGGTACTACCTTTGGAGACATAAATTGGGAGGCCATAGGATCAAAAGGGAAGTATATATGTAAGTGCTAATTTACACGTAATAGCTAGCTGTGACAGGAATAGCATGACATGGTTCTTCCCAATACAGGCAGTTCATGCTGTGCGTGAGACTTCCTTATATCACTAGTTAATCTCCTGTGGTGGTGTACACGGGGAGCCAGGATCCAGTGTCGTCTTCAGGTGAAGGTGACGGGTTATAATTGGACCAGGGTACACAAATGTAAATCACTCCCTGTTTAAAATGAAACATTCCGTTCTTATTTTGTTTCCCATTTTACATTCCTATGTCCACAATTATAATGGAAACTGCCCATGTTACCATGTCACACTATAATTATACCCTTCTGTCAGCAGGCCAGGCAACATCCGTGGAGAGAGAAATAGAGTCAATGTTTCAGGTTGAAATCATTTCTCAAGACTGAAAAAGCACAGGAAATGAAACAAATTAAAAGGCCAGTTTGGGGGCTGGGAGAGAACAAAAGAGAAGTGAAGAGACATTAAGAGGCATTCAAAAAGAGACAAGATGGTGATAGGACTAGTGGAGACAAAAGACGGCTCTAGGTTAGGTGTGAAATGCGCTGGCAGAATGGGAGACAGCTGCCATGTGGGAGGGAAAAAAAGTGCTTCCACACCAGTGCTTCCGAGATGTCTTCCTTTTTCCTCAACCGAGGATTCCCCTCTACCATGGTTGACACAGCCCTCGACCGTGTCCGTTCTATCTCCCGCATTTCTGCCCACACCCCTGCCCCTCCCTCCCGGAACCACGATAAGGTTCCCCTTGTCCTCACCTTTCACCCCACCAGCCTCCACATTCAACGGATCATCCTCCGCCATTTCCGCCACCTCCAACGTGAACTCACCATCAAACGCATCTTCCCCTCCCCTCCCCTTTCAACATTCCGTAAGGACCGCTCCCTCCGAGACAGCCTAGCCCACTCCTCTATCACCCCCAGCACCCCTTCCCCTTCGCCCGGCACCTTCCCGTGCAATCGCAGGAGATGCAACACATGCCCTTATACCTCCCCCCTTCCCACTGTCCAGGCCCCAAACACCCCATCCAGGTGAAACAGCGACTTACTTGTACTTCTTGCAATCTAGTATACTGTATTCGCTGCTCACGATGTGGTCTCCTCTACATTGGGGAGACCAAACGCAGATTGGGTGACCGCTTTGCGGAACACCTCCATTCAGTCCGATAGGATGACCCCGAGCTTCCGGTCGCCTGTCATTTTAATTCACCGCCACATTCACCTCAGCATAAGCTCGAGGGACAGCACCTCATCTTCCGATTAGGCACTTTACAGCCTTCCGGACTCGATATCAAGTTCAACAATTTCAGATCATAACCTCGGCCCCCATTACATTTTTACTTATATTTTTTATCCACGCCTTTGTTTTGGCCCTCCCCCCCTTTTTTTCTCTCCCACATGGCAGCTGTCTCCCATTCTGCCAGTGCATTTCACACCTAATCTAGAGCCGTCTTTTGCCTCCACTAGTCCTATCACCATCTCGTCTCATTTTGAATACCTCTTAATGTCTCTTCACTTCTCTTTTGTTCTCTCCCAGCCCCCAAACTGGCCTTTTAATTTGTTTCATTTCCTGTGCTTTTTCAGTCTTGACAAAGGGTTTCGACCTGAAACATTGACTCTATTTTTCTCTCCATGGATGTTGCCTGGCTTGCTGAGTTTTTCCAGCATTTTCTGCTGATATCTTATATACTTCAGTGAACTCTCCTTAACCATCTTATTATATACATATCATTTCAATTGCCAACCACATCTATTGAAGTAAAATTCTTCGCCTAGAAATTACTTGCACTGCTCCTGTGTTCACAGGTGTAAAACTGGTGCCTAAGGGTCCAATATGGCAGGCGGTATGCATATGCTCATTCCGTGCTGGAAGTGTCACGCCTGCAATATTGGTAGTGGCTCCTTCACAGGCATCCAGTGCATGTGCCTGAAACAGGCGTCAGGCTTTTCATACAAGTAGAGGGCCTAATGCCTATTTGAGGGATGCTCATAACCACAACTTGAAATCAAATGAAATCTTAATGACTATGTCCTATCCTAGTTTGTTTTTCCCCATGATTCTCACATTTTCTAATTGGCTGGCCTCTTACCCCTGGATGGTGAGCCATGGCCCTTCCCTGTTAGCACCAGTGCCACTGGATGAATGTGCCTTACCAGCCGGGAATTACATATTAGGGATGGAGGAATCAGCACCACTTACATCGTCACCCAGACTGACAGCAGCCGACGGCTGGTAGATACAACAATAACTGGCATTTAATACGGAAAAACATTTCAAGGCACTTCACCGAGACCCCAGGGGATAAAAAATGGACACACTGCCAAAGATGGAGAAATTAGGAGGAGTAACCTCTTTGGTCAAAGAAGTGGGTTTTAAGGAGGGTCTTAAAGGAGGTGTAGAGGCAATTCCAGAGTGTCGGGCTGAGGTGGCTGAAGACACAGCTGCCAATGGTGGGATGAGGGAGAAGGGATGTGCAATAGGCTGGAGTCACAGGAGTGGAGTGTTCAGGGGAGTGCTGGAGGAAGTTTCAGAGGTAGGGAGAGGGTGAGGCCATGGAGAACTATATCTTCCTTAGCCTGCCTGCTCTGGACTGGATATCCAAGCTATCAAAAATACTCAGTGGAATGCTCCAGCTTTCTGATAAAGTAATTCCGAGGGCTTTCTATTGGAAACTCCGCTTTAACGAGGCGCAATCATAATTTGTGGATGTGTTTCTGTGGCACAGGGATGAGGGCACCATACATGTGGCATAGAAACTTCCTCCTTTGATGGCACAGCGTGTTTAATCGAGCGAATAGTTGAGCCACACAGACCATAAAGCTTTTAGGTTCGATTCTCACTCTGTGTTGAGTTGCCAATCCCACTAGAGGCGCCCAAACTGTCTCGTTGGCGCTTGGTTAGTGCCTGGTCATTAATCAGTGGCTGTTGCCAGGGTAGATTAAAGTTCAGCTATGATGCTGCCCACTTTCCTTGCCATGGCCTAGGCTGGCACGTGAAGAGCGGCTACTTTACTAAAAGCTTTTCAGTGTGCTTTCCTGTGGAACTGCAGCCTACCAACACTCAGTGCTTTCAATAGAGGGAGAGGGAAAATTGGTGGAGCAGAGTGATGAGGTAAAGAATCACTTCCTCCTCGGAGCGTTCGGGGTGTAACCGACAAGTCCTGGCTGTAGATTTGTGTAAGGAGGAAGTTTTGTTTTAGGATCTGTTTGCAGTGGAATTAATGAAACGCTTTTGTGGTGACATGTTAGTTTTGCTTACCAACCCCTCCACCGCAGCACCCACCCCCCACCACCCCCCCACCCAACAAAGACACAAAATAGGGAGGAGGCTGTTAGATCCGTGTATTTTGATGTTGTGTGTCCTTCAATAACTAGACACGAGACTGCAGGGAACAATCAATAGGTATTTACTGGATGAGGGTTACTCTAAAACTAAACGTTCAGATCCCTACTCTGGGTTTATATACAGGTGTGGTCACTGCCAGTACTACAGTATACAGGAGCTGTAAAAAGTAGTTCTCCCCTTAAAGGTACATACACTACAATTTCTCCCCTTTTAGATTGACAGTATCATAACATTCATTTAACAATTAACACTTTTAACATGCATATTAACTGAAAATAGTCCATTTATAAATTCAGTCTTTGGGGCGGCTTCCTGATCCTTTCTGGATAGCGCCTTTCCTGAGTGTCTTGTTCTTGGTGCGGAGGCCCCCTGTCGTCAGTTGGTTCATCAGCTTCCGATGCTACTGTTTCTGAGGTAGATGCTACCAGTATGTCGGGTTCATCACTTGGTGCGCGAGACATGGGGTTGACTCGTTCCTGTGACTCTAGGATCTGGTCAACATGGTGTCTCACAATGTTCTCCCCAACATCCACTGTGTACATTAGTGGCCCCTGCCGTGTGCATATCATTCCTGGTTGCCATTTCTCTGTTCGGTAGCCGCGGGCCAAGACTGGTTGCCCTACATTGAAGCTCCTTGTCGGCTTCTCATTGATGTGCTGGAATTGCTTATTCTCAACATCTCTTCGTACATTTGGTCTGAGCAAATCCAGACGAGATCTCAACCTTCGGTTAAAGAACATCATGGCTGGGGTCTGGTTGGTGACTGCATGTGTCGCATTTCTGTAGGATAACAGGAAATTGTCCACCTTATGCTGCAGTGGAATGTCGTCATCGCACATGGCCCTTACTGCTTTCTTAAAGGTTTGTACGAACCTCTCAGCCAATCCATTTGTGGCTAGATGATACGGGGCGGATGTATAATGCCTTACCCCATTCCTTTTCATGAATCTTCGAAACTCTTCGGACACAAACTGTGGTCCGTTATCAGAGCAAATCTGCTCTGGCAAGCCGTTCCTAGCAAAAATGGTCCGTAGGACTGCAATAGTTTTCTCCGTGTTGGTGGACGACATTTTGATCACCTCAGGCCATTTCGAGTGCGCATCCACGGCTATTAGAAACATTGGCCTAGAAATTCAGTATAGCCACTCTTGGGGTGCTAAAGTCGGGCGGCCGCTAAAGTTTGTGCCCGGCGCAAAGTCGCGCCACCTTCGCCGATATTCAGTCGCATCGCCCCAAGAGGCTGCTGCTGCGCTAAAACAGGCGATGCACGACTATCTTTAGGCGCTAAGCCGGCGGTGCTGAGCGATACCCCCAAGGCCGGGTGCAGCGCCGGTGCGGCGAGTTGTTGATTGACGGCAGACACTCTGGCGCCGGTCAGCTCTTAAAGGGGGAGGGTGGATTTGTTTGCCTGCCACGCCCTGCACACTGCAGCCCTCAACCTAGGCCTGACCACTTCAGCTTCATCTGCACAACGCCCAGGGCTATGGAGAAGGCCAGGGAGAGAGCGCAGCGCTTCAGCGACGGTGACCTGAGGCTGCTGGTTGGCGGAGTGGAGCGCAGGCGCCATGTTCTGTTCCCAGAAGGTGGCAAGAGGCCGCTGCCCAGCGCCTACCGGAAAGCCTGGAGGGAGGTCTCAAACAGGGTGTCTTCCAACAGCATGGTTGCCAGGACTCCTGTGCAATGCCGGAAGAAGTTCAACGACCTCACTCGGGTTGTCAGGGTGAGTACCCTTTCCAGTGTCCTCCTCATCCCTGCATGTGCACCTCACTTTATGGGCAAAAGGACCTGAAAGCCCTAATGGCCAGCCCTCATCCAGCAGCTGTGGGACTGTCATGAAAATCACTTGCACATTCAGCGCTTTACACACTGTACAAGCTATTCAACCATGGGAGGCATTGCAGACAAGATCAGGGCTTCACACTGTACAAGCTATTCGACCATGGGAGGCAGTGCAGACAAGATCAGGGCTTCACACTGTACTTAGAGGCCGTCCTTTCTCTTGCAGGCCAAGGTGGCGCACAACCGGCGGAAACGAAGTGAGACCGGGGGAGGCCATCCTGACATCAAAGAGCTCTCCGACCTCGACCAGCGAGTGGAGCGCATTATGGCAGTCCGGCTGATTGGCCCCGTCGCCAGTGGAGATGCCGACCCTGTTCTGGGCACCAATGGTAAGGGCATCACCTTTTTGACCTCTCTCGTTCCACTTGCGCCTCAGATCAGCATCCTTTGCCACTGTCCGACCAATGCAGTGAATGGCAGCACTCATGCCTCCCTCGCTGCCGCCCTGTCCTCACTCTAAAGCTACTCTTGTGCCTTCCTGCTTTCAGATGGTGAATCGCCAGGTGAGGAGGCGGGCCCTCAAGCTGCCACTGTCAGCGCTTCCGAATTAGAGGAGGAGGAAGAGGAAGCCGGCCCATCAGTGCCACCCTCAGCCGCGCCAGCCCATGGCGATGAAGGGGACATGTCTTCCCTGGAGGGGAGCCGGGGGGAAGGGTCGGAGGAGAGTGAAGCTCCGGGGCCCAGCGGGCTGCAGCAACGCGGGAGGGGTGGGGAAGCTCGGCGGACTTCTCCCCAGAGGGTGAGTGCGGCCTCCAGTCCTGCGACGGTGAGCGCAGAGGAGGTGCGGCTCCTGGAGGAAATGGCCGTCCAGGCTGAGCGCAGGCACAATGAGCTCATGGCTGCAGTGGCAAGGATGCCTGACTCCATTGAGTCTTTGTCAAGGAGTGTGCAGCAATTTGGAGCAGCACAGTCCAGGAGTCCGAATCAATTCAGTGCAGCACAGGCCAGGAGTCTGCAGGACTTCGCGGCAGCACAGGCGGCTTCGAGCCAAGTGCTCAGTCGTGCCGTCCATTCACTGGCTGTTGTCATGTGGACACAGACCAGGGCCACATGGGCACTAACTGCTGCCACCCTCGCTGGATCAGCCAGGCATCGCCAGGGCAGTCACCGCGCAGCAGCAGCCCAGCAGTCTGTTCTTCAGCTGTTTGCTGCGCATGCTGCAGTGCTGGCCCGTGCGAGTGCCAATGTATCAGGCGACCAGGGAGCACCTGCGATCTGTCAGGTTGGCACCATTCCTGCAGCCGACACTGCCACTCCGCCATTGCAGCTGCCACGAGCCGCTGGACAGACTGCTGCCGCCCAAGCAGGGTTGGAGCAGTCAGCAGCCGGCCCCTCCAGGGCCAGAGCTGGTGCAGGCCGACCCTCAAGGGCATCTGCCGTCTCGCCATCTGACCCTCAGCAGCCTTCCCCCAGCCTTGCTGCAGCCACTGGGCTCCCATTGAGGAGGAGCTGCAGGGCGGGCAGGGGCCAGGCAAGGATGCGAAAGGCATCGCCCTCGCAGGGCAAAAAGTAGAAGGTCTGCACAAATGCTTTGTGGTTGTTGAAAGGCCGAGACTGGTGTAGTTGTGTTATTGTAAGGCCGAGACTGGTGTCTTTCTTTGTTTTTGTAAGGCCGAGACTGGTGTCTTTTTTAGTTTTTGTAAGGCTGAGACTGTTAGTTTTGTGATTTTGGAGGGGGCTTCTCCACATGAGGTTGTAATGTGGGAAGGGCAGAGGTTTGCAATAAATTAATGTTCTTAAATTGCACTGTGTATGGTTTTTTTGTCAAGTCCTGGTTGCCCTGCTCGGCTGAGGGCTTGTGGAGTGGCTACATTCATCTGCTGACATTGGCACAAGCCATTCCCTGAGAGGGGACCTAGAACCGACGTTCAATAAGCCGGCGACGGGCGGCCCTTGCACTTTCTGCCTCCCTCCTGTGCTGGTCCTCCTCCTCCTCCTCCTCCTCCTCAGGTGGTCCTCCAATCTCTGGTGGCAGTGGCTGAGTCCTGCGGATAGCCAGGTTGTGCAGCATGCAGCAAACGACCACGAAATGGGAGACTCGCTCCGGCGAATATTGTAGGGCTCCACCGGAACGATCCAGACAGCGGAACCGTTGCTTCAGGACGCCGATTGTTTGCTCAATGATGTTCCTGGTCGCTTGATGGCTATCGTTGTATCCCTCTTCAGCAGGGGTGCTGGGCGCACGGAGCGGGGTCATCAGCCAGGTACACAAAGGATAGCCTTTGTCCCCGAGAAGCCATCCTCGTGGGTGAGGCTGGGCCTGGAACATGTCTGCCACCGAAGTCTGGCGCAGGATGAAGGCATCGTGGCTGCTGCCTGGAAAGCGGGCATTGACAGCTAGGATGAGCTGCCTGTGGTCACACACCAGCTGGACGTTGAGCGAATGGTAGCCCTTCCGGTTGCGGTAATCCTCGGAATTCTCCAGAGGTGCCCGCAAAGCCACATGTGTGCAGTCAATGGCGCCCTGCACCATGGGGAAGCCCGCGAATGCTGCAAAGCCCATTGCACGCTGTTGCTGCTTGGCAAGGGCCATGGAGAAGGAGATGAACTGACGTCTCCTTTTGAAAAGGGCATTGGTCACCTGGCGGATGCAGCAATGCACGGCGAACTGGGAGATGTTGGAAATGTCCCCAGTAGCGGATTGGAAGGAGCCGGTGGCATAGAAGTTGAGAGCCACCGTCACCTTCACTGCCACCGACAGAGACGTCCTGCTCCTCAGATGTGGCTGCAGATCACCGCCAAGCAGGTGGCAGATCTCTGTGACCACCTCCCTTCGGAATCGCAGCCTCCGAACACACTGCTCGTCAGACATGTTGAGATAGGAGAACTGCTGGCGGTATACCCTGGGTGGGTAAGGCCTCCGTTCCCGACGCCTGTTGCCCCCTCTCCGTCTAGCCAGGACTGCCACTCTCTCACGGCGTCTGTGAGCCCTTTGGATGCAATGGAGAAGGCCAGCGTTTGCACCCATTGCAGCCCCCATAACATGTTAGCAAACAATGATATGTCAATGAAGGCAAAGACAAGTGGAAAGCTGTGGCCTGAAGCCACAAGTAACTGTCCGAGTGTTGAGCCAAAGCAGAAAGCCCTCTACCTTGGTCTCTCTGCAAAGATCCGTCTCTCAAGCAGGAGTGCTGCGAAATGGCAGCCTTTTATAGTGCAGGAGGAGTGCCCTTTAATTTGCGCCCCCCGCGCCCCGCATCGACTGAGCACCGTTCCACTCTACCAGTCGCTAGGGGCGCCAGGCGCACAATGGGGCGTCGCGACTGAATTTCCGGTTTGGGGCGCACAAAGGGCGTTGCATGAGGAAATGACGTCAGGATCTGCGCGCGCAGCTGAGCGCGCGCAAAGACTTTGCGCCGCCGCTAAATCGTGAGTGAAGTTGGGGAGAGGCGCAGATCGCGCTGCGCCCGGCCGCTAGCCGCCTAACGCCCAACATCTCCTCCTCCTAAGGCGCTACCGGCTGGCGCAACCAACTGAATTTCTAGGCCATTGAGTCCATGAATGGACCAGCAAAACCAATATGCACCCGTTGCCATGGAGATGAGGGCCACTCCCATGGGTGTAGAGGGGCATGTGGTGGTGCATTTTGGACATGCTGGCATCCTGAAGAGCTCTTTGTCAGGTCCTCAATTTGCTGATCGATCCCCGGCCACCACATATAAGCCCTAGCAAGACTTTTCATTTTCACCCCTCCCAGATGGCCTTCATGAAGCTCATTTAGCACTCTCTCTCTTAACTTGGGTGGAATTACCACTCGGGATCCACACATCAAGGTCCCCTGGCATACTGACAGCTGTTCTCTTCTGGATGAGAATGCTGGCAACAGTAAGTCACCATGTGTTGGCCATCCCTTCTCCGTCAAGTCATATACCCGAGACAGTGTCGGGTCATTTCGGGTCTCCTTCTCTATATCAGCGTTAGTTACTGGCAAGTGTTCAATTATAGTTGAATAAAATATTTCGACAGGGTCCACTGCTGGTGCTTCCTCTGCAGTAGGCAGTGGCAGGCGTGATAGCCCATCAGCGTTTCCATGCTGTTTCGTGCCCTTATACTCAATTTCATATTGGTTCGCCCCTAGAAAAAGGGACCACCTTTGTAGCCGTTGCGCCGTCATCACCGGCATGCCCTTCTTTGGATTAAAGATGGAGGCAAGTGGTTGGTGGTCAGTCAGCAAGGTGAACTTCTGCCCGTGCAGATAGTGGTTGAACTTTTTCACTCCCCACACTAGGCTGAGGGCCTCCCTGTCAATCTGCGCATAGTTACGCTCGGCTGAGGTTAGTGACCGAGACGCAAAGGCTACCGGCCTCTCCGAGCCGTCCGGGGACTTGTGCGACAGCACCGCTCCAATGCCACAGGGTGATGCATCACACGCCAACCGAATTGGTAATGCTGGGTTGAAATGAGCCAACACCTCTTTTGATGTGATCAATTCTTTGCACTTCTGCAAAGCTCGTTTACATTTGTCATTCCACTTCCATGGTACCCCCGTTTGCAGTAGGGTGTTCAGTGGGTGTAGTACTGTAGACAAATTCGGCAAGAACTTATGGTAGTAGTTCACCAGCCCGAGGAATGACCTCAATTGTGACACATTTTCCGGTGCCGGAGCCTTGACTACTGCCTCAATCTTTTCAGGGGACTTATGTAACCCCTCTTCATCAATAACGTGGCCACAATACGAGATCTGCTTCTGGAGAAACTCGCAATTGTGGCGATTTGCTCGGAGCCCATATTCCTTCAATCTAGTGAGCACCTGCTCCAGGTTGGCAAGGTGAGCATTGTCATTTTCGCCCGTGACCAGGATGTCGTCCAAATAACACTGGGTCCCTGGAATCCCTTGCAGGACTTGATCCATTGCCCTTTGCCAAATAGCCGGAGCTGATGCTACCCCGAACACCAGTCGGTTTTATTGGTAGAGACCTTTATGAGTGTTGATCGTGAGGTACTGTTTCGCGGCTTCTTCTACCTCCATTTGCAGGTACGCCTGGGCCAGATCAATCTTAGTGAAGCGTTTCCCTCCAGATAGCGAGGCGAAAATATCTTCAATCCGCAGAAGCAGATATTTTACCGTGTGAAGGACTGGGTTCACTGTCACCTTAAAGCCCCCACAGATGCAAACTTTCTTTGGTTCCCCAGGTGTATTACTCAACGACCTCTTCATTACAGGAACGATGGGTGTAGCCCACTCGCTCCAATCCACTTTGGACAGTACTCCTGAACGTTCCAAACCTTCCAGCTCTGCTTCGACGGCTGGGCGGATCGCATAAGGCACCGGTCTGGCCTTAAAAAACTTTGGGCTTGCATTTTCCTCTATTTTGATCGTCGCTGTTATGACTTTTAGTGTTCGAAGTCCCTCCTGGAACACTTCTTGTGCGTCAGTTAGCATTTTTGACAGACGTCCAGGTGTGGCGTCGTCATCCTTTTTGGCATCTACAGTCAGTGCTTGTGTGGAATGCCAATCTAGCTGTATCTTCTGGATCCATTCACGTCCTAGTAGTGGTGGTCCTCCATTTGGCAATACAATTAGGTCCATTTTTGGTGTTTCCTTACCGTTATATACAACGTTCACCCTTATTTTTCCTTTGGGGTAGACTTTTTGCCCCGTGTACGTCTTCAAGACAATCTCTGTATCTCTCAAGCGTATATGTGAGAATAGCCGCTTGTAGTCCCTTCGGTTTATGACTGTTAGGGCTTATCCTGTGTCCAATTCCATTTTCACTTGGACTCCAGCTATCTTGAGCGTGACCCAGAGAGTTTGGTGATCCTCCGTTTTGATCACCTTATGTAGTTCCAGACAACCCAGCTCCTTGCTTCCGGAGTCTGTGTCACTTTTCTGTTCGTCTGAACTACTCTCCGTCACCTTATGTACCTTCTTGTACTTCTCCTGTGGAAATTTCTTGCTGCTGGTTTTCTTTCCCGACCTGCAGGCTCTTGCTATGTGTCCTACTTTTCCACACTGTCTGCACACTTTGTCCTTGAACCAGCAATCATTATGGTCATGTGTTGTTCTGCCGCAGCGATAGCACTTCACTGTTCCGTATGACATTTCATTTGTGCCATATTCTTGCGGTCTCCGTTGTATCTCTGCAGCGCCCCGTGCAGCTGCTTCGTGTGATACTGCCATGCTGAAAGCCTTGTCCAGCGTAAGATCCTTTTCTGATAGAAGCCGTTTCTGGGTTCCTTCACTTTGAAGCCCACACACAAACTTGTCCCTTAAAGTATCTGCTAGTCCCGTTCCAAACTGGCAGTGTTTCGATAGCTTGCGCAGTTCCGTTAAATACTCAGCATTACTTTCATCTTTATGCTGGTTCCTTTTGTGAAACTTAAATCTTTCTGCTATCAGCAGCGGTGTGGGGTTTAAGTGGTTCTGTAGGATTGACACTATGATTCCAAAATCCTTTTCCACTGGCTTCTCTGGGGTTACTCGGTTTCGCAGTAAGCCATACATTTTTGCACCCATTGAATTCAACAATACCAGCGCTTTCCTCTCATCTGGCACTTCATTCACCTTGCAGTACACTTCTATGCGTTCGACATATGTCGTCCAATCTTCGACTTCATTGTCGAACGCTGTGATACTGCCACTCTTCGGCATCCCTGGGTGTGGTTAGACTGGCTCAAAATGGCGTTTTCCCACGCTCTCCATTCTTCTCCGCTGCGGCTGCTCGGCCCTTGAACACCGGCTGCGCTCTGCACGTTTCCCTTTCTTCCCCGCTGACGCTGCTCGTCCCTTGAACACCGGCTGCGCTCTGCGCATTTTCCTTCGCGCCTCTCTCTCTTCTCCCGTCGACGACATTCGGTCCTGAACATCGGCTGCGCCCTGTGCACTCTACCCTCTCTCTTCTCGCGTCGACGCCGCTCGGTCCTGAACACTGGCTGCGCCCTGTGCGCTCTACCCACTCTCTTCTCCCGTCAGCGCCGCTCGGTCCTGAACACCGGCTGCACCCTGTGCGCTCTACCCTCTCTCTTCTCCCATCCACGCTGCTCGGCCTTTTCTGTGCCGTCGGTCGGCTCTAGCCGCCACTGTCCGGGAAGGGTCTGCGCCGTACCTGTTGCCAGCCCGTTTCGCTGGACCACCGTGACTGGAGAACCAAGCCCAGCTCTCAACAGCCTCCCCTGCGATGCTCAAATCTCTGCTGGATGACTGGGCGGTTGCTTGTGGTCAACGCCCGTGCTTCTGGCCTCAACTTTCTTCCACTGTTCTCCAGGAGCGAATCCCTGGGAGGTAATGCAGAGTTGCAGGTAGGTTCGAATCCCATCCTCGTCGCCAATGTTAGATCCGTGTATTTTGATGTTGTGTGTCCTTCAATAACTAGACACGAGACGGCAGGGAACAATCAACAGGTATTTACTGGATGAGGGTTACTCTAAAACTAAACGTACAGATCCCTACGCAGGGTTTATATACAGGTGTGGTCACTGCCGGTACTACAGTATACAGGAGCTGTAAAAAGTAGTCCTCCCCTTAAAGGTACATACACTACAGAGGCAAGTACTAGTACATACCTAAAAATATCCCTTAACTCGCGATAGGGTTGTCAACCCGGCCAAGATTTTCCTGGAATTTCTAAGAATTAAAGATTAATGTCCTGGACACTGCTACGAGAAACCAGGGAGACAAATCATAGTGACATTAAAAAAAAATTGTGTTTTTTGGTTTTATTTTCTTTGAACACATTTGTGTATTAAAATACTGTATTGGATATGGGTGAGGGTGGGTGGGGAGAGGCTGCTTGACTGGGCAGGGTGGTTCGAGGTCATGTGATGAAGCCTCCAGGAATACATCTAAGCAGTGTTGGCAACCCTAACTTTCGTACTTATCAGAACCAACAACAGCCCGACGAAGAATCATATACCCACAATATCCCTCCAACAAAAAAAAAAATTTTGGAAAATAACAAGAGTAAACAGGATGTGACGAGTTGTCAGGGTACAATCGTGCCGTGGAATATTAGCATATGAAAATTTAATGTATTTGTATCAAATTTCTTTGTCCACAATGGTTAGTCCATTTAACAGGTTAGTGCTGCTTTTAAATGGTGAGGGGAAGAATTTCATATAGATACGGAGATCGGGTGGGAAAGTGGAGTTGAGTTCGAAGATCAGCCATGATCTTATTGAATGGCGGAGCAGGCTCAAGGGGCCAAATGGCCTACTCCTGCTCCTATTTCTTATGTGCTTATACATTTTAAATTCACTCAGTGTGATTTCCAGGGTGCTGACTAGCCCATTGGTGCCCAATCACTCCTGTTTGCATTCAGCTACCGAAGGAGGTCCCATTGACTTAGTTGCTCCACGAGACCTGAATGAGGTTGTCTCAGTCACATCTTGCCGCTCCGTTCTTCACCGAACCTCTGCTCCCAGGCTGTGAATAAGCAGAAATTGGAAAACCAAAAAGAAAAGTGAAAGAAGGATGCAGATACTTCTTTTTGTTTGATTGAGAAATCCAAACATAAGATCAAGGCCTAAAATATAATAAAAATACAATCCTCAAAGTACCGGCAATCCCATGTGACAGAAACAGAGTTTGATTAATTCAGTCACCTTTAACCAGTGAGCCTATATATAAATGGATGGATCGCCGAAACAGTGGTAGAAATTGAATCCCTTGAATGGACTTGGTTATTCATCCAGTGACCTTGGGTATTAGTGGTACAGAAGGTGAGTTCTGGGAATGTTCGATCCCACAGTCCCACTAGAGTTCCCAAGCTCCACAACGGCACTGCAGGGAAAGACATTGGGATGAAATTGGTCTTCGGCGAAAGCATGATAGCGAATCGAAATCCCGTTTTACACCATGCCCATATCGACTGCTTTGCACTTTCGATGACAACCATTTTCACCCCCAATGAGCAGGGACCAGTCATTCTCCCATTAGGGGAAGGAAATGCTGCAATGAGGGTCATTGCTGGGCTACTCTTGGGCAGCTCCTGGCCGTCACTTCAGTGCAGCATTTCGAGGGATCTGGGGACGGTTCATTCATCTGCTTCATCTCTGAACTGGGTTTGGCTTGAAAAAACGGAGAGAATTTGAAAATACATTTAGTGCTGTTATTACTTTAAGGGCTCATCCAAGTGACACATTGAAAATCCACCTCATAATCCAGGCTGACGCTTTAGCGTGTTACCGAGAGAGTGCTTCATTCTCGTAGGTGCCATCTCACAGACAAGATGTTAGACTCTCACCACTTGTTGTTAGCCACGGCTCAGTGGTAGCACTCTCGACTTGGAGTCAGAAAGTTGTGGGTTAAAGTCCCACTCCAGAGACTTGAGCACATCATCTAAGATGACACTCCAGTGCTGTATTGAGGGAGTCCTGCACTGTTGGAGGAGCCATCTTTGGGATGAGACATTAAACCAAGGCCCCGTCTGCCCTCTCAGGTGGTGTAAAAGGTCCTACGGCACTATTTGAAGAAAAGCAGGAAGTTCTATCTGGTGTCCTGCCCGATATTTACTCCTCAACAAACATGACTAAAACAGATTATCTGGTCATTATCACATTGCTGTTTGTGCACAAATTGGTTGCCACTTTTCACTACATTACAACAGTGACAATACTTGAAAAGTTCTTTGGCTGTAAAACGCTTTGAGACGTCCTGAGGTTGTGAAAGGTGCTATATGAATGCAAGGTCTTTCTTTCATTCTAAGATCTCATAGCAATTTCGGAACAAGGGTAGGGCAGGTTTCTTGGTATCCTGGCTAACATTTATCTCTCAACCAACACTACCAGAAACAGATTAACCAGTCATTCATCTCATTGTCAATTATGTGCAAATTGGTTGCTGTGTTTGGCTACAAAACAACATTGACTACATTTCAAAAATAATTCATTTGCTGTGAAGTGTTTTGGGTCATCTTAAGGATGTGAAAGGAGCAATGTAAATGAAAGTTCTTTGCTCTCTTTCTTTTCTAAATATGGCAACAAAAGGCCTGGACCTTTTTATCTTAACAGTGAGAAGACACTAACAGTGAGAAATCTAGATGAAGGGTGAAGTTCCATAGTGCAAGACACGGCCAATTTTGGAAGTGCAGGCACAAAGATAAGGCAAATGAAGAAACAGTCGTTACATTTTTTTTGAGAAACCAGTAAGCGATACAGTTGGTGCTAAGCTTGGTCTTTAAAAGCCTGTATAGTGAAGGGTATGGTGGTATGGAGTTCAGCAGTCTTGATGTCCTGGGAAATAATGAGTTAGAGTCGGAGACAGCATGATGAGTCTGGATTTCAATACAGTGAGAATGCAAGGAAAAGGAGGCAGGTGTGTGACGGGATATTTAGAGTTTCAGAGGAAACAAAAAAACAACAACAGCAAAAACAACTTGTATTTATATAGTGCCTTTAACATAGCAAAACGTCCCATGGCACTTTACAGGAGTGTCATAAAACAGAATTTGAATCCGAGCCACATAAGGAGAAATTAGGGCAGATGACTAAAAGCTTGGTCAAAAAGGTAGATTTTAAGGAGCGTCTTAAAGGAGGAAAGATAGGTAAGAGGTGAAGAGGTTTAGGGAGGGATTTCCAGAGCTTAGGGCCTAGGCAACAGAAGGCATGGCCACCAATGGTTGAGCGATTATAATCAGGGATCCTCAAGAGGGTAACATTAGAGGAGCGCAGATATCTCTGGGGGTTGTGGGCTGGAGGATATTACAGCGATAGAGAGGGGCGAGGTCATGGAGGGATTTGAAAACAAGGATGAGAGCTTTGAAATCGAGGCATTGCTTAACCGGAAGCCAATGTACGTCGGCGAGCACAGGGGTGATGGGTAAATGGAACTTGGTACGATTTAGGCCACAGGCAGTGAGTTTTGGATGACTTCAGGTTTATGTAGGGTAGAATGTGGGAGGCCAGCCAGGAGTGCATTGGAATAGTCAAGTCTAGAGGTAACAAATTAATAGGTGAGGGTTTCAGCAGCAGATGAGCTGAAGCAGGGGCAGAGATGGGTGATGTTACGGAGGTGGAAATAGGTGGCCTTAGTTATGGTGTGGATATGTGGTCAGAAGCTCATTTCAGGGTCAAATATGACACCAAGGCTGAGAACAGTCAATCAGATAGATGTTAGGGAAAGGGATGGAGTCAGTGGCTAGGGAATGGAGTTTGTGGCGGGGGCCAAAGACAATGGCTTTTTTTCCCCAATATTTAATTGAAGGAAATTTCTGCTCATCTAGTACTGGATGTCGGACAAGCAGTCTGACAACTTAGAGACTGTGGAGGGTGCGAGAGAAGTGGTAGTGAGGTTGAGCTGGGTGTCGTCAGCATACACGTGGAAACTGACGCTGTGTTTTCGGATGATGTCGCCGAGGGGCAACATGTAGATGAGAAATAGGAGGGGGCCAAGGATAGATCCTTGGGGGACACCTGAGGTAACAATGTGGGAGCAGGAAGAGAAGCCATTGCAGGTGATTCTCTGGCTACAATTAGATAGATAAGAAGAACCAGGCGAGTGCAGTCCCACCCAGCTGGACGACAGTGGAGAGGCGTTGGAGGAGGATGGAGTGGTCAATCGAGTCAAAGGCTGCAGACAGGTCGAGAAGGATGAGGAAGGATAGCTTACCCTTGTCACAGTCACATAGGATGTAATTTGTGACTTTGGTAAGAGCTGTTTCGGTACTATGGCAGGGGCGGAAAACTGATTGGAGGGATTAAAACGTGGAAAGATTAGCACGGATTTGGGAGGCGACAACACATTCAAGGACTTTAGAGAGGAAAGGGAGATTGGAGGTGAGGCGGTAGTTTGCAAGGACAGAGGGGTCAAGGGCTTTTTTTTGAGGAGAGGGGTGATAAAGGCAGAATTGAAGGAGAGGGGGGACATTACCTGAGGAGAGAAAACCGTTAACAATATCAGCTAACATGGGAGCCAGAAAAGGAAGTTGAGTGGGAAAGTTCAGACCATAGCAGTATTGATAGAGACAAGCAAGGCTGCGATCGATAGAGAGAGAGACAGGCAGCAGGCTAAAGCTAAGAGAGAGATGACCTGCTAAGTGATGAACTCTTTCCTGTATCCCATCAAGAGGCCCATGATATCAGACAGGCTTTAGGTGATGCAAAACTTCTGTAGAGAGAGGTCTGTCTACATTAGTACCAGAGACAAAGATGCTATGGGTGAATAGACCCGAGATGACAAAGCCAGATCAGATAAATATCTCCATTATCTGTTAATGATATTAGATGGATCACGTACATAGCTACTGAACCATAAATTAAAGGCACATCTATAGTCTGAGAAGAAGGTTGGACGCATGAAGCATGCTTTGGATTACAAAGTCACTCTATGATTAAGAAGCTTAGAAAGAAAGACCTTGCATTTTGATTGCACCTTTCACCATCTCAGGATGTCCCAAAGTGCTTCACAGCTAATTATGTATTTTTGAAGTGCAGCCACTGTTGTAATGTAGGGGATGCACAATTTGCACACAGCAAGGTCCCACAAACAGCAATGAGATAAATAATCGGATATTGGGGGAAAAATTTGTGTTCGCCGGCAAAGTTGCCGGTGTTGTCTTGTTTTGCACACTTTGTAAAAAAATAATAAATTGCAGGACAACGGAGTATTACAGTTTAAACTATTTTAATGAAGCATCAGGTCTGATCTGACTCACAGCAGTACAGCACGTGTGGACAAGATGGAGTCAGGACCCCCTGGGTCTTCCAAACAATAGCAGTCCTTACAGATGCCTGCAGGCCAATGACAACTCAGCATGTGATCACATGTGAATATAATAGGTATTCCTTACAGATGTCTGCGGGCCAATGATAAATCAATATGCAAATGTTACATCCCCTTTCTTTTAAAAGAAAAATGTTATGCATTACTTTTGAACCATTCTTCTACATAATGTCCTCAGTAGCATCAACATATAAGTAAACTCAACATTTAACTAGCACTGAAAACATCTCAACGTTTCAATAACAATGTACAGTTTTTTTTAGGGCAGCGATCTGCCTACATCCTTTGAACGTTCACAAGTCAAGGATAACTCTAGGCTTGACCTTTCATCCCGACCTTGTATGGTATGGAACTGAGCATGCTCCTGAATCGGTCAACAAATCAGGTTCAGGTTTAGGTTCAGGTAAGTATGATGTGTTTTGTGTATTGCTCTGTTCATCACAGTCTGTTGCACTGATCCTCTCGTCGGAATGACGGTGTTGTTCCTTGGTTTTCAGGAGGTGCCTGCGATTGCGGCGGTACACCTGTCCTTCTGGGGTGCGGATGTGATACGATCGCTCAGTGTCAGCTGGCTGGATGACGACTGCTGGCTTCCAGTAGTCATGCTCCTGGATTCTGACGGATTCTCCATTGTGCAGCGGCGGCAGTAGTCTAGCTGACCTATCATAGTATCTCTTTTGGTGTTGCTGTCTCTGTACACGTTTTGCATGCACTTGCTTGCAGCTGACGACCTGCCAGGGCCTGTCTGGGATACGGTGAGGTATCATGGGCTCTTTGACATTTGATGGGCGGCGTTCTAGATAAATGGAACATTTTCCAACAATGTCCTCAATGTGTTTGCACATTCCGGGCCAAAACATAATGTCACGTGCTCTTTGTTTGCATTTTTCCATGCCCATATGTCCAGCATTAATTTTTGTCAACATCTCTTCTCTGAGACTGGTAGCAATGATGATTTTCTCCCCTTTGAAGACGATTCCGTTGATTTGTGACAGTTCGTCTCTGTGGTTCCAGAATTCAGATATGCTCTGAGGGCATTTCCTCCTTTCCTCAGGCCATCCTTCATGTATGACTTTGCTCAGCAGTGTGAGTTGTGCATCTTTCTCTGTTCCTGCTCGGATCTCCTTCAGTTTTGAGCCACTCACAGGTAAGCTGTTGTACACCATGTGCACCTGCACATCCATGCCTTCACTGAGGCTGCTGTCCTGGTAGCTAAGAGACTTTCTGGAGAGCGTGTCTGTGACAGGAATGTCTTTGCCTGGACGGTGAATGATTGTGAAGTCATACTTCTGTAGCTGAAGGATCAATATCTGTAGCCTTGGTGGGCTACGGTTAGTGGTTTCCTCATGATTGACTCGAGGGGCTTGTGGTCGAATTCCACAATGACTTGTCGGCCATAGACGTACTGGTGGAAATGCTTACATCCCAACAGAATTGCATATTGCTCTTTCTCAATTTGAGCATAGCTGATTTCACTGTCTGAGAGAGATCTGGAAGCGTAGCCGATGGGGTTTCCTTCTTGCAGTAATACTGTGACTAGTCCATACTTTGACGCATCCACTTGTAGTCTGAGCTCTTTGCTGGGGTCGAAGTAGGCAAGAAATGATCCTGATTCTCTGGTGATTAGGTCTTTCGTTTTCTGAAATGCTGCGTCATGCTGTTTGTCCCACAGGAACTCATTGGATTGTTTGAGCAACTGACGCATGGGTGCGTTGATTTCGGAGAGGCTCAGGGCAAACTTGGCTAAGTAGTTAACCATGCCTAGTACTGTCTCTAGCTCTGCGCGGTTCTTCGGCGGCTCCATCTTCTTGATGGCGGAGACTTTCTCTGGATCCGGCTTAATGCCATCAGTTGAGAGGTGGTGCCCAAAATAACTGATCTCAGTGGATCCGATTAAGCTTTTCTCGGGGTTGAGCCGGATACCTTTCTCCCGTGATCTTTGCAGCATCGCACGGATGTTCCTGTCATGTTCCTCTCTATTCCTGCCATAGATGAGGATGTCGTCTATGATTGTGACTACTCCGTCGAGGCCTTCATAGGTTTCGTCAATCTTCCGCTGGAATTCATCCTGAGCTGAGATAAGACCAAATGATAAACGTAGAAATCGGTAGCGTCCAAATGGTGTGTTGAACGTTGTTAGCTTAAATAACTCTTCCGTGAGCTTGATATTCCAGTATCCTGATCGTGCGTCCATTACACTGAAGTAACATGCTCCCACTAGCTTGGGTGTGATGTCATCTAGCGCTGGTAGAGGGTAGTGAGGGCGTTTGATAGCCTTGTTCAAATCTCTGGGGTCGAGACAGACTCTGAGCTTGCCTGTACGTGGTTTCTCAACCACTACTAACGCGTTGACCCACTCTGTCGGTTCTGTTTCCTGGACGATGATTTCTGTATTCTCCATGCTCTGCAGCTCCTCCTTCAGGCGACTACGTAGAGCAAGGGGTATCCTTCTCGGTGGGCAAACCACAGGGGTTGCTGCTGGGTCAAGGTGAATAGTGCATTCACCTGGGAATAGTCCGATTCCTTTGAAAACGTCAGCAAACTCCTCCATGACTGTCTGCTTCTCAACTGGTGCTGTCAATGATAGCACTAGCTTGACGAGGTCCATGTCTAAACATGCCTTTAGACCTAGCACTGGACGTGCTTGAGTGTCAACAATATAAAAGTTCAACATCATGTCGCTTTCTTTGTACTTGCATTTCATCGCGCATGTGCCTTTTACAATGAGCTGCTCACCCCCATAGCCGGTCAGTCTGCATGAGGTGGGCTGTAGCTCACACTCATCCTTCAAGCTGTGATACTCACTCAGAGGAATTACATTAACCTGAGATCCAGTGTCTAGTTTAAACTTAAGCTCTTTGCCCTGTTTTCCTATCTCAATATCGGCAAAAGCTTGCTCAGTCTCTGAAATCTGTTTTTTCTGTGATAAGAATCAATAAACAGTTCCTCTGCATTTGGCTCTCTATCTGGCATTTGGCTGTCACTCACTGTGTGTACTGCTTATCCGAAAACAGTCTTGCAAACTTTAGCAAAGTGGTTCCGTTTACCACATTTAGTACATTGCCTTCCTTTGGCAGGGCAGTACTCCTTTTCTCCATGCCTGTTGTTTCCACAATAGCCACAGTTTTTGTGTCGCCCATTTTTAGAACTCTCGCTGTTCTTTCTGTTCTGAAACACGCTCTCTGGGCAATGTTCTTTGGTGTGTATCTATTAACTGCGTGCACTGTCTGTTCACACGAGCTGCTCGTGGCGCCGGTTATGGTTTTCAACTGTGCTTGGGCTATCTCGTGCGATCTAGCTATGTCCATAGCTTTGTCCAGCATTAGCCCGGACCCAACATTCAAAAGTTTCTCTCTCACTTTAGCTGAATGTATTCCAAACATGATGCGGTCTCTGACCATCTCATCTTTATCTGCATATACACAGTCTTTTACCAGCAGTTTTAACTCAGTCACGAACTGTTCAAACGGCTCACTAGCTCCTTGTACTTTCTCCTGAAACTTGTACCTAGCGAATATCGTATTTGTCTTGGGCATCACATATGCTTCAAAACGGTCAAAATAATTTTTCAGTACCTTTGCTTCATCTGCGGTGAGAGACCATGTGTTAAAAATGTCTCCCTTTTTCTTCGATCCACAGGAGTAGGTAGCTGCATTTTTCTTCCTCCCCTTTTCTTTTCAACGGACCCGAGAACATTAACTCCACGTGTTGCTTGAACTTGTTCCATTCTCTATGTAAGTTCAAAGATTCCCAATTCATTCGAGGTAAGGGAGCTCCAACGATGTCCATTTCAAATCCCTGTTCTGACACCATGTCTTGTTTTGCACACTTTGTACAAAAATAATAAATTGCAGGACAACGAAGTATTACAGTTTAAACTAGTTTAATGAAGCATCAGGTCTGATCTGACTCACAGCAGTACAGCACCGTGTGGACAAGATGGAGTCAGGACCCTCTGGGTCTTCCAAACAATAGCAGTCCTTACAGATGCCTGCAGGCCAATGACAACTCAGCATGTGATCACATGTGAATATAATAGATATTCCTTACAGATGCCTGCGGGCCAATGATAAATCAATATGCAAATGTTACAGGTGTCATCGGCAATTGCAGTTAACGGCTGCTGGAAATGGCAGCAAAGCTAAGCAAGTGAAATTGGTCTGGGGGGCATGGAGATAGATGGCTCAGCACTCACCTTCCTTGCAACACTGTCCTGGTGGCATTGCTGGAGGGATCCGGGATGAAGTTCCTGTCCAGGTCTGGCGTTTGAGCTTCTCACAGCCTCTGGGAGCGAAGCTGTCGAGCTCGCAAGGAATTGTGGGCAATGAAGAGGTCTGAGATATAAAGGGGCCATGCACACTGAAGCAATACAAAATAAAATGAAGTGAATCAATACATTTTTCAGCCCTTTCTGCCTTTTAAAATATAGTCAACATTTAAAAGAAGTTTCAAATGTGAATATCAAGGTCTTAAAGCTGAATTACCTTCCTAACCTCAACAAGTGGGAAAACTGTCTCAGTTCGAACACAAATGGCTCAGCAAGCCAGGGAAGGGCACCGAGGGTCAGCACTCCAATTTTGTGCAGGGGGTCAACACTGCAACACAGGCCCTCTAACCACAAGGGCCAGGAGGCCCTCCAGAAAGAACGATGTGGGACCACATCACAGAGGCCGTCACTGCCAGCAGTGTCACGCCCACCACCTGGCTCCAGTGCCCAAAGACGATTCATGACCTCAGACCACTGGTCAAGGTCAGTGAGTGCATCTTTAAAAGTCATTTCCTACCAACTGCACCACTAGCCTCACACACTGCTCAATGCACAACCCCCAATCACTCACCTACTGACAATCTGCACCAATGACGAGGCACATCTCCCATTCCTAGCATCACCTCACCCCCTTGGAGGAGACGGTACAGGTTATTCTTGGCAGGGGCATGGCTGAGCCCTTGGCCAGCGGCGGGGCTGAAAGGATACAAGATGCTGGTTATCCTCCTTCTGACATGTACCACTTGCTTTCCCGCCCTCCTGTCAGCACAACGCTACCCTTGTGCCTTCCTCACTTCACACACCCAAGAAATGCAGCCTGCCCAGCCAGTGGGTGACCAGGAAGAGGGAGAGGAGAGTGAAGAAGAGCAAGAACAGAAGAAGATTGATTTGACACTCTCAGCCACCAGCTCCTCGAGGTCATCCAGCAAGGACAATTGCAGTGTCCCCCACTGAAAGTCAGCAGCCTTCCACCAGCCATGCTGTAGCTTCTGGGGTAGCACTGCGTGACATCACTAGGATAGGCAAAGGCACACACAAGACAGCCACTAGGGGAATGCATACAGGTGATGAGTTGATTCCTTGGTGTCACATTGGATGGATAGACCTATATAGGTGGATTGGAATGTTTGCTTTGTGGTGTCTTTTATTTCAGCATTGTGGCCAAGAGGACGCTGTGATGGTCAGTAACAGAGGGAAGGTGAGGTGTGGGACTAATGTTGAAAGGGGAATTGGGGTTGTGGTCACTGGGACAGTAGGCAGATGATTCCATCCTGGATATCCCGGCTACAAAGGGGCTGTCTGGGTTGTATTTTTCCATCTGATTGCTCCTCTTCAGCTTCCTTCTCTTCAGCACAGTTGAAGCCTACGCTAGGAACGGCTGCCCAGAGGATCATTAAGCAGCTGATTGCCACTTAAATTGCCTGCTAGCGCTCATTAAAAAGGCTGCGTGGCATTTTGGTGGCTAGCGCTTCAACTAACGCCCTCTCCTAACAGTGACCAGCTGATTGGGAATAAACAAGTTGTTGCAGAGGATTTCAAGCGCTACTTAAAGGTATATTACCTTTTACTGTTCAGTTGCTGCTGGAGGTTTGAAGAGGACTTCTGAAACACATCGGGAGACTTTCTGGGACACTGTGTCAAGACTTCACCAACACTCGAACAACATTTATTCTGGAAATTCCCTGAGGACTTCACCTAAAAAGAGTAAGTGCTGTGCTACTCTACCTTATTGGACACCTTATAGGAATCACCAGGAGAATGGGAGTGCTTGGCCAAGGGCATCTTGCTAGGGGTCCCCTTGGTCTGGATGTGGAATGGGAGGAGGACTTGAGGCCAGGCAGAGCAGTACCAGCTGCTGCAGGAGAGAAGGACAGGAGGGCGAGGTGGACTCCTTCCCCCCCCCTTGCATGTACAGGACATCCCTCCTCCTCTGCACCTCCTCCACCAGGACCTTCAGTGCTGCACTCGAGAACCTGTGCGCCCTCTCACTTGGTCCCTGAGCCACTCTGAAACCTGCCACCATGTGTCAGCCAGCGCACTCCACACCTTCTGTGGAATTGTGTGAGTGGAGCCCACATATACTGCTCCACGAGAATTGTGCCTAATCAGCGCTTGAGTGCTAAACCTGCAAGTGTATCTGTTTTAGCTCCTCCAGGAAACTTCAAATTATGGTAATCAGCAATTAGGACCAAAATTGTGTGCTAAAACCAGACTTTCAAATAGGACCCATTTTGTGCCTGCTTTCACCCTTTCATCAAAATAGCCCCCTTTAAATGAAAAACAGCATATCTGACAGTACTGTACTCCCTTAGTACTGCGCTGAAGTGTCAGACTAGATTTTTGCGTCTCTGAAGTGGAGCTTGAACCCACAAACTTTTGACTCTGAGGTGAGAGTGCTTCCACTGAGCCAAGGTTAACAGCTAAATAAATTGTAGTCAATAGCCACAACCATAAACAGAGAGATTAGGCACATAGCTGTGAGAGCATTAGGTATGATCAGACAGAGGCTAGATTAGATATGATGTGGAGAGAGAAAGACAAAATCTATCAGAGTTAGTGGGCACAATTAACCATTCAGCCTCAACGTCTGATGTTGAGAACACAGGAAGCCTTTGGCTTGCCTAGGTTTGTTACCAATGTGGTTAAATTTGCTTACTGCCTGGAAGAGCATGCAGGCACAACCAAAGGCACCTTCCTACCACCTGTGCTCATACCTGAAGAGTATCCACTAGCATGTGATTAGCTGAAGATGTCCATGTAGCCTGTGTCCATACCTCAAGCTGGCTGGGGAGATTCTACTTCCAACCGCTTGCACCTAGGCATGAATGAGGAGGTCCCTTTCTTGTTGGGCTGCTACCCCAGCCTTTCTCAATAATTCTGGAGGAGGTAGGAAGGTTCCCTTTAGCTGCACGCACCAACCAGGTTTGTAACAGCAGACTACATCGAAGGTTAACAATTGAAGCACTTGTATCAACAGGACTGAGCAATAGAAGGAGCAATGCACTTCCACTTTGAGAGTGTGCCAGTCTTATCATAGAAAATCATTTTTTAAGGGCTGTGCTATATTAAAATATACCGGTGAAGGTCAACAGTTCACAATGTATAGCGGCTAATGGTAAGGGCTACTTTTTTGTCTTCCACCTTTGCTTTTATGAAATGCCTCAATCAGGCCCCATTTACATCATCCCCACAGCACCGTTAGTTGCACCTTACCGCCTTTGTGGTTGAGACGTCAGCACTGGCTCGTAGAGAAGTTTCCGGATACACTGAAGTGAAAGCACTTCAGGCGTAGCTGTGCAAGACCTCAACTCTGCTGGCCATCAGCAGCCTCGAGAGCGACGGTCTACAGAGTTAATTGAGCCATGCCTTCTTGGAGCAGAACGGCCAGGGAGAGATATGGAGTGGGTAAGGGACACCAGCTTTCATTCTTTTATAACTTATGTACCGTAAAAAGAGGTTAAAAACTGTCCCAATCTGCTGCAGCTCTGTGAGTCTCAACAGGATGTGGGTAGCCTGTTTCATAAACTGGTGCTGCTCAAAGAAGCTAAAAGAAACATTGGTGCAAGATGGTACAAATCCAAAGTAAAATTCAACAAACGCAATAAAAAGGAAGTTCCTTTGTTTTTCTGCGCAATCGTTGTTACGGTTCACAGTTAACTGACTTGGAGACAAACTTTCATGTCTGCCGTCAATTTCACCTGGCTCGTCAGCCTAATGTTTTTTGCTGAGACTTCCTTTCTGAACACTTAGCAAGACGGGCACCTTAAAACAGGCACCCGTATGCACTTTAGATAGATACGGATACGCGATAGAGGAAGTGAGACGTGGGTCTGATTGATGGCGGCTGTTTCCACAATGTTGCTGAGGAACTTGTTCGCCACACAAGAGCAGCGTGCAAATCCAGATTTACCTTCCCCTAACACCTGCGCCAAACCGAACGCTCATATCATGGATTTCAAATATAATGTTACAACCTTGTGCATTGCACGAGAGTTACTTGGAAATCTGTTATATCGTCTGTGATAGTGATACTGTGTTAAAAAATATATAAATCCACACACATATATATATAGTGTTAATCTCTTATCCCAGATACTCTTCTGATTTGTCGTCACTTAAGGAAATATGGTAGATGTGTCAACGTGTAGTTTTTGTTGTGGTTAGCCATTCCATTGTTGAAAATTTAAAAGAAATTCTCCTTTTAATTGTATGCCCTTGGCAAGTGTCCTTTAAATCTTCTCTGCAACTACCTTAAATACTGTTGCAAATTAACAAAATGGGAAGTGAGTGCAGGCTGAACTTTAGAATCATTCCAGGATGAAAAATGTAGGCCTCATTCTTTCATAATTCAAAGAACAAATCCCCCTTTAGAAGACATTGTGTGGGTGCCATAATGTTAAGGCTGCGGCTATGGCACTGCCCTGAGGCGCTCACGGCCTACCGGATGTTGGTGGCTAGGCCTAGTAGCCCAGATCTGCCATCCTCTTTGGCTCCCGGAGTCACACCTATTTGAGGTCCCCGTTATCTGATACAACCACACCCAGTGGTCTTACAGTGTGGGAGGGGTTGCCCAAATATTCAAGAATATATCTAAAAGGTGGTTGTGTTTACCCCTGCTGCACCATACTGAGTCATCTCCTTAAATACTGATACAGTTTCTACACAGGGCGGTTGTCTTACCTCCTCAGTGGTAATACCCTCGAACTCTCTGATCAATTAAAGGATTTCTACATAGCTCTGCTGATGTGTAGTATGGGGCCGTGTAGACCAGAAGGACCCTAAGTCTGGGATGAATCAGATGATCTCAGTGGGAGCAGTATTATAGGAGCTACTATTGGCCTCAATAAGCCTGGGCTAGGGTGGGGGCTAGGGTGGTATAAGTAGCCTGGATTCCCACTCTTGATTGCTAGCTGGGAAACCTTATTGGAAAATGCCCTTGTGTGAGCGCCAGGCCGGGCCAGACGTGGGCTCATCTTTGATGAACCCACCCTCACAGTAAAATACATGCATTGACATACATAAAAGTAACAACACAGAAACAGGCCATTCGACCCAATCAGTCCTTTGTTGGTGTTTACCCGCCATGCAAGTAAATAGTTCTAATCACCATTAGACACCCTGTTGCCATTTCCCTTCAACCCTTCTCTTTCATACACTATTCTAAACAACTCTAATAAGCTGTCAGCCGTGGCTCAGTGGTAGCACTCTCGGCTCTGAGTCCGAAGGTTGTGGGTTCAGGTTCCACTCCAGAGACTTGAGCTCAAACATCTAGGCTGACACTCCAGTGCAGTGCTGAGGGAGTGCTGCACTGTTGATGGTGCCATCTTTCCGATAAGATGCTAAAGCGAGGCACCAGCTGCCCTCTCAGCTGGATGTGAAAGATCCCATGGCTCCTAGTCGAAGAAAAGCAGGGGAGTTCTTCCCAGTATCCTGGTCAATATTGATCCCTCAACCAAAAAAGAATCTGGTCATTTTCTCATTGCTGTGTGTGGGAACATGCCGTGTGCCATTGTGTTTCTTACATTACAACAGACTACGCTTCAAAAGTATTTATTAGCTCTAAGTGTTTTGAGACATCGTGAGGTCATAAAAGGCGCTATATAAATGTAAGTCGGTCTTTTTTTCTTTCTTTCTTCAAGGCACACCAGGAACTTTAATGTCACATATGCTTCTTTTTCGTTGTTTGATTAGATTCTGTGCTCATCAAAATGACGAATGTTGGCCTTGCGGAGTGTCGGGAATAAAAACTGGGATAAGAAAAATCTTATCCCTCTCTTCCTAATCATGTACTAGTTGCTTCCTGCATTAATCCTCCTTGTTTGGATGACTTTGAGGGTGTCCCCCCAGCAAATATCTCTTTCCTCACAGCAAAATCATGCTTGAGGCCCCTTTTGTTATAAACTGAGTTCAATCATTTCTCCTCTACTGCCCTACTTTAAGATTTCATCCATGTGTCAATTCTAGTCCATTCTCGTCAGTCTTCCAATTCCAGTCCCCTGTACACCCATCTCCCACCATCTTTGCCTTACTTTTTGAAACTTTCCATCAAATCTCTCCATTCTGTTATTTCCCTACCCATCATTCATAGCCCCCGCAACACCTATCATTTTGGCTATGCATGCAGTCATCTCTTCTAACTTTTCCTTTTACTGCTCAGTGTCTGTTTCCCCTTCTAAGAAGCACATTGGGATGTTTTCAGTTTCAATGTCAGCCTTGGCTCATTGGTAGTGCTCTTGCCTCTGATTCATGAAGATGAATCAAGCTCCACTCGAGAGACTTGAGCACATAACCGAGGCTAACATTTCAGTACAGTCCTGAGGGATTGCTGCATTGTCTTTCAGATGCATTGTTAAACCAAAGCCCCTGTCCACCTCTCCAGTAGATGTAAAAGATACTATGGTACTATTTGAAGAGCAGGGGAGTACTCCCAATGTTCATCCTCCACTCAACACTCAAAACAGATTACTGGTCAATTATCTCATTGGGACCTTGCTGTGCACAAATTGGCTGCTGTATTTCCCTCCATTACAACAGTGACTATACTTTGAATGTACTTCACTGGCTGTGAAGTACTTTGGGATGTTGTGAAAGGCTTTATATAAATGCAAGTTCTTTCTTTCAAAGATGTTACGCAAATGCATACCATGACTGCTTCAAACATATCATGTGATTTGCTGCCATGGAATTTATAGTTTAACCTTTTGCAAATGCTTTGGGCCTTTGCATTGTATTGCAACAACATTTCTTTGTAAATGACAAATGCAGAACCCAGATATGAGATAGAAGAATAAAGCCAGCACAGGACCATAAGGTCTAGGTAGGAGTTCTGCAATGGAAGCTCTACACAGCGTTTGTGAAGTGCACCAAGAATCATTTTATCTGTATGTTAACAGGAATGGGCAAGAAGGAAAGGCAATTGTCGGGTGACTTCTTCACAGTCAACTGCAAACGGGCTACAAAATGATCAATGTTTACTGTACCACTGTAATTTAGATTAAGAGTCACTTGGACATCCTCACACATGAGCTAGAATGAGAAGCAGATGCTGCAGATATATTTACAGTTGATGGCAAGGGGGTTTTCAGGGGGGGTGATTCATCTTCTTAGGCAGTCCCTCTGAACCGAAGATGACTTGCTTCCACACTAAAAATGAGTTCTCAGGTGACTGATGAGTCCAATGCAGGACCTACAGTCTCTGTCACAGGTGGGGCAGATGGTGGTTGAAGGGGCAGGTGGGTGGGGTGCTTGGGTTGACATGCGCTCCTTGCGCTGCTTGTGCTTGGCTTCCGCTTGCTCCCGGCGAAGAGACTCGAGGTATTCGGTGCCTTCCCGAATGCTTCTTCTCCACTTTGTGCGGTCTTGGGCCAGGGATTCCCAGGTGTCGGTGATGTTGCACTTTTTCAAGGAGGCTTTGAGGATGACCTTGAAGATTACAGCTGGGTTGATTCTTCCTAATTGGACCTAGAAATAAGAGCAAGAGAGATTGAGAGAAAGAGACGGGGTGAGAGGGGGATGTAGTGGGAGGGGCGAGGGAGAGAGAGAGAGAAAGGAGGAAAGGGGATATAGAGAGAGAGACATGTGAAGAACAGTTCTGGAGTTGGACTAAAAACCTGCTGGGGGAGAGCCGGTGGTGGTGATGGTTATTGTATTTGCATGAGGCTGAATGTGTTATGTTGGGAAGAAAAGTTTCTGAAGGTAAATGGGCCAGGATAGAGAGGCATCTGGAAATGAAAATTACTACTGTCGAAGAATGTAAATTGGAGAAGCTCCTTTGGGTCAGTCAACCAGTGGGGATTATCAGACAGCTTAGGAGGATAATATGTCAAGGTAGAAGGGAAAACGGTTTGTGATCTTCAAGTAGGGCAGGAGGAGACAGGTAAACTATTGACCCTAGGTTAGAAAAAATGGAGTTTCATACATGATCAGTACTGAGCCAGGAAAGAGACATTTTCAGGAGTCATCCCAATAAGGAAGATGGGTGCCGAAATGATCAGTATGAGTTTAGAAATAGGAGCATCAGACACCTCTTTTTCCAATTTTCTTCACTCCTCTCTCAAAGGGATACATCTTCACAGGTGCCCGTCACTCTCTGATACACCTCCCAGGTGATTAATCTGTATGCAAGAGCCGAGATAATGATTATTGGCAAACTTGTCAATCATGGGGGTAGTGGCTCCCAGTTGAATTGAATCCAGTCCTTCTCTGATATCCATGCACACATACTTTTCAGTGAGGGATACTAGGTAATGACCGGGAATAGGAACCCTGGCTGATTTTACCCCTTTTGTAGTTGAGGGTAGCTGAGCCCAATTGTAGTCTCCCCAATCACTCCATGACTGAGATCAACAATCAAATCTAGAACCTTCATAGAGTTACATAGCTATGTAGAGTCTATATAGAGAAACAGGCCATTCGGCCCAAATGGTTTATGTTGTCATTTATTCTCCACGCAAGCCTCCTCCCATCCTTCTTCATCTAACCCTATCAGTCAGCTGTAAGTGTTTGTCTTGAATAGGTGCTAATTACTGTGAGCAGTGAGCAGGGATCTGAGACAGCACTTGTAACTTGGGATAACAACAGAAAATGCTGGAAACACTCAGGCAGCATCCGTGGAGAGAGAAACTGAGTTAACGTTTCAGGTCTGTGACCCTTCGTCAGAACTGGAAAAATTTAGAGATGTAACAGGTTTTAAGCAGGTGCAGAGGCAGGGAAATGGGGGCTGGTTGGTGGGAGGAAGGAATAAAAGGGACGGTCCGTGCTAGGATGGAAAGCAGGAGAGATTAAACATTGCAAATGGGAATGGCAGAATAATCAACAGCTGCCGCCTGAAAAAATAGGGGCAGGGGTTATAGCCTGAAATTGTTGAACTCAATGTTGAGTCCAGAAGGCTGTAAAGTGCCTAATCGAAAGATGAGGTGCTGTTCCTCGAGCTTATATTGAGCTTCATTGGAACAGTGTAAGAGGCCAAGGACAGAGAGGTCCGCTCCACTCCCACTCTAATCATGGGGGACTTTAATCTTCAAATAGACTGGGCAAATCAAATTGGCAAAGGTAGTCAGGAGAACAAGTTCATGGAATGCATTCGAGACAGTTTCCTAGAACAATACATCATGGAACCAACCAGGGAACAGGCTATTTTAGATCTTGTATTGTGTAATAGGATAAGGTTAATTAGTAATCTCATAGTAAAGGCTCCTTTGGGGAAGAGTGATCATAAAAGGATAAAATTCCACATTGAGTTTGAGAGTGAAATACTTCAGTTGGAAATAAGAGTCTTAAACTTAAATAAAGCCAATTACATAGGCATGAGGAGCAAGTCAGCTAAGGTAGATTGGGAAATTAGATTAAAAGGTATGACGGTAGATAAGCAGTGGCAAACATTTAAAGAAATATTCCCAAATTTTCAATGAATATACATTCCATTGAGAAGTAAAAACTCCACGGGAAAGTGATCCATCTGTGGCAAACTAAAGAAGTTAAGGATAGTATTAGATTAAAAGAGGATGCTTACAATGTTGTGAAGAATAGTAGTAAGCCGGAGGATTGGGAGAGCTTTAGGAACCAGCAAAGGATGACCAAAACAATTGATAAAAAGGGAGAAAATAGAATATGAGAGTAAACTAGCAAGAAATATAAAAACAGATTGTAAGAGCTTTTACAAGTATGTAAAAAGGAAGAGAGTAGCAAAAGTAAGCATTGGTCCCTTAAAGGCTGAGACAGGTGAAATTATAATGGGAATAAGGAAATGGCAGAGACTTCAAACAAATATTTTGTATCTGTCTTCACAAAAATAATGGGGAACCAAGAAGTTAATAAGAGTGAGAAACTTAAAGTAATTAATATCAGTAGAGACAAAGTACTTAAGAAACTAATGGGACTAAAAGCCGACAAATCCCTGGACCTGATGGCCTACATCCAAGGGTTCTAATAGAGGTGGCTGCAGAGAAAGTGGATGCATTGGTTGTGATCTTCCAAAATCCCCTAGATTCTAGAACAGTTCCAGCGGATTGAAAGGTAGCAAATGTAACCCCACTTTTCAAGAAAGGAGGGATAGAGAAAACAGGGAACTACAGGCCAGTTAGCCTGATATGAGTTGTCGGGAAAATGCTGGAATCCATTATCAAGGAAGTGGTAATGGGGCACTTAGAAAATCATAATATAATTAGGCAGAGTCAACATGGTTTTATGAAAGAGAAATCGTGTTTAACAAATTTATTAGAATTTTTTGAGGATGTAACTAACAGGGTAGATAAAGGGGAACCAGTGGATATAGTATATTTGGATTTCAATAAAGTGCCACATAGCAAGATAAGGACTCATGTGGTTGTGGGTAATATATTAGCATGGATAGAGGATTGCTTAACGGACAGAAAACAGAGAGTAGGGATAAATGGGTCATTTTCCGGTTGGCAGCCTGTAACTAGTGGGGTGCCTCAAGGATTAATGCTTGGGCCTCAGCTATTTACAATCTATATTAATGACTTAGATGAAGTGGCCGAGTGCAATGTATCCAAGTTTGCTGACGATACAAAGCTAGGTAAGCTGTGAGGAGGACACAAAGAGCCTGCAAAGGGATATACAGGAAACTCTTTTTTATCCGGCACCGATGGGACCGGCACGGTGCCGGTTTATCAAAAAGTCCGGATTACAGAGAGGATTACTTACCAACCTTCGAGAGCCCCGTACACGGCCACAGGTGCAGGAGCCCCAGTTACACGACACTTGTGCAGGAGTCCCGATTACACGGCCACAGATCCAGGAGTCCCTGTTGCACGCCCACAGGTGCAGGAACCCCGGTTACACGGCCACAGATCCAGGAACCCCGGTTACATGGCTACTAATACATAGTAAAACTTACCTGAACCTAAGCCTGAATTTTGCTGGTTAAGAGAGGTTTCCAGATATTTAGGTGCCTGTTAAAAGAGAGTTTCCTGTAGACAGGTTAAGTGAGTGGGCAATAAGATAGCAGATGGAGTATAATGTAGGGAAATGTGAGGTTATTCACTTTGGTAGGAAGAATAGAAAAACAGAATATTTTTTAAATGGTGAGAAACTATTAAATGTTGTTGTTCAGAAAGATTTAGGTGTCCTTGTACAGGAAACACAGAAATTTAGCCTACAGGTACAGCAAGCAATTAGGAAGGCAAATGATATGTTGGTCTTTATTGCAAGGGGTTGGAGTACAAGAGTAGGGAAGTCTTGCTACAATTGTACAGGGCTTTGGTGAGACCACACCTGGAGTACTGTAAACAGTTTTGGTCTCCTTATTTGAGAAAGGACATACATGCTTTAAAGGCAGTGCAACAAAGATTCACTAGGTTGATCCCCGGGATGAGTGATTGAGTAGATTGGGCCTATACTCTCTGGAGTTTAGAAGATTGAGAGGTGATCTCATTGAAACATATAAGATGAGTGAGAGTGACTGCACTTGACATCAGGCAGTATTTGACCGAGTCTGGCATCAAGGAGCCCTAGTAAAACTGAAGTCAATGGTAATCAGGGGGAAAACGCCCCACTGGCTGGAGTCATACCTAGCACAAAGGAAGATGGTTGTGGTGGTTGAAGGTCAGCCATCTCAGCCCCAGGACATCGCTGCAGGAGTTCCTCAGAGCAGTGTCCTAGGCCAAATCATCATCAGCTGCTTCATCAATGACCTTCCCTCCAACATTAGGTCAGAAACGGGGATGTTCGCTGATGACTGCACAGTGTTCAGCGCCATTCGTAACTCCACAGATAATGAAGCAGTCCATGCCCGCATGCTACAAGACCTGGACGACATTCAGGCTTGGGCTGATAAATGGCAGGTAACATTCGCACCACAGAAGTGCCAAGCAATGACTATCTCCAACAAATGAGAGTCTAACCACCTCCCTTTGACATTCAACGGCATTACCATCGCCGAATCCCCCACTATCAACATCCTTGGGGTCACCATTAACCAGAAACTTAACTGGACCAGCCACATAAATACTGTGGCAACAAGAGCAGGTCAGAGGCCAGGTATTCTGCGGCAATTGTCTCACCTCCTGACTCCCCAAAGCCTTTCCACCATCTACAAGACACAAGTAAGGAGTGTGATGGAATATTTTCCACTTGCCTGGATGAGTGCAGCTGCAACAATACTCAAGAAGCTCGACACCATCCAGGACAAAGCAGCCCGCTTGATTGGCACCCCATCCACCATCTTAAACGTTCACTCCCTCCACCACCAGCGTACCGTGGCTGCAGTGTATACCATCTACAAGATGCACTGCAGCAACTTGCCAAGGCTTCTTCGGCAGCACCTCCCAAACCTGTGACCTCTTCCACCTAGAAGGACAAGGGCAGCAGGCGCATGGGAACACCACCACCTCCAAGTTCCCCTCCAAGTCACACACCATCCTGACTTAGAAGTATATCGTCATTCCTTCATCGTCGCTGGGTCAAAATCCTGGAACTCCCTCCCTAACAGCACTGTGGGAGTACCATCACCACCCGGACTGCAGCGGTTCAAGAAGGCAGCTCACCAACACCTTCTCAAGGGAAACTAGAGCTGGGCAATAAATGCTGGCATTGCCAGCAATGCCCTGATCCCATCAACGAATATAAAAAAAGTTAAATAAAAAAATTCTGAGGGGGATTGACAGGGTAGATGCTGATTAGTTGTTTCCCTGGGCCGGAGAGTCTAGAACTAGGGGTCATAGTCTCAGGATAAGGGCTCGGCCATTTAAGACTGAGATGAGGAGGAATTTCTTCACTCAGAGGGTTGTGAATCTTTGGATTTCTCTACCCCAAAGGGCTGTGGAAGCTGAGTCATTGAGTTTTTTCAAGGCTGAGACAGGTAGGTTTTTGGACTCATGGGAAATCAAGGGATATGGGGATATGGCAGGAAAGTGTTGAGGTCGAAGATCAGCCATGATCTTATTGAATGGTGGAGCAGGCTCGAAGGGCCAAATGGCCTACCCCTGCTCCTATTTCTTACGTTTTTAAGTTCTTATATCCTTCTATTCCTTTCTCCCTCATGTGCTTTTCTAGCTTCCCCTTAAATGTAACTATACTATTCACCTCAACTACTCCCTGTGGTAGAAAGTTCACATTCTAACCACTCTTTGGGGAAAGACTTTTCTCCTGAATTCCCTATTTGATTTATTAGTGACAATCTTCTATTTATGACCTCTAGTTTTGGACTCCTCCACAAGTGGAAACATGGTTTGTATGGTTCCAAAACTATACAATAGTATGTTATAAACATTTATACATCACTGGTTGGATCACAGCTGGAGTATTATGTTCAATTCTAAGCACCACACTATAGTAAGGATGTTAAGGCCTTGAACAGGGTGCAGAGAAGATTTACCAGGGATGAGGGACTTCAGTTATGTGAAGAGACTAGAGAAGTTCTAAGAAGTTGAGCAGAGAAGTTTAAGGAGCAATTTGATGGAGATGTTCAAAATTATGAGGGGCTTTGATAGAGTAGATAGGGAGAAACTGTTTCCACTGGCAGGAGGGTCGATAACCAGACATTTGGTAATTTGCAAAAGAACGTGGGGGAAGATGAGGAGAAATTTTTTACGCAGCGAGTTCTCATGATCTGGAAAGCTCTTCCTGAAAGGGTGGTGGAAGCAGAGTCAATGTTAACTTTCAAAATTGAATATAAACTTGAAAAATTTGCAGGGCTATGGGGAAAGAACAGGGGAGTAGGACTAATTGGTAGTTCTTTCAAAAAGTCAGTATAGGCATGATTGGCTGAATAGCCTCCTTCTGTGCTGTAAGATTCAATGATTCGATAATAGTTGCTAGTTCAGGAAAACAGACTGGGAAGATACCTTTGTGTAAAGCACCTGTCAACTGTGAGGAGTCATTAATGTCAGGACAGAGAAGGGGACGGTGCTGATGCCTTTTGGCACAGACATGTGTCTCAAGAGAGCTGATCAAAGCTAGGCTAATTAAAGACATAACAGTGGGAGTAGATCCAGTGAATCAGGACAGATAGAAACATGGCTGTCAAGGATAATTAATGCTGAGCCAGGAAGAGAGGCAGCTCTGAGGGGCAATCGATGCTTTAAAGTCTCAAGAGGGAATGATTAGAGGCTTGAAGCCAACAATGATCATCCCAGGCTGTGAGTGACAGTGAAATGTCACTTTAAAGTTGCCTAGAAGGCATTAGGGCTTAAAAAAGCACTCCCAGGAAAATCAAAGAAAAATTGCGGTAATTATAGATCATCGCATTACATAGATTTCATCTGTTTTTTATGTTCCTTTAGTTTCCCGTGCACTGTGCAGACTACCCCCATTCCCAACCCAAGTAGGACCTCAGTTACAGTTTAGCTCCTTTTCCTCAACAGCTTTTCATTACATAAATAGCTTGAGGATGCGATAGCCTAGTGGCTATGTTATTTGACTTGTAATGCTAAGGCCTGGACTAATATTGCAGATAGATCATGAGTTCAAATCCCCCCATAGCACTTTGAAAATCTAAATCCACTTTTTAAAACATCCAGAAATAAAAAGCTGGTATCAGTAAAAGTGACCATGAAGTTTCCGGATTGTCATGCAAATGAGGGATAAATTATGAGGACCGGTTACATAAACTTAGCTTGTATTCCATTGAGTATAGAAGATTGAAGGGTGATCTGTTTGAGGTGATTAAAATGTTAAAAGGATTTTATAGAGTAGATACAGAGGAATTATTTTCTCTGGTGGGAGAATCTAGAACAAGAGGGCGTGATCTTAAAATTAGAGCTAGGCCATTCCAGAGTAAAATCAGAAAGCACTTTTTCACACAAAGGGTAGTAGAAATCTGGAACTTTCTCCCCCAAAAGGCTGTGGATGCCAGGACTTGAGCTTTCAAAACTGAGATTGATATATTTTTGTTAGGTAAAGGTATCAAGGGATATGGAGCAAAGATGGGTAAATGGAGTTGAGGTGCAGATCAGTCATGATCTAATTGAATGGCGGAGCAGGCTTGAGGGGCTGAATAGCCTACTCCCTATGTTCCTAAAACTAACTGGTTCACTAATGCTCTTTGGAGAAGAAAACCTACTATCCTTACCCAGTCTGGTCTATGTGTGACTCCAGTCCAACAGCAATCAGGTTGACTCTTAACTGCCCTCAGTTGTATCGCCACTTTCTTAGGGCAATTATTGATGGACAATACATGCCAGCCTTGCCAGCAACACCCACATCCCCAGAATGCATTAAAATCAGCTTGTCAACAGATTCCATAAGCAGGCCGAGTCTGTTATGAACCAAAATTGTTATCTTTATTCGTTGTTGTACTTGAGGTAGCATAGCTCAGCTCTAACAATTGATTTGGTTCTCCTTTATTTTCCTGCTAGAGAATATGTCAGAAACCCCCCTACATCTCCTTTGACTTTGAAAGGTGAAAAATATTACACTGCAAGGCCAATTTATCGAGACTAACCTACAAGTGAAATTTTAGGGCTGATTTTTCGAACCTTTGCTCCCAGCCTTTTTCTCAGGGTGGGCGAGGGGAGGGCGGGGGAAGGGGGAGAGCGGAGCTGGGTCTACAATAAGGACAGGCTTGTTGCAGTCATTCTAAAGCGGTGGGAGGTGGCCATTCCTTGTCTCCAACAAGAATGTGTGCTGGGTGCTCAAGAGGATGGCCATAAAAATGTGGTGCTGTGGTGTGCCCCCAAACCACTGTAGGACCAGATGGGTCTACAGGGATTCTGGGGGGCTGTCTGAAGACTTTCAGGTGAGCCTTTTTCAGCTGTTTAAACCCCTTCCCTCCCCAGCCTTGAGGGTGTCCAGGTTTAATAGGGACCTTTTGCCTACCGATCTCCATCAGCAGCCAAAAGGCCCTGATGTCCAAGGCCTGGCTTCAGGGGCCTACAACTGAACCATACTTTACTGCCCCTTCCATAAGTTCCTAGCAAGGGAAGGGCTTATGCCAACGGTGCCTCCAAGCCATGTAAAGGGCCCAGGGTAGGAAACTCCAGTGCTCTTGGGCCTAGCTGGTGAAGAGGAGAGGGAGCGGGCACGAATATCTGTCCTTATATATATGTAGAAGCAAAAAGCACCAACAAGGACCTATACAGCACAATCACACATGCACTACACACATACTGGGCTAACCGTGTGAAAATAAAGAGACTAGAGTGCTTCCAGTGTCACTTAAAATCTTAGCAAGTCATAGAGGGTGAATCTCTATGAGTGGAGGGGTGGTCTCCCAGTCATCTGCCATTTCAGCGGAAATGCCACAGAAACCCTGAACAGTTATGGTGTGCGAACTGGAGAACCCTCACAGAAATTTACCCCACCCCCTGCCATAGTCTCCGGTGGTACAGACAGGAGATCTGTTTACACCATCCCAGTGTGGCAGCACAATAAATAGAAGGGTCCCTCTGGATTATAAGAACATTTCTCCTTTGGAGTGCAAGCAAATTCCTTGAAGACTGCATCACCCAAGGACTTTATTGCATTAAACATCAAGGCAACAATGGTGCCTGATCCCGTGACAAGGTTACCAATCTAACAATCGCAGTTTAAAATAGATCTCCAATTGTTTAGCCTCAATGGGGACAAAAGGGCGTACGGATCCAATAGTTAATTCAGCAGAACATGCCCCCTCCCGAGCATTATTCACGCGCTAGCCGTTTACCACAACTTTAACACGATATATGTACACGAGATATAAATATCTCACAGGATGGCCGTCCCCTTTTGTCATGAGCTGCTTGCTGGCTTTTGGTAGCATGATAAAACCCGCTGCAGCTGGGCTGAACAATCTCAATTGATTACTGATGGATTATTGGTTAAATCACTGGTTAGGCCTCAGCTGGAGTATTGTGTTCAATTCCGGGCGCCACACGAAAGGAAGGATGTCAAGGTTTGGTTCGGATGCAGTGGAGATTTACTAGAATGATTCCAGGGATATGGATCGGTAACCAGAGGGCACAGATTTAAAATAATTTGCAAAAGAACTTTCAAAGGGGAATTGGAGGGTTATGGGCAAAAAGCGGGGAAGTGGGACTAATTGGAGAGCTCTTTTAAAGATATGATGGGCCGAATGGCCTCTTTCTGTGCTGTAAGATTCTATGATTGCATATATGTACTGTCCAGTGTGGTATTGAGACACATGCACCAGTCTGTATTAGGGCAGCAGGAAATATGGTACAATGGCTTCTGAAATATAGATGGCATCCACCATGTCCAGTGATTCCTGCTGGCAAGTGCACATTCTGAATATCAGTTTTTTAAAATTCATTCCTGGGATGTGGGCGTCGCTGGCAAGGCCAGCATTTATTGCCCATTCCTAGTTACCCTTGAGAAGGTGGTGGTGAGCCGCCTTCTTGAACCGCTGCATTCCATGTGGTGAAGGTACTCCCACAGTGCTGTTAGGGAGGGAGTTCCAGGATTTTGACCCAGCGATAATGAAGGAATGGTGATATATTTCCAAATCAGGATGGTGTGTAACTTGGAGGGGAACTTGCAGTTGATGGTGTTCCCATGTGCCAGCTGCCCTTGTCCTCCTAGATGCCAAAGGTCGTGGGTTTGGGAATTGCTGCTGAAGAAGCCTTGGCGAGTTGCTGCAGTGCATCTTGTAGATGGTACACACTGCAGCAACGGTACGCCGGTGGTGGGGGGAGTGAATGTTGAAGGTGGTGGATGGGGTGCCAATCAAGCAGGCTGCTTTGTCCTGGATGGTGTCGAGCTTCTTGAGAATGGAAGTTTACCTGTGTTGAATTTTCAACTTGTTTGTATTGTCAGAAACAAGAAGGAAGGGATTAATACCCAAGGCCACACAGGGAAGTTCCTAAAGAAAGCTATCAACTCAGAAGCCAGACAGATTGCTTGCAATATGCTTCATGACTTATTTGAATGACTGGAGCCATCATTTACAATCTGGATCTTCCTTGTCATTGTCAAAGATTGGCTGTCCATTCGATATTGATAGGTAAAATGTAGTAGCGAAGGTTTTTTGTAAGGAGGAGGGGTGTTTGGATATGAAAATGCTGGACCAAATGTTCGGAAGTTGTCCACCCACCTGATATTTTTTTCCATCGGTGTAGGACTTGCGGGATTACCCCTCACCCCGTCCAACAGGTTATCGAGTTCGGACTTGAGACTAATGAGAAATTACACCAGGCACACGGGTTCTGCCTTTAACCTTTTATTGTTCCTAAGACAGATTCAAAACCCCAACCACTACTCGAGCAGTTCACCAATAATGTTACAAGAAATCATCCATACAACCACCCGCCGATGATCAGTTAATTGTATGTCCTCGTAGGCGAGATGACTGGCTAGGCCCCTCCTTCCGACTGCAGCCTGATCCCCGTAGGTGAGATGACTGGCCAAACCACCTTCTTCCGACTGCAGTGCCGATATTTTTAGCCACTGTGTTTTATACAGTTTTCCTTGTCTTTTTCAGCGAATCAATCATTCAGAGATGGTGAGATGTTCCTTTAATGTTCAACCTAAGTTGTTTGAGCTGTCAAACTTTCACACTCGCACAGTCTGTGTGGCTATCCATTAGTTGCCTTTATCAAATCCCGAAATTGTTTATTCACTCATAAAAGTTTACAAAAGTGGCAGAAAACCACTTGGTCATATTTCATGTGTTACGTAGCATCCTGTATTTCAGAACTCTCAAGGCTTGACTCCTCCCCTTTAGCCATCAAAAGTTGCTCTACAATCTTGTAGCCTGTTTTGTTGTAGACACGAAGTCTGTAAATCTAAGGGGGTTTGTTTATCTCTGTTGTCTATGACTACCCACTGCAGTCACAACCATTTGTTCTGTCAGTATCTGCTTATCCGAAACACAGCCCTTGAAATATCTCCATCACAAAACAGCTTCCAAATCCAACAGTTCCTTTTGAAAGCACATTTGCTCCCAAATGTTTGCTACCTTTTAGTAAAGCACATCAAAGCACATTCCATGTCCACTTATCAGTGAACGACAGTCTGTTACAATTTTATTTCTCTTCGAGAAACCTTTTGGCCTGGCAAAGCATTTTAATATATACCAAAATTAAAAATTAAGGGTCTGTGTATACCTACAATCGGTGAATGGAAAAGTAAATTGGGCGAGGTGTATAATGGTGTCCAATCTGCTGGAGCCCATTTCTTGCCAGCCCCGAAAGTGACCCATAAGCTTTGCGTTGGTACCAAGTGGTTTCTGCTTTGCTCTGGCACAATACTTGTGTCGCATAAATCGGATGTTAAGACTTGAACTGGTTCTTTAGCCTCCTCCTGGAAGTTTCACTTCACTTCATTTCGGTATCATGCTGGCCTTAATTTACATATTGATGCAGTATCAGTGTGAAGCTAATTATGCCCTGGTTTTAGATAGAGTCATAGGGCTCGATTTTAACTCAGCCGTCAGGCGGGCTTTGAGGCGTGTGGGGGGTTAAAATCGCAAAACCTGGGGTCGGGACCCCCCCCGCCTGGTTCCCGACACCTAGCCATTTTAACCCAGGCGTGTCTGATGGTCCCGAATCAGTCCCGCCTGCAACAGACGGGACTGGTCTTTAGGGCCCTTAAACAGCACTAATTGGCCTTTATAATCCCATTTTAACAGGCCCTTGCCTGTTTAACACATTTCCCACGTAAAACACGCCTGGTGGGGATCACGCCTGTGAAACCTGGCATGAGCACTATTGGCTTGCTGACTATCAGCTGCAGGTCAACCATTAAAGAGGAAATTTGATCAGCCATCATTTGCAGGTGGCAGGACTTTGTTGTTTCAGGCCTGGGGCAACTTTTACCAGGCTTAACCACACCTGTGGAAGGTTGGAGCCTCACACACTTCTCCAGTGTGACCTCCTGTGAAACCCCTCTCGCCAGCCTCACTCAGCGCTTCCTCAACTGAGGCATCTACCAGAAGCATGGGAGGCCTTTTTTCCCTTCCCTTCTTGGCATTAGAGGACCTCCAGCCCCATTCGCCACAACTGCAGAAGTTGCCATCAGAATTTTTATGCAAAACAAACAACTGATGTCATTTTTACAGAATACACAACATTTCACCCAAGTGACAACCCTTGTGACTATTTGTGCTTTATTTTCCTCTTATGCGTGCTCCTACGTAGTGGTTCCCCTGTGGCTTCAGCAGATGTGGAGGCCCCTTGCTCACTTTCCTGCTGCTTCTGTCTTGACACCTTTGGCGGGCGTCCTCTGGGATGGCGAGCCTGTGAGGGCTCATCAGCAGTCTGCTGCTCCTGCGGCTGTGCAGGAGTTGAGACGTCTATCTCAGTTGGGTGTGGACTCCGGCGGGGCTCTGACTGAGGGCTCTGCAGTGGCATGGAAGTGTGAGCGCTTGGAGAGGAGCCCCCACTTCCTTGAGTTCTGCCACCAACCTCCCTCTCGTGGGTCAGGTCCCCCTCAGTGCCTGCAGAAGGACTTCCATGAAGGACTGGTTTCTCTGTTCAATAGATGCCCATCGCTCCTCAAGAGATGTCATTCTATTCTGAACACTCACCATGTTTTCCACACCCTGGCGACTAACCTCCTCCATGGCCGTAGCCCTCCTCTCCTCTACTGTAGCCAGCCTTACCACGGAGGCAGCAATCATTTCCACGTAGGTAGCCATCATTTTCGTGTTGATCCGTTCATGTGCCAATGACTCCACAAAGGCTCTGCTCATGTTCGCTATGGACTCCTCCATTCGCTCAACACTCACAGCAACCCTGGAGACAAAACCTGCCAGAGACTCCTGCATCTGTGCATGGAGTTCCATCACCTCTGATCTTACGGATGGACCCAGAGGCAGAGGGTCAACATGCAGCTGAGCCGAGCTGGCAGAGTCCTGCGCCCTCTGACGAGGACTCTCCACTGCTGTCCCTGTCTCCACAATCTGCTGATGCTTACTTGTGAGCTGTGATACACCAGGTTACAACTCTACTCTATGTCCCGAAGGTCCCACCGAGGTGTGAGTGTCTGCACTGGTGCTGGGCGTGCTTATTTCTGCTGATGCTGCGTTCTCAGATGTTGCAAATTCCTCTGAGGAGTCAGGCATCTCAGGCTCTTCCTCCTGCACACTGGGGACGGGGGCTCTCGATGGTCCTGTGTGGGTGTCAAGGAAAAAGCTAGAGATGTGATGCCAAGGTTACATGCACATTGCATTTTGCAGATGATCATAAGTCCATATGATGTAGCTTCAGAATCATTATCAGCGACTCATGCAATGCCAATGAGAGAGATGGAAAACTATTCTGTCACCAGCTTGCGGGGATGCACCTGTCTCTCCTTCCCCAACTTCCGCATCTATGTCAGCCCCGACAATCTCCAGGATGTCTTCCTCCCAGGGGGTGAGCTGGGCTAACGAGGGCGGCCCTCCTCCTGTCCTGGCTCGCTCTCTCCTGTTGTGAGCTCTCTTTTCCTGCAATGAGGGAGACAAGTGGAGGTTGAGTGAGAACGAAGGAGTGAGTGCAGAGATTGCATAGCATAGATAGAAACATTGAAACATAGAAACATAGAAGATAGGAGCAGGAGTAGGCCATTCGGCTGCTCGAGCCTGCTCCACCATTCAATGCGATCATGGCTGATCATCCAAGTTCAGTACCCGGTCCCTGCTTTCTCCCCATATCCCTTGATCCCTTTAGCCTTAAGAAATATACCCAACTCCTTCTTGAATATATTTAATGAATTGGCCTCTACTGCCTTCTGTGGTAGAGAATTCCACAGGTTCACCACTCTCTGGGTGAATAAATTCCTCCTCATTTATATCCTAAAAGGCCTATCCCTTATCCTTAGACTGTGACCCCTGGTTCTGGATTTCCTGACCATCGGGAACATCCTCCCTGCATCTAGTCTGTCCAGTCCTGACAGAATGTTATAAGTTTCAATGAGATCCCTTCTCATTCTTCTAAACTCCAGCGAGTACAAGCCCAATCGACCCAATCTCTCCTCATACGTCATTCCTGCCATCCCAGGTATCAGCCTGGTGAATCTTCGCTGAACTCCTTCCATGGCAAGAATATCCTTCCTCAGATAAGGCGACCAAAACTGCACACAATACTCAAGATGTGGTCTCACCAAGGCCCTGTACAACTGCAGCAAGACATCCTTGTTCCTGTACTCAAACCCTCTCGCTATGAAGGCCAACATACCATTTGCCTTGTTAACCGCCTGCTGCACCTGCATACTTACCTTCAGCGACTGGTGCACAAGGACACCCAGGTCTCGTTGCACTTCCCCTTCTCCCAATCTATTGCCATTCAGATAATAATCTGCCTTCCTGTTTTTGACACCAAAGTGGATAACCTCACATTTATCCACATTATATTGCATCTGCCATGCATCTGCCCAATCACTCAACCTGTCCAAATCATACTGGAGTTTCTCGGCATCCTCCTCACAGCACACACGCCCACCCAGCTATGTGTCATCTGCAAATTTGGAGATATTACATCTAGTTCCCTTGTCTAGATCATTAATATATATTGTGAATAGCTGGGGTCCAAGGACCGATCCCTGCAGTACCCCACTAGTCACTGCCTGCCACTCGGAAAAAGACCCGTTTATTCCAACTCTTTGCTTTCTATCTGCCAACCAGTTCTCTATCCAAGTCAATATCTTGCCCCCAATCCCATGTGCCTTAACCTTACATGCTAATCTCTTATGCGGGACCTTATCGAAAGCCTTCTGAAAGTCCAAATACACCACATCCACTGGTTCTCCCTTATCTATTTTACTAGTTATATCCTCAAAAAATTCCAGTAGATTAGTCAAGCACGATTTACCTTTTGTAAATCCATGTTGACTTTGTCCGATCCTCTCACTGTTTTCCAAGTGCTCTGCTATTACATCTTTTATAATGGACTCTAGCATTTTCCCCACTACTGATGTCAGGCTTACCGGTCTGTAATTCCCCCTTTTCTCTCGACCACCTTTTTAAATAGTGGGGTAACATTAGCTACCCTCCAATCCATGGGTACTGTTTCAGATTCTATCGAATGTTGGAAGATGATCAGCAATGCATTTACTATTTCTAGGGCCACTTCCTTAAGTACCCTAGGATGTAGATTATCAGGCCCTGGGGATTTATCGGCCTTCAATCCCATCAATTTCCCTAACACCATTTCCCTACAAATACTGATTTCTTTCAGTTCCTCCCTTTCATCAGACCCTATGTTCCCTGACATTTCTGGGAGGTTATTTGTGTCCTCCTTTGTGAAGACAGAACCAAAATATGTATTTAGTTGATCGGCCATTTCTTTGTTCCCCATTATAAATTCCCCTGATTCTGACTGCAAGGGACCTACACTTGACTTCACCAATCTTTTTCTCTTCACATATCTATAAAAGCTTTTACAGTCAGTTTTTATGTTCCCTGAAAGCTTACTCTCATATTCTATTTTCCCCCTCTTAATTAATCCCTTTGTCCTCCTTTGTTGAATCCTAAACTGCTCCCAATCCTCTGGATTACTGCTTTTTCTGGCCAATTTATATGTCCTCTCCTTCGATCTTATGCTATCCCTAATTTCCCTCATTAGCCACGGTTGAGTCACCTTTTTGTTTTATTTTTATGCCAAAATGGGATGAACAAATTCTGTAGTTCATCCATGCGGTCTTTGAATGTTTGCCATTGCCTATCCACCATTAACCCTTTGAGTGACATTCCCCAATCAATCCTACCCAATTCGCTCCTCAGACCATCTTAGTTTCCTTTATTTAAATTCAGGACCCTAGTCTCTGAGTCAACTATTTCATTCTCCATCTTAATGAAGAATTCGTTCACATTATGATCACTCCGACCCAAGGGGCCTCGTACAACAAGATTGCTAATTAATGCTTTCTCGTTACTTAATACCCAGTCTAAGATGGCCTGATCTCTGGTTGGTTCTTCGACATATTGGTCCAGGAAACCATCTTGTAAACACTCCAGGAATTCCTCCTCCACAGTATTGTTACTAATTTGGTTAGCCCAATCTATATGTAGATTAAAGTCACCCATGATGACTGCTGTGCCCTTTTTGCACGCTTCTCCCTTTTAATGCCATCCCCAACCTCCGCATTACTGTTTGGAGGTCTATATACCACTCCCACTAACGTTTTCTGCCCCTTGGCATTTCTCAGTTCTACCCATACAGATTCCATATCATCAGAGCTAATATCCTTCCTTACAATTGTGTTAATCCCTTCTTTAACCAGTAATGCTACCCCACCTCCCTTTCCTTTTTGCCTATCTTTCCTGAATACTGAATACCCCTGGATGTTGAGTTCCCAGCCTTCGCCACCCTGGAGCCATGTTTCCGTAATCCCAATCAAATCATATTCATTTACCTCTATTTGCGCAGCTAATCCATCCACCTTATTATGAATGCTCCTCGCATTAAGACACAAAGGCCTAGAAATTGGGTTGGGGCTCCAAAGTGGCGCCAAAGTCGCCTGAGCGCAGGGTTTAGCGCAGCGTTCGAGGCTTTAGCGATCATCAGATATTCAGTTTCATTGCCCCTAGAGGGAGACGGGGCGAGGCTCGAGGCGCTCCGCGTCCCTCTTAGGGCGCTGAAACTGAATATCGCAGCGCAACGTGCCGCAGCGCCACAGGCTGCGGCACGGCATGCTGCGGTACTGCAGGCCTTCTTCCCATTGTTAAGGGGGAGGGGCCTGCAACAGCGCGATCCCCGCTCGCGAATGCCGGCAAACGAGCCCGGCACCAAGGAGAAGTGCCGGGCTCTCGGGAATGAGCCCGCAATGCCGCGGGGAGGGCGGTCAGGAGGCCGGGGACGGAGGTGCTGGCAGGCGGCCGCCGAAAAAGGCGGTCGCCCCGCACCGCCACCTTAACTTGCACCGCTGCCGGCACAGCAAGGCCCCGTGAACCGGGCGCGGGTAGCGAACGGCGCAACTGCGACGTTCACTACCAAATATCGCGAACGGGGTGCTAATGGGGCGCTGCGCACACCGATGACATCATCGGTGGTGGCGCAGCGCAACAGGCTAACACCACTATTATCGCCCCAACTCAATAGCGTGGGTGGCGCAGCCAGTGGCGCTACAGCCACTGACTGCCTCTTTAGGCGCTAACAGGTGGCGCTACTCACCCAATTTCTCCCCAAAGCCTTCAGATACTTAGAAGGAGACAAAGATGGAGTGAGGTTTCAAGACCAAGGACCCTCCCTGTGTGTTGTCAGTTGTGTTCAAAGCATCAGAGTGAGAGGGAGTGTGAGGGCTGCATGGTGGAATAGTTGTGTGATTGTGAGCATAGAGAGAGAGGGAATGGGTAAGGGTGCGTGGATGTCAGTGTCTAGTGGGATGTGGAGGAAGAGATTGCTAAAGCTGAGTGCTGGTGAGGAAAGGCAATGGGGATCAGATTGAGGGTGATGGAAACTTCATACAGTACTTACTTTTCCAGTGCGATGAAGGTCATGGAATCTTTTCCTGCACTGCATCCAGGTGCGCCGTGTGAGCCCCAAGGAGTTGACTTCACCAGCCACCTGTAGCCACACAGCCTTGGTCTGACTGGGAGGCCTCTTCCTCCCTGAAGAAGGGAACATGACCTCCCTGTGGGCCCTAGCACCTTCCAGCAACGCCTGGCGTAAAGCCTCATCAAATTTGGGGGCAGCTCTTGCCCTCCTGCTGGCCGTTGCTCCTGCAGGCTCCTGTGCCATCTCAATGGTGAAGTTTGGAAGCCTGCAGAAGAAGCAAGGCTTGCTGTGGACCTTAAAAGCAGCAGCAATGATGACATCATATTCTGTGATTTTCTGACTGGAAATACTCAATTGCCAAGGCTTCCCACACGTTGGAAATCAATTGGCCAATTGAGTTAAAATTGCATCAATCTCACAGACCCATTTAGATTCGTGTGGGAAACACCAAATTCGGGGAACCCAACAATTCCCTGCACCTGAGTTAAAATTGACCCCATAGTGTTATACAGCACAGAAAGAGGCCCTTCGGCCCATCGTGTCCGCGCTGGCCATCAAGCCCTGTCTATTCTCATCCTATTTTCCAGCACTTGGTCCGTAGCCTTGTATGCTATGGCGTTTCAAGTGCTCATCTAAATGCTTCTTGAATGTTGTGAGTGTTCCTGCCTCTAACACCCTTTCAGGCAGTGAGTTCCAGATTCCAACCACCCTCTGGGTGAAAAAGTTTTTCCTCAAATCCCCTCTAAGCCTCCTGCCCCTTACCTTGAAACTATACCCTTTGGTTATTGACCCCTCTACTAAGGGGAAATGTTCCTTTCTATCCACCCTATCTATGCCCCTTATAATTTTGTACACCTCAATCAGGTCCCCCCTCAGCCTTCTCCGCTGCAAGGAAAACAACCCCAGCCTGTCCAGTCTCTCTTCGTAGCTGAAGCGCTCCAGCCCAGATATCATCCTGCTGAATCTCCTCTACACCCTCTCCAATGTAATCACATCCCTCCTATAGTGTGGCGACCAGAACTGCACACAGTATTCCAACTGTGGCCTAACTAGCATTTTGTACAGCTCCATCATAACCTCCCTGCTCTTATATTCTATGCCTCGGCTAAAGAAGGCAAGTACCCCATATGCCTTTTTAACCACCTTATATATCTGTCCTGCTGCCTTCAGGGATTTATGTACATGCACACCAAGGTCCCTCTGATCCTCTGTCCTTCCTAGGATCCTACCATTCATTGTGTATTCCCTTGCCTTGTCAGTCCTCCCAAAATGCATCACCTCACACTTTTCAGGGTTAAATTCCATTTGCCACTGTTCTGCCCATCTAACCAACCCATCTATATCGTCCTGTAGCCTGAGGCTTCCCTTCTCGCTATTTACCACTCCACCAATATTTATGTCATCTGCAAACTTACTGATCATACCTCCTACATTCATATCAAAATCATTAATGTACACTACAAACACCAAAGGACCCAGCACCGATCCCTGCGGTACACCACTGGACACGGGCTTCCAGTCACAAAAACAACCTTCGACCATTACCCTCTGCCTGCTGCCACTAAGCCAATTTGGATCCAATGTGCCAAATTGCCCTGGATCCCATGGGCTCTTATCTTCTTGACCAGTCTCCCATGTGGGACTTTGTCAAAAGCCTTAGTGAAGTCCATGTAGACTACATCAACTGCACTACCCTCATCCACACACCTAGTCAACCCTCGAAAAATTCAATCAAATTGGTTAGACATGATCTCCCCCTGACAAAGCCATGCTGACTATCCTTGATTAATCCTTGCTTCTCCAAGTGGAGACTAATTCTGTCCCTCAGAATTTTTTCCAATAATTTCCCTACCGCTGATGTTCGGCTCACTGGGCTGTAATTCCCTGGTTTATCCCTACTACCCTTTATGAACAATGGTACTATGTTAGCAGTTTTCCAGTCCTCTGGCACCTCCCCTGTGGCCAGAGAGGTTCTGAAAATTTGTGTCAGAGCCCCTGCAAACTCCTTCCTTGCCTCACACAGCAGCCTGGGATACATCTCAACTGGGCCTGGGGATTTATCCACTTTAAAGCCTGCTAAAACCATTAGTTACATATAAGTATAAGTTACATAAGAAGTAGGAGCAGGAGTAGGCCATACGGCCCCTCGGGCCTGCTCCGCCATTCAATAGGATCATGGCTGATCCGAACCTAGACTCACGTCTACTTCCCTGCCCGCTCCCCGTGACCCCTAATTCCCTTATCAGCTAGGAAACTGTCTATCTCCGTTTTAAATTTATTTAATGTCACAGCTTCCACAGCTCTCTGAGGTAGCAAATTCCATAGATTTACTACCCTCTGAGTGAAGAAGTTTCTCCTCATCTCAGTTTTTAAAGGGCAGCCCCTTATTCTAAGGTTATGCCCCCTAGTTCTAGTCTCACCCATCAGTGGAAACATCCTCCCCGCATCCACCCGATCAAGCCCCCTCACAATCTTATATGTTTTGATAAGATCGCCTCTCATTCTTCTGAATTCCAATGAGTAGAGGCCCAACCTACTCAACCTTTCCTCATAAGTCAACCCCCTCATCTCCGGAATCAACTGAGTGAACCTTCTCTGAACTGCCTCGAGAGCAAGTATATCTTTTCTTAAAAATGGAAACCAAAACTGTACGCAGTATTCCAGGTGTGGCCTCACCAGTACCCAGTATAACAGAAGCAAGACTTCCCTGCTTTTATACTCCATCCCCCTTGCAATAAAAGCCAAGATTCCATTGGCCTTTCTGATCACCTGCTGTACCTGCATACTAACCTTCTGTGTTTCATGCACCAGGACCCCCAGATCCCTTTGTACTGTAGCACTTTGCAGTTTCTCTCCATTTAGATAATAACTTGCTCTTTGATTTTTTCTGCCAAAGTGCATAACCTAATGTGGTAAACCACTTTTATCGTTCACTATCGTTACACTATAGTTATCACTGTTATATCGTTACTCTATGGTTATCACTGTTCACACTGTTGTATGACTATACGAGGCCGCCTCTTGTCACGCTGTTATACCTGGGCTGACCACTGCTGACTCCGCCCACGGCTCCACCTACCTGCCCAGGTATAAAGGTGGTCGACTGGCTGGTATTCCTCCTTGTTGGATCCGATCACCCACGAGGGTGGGCTCTGTTATTTAGCCAATAAAAACCTATAGTTACTTTCTTAACTCGTCGCTTTTCATTGGATAAATTGATAGGTATATCAATTTTATTGGCTAAATTTTAAAATGTCGTTACTTGAGCAGCCAAACGAGCAGCCAGTCAAGCAGCCAAACGACCAGCCAGACGCCCAGCTACAACAGCCACAGCAGCCGGCTTGGCTGCGAGCCCTCCGACCACCGTACCTGGATCTAAACCCACAGGCAGCAAACTCAGCCCTCGACTTCGAACACTGGCTGAGCTGTTTCGAGTCCTACCTGGGAGAATCCGGCGTGCCTCAGAAATCCAAGCTAAGAGTTCTGACCGCCCAAGTGAGCCCTAAAGTATTCGCACTCATCCGGGACCTTAAAACATACGAGGACGCCATCAACCGGCTGAAACGACAGTACCAGAGCCCGGTAAATTCCATGTATGCCAGACACCTCCTAAGATCCCGCCCGCAACAACCAGGAGAGTCTGTAGATGAATTTTTACAGGCGCTACAAGCACTCGGCAGGGACTGTAACTTTAAAGCGGTAACGGCGGCAGAAAATACTGAAGACAATGTCCGCGATGCCTTCGTGAAAGGCCTGCGGTCCGACTACTCACAGCAAAGACTGCTTGAAGCAAAGGACCTCGACCTGGACAAAGCTGCAGCCCTCGCTCGCTCCCTAGAAGTGGCCCATCGGGACCTCGAGGCATATTCCAGGTACTGTAATTTGCGACCCTGGGACTCGGGGCTGACCCCGACCGCAATACCCCCCGCAGCACCCCCCCTGGGACCTACCTCAGCGTCGGCGTCCCGGACCCGATCGGGACCGCCACCCCCGGTACCGGCTGCGACATCAGACCCCCGCGATCGGGCCGCCGGCTGCTTCTTCTGCGGCCAGGCGAAACACCCGAGGGCGCGCTGCCCAGCCAGAAACGCGACCTGCTCGAGCTGCCTGAAGAAAGGCCACTTTGCAAAGGCCTGCAGAGGGAGATCAACAGAGGCCAGCAGTGCCTCATGCGAGCTGTGGGGGCGGCCATCTTCCATCAAGGCCACAGAGGCCAGCATCCCCACATGTGAGCCATGGGGGCGGCCATCTTTGATCCAGGCAACCGACACCAGCAGTGCCTCATGTGAGTTGTGGGGGCAGCCATCTTCTCCGCCATTTTGTCCAACCTCGTGGGCGCCGCCATTTTACCCACCACGCTCGACCGCCACCGTGCCTCCAGACCCGACCACCGCCTCACCCGCAGACGACAGCAACTCGCTCAGCTATACACTAGCCTCCGTCACACTGGACCAAGCCCGCCCACACCACCTGTCCAAGTCCATGATGGACATCAAAGTAAACGGCCACGCCACGACCTGCCTGTTCGACAGCGGAAGCACGGAGAGTTTCATCCACCCAGACACGGTGAGCCACTACTCCCTCACGGTCCGGCCAGCGCGCAAATTGATAGACTTGAGACCCTCCACAACGACCTCTGCCACCCCGGAGTCACCAGACTTTACCACTTCATTAAGGCCCGCAACCTGCCCTACTCCATCGAGGAGGTCAGGACCATGACCAGGAACTGCCAGACCTGTGCCGAGTGCAAACCGCACTTCTTTAGGCCGGACAGAGCAAGCCTGATCAAGGCCACCCGCCCCTTCGAGCGCCTGAGCATCGACTTTAAGGGGCCCCTCCCGTCCTCTGACCACAATGTGTACTTCCTCAACATTGTTGATGAGTACTCCCATTTCCCCTTTGCCTTCCCCTGCCCAGACATGACCAGTACCACGGTCATTAAATGCCTGAACGACCTCTTCGCCTTGTTCGGGTTCCCAAACTATATACATAGTGACCGGGGCTCCTCCTTCATGAGCGAGGAACTCCGTCAGTTCCTACTAGCGAGAGGTATTGCTGCAAGCAGGACCACCAGCTACAACCCCCGAGGGAACGGGCAGGTGGAAAGAGAGAACGCGACGGTATGGAAGGCCGTCCTCTTAGCCTTAAAGTCTAAGGGCCTCCCAACTTCCCGCTGGCAGGAAGTCCTCCCGGCAGCGCTGCATTCCATCCGGTCACTACTGTGCACGGCCATTAACGCCACCCCCCATGAACGAATGTTTGTTTTCCCCAGGAAGTCAACTACAGGAACCACGCTACCAACCTGGCTGACCTCTCCGGGGCCCGTCCTGCTGCGAAAGCACGTGAGGGCCCATAAAACGGACTCCCTGGTCGAGAGGGTGAACCTCCTGCACGCCAACCCCCAGTACGCCTATGTGGCATACCCAGACGGGCGGGAGGACACAGTCTCCTTATGAGACCTCGCACCCTCGGGCGCTCCTGAGACACCACCGTTACCCCCCCCCACCACCCCCCCATGCCACCCGAGGTAGACGGCATGCCGGAACCCCACGAGCCTTCGCCGACCATGCAGACACCAGCATTAACACCGGATAATGCAACACCGCCGCTGCGACGATCAGAAAGGCTTACGAGGCCTCCGGACAGACTGACATACCAGAACTGGTAGTACACTTCACCCCGCCGGACTCAAATCTAAACAAGGGGTGAATGTGGTAAACCACTTTTATCGTTCACTATCGTTACACTATAGTTATCACTGTTATATCGTTACTCTATGGTTATCACTGTTCACACTGTTGTATCACTATACGAGGTCGCCTCTTGTCACGCTGTTATACCTGGGCTGACCACTGCTGACTCCGCCCATGGCTCCACCTACCTGCCCAGGTATAAAGGTGGTCGACTGGCTGGTATTCCTCCTTGTTGGATCCGATCACCCACGAGGGTGGGCTCTGTTATTTAGCCAATAAAAACCTATAGTTACTTTCTTAACTCGTCACTTTTCATTGGATAAATTGATAGGTATATCACCTCACACTTTCCAATATTATATTGCATCTGCCAAATCTCTGCCCACTCACTTAGCCTGTCTATGTCCTTTTGCAGGTTTTTTATGTCCTCCTCACTCACTGCTTTCCCTCCCATCTTTGTATCATCGGCAAACTTGGATATGTTGCACTTGGTCCCCTCGTCCAAATCGTTAATATAGATTGTAAAGAGTTGGGGTCCCAGCACTGACCCCTGCGGAACACCACTAGTTACTGATTGCCAACCCGAGAATGAACCATTTATCCCAACTCTCTGTTTTCTGTTAGATAACCAATCTTCCACCCATGCCAGTATGTTACCCCCAATCCCGTGATTTTTTATCTTGTGCAGTAATCTTTTGTGTGGCACCTTGTCAAATGCCTTTTGGAAGTCCAAATACACCACATCCACTGGTTCCCCTTTATCCACCCTGTTTGTTACGTCCTCAAAGAATTCGAGCAAATTTGTCAAACATGACTTCCCCTTCATAAAACCATGCTGACTCTGTCCGATTAAATTATGCTTACCCAAATGCCCTGTTACTACTTCCTTAATAATGGACTCCAACATTTTACCAACCACAGATGTTAGGCTAACTGGTCTATAGTTTTCAGCCTTTTGTCTACCTCCCTTTTTAAAGAAGGGCGTTACATTAGCAGTTTTCCAATCTGCTGGGACCTTTCCTGAATCCAGGAAGTTTTGGAAAATTACCACCAATGCATTCGCAATCCCTACCACTACTTCTCTCAAGACCCTAGGATGTAAGCCATCAGGTCCAGGGGATTTATCCGCCTTAAGTCCCATTATCTTACCGAGTACCATCTCCTTAGTGATTTTAATCGTGTTTAGCTCCTCCTCCCCTATAGCCCCCTGTTTGTCCAGTGTTGGGATATTTTTAGTGTCCTCTACTGTAAAGACTGATACAAAATATTTGTTCAGCGTTTTTGCCATCTCCATCCCATCCCCACTATTAATTTCCCAGTCTCGTCCTCTAAGGGACCAACATTCACTTTAGCCACCCTTTTTCTTTTTATATAACTGTAGAAACTCTTGCTATCTGTTTTTGTATTTTTTGCTAGTTTACTTTCATAATCTATCTTCCCTTTCTTAATTAATCTTTTAGTTATTCTTTGCTGGCTTTTAAATGCTTCCCAATCTTCTATCTTCCCACTAGATTTGGCTACTTTATATGCCCTTGTTTTCAGTCGGATACTATCCTTTATTACTTTACTTAGCCACAGATGGCTGTCTTTTCTTTTACACCCCTTTTTCCTCAGTGGAATATATTTTTCTTGAAAGTTGTGAAATATCTCCTTGAATGTACACCACTGCTCATGTACCGTCTTATACCGTAATCTATTTTCCCACTCCACTTTAGTCAACTCTGCTCTCATACCTTCATAGTCTCCTTTATTTAAGCTTAGTACGCTGGTTTGAGGTCCAACTCTCTCACCCTCCAACTGAATTTGGAATTCAACCATGATATGGTCACTCATTCCAAGGGGATCCTTTAATAGGACATTTTTTATTAATCCTGTCTCATTACACAGGACCAGATCTAAGATTGCCTGCCCCCTGGTTGGTTCAGCAACATACTACTCAAGGAGCCCATCCCTAATGCACTCTATGAACTCTTCCTCAAGGCCAATTTGATTTGTCCAGTCAATATGAAAGTTAAAATCTCCCATGATTACAGCTGTTCCCTTATTACAAGCCCCAACTATTTCCTGATTTATACTCTGACCAATAGAGTTGCAACTGTTAGGAGGCCTATAGACTATGCCCACTAGTGACTTTTTCCCCTTATTATTCCTTATCTCCACCCAAACTGTTTCACTATCCCGATCCTTTGACCCAATATCATTTCTCACTATTGCAGTGATTCCATCCTTTATTAACATAGCCACCCCACCTCCCTTTCCTTCCTGTCTGTCCTTCCTAATAGTCAAATACCCCTGGATGTTTAGTTCCCAGTCATGGTCACCTTGCAGCCATGTTTCTGTAATGGCCACCAAATCATACCTATGTGTAGTTATTTGTACCGTCAACTTGTCTATTTTGTTACGAATGCTGCGTGCATTCAGATAAAGAACTTTTAAATATGTTTTGTGACAATTTATTCCTGCTTTTACCCCCTTTACTACTTTACCTTTATCTTTATATATTCTGTCCCTTCCTGACATGCTCTGGTTTTTAATTCCCCCACTGCTACCTTGCTCTATTGCCTTCTCCACTGACATTTTTATTTTTCGCTCTCTTGAAACCTCCCCCCCACTAATTAGTTTAAAGCGCTCTCTACAGCCCTAGTTATTCAATTCGTCAGGATTCTAGCCACAGCACTGGCCAAGTGAAGTCCATCCCAATGGAACAGCTCTCTCCTGTCCCACTACTGGTGCCAGTGTCCCAAGAAGCAAAACCCATTTCTCCCACACCAGTCTTTGAGCCACGCATTTAACTCTCTGATTTTATTTACCCTAGCCAAATTTGCTCGTGGCTCAGGTAGTAATCCAGAGATTATTACCCTTGTGGTTCTGCTTTTTAATTTGGCCCCTAGCTGCTCATACTCCCTCAGCAGAACCTCTTTCCTTGTCCTATCTATGTCGTTGGTACCAACATGGACCACAACAACTGGATCCTCCCCCTCCCACTCCAAGTTTCTCTCCAGCCCAGAGGAGATGTCCTTAACCCTGGCACCGGGCAGGCAACACAACCTTCGGGACTCTCGCTCTCGGCTGCACAGAACCCTACCTATCCCCCTAATGATACTATCCCCTACCACTACAACATTTCTTTTTACTCCCCCCACTTGAATGGCCCCTTGTTCCACGGTGCTGTGGCCAGGTTGCTCATCCTCCCTGCAGTCCCCGTTCCTGCCCTCACAGGGAGTAAGAGCCTCGAACCTGTTGGACAAGAGCAAGGGCTGCGGCTCCTCCAACGCTACCTCCTGGATCCCCGTACCTGCCTCACTCATAGTCACACCCTCCTGTCCCTGACCACGGACTACATCTGAATTAGTTAATCTAATTGGTGTGACTACTTCCTGGAACACAGAGTCCAGGTAACTCTCCCCCTCCCTGATGTGTCGCAGTGTTTGAAGCTCGGACTCCAGCTCATCAACACGGAGCCAGAGTTCCTCGAGCAGCCAGCACTTACTGCAAATGTGATCATTGTGAACATCAATGGTGTCCACCAGCTCCCACATATTGCAGCAGTAACACATCACCTGCTCTCCCATTCTATGTAATTAATTAAATTTATTATTATTATTTTTAAATACCCTCTGCCCCGATTCTAGATGATGAATATCACACCTCTATTTAATTGAACTTACCAACTTATAAAGGTTTAAAAGGGAAGGAAAAGTACTCACCAACCAGCCAAACACCTACCAGCTTGGCTGTGATGTCACTTTTGAATTCTGATCTCCCCTTGGAATGTTGCCTGTGGAGCCTGTTTAGGCTGCCTCGCCTCGCTGCTCCGACTCGACTCAACACCCGCTGCTGCTCCCGGCTGCCTCGACTGGGCCTCGCCTCGCTGCTCTGACTCAACTCAACACCCGCTGCTGCTCCCGGCTGCCTCAACTGGGCCTCGCCTCGCTGCTCCGCCTCTGCAATGTCTGCTAATCCTGAGGCTGGCAGGAAAAACAAGGCCAGAAACAAAACAGAAACAGCACCTAACACCCCACTTACCCTAACTCTCTCACCTACCTCCTCCCTCTCAATACTAATTTGTTCAAGTATATCACAGTCCCCCTGCTTGATTTCTATGCCTACATCGTCCTTCTCCATAGTGAACACAGATGCAAAATATTCATTTAAAACCTCACCTACACAGGTTGCCACTTTGGTCCCTAATGGGCCCTACTCTTTCCCTGGTTATCATCTTGCCCTTAATTATACTTATACAAAACACCTTGGGATTTTCCTTTATTTTGCCTGCCAGTGTTTTTTCATGCCCCCTCTTCGCTCTCCTAATTTCTTTTTTAAGTACCCCCCTGCACTTTCTATACTCCTCTAGGGCTTCCACTGTTTTTAGTCTTTTGTATCTGCCAAAAGCCTCCCTTTTTTCCCTAATCCATTCTTGTATATCCCTTGACATCCAGGGTTCCCTAGGCTTGTTGGTCCCACCCTTAACCTTTACGGGAACATGTTGGCATTGTACTCTCTCTATTTCCTTTCTGAAAGACTCCCACTGCACTGATGTGGATTTTCTTACAAGAAGCTGATCCCAGTCCACTTTGGCCAGATCCTGCCTTATCATATTAAAATTGGCCTTCCCCCCAATTTAGAACCTTTATTTCTGGTCCATCTTTGTCCTCTTCCATGACTACCTTAAATCTCACCGAATTATGGTCACTGTCACCAAAATGCTCTCCTACTGACACTTCTCCCACTTGCCCAGCTATATTCCCTAGAATTAGGTCCAGTACTACCCCCTCTCTTGTAGAACTTTCTACATGCTGGCTCAAGAAGCTCTCCTGGATGCACTTTAAGAATTCCGCACCCTCTAAGCCTTTCACACTCTAACTATCCCAGTTAATATTGGAGAAGTTGAAATCCCCCACAATTATTACCCTATTATTTCTACACTTCTCTGAGGTTTGCCTACATATCTGTTCCTCTATCTCCCCCTGACTGTTTGGGGGCCTATAGTACACTCCTAGCAAAGTGCTTGCCCCCTTTTTGTTTTTAATTGTGTGAAGAGGTGAGGCAAGATTGGGTGACGCAGTGGGTAACATTTTTGCCCTTCCCCTCTAGCAACAGGCTTCAAATTCAGCGCAGACTGAGAATGAAAGTCGCCTCTGCCTCCTGGTTGTATGGGTCCCAAGTTCTTATTGGACAAGGGTGCGCAATAACAAAAAAAATGCCACTAATTCAAAATCCATTTGAAATTTGATTTGGGGACATCACGGATAGCTGGTGTGGAAAACAGGAAAACTGGGCACCCGTCTGAAGCTGGCACTGTGGGCACATGGTAGCCATGGAGTAGAGGGAGCTTTACTCTGTGTCCAACGTAGCTATACTCAGTCTGGGATTGCTTGATACTGACATCGGGGATCTGAAATTGAAAGCATCCTGTTTCCAGGCATTGAAACTTAAAACAAAGGAGTGTAAACAGTAGCAGAATGTGTGGATGAACAGGAAGTAACATTTGCAAAGACAGAAATCTGTCACTTCATGGGTTGTAAGGCCAGAACTGGAGAAACTGATAACTTCTGTTTTTGTCGGCGTCTATTTATACATAATAACTCTCCGTTACGAGGCACATGCTTGATTGCGAAAGTGTTTGTGTGCCCGTTAAGCCATAGCTTCAACTACGAGATGAAACTGCTTGACTCTGATCCAAAGCTGGACAGGAGAGAGTCAGCAGGAAAGTCGCTTGCACCTTTTTACTTGTCAAGCATCACTGAGACGGCATAACAAAGTGTTAAACTTAAGAAAGTAGAAAATTATTCCTTAGAGTTTGGTAAGTACTGGGTTGTGCAGTAAATTGACACATTGGGGTAGATTTTCAAGTTGCCACCCGGGTGTGAAACTGACATTGTGCATTGGACGCCTGTTATAGAAACCGCCCGATTTTCATTTGTGGCTGATCTGTAACGGCAGTTTTAATACTTGGGTGGCAAGTTGAAGATCTACAACAACAACTTGCATGTCTACAACAACACCGTGCATTTATATAACGCCTTCAATGCAGTAAAGCGTCCCAAGGCGCTTCACAGGAGCGTTATCAAACAAAATTTGACACCGAACCACATAAGGAGATATCAGGACAGGTTGGTCACCAAGGTAGGTGTTAAGGAGAGTCTTAAAGGAGGAGCGAGAGGGAGAGACCTACCCCACTCTCTTTTGAAGTTGAAACTACCCCACTAACCTTTTCCCCTCTGAAACCCGAGTTTGAACACATGCCCCAACATATGGGACAAAATGTCAGACCAGGTTAAAGGTCCCGTATGAAATGGGATTGCCTTGTCTCAGCCCAGTTCCTAGTTGCAAATTAACTTGGTACTGAATTGATGATTTACATAAGCTGTTTTTACATTGCAGTCTGTGTAATGATATCAGCAAATAGTGATGATATTTGCCTGTTTGATTACTTATGCCTGACCAGCAGAGGGCATGTGAGAGAGAGAGAGTTTAGTTTTGGTTTCATTTTAGATGGATCTCTAAGATGGTGTCTCCTGTAGAGCTGTTAAATTAGTTGAACAAACTTTAGATTAAAAGACATTCTCTTTCATGATTGTGTCGTCATTGAACCCACAAAGAAATCAATACATGGTGTCAGAAGTGATTGAAAGAGATGAAGAGGAAAAATCTGAAGTTAAATCAGCAATCCACATATTAGCAAGCCAAAAGAGAACATCGTTACTTACCTTTGAAGAATAGCTAACGAAGTGAAAAAATGGAAGGTTTACACCCACCGGCGAAGCTTCAGTTGACAGGTAATGTGGCTGAAAATTGGAGGAGATTCAAACAACGTTTGGAGTTGTATTTATCAGCAATCGGAGCTGACGAGAAAAGTGATAAAATGAAAGCGTCACTGTTCTTACATGTCGTGGGTGATGAAGCACTGGAGGTGTATAATAACTTCACATTCGCTGCTGATGGAGACAAAATGAAGTTGGATAAAATAATGGAACAGTTTGAGGCCTACTGCATACCTAAATGTAACATGATGTTTGAGAGGCACAGATTTTTCACATGTGTACAGAAAATGGGTGAGACTATTGATCAGTATGTGACTGAACTGAGAAACAGAAGCAAAACGTGTGAATTTGGGGGACTGACAGACTCGCTGATAAAAGGCAGACTGGTGTGTGGTATTCCAGATAATGGTCTAAGGGAAAGACTGCTAAGAGAGCAAGATCTAGACCTGGGAAAAGCCATAGCACTGTGTAGGGCTACAGAGACTGTGAAGTCGCAGGCAAAAGAGCTGTTCAGTGACAGTAGCTGCAACGTGGAGGCAGTGAGAATGAACGGACACAAACCGTTTAACAAAAAGAGCGCCAATGTGAAAAAAGAGGCGTGGCCAGCGAACAAAAATGAAAGGGACAATCGAAAGTCATGTAGTCGATGCGGTACACAGCATCCACCAAAAAAGTGTCCAGCATATGGTAAAACATGCAATAGCTGCAACAAAAACAACCATTATGCCCGTTGCTGTAAGAACCAAGCGCAACAAAGCAAGGTCCATGCAGTAGATGAAAGCGAGATAGAGGAGTTCTATGTGGATGTTGTGTCTGAAAACAAAAAAGAAAAAAGAGACTGGATGTTGACACTAAAAGTGAATGACATACACATTCCATTTAAATTGGATACTGGAGCACAAGTTAATGTGATATCAGAGACTGATTTTAAGAAAATTAGACCCAGACCAAAGATACATGGAATAAAAGTGAAAGTGACAGGATACTCAGGTACTGATATACCAGTGAAAGGAAAATGCATTGTCAAAGTGACACACAAGGACAGAGAGCACACGCTAGCATTAATCGTGGTGCCAAAGGATGTGCAAGCCATACTAGGTTTAATAGCCTGTGAGAGACTGAACCTAGTAAAGAGAGTCCTCGTTGTGGAAAGCGAAGGAGAGACAGTCTATGATGAACTCATGAAAGAGTACAATGACCTATTTCAGGGTCTAGGCTGCCTTCCAGGAGAACACACGATCAGAGTAGATAAAAGTATGACAACGGTCATACATCCATGCAGAAAAGTTCTGTTTGCTCTTCAAAAGCAACTGAAGGCAGAGTTGGACAGGATGGAAAGCCTGAACTTGATTCAGAAGATAGATGAGCCAACTGAGTGGGTGAGTTCCCTCGTCGTTGTGGACAAAAAGAATGGAAAGCTCAGAATTTGCCTGGATCCAAGAGATCTAAACAGAGCAATAAAGAGAGAGCACTTCAAGCTTCCTACACGTGAGGAAATCATGGCACAGTTTGCAAATGCAAAGTATTTCAGCAAGTTAGATGCATCATCAGGATTTTGGCAGATGAAACTGGACGAGGCAAGTTCAAGACTGTGCATGTTCAACAGTCCATTTGGCAGATACAGATTCCTAAGGTTACCATTTGGCATTGCCTCAGCTCCTGAAGTGTATCACAAAACTATCCATATGATCTATGAGCACCTGGAGGGAGTTGATACCTCAATGGATTACATCATAGTATGGGGAACCACGAGAACTGAGCATGACGAGAGACTGAAAAAAGTGCTGGAAGCAACAAGGAAAACAAACCGAAGCTGAATAGAGAGAAATGCCAGCTCGGGGTGACAGAACTGACATTCGTGGGAGGTATCCTTAGCAGTGAGGGCATCAGACCAGATCCCAGAAAGGTGTCCGCCATTGAGAATATGCCAAAGCCACAATGCAAAAAGGACGTGCAGAGGTTTAATGGAATGATCAACTACATGGGTAAATTCATATCCAATCTCTCAGAAAAGATGGCGCCACTGAGACGACTAACTGAAAAGAACATACAATGGGAATGGAATCATGAGCATGAGAAGTCATGGAGCGATCTAAAGAAACTGCTCACAGAGGAACCAGTTCTTAGGTTTTATGACCCAGCGAGACCCATCAAGATATCATCAGATGCATCACAGAGTGGGCTCGGTGCCGTTCTTCTGCAAAAATATGACTACTGGCAACCTATTGCATATGCATCGCGCTCAATGACAGACGCGGAGACGCGATATGCTCAAATAGAAAAGGAGCTGCTCAGCATCACATACGCCTGTGAAAGATTTCACCAGTTTGTGTCAGGACAAGCAATCAGTGTAGAGACTGACCATAAGCCCTTGATTGCATTGTTCCAAAAGCCACTAAATAGCTGTCTGCTTAGAATACAAAGAATGATGATCAGGCTGCAACGCTATACACTGAATGTTGCATACACACCGGGTAAGCTGATGTATACAGCAGACACGTTGTCCAGAGCTGTTGACCCAAGAGAGCCCGCAAACACCAAAATGGATGAAAAAGTGAACGCATACGTGGACATGATCACAAGTGCACTGCCCATAGCAGATGCAAAAATGGAGCTCATAAAGACTGAGACAAACAAAGATGAAACACTGAGACGACTGAGGAAAAGCATCTTGGATGGATGGCCCAACATGAAGCAAGACTGCTCACCTGACATGGCAGAGTACTGGAACTGCAGGGCGGAACTATCAGTGGTCGAAGACATCATCTACAAAGGAAGTAAAATAGTTATCCCAAAGAGTCTGAGAAAAGAGATGCTAAAAAGGATCCATGGAGGACATCTGGGAATCGAAAAGTGTAAGAAAAGAGCACGAGAGGTGATGTACTGGCCACGAATCAACCAAGATGTGACAAATGAGGTGTCAAACTGCACAATATGCCTGAAATATCGAGCAAGCAATCCGGTAGAACCACTAAAGCCACACCCAGCGCCAGACAGACCTTACCAGAAGGTAGGCGCTGACCTATTCGTATGTCAAGGGAAGGACTATCTCGTAGTCACAGACTATTACTCCCTGTATCCAGAGGTTTGTAGACTGTACACCACCACTGCAGATGCTGTGATAACATGTATGAAAGCCATATTCTCCAGACATGGCGTGGCAAGCGAGGTCTTGACAGACAACGGACCCCAGTTTTACAATGCAAGTTTCCGACACTTTGCCAAAGAGTGGGACTTTGTCCACACAACGTCAAGTCCTCACTTTCCACAGTCCAATGGACTAGTGGAAAAATCGGTCCAGACAGTGAAAAGACTGATGTACAAGGCAAAAGACACTGGAACTGACTTCTACCAGAGCATGCTTGTATACCGCACAACGCCGCTCGAGTGTGGTATGTCACCAGCCCAACTCCTTATGGGACATCTGCTAAGGTCAAACCTACCCATCCCAGAGAACCTCCTGAAAACAAAAGAGGGGGAGAAAGTGAGGAAGTTCAAAGAACAACAGAAAGAAAAGCAAAAGTACTACTATGACAGAGGAACACAAAACCTACCTGAACTCCACACTGGTGACCAAGTAAGGTTCAAAGACAAAACAAACATATGGATTCAGAAGGGAACTGTCCTGAGTGAAGTCCAACCAAGATCATACACCATTCAGACAGATGAGGGTGCTGTTCTGCGAATAAATCGTCGGGATCTTCTCATGGGACCAGCCACAGCAGGTCAAAAGACTGATACTGTTGAACAACCTGATCACACAGCAGGTCAAAGGACTGATACTGTTGAACAACCTGATCACACAGCTGAGAAATTATCATCTGAGGCAACAACTCAGATTCAAGGACAATCAATCAGAAAATCCTCAAGACACGTGAAGCCTCCTGAGAGACTCATTGAGCAAGTTTAAGGACTCTTGTTATAGAAAGAAGTAATGTTATCTTATTCTCTCTTCAAGTTCTAGTGTATTTACATATTTCATGTGAACACACAAAACAAGGTTAAAAAACCTTGATAATGATAATGATAATGTAAGTTCATTAAGTGTTACAGTTAAAATGCAGAGTAATACAAAGAAAACATGTTGTTAGATAAAAGTAAAATACTTTTGTTTTAAGAAAGGGAGATGTAATGATATCAGCAAATAGTGATGATATTTGCCTGTTTGATTACTTATGCCTTACCAGCAGAGGGCATATGAGAGAGAGAGAGTTTAGTTTTGGTTTCGTTTTAGATGGATCTCTAAGATGGTGTCTCCTGTAGAGCTGTTAAATTAGTTGAACAAACTTTAGATTAAAAGACATTCTCTTTCATGATTGTGTCGTCATTGAACCCACAAAGAAATCAATACAGTCTGGGATGAGGGAATGTGAGCTAACTGAGCTGCTATCCAACTTTTAGTTCTGTAATGTGCAGGCACTATGCAGGGAGGTGAACATTCCACACACGTGCAGGGCAGTCTCTGATGTTTTTCCCACTAGCTGTCTGATAATTACTACACTGTAGGAGTCTACCTACTCCTAGCAAAAAATACTGAACTCGGAGAGGTTCAACAGAAAAGGTTTAATTCTTGAGACTGCATGTTGAACACAAAATGGCGTCAGAGCCTACACCAAGCATGACTGCCTTTAATCAGTCCACAGCTTCGACTGCTCCTCCCCTGCTCTGGGCTTAACTATGTTGCAGGTCGAGTTTCTTAAAGGTGTGATCCTTCTTAAAGGCATGACGCCTGATTTATTGTCTACAGACCGAAAAGCGGATTGTGTCCCTTCTGTGGTCGGTACGCCAAACAGCTCCCCCCAGAAACCGCTAGTAGCGAGTGTACGAACCGGTGTGGCGGCTTGATGGCACGGCCAGAACGGCTCTTGGCGGTTGGTGTCAGGAGCAGGGCGGTCGGACGCGTCGGGCTCTTAGGCGGTCTGCCCCGTGGTGGGGGTTGGCCCACTTGAACGGGTTCGTCAGGCTCTAGGTGCGCCAGCTTGAGCCGGTCGACCAACACCTTGTCAGTTCTGCCGCCCACTTCGAGGAGGAAGAACTTGTTCCCCGTCTGGAGTACCTTGTAGGGTCTATCGTATGGGGGCCGTAGAGGTCCTCGGTGGGCATCATGGTGCACGAAAACAAATTTGGCCATGTGCAGGCTAGGTGGTACGCGGGTTGCTGGTTCGCCGTGCCGGCCGGTGGGTACCGGAGCGAACTGTTGTGCTCGGTTGGCGAAAGCGCGGCGTTGCTGGTCAGCCGACCAGGGGGTCGTGGCGGTGGGCAGGAACTCTCCGGGTACGCGTAGCGGCTGGCCGTACACGAGTTCCGCTGCCGAGGCTTGCAGGTCTTCCTTGACCGCGGAGCGTAGGCCAAGTAGCACCTACGGGAGGCGGTCGATCCAAGCCTCGTCCTCGAGGCTGGTGCGGAGGGACGCCTTCATGGACCTGTGGAACTGCTCGCACAGTCCGTTGGCTTGGGGGTGGTAAGCCGTGGTGCGGTGAACGGCCACCCCGAGGTTTCGGGCGATGGCGGCCCACAGATCAGAGGTGAACTGCGGGCCTCTATCCGACGTCATGTCAGAGGGGACGCCGAACCGAGCGACCCAGGTACCGATGAACGCCCTCGCGATGTCGGCGGTGGTGGTGGACGTCAGTGGAATGGCCTCGGGCCAGTGGGTGGTACGGTCCACGATTGTCAGCAGGTGCGTGTGACCTTGTGATGGCGGCAGGGGGCCGACGAGGTCGATGTGGACGTGGTCAAACCTTCTTTCTGGCACGGTGAACTCCTCGAGTGGGGCTTTGACGTGCTGGTGGATTTTGGCACGCTGGCAAGCTATGCAGGATCTGGACCAGACGCGCACATCTTTGCGCAGGCCGCGCCAGACAATGTAGGAACGGAGGTTCCTATCAAAAAGACTGAGTTCGACTCAGGCAATTAAAACAATGAACTTCAATGAAACGAAACGAGTTTAAACTGGAAACTGCTCGAACACATCAATAACAGGTCGACTCTCCTCGAGGGCTCCACGAGGACTCATCCCCTGGTCAGAAGACTGACGTCATCACGTCATCACGTTCTTCCCGCCATTGGGGCATCACGTGACTAACGGCATGACGTCATCATGTTGAAACCGCACTGTAAAGGTAACTAGACATTGTACGGTCAAACAGTGTAATTAAAGGTACAGGCACAGACAGTAACTACATTGCTGTTAAAGGAATTATGTACAACCGCTCCGAGTCCTTTGGTGGCTCCGCCACAACACAATATATAAGAGGTGTATTGTTCCTCAATGTCAGTTGTGGCTCAGTTGGTAGCACTCTCGCCTCTGAGCCAGAAGGTTGTAGGTTTAAGTCCCACTCCAGAGACTTGAGCATCAAATCTATGCTGGCACTCCGGTGCAGTACAGAGCGAGTGCTGCACTGTCGCAGGCACCGTCTTTCGGATGGGATGTTAAACCGAAACCCCATCTGCCCTCTCGAGTAGATGTAAATGATTCCATGGTACAATTTCGAAGAAGAGCTGGAGAATTCTCCTTGGTGTCCTGGACAAACTTTATCCCTCAACCAACACCTAAAAACAGATGATCTGATCATTATCGTATTTCTGTTTGTGGGATCTTGCTGTGCGCAAATTGGTGAGTACACTTCAAAAGTACTTTAATGGCTGTACATCACTTTAGGACGTCCTGAGGTCCAGAAAGTCGCTATATATATCTGCAAGTTTTTTCTTTAAATGCAGTCAAATATAACCCAGTATCAAATCATGCCAACCAATTACTCACTGGCATCGATTTTGACGCCTGGCAGAAGCAAAACAGAATGACCCCACGAGATTTCATTGTATTGAATAACACAGACTAATAGCGCCGTGCATGTGAAGGATGTAATGCTTCACTTATTATCAGCTGATCTGTAACCTCAGTGTGCTACTGCCTTTGTGTTATCCTATTGACATTCGAACTATGATTATTCCCTGTAATAGAGGGGCCATCCCAGTGAATAATGGAAATAGGTCAACAATGAACCTATACTTGCTCTGACACAGATGCTTGTAATTTCCACAGGGGTTCATCGGCAGAATGTGAAGGATGGTTTCTCCGACAGTGTAGCACTCCCTCAGTACTGTACTGAAGTGTCAGCCATGATTATGTGTTCAAGTGCCGGGCATGTGGCTTGAACCTACAACCCTTGGACTTCGGCCAATTGAGCCAAAACGTCTCAAAGTGTTTTGCGAAATGAAATACTTTTTAAAATGTGGTGACTGTTAAGTAGGTGTATTGGCATAACATCAGCTGTTGTTCACCATTACTAACTGTTCCCGCCACCTCCCTCCCCCCACTGTAGTTCAAAGTAAGGCGTGTGAAAATCTAGGAACCGGAGACAGCAAGGAATGAAAATGACACCTGCCAATGGGGCGGGGGGCAGGGCAGAGTTTGGGTTTCGGTGGAATTTTGTTTAATGGTCATTCTCAGGATGTGGGCATCACTGACAATGCCGGTAATTATTGGCCATCTTTAGTTACTCTTGAGAAGGCAATGGTGGGCCTTCTTCTTGAACCGCTGCAGTCTGTGTGGTGAAGGTACTCCCACAATGTTGTTAGGTAGGGAGTTCTAAGACTTTTGACCGAGCGATGAAGGATCGGCGATATATGTCCAAGTTAAGGAGGAGAAGTTGGAGGAGAACGTGGAGGTGATAGCATTCCCTTGTATCTGCTGCCCTTGTCCTTATCACTGGTGGAGACTGCGGGTTTGTGAGGTGCTGCCGAAGAAGCCTTGGCGACTTGCTGCAGTGCATCCTGCAGATAGCACACGCTGCAATCACTCTGTCCCATGCGATCTGCCACTAAATCCAGGCCAGGGAAGGAACAGAGCAGAGGTGTCCTTTGCCCGTCCCTCCCCCCACATCGTGTCTGGGAGAGTTCCCAGGTTGCCCTGTCAATTCCATCCATTACACTCATATAAGGCCTCGACAGAACTGCCCTGCGGATGTGTTGTTAAATTAAGGTGCCATCTTCCAGTGCAGGTAGATGTAAACAATCGCCTGGCACCATCTGAAGACCATGGTCTTCTCCTGGAGCCCTGACCAACAGTCCTCCTTCAACCTACACCACCAAAAAATACAACAAATCAAAGAGAAGCAGAACTGTGTAGTGTGAAACCTTGAAACATATTTATGCTGATGTTATGTATGTTAAGAGTAAGGCTTCAGAAGAACTGAGATTAAGAAGTCTCATTGAGCTGCTGCTCTTTGGCTACTGAACTTCCCAATAAACCATCATCTAACTTCTGTTAATTTTTAACAACTAATTCTCTTAAGATTTTTATTGCAGTAAGTGAAGCTTACAGACTTTCTTGGGCTCTGGCACAATAAGGTTACATTCTATGGTCCTTATAGATATATACAGTGAGGGCCTTAAAGAGTTTAGCAGGTCAATGATTGACAGGATCATGGACCACTTTGTCCTCCCTCCCACCACAACCCAAACCCCTTGAAGTTCCTCAACCAAATGTGTTCTAGGGCCATCGATTGACCAAGGAGACTCCAGCTTCCCATCAGAATCCTAAACCGTTCCCTCGTCCAGTGCTGTGAGCCCCTGGCTCATCATCCTTTCCCCCCATTCCCTAACTTTCTTATATTCCACCCTGATCACCTATTTATGTTCAATTTCCTGAAGCTGTACCACCTGCAATGTGCTGCATTGTTTTAGTCAAATCAAGACCTCAACATCCACTGAAGCGGCCTAGACACCTTCAGTATAACACACTTATAATTATAGGGAGTTCCTAATACAATAGTCACATTCTGATAAGTTGACAGCTATAAACGTACTTTTAGGATGTTGATTGCTGGTGTTTTTTGAAGCTAATGCGGCTGAACTCCATTTTGATTTTAGTTGAATTTGTAGTTGAGTACAAAATGGTGATTGAGGGGTTTGACAGGATTTTACACCCGAGAAATGGCTGTCCCTGTTACGTTTACAGCTATACAGCTTGATGAAACTCAATGGCCTCAAAGTTCCTGGGGCTGGAGATGGCGTAAGTCCCATTTATGACCATTGGTGGGCCCAGATCCTCCAGGATTCAACCTCATTTAGACCGGACCGTTCGGGCAGGATATTAACTCGGAGGCGGGGAGGGAGCGAGGGTGCTGGTTTGAGTTCAGGAAACCTGGAAGAACGGGTTTCCCTCAGGTCCCTGCCGAATTTGTCAGGACCTGATTACCATTTTTTGTCTCCATTTCCCAGCCGCAGCCAACCAGATTGAGAGGCTGGCTGGCTGTCGGGCGGGTGGGCCTTCAACACCAGGCCGCAACTGGCGGGTGGAGAGGAGGGAGGGATCGGAGGCCGGGTGGGGGCGGAGGAAATTCGGAATCCGGAGCCGGGAAAGATCAGATGCCGGAGCAGTGGTTGAGATCAGGGCAGGGGGTGATCGGAGGCCACAAGGAAGATCGGAAGCCAGAGCAGAGGGGGAGATCGGAGAATGGGGTCAGGGTGAGAAGGGGACTAGGGAATGGGGCTTTGTGGTAAGAGGGAGACTGATGGATGGGGGTTGTGGTGAGCGGGAGATGGGAATGGGGGTTGGTTAAAGGGTGATGGGGGATTGGGGACCGGGTGAGAGGGAGACTAGGGAATGGGGTTCAGGGGGAAGGGGGCTTGAGCGCGGTCAGGGTGTGGGGGTGGAGGCAGAGAAGGAGACTGGTGAATGGGCAATGAGGCGAGTGGGAGTAGAGCCGGGAGAGGAGCAGTAAACGGTTGAGTGAAACCTGGGGCCCATAGGGTAAATAGTGAAAGATTGTTTCCACTGGCAGGCTACTAGGAAACCAGGGGACAGTGATCGAGGATTCTCACTGGAAGAACCAAGGGTGATGGAAGGTTCTTGAACTCAGGGCTATTGGACTATGGGATGCTTCACCATAAGTGACTATTGAGGGAGAGATTAGAACATCATTTAAAAGGGCATAGGCTAAATATTTGAAAAGGATGAATATAAAAGGATCTGGGAGGAATGGGGTTACAGGAGAGGGAGCCAGCACTGGGGGCCGAATGGACTCCTCCTGTGCTGTAATTTCCATCATTCTATGAAAACTCTCCTTTAATGAGCCTGAGCCCAGGGAGTGGTTTAGAAATGTTGGTGCCCTGTGGGAAGTGCCTCCAAACACCAATCCCGCTGCCCTTTGTGCGATCTCTGGGTATGGTTCAGGTCAGTCTGTGCCAGCTGGTTTTGACGTGTGAAGTCCAATTACAGATCAGCTCTGACTGAAATTCCCAGTTTAGAGTTGTCACCTTCACATGGAACCTGAGTCCAAACCAGAGTCCAAGGAGAGAGATGGGGCCTGTTAAAAGTGGCATTGACTGGGGAGCGTGACCACACCTTGTGCAGTGCAGGGGGATGCTGGCTATTGTTTCAAGGTATATATCAGCGGGCTATAGGATTACTTCTAGTAGGTAGCCTATTGAGGTGATACACCTATTACTATCCATTACATATCAATGAGTTACTGTTGGTTATGAGGGGAATCTGATTGTAACCGGTATCACTATTAGTTATCAGGGCAATTTCAATGAGTTACTATTAGTTACTGATGGAATCAGAGTTCACAGAATCACAGAATCACAGAAACCCCACAGTGCAGATAGAGGCCATTTCGGCCCATCGAGCCTGCACCGACACATATCCCACCCGATCCCCGTGACCCCTACACCAACACGTAACCCCACGTATTTAATCCCCTAACACTAAGGGTCAATTTATCATAGCCAATCAACCTATCCCGCACATCTTTGGTTCTTCCCAATTTCGGTTTCTCCTCAGGGAGGAGAGGCGAGGGGGAGAGGGGAGAAAAATCTTTGACATAATTCAACAGGAAGCCATTTCTAATGACTACAATAGGAGACAAATGTCATAAAACAAATTCTGTAAAAGCGTCCAGAGCAGAGATCAGAAACCTCCAGAGCTAAATGTAAGCCACGGTATAATGACAACCAGCGGAATTACTTTTTTTATATTAATAACAGAGATGAGGAACTAGGCCACATTATTTGTCTTATTTCATCAGATAGAAAATCCTGAATTTTAAAACATACTACTGATCCAAGTAACTTGAATTGTCTCTGTCATGACAGAGTGACTTGGGAATGAGGTCATGTTGGATTCTACCTGAAACTCAATTGGTTGGACAAAGGAGGAAGAGGCTGGGTAAAACCCTTGCTTATTATCCTATACAGTGCCAGAGAATCCAAGTAGGCCACTGAATATCTTTTTTTTGTGACATAGATGATTCAGGTTTCTTGTGAGATTATTGGGGAGGGTGAGGGGAGAGTTGTGTGGAATTCCCAAGCAAATCAGCTTGACAGGGAAGTTAAACTAGAGGACAGGAACTCACCTTTAATGAGCACAACAGAACCTCCAATAGTGAATAGTGGGAGTTAGTGGATCATCAAAATGCCCCACAGTGTGGTTTTACATGGATGGTACAGCAAAACTCCAGACAAAGGACTGAAGACAAGTACAATCCAAATTTCACAAGAAAAATTGACCCCGATATTAACGGGCAGGTGGGGAAAGAACTGGGGCGACTGTCAGCGGCCGTGCAACCCACAAATGCCGGCTATGTGGAGGTCCTACCGAATATAATGGCAGGGCCTCATGAGAGTTTTTTTTTACTCCATTTCCCACCCGGCACCTGGCCAGAGTGAGAGGCTGGACACTGCCACTGCTCAGAGCACGGCAGCAAGGAAGGTGGGAGGGAGGGAGGGAAGGCATTATTGCAGGAGGGAGAGATCGCAGGGGAGAGATCATGGGAGGGGGAAACATTGCTGGGGGTGTCAGCCGATCGTGAAGGATCGGTGGATCACCGTAGGTTTGTTTGGGGTCCTGGGGGAGCACACCTGCTCTTCCTGGCCCACAAGCAGTGTCATGTAGAGTCATAGGCCTAGAAATTCGGTTGGTTGCGCCAGCGATTAGCGCCTAATGAGCCCGAGATTTGGGGCGTTACCCAACTTTTGGCCGGGCGCAGTAATCCCAGTGCTTCCTGCCATATTGAGTAGCCTTTTAGCACCAGCGCTAACTCTTCATGACATAATTTCATTGTGCAATGCCTTTTTGGCGCCCCGGACCGGAAATTCAGTGGCGCCCCCCTCCGTTCCGCCTGGCGCTATTAGTGACAGTTGGATGGAACGTTACCAAGTCCTTCTCATACTCGGGGGGCGCTCTTTAAAGGGGACAGCACTAGTATAAAAGCGGCAGCCATTTGGCCTGGCCATCCTGCTCGCTGCTGGAGAGAGTTGCAGACCTTCAGTTGCAGAGAGTTCTTCTCATTGAGCCAGAGGAGCCTTGGGACCAGAACAGTTTGATCCTGAGAGATTACTGCGTCTTACTTGTCTGACAGAATAATGGGAACTGCTTTGGAGGGGAACGTCATCCTGACTGAACAACTGGCAAGGGCACAGAGACGGAGGGAGAGAGGGCTGGGATTGGCCTGAAGGAGGAGGGCCAATGGACGTCGCCAAATCCGACCATACGCTGCCAGGGTTTTTAGGCAGCAGGTCTCATACCTTACCATGTCGGAGGAGCAGTGTCTGCGAAGGCTCAGATTTGGTAAGGATGTTGTCACTGAGCTGTGCCACCTGCTTGCTCAGGATCTGCAGCTGCGGCTACGGTGCAGGACCTCTCTGTCGGTGGCCGTGAAAGTCACTGTTGCCCTCAACTTTTACGCCAGCGGCTCGTTTCAGGCAGCAACTGGGGACATCTCAAATATCTCACAATTTGCGGTGCATTGCTGCATCCGGCAAGTGACAGCTGCCCTCTATAAAAGGAGGCGCGATTTAATCACCTTCCCTGTGACCCTGGAGAAGCAGGGGGAGCGCATGCAGGGCTTCGCGGCTATTGCGGACTTCCCCATGGTGCAGGGGGCCATTGATTGCACACACGTGGCTTTGCGGGCGCCATTACAGAATCCTGAGGAGTTCCGCAACCGCAAGGGGTTCCACTACCTTAATGTCCAGCTGGTCTGTGATCACCGGCAGATGATCATGGCAGTCAACGCACAATTCCCTGGCAGCAGCCATGACGCCTTCATCCTGCGGCAGACCTCAGTGGCTGACCTTTTTGAGGCCCCGGCTCACCCACGAGGCTGGCTTCTTGGCGACAAGGGCTATCCTCTCTGCCCATGGCTCATGACCCCACTCCGTTTGCCCAGCACCCCGGCAGAAGAGCATTACAACAACAGCCATCAGGCGACCAGGAACATTGTGGAGCACACAATTGGTGTGCTGAAGCAGCGTTTCTGTTGTCTAGACCATTCGGGGGGCGTCCTACAGTACTCGCCGGAGCATGTGGCGCGCATCGGCGTTGTCTGCTGCATGCTCCACAACCTGGCCATCCGACGCACCCAGCCAATACCAGCCGACCCTCAAGGTCCAGCAGAGCAGGCGGACGAGGAGGAGGAGGAGGAGGAGGAGGAGCATGCGGACGAGGAGGATCAGGAGGAGGAGGAGTAGGAGGAAGATGGGAGGGCTCCAGAAACTGGAAGGGCCATTCGTCAGAGGCTCATAAGGACTCGGTTCTAGGCCCCTCGGACGGAATGCTGGCTGTGATTCGAACAGCGCCCTTCAGTTCGCAGTAAGCCTATGAAGGTCACCATGATTGTAAATAGTCCACAGCTCCATTGTAAATAAAACATTTTCTTTATTTTCAAACAAGTGCTTCCTTCCAGCATGACAACGTAATGGTAACAGAAATCATAACTAACAAACTAACAGATAACTGTCTGACAACCCGGCGAGACTAACCAAAACATAACAAACAAACACAGCAGGTGTGGATGGCCTTCCTTTCGAAAAAGACACGTCTTAGCACCTCCCTCTACTGTTGACCCCTTGATGGAGACCGACTCCTCTTACGAGGTCGGCCCCTTCCCTCCCTGCAGCTCCTCCGTAATTGGACCCCAGTGGCTGCGTCAAGGCTGGGGGATGCCTGCTGAGTGTCTGGAAGCGCTGAAGCCCCTGAGGGATGGCCTGGACGACCTCTGGGCTTGGAGGGCCCGCAAGCTGGCTGCTCCAACTGGGCATGTCTGGAAGCAGTCTGCCGTGCAGGTGGTGGCAGCTGTACTGCTGACGTTCCAGCGGTGGCATCAGGAATGCTCACATGCAGAGAGTGGACACCTGCACTGTGGTCGGCCGACGCACTGGCACTCTGATGGGGCCGCACCGGATCATCCGCCACAACCGACTGCTCCACAGATTCATGGCCTGCTGTGGTGCTGCAAGGGCCTGGGGTGATCCTGCCTGATGCAGCTAGGGTGGCAGCAGTGAGTGTTCGCGTGGCCTCAATTTGCGTGTGGACGATACCAGCAAGTGACTGCGTGGCAGCAGTGAGGACCTGCGTGGGAGGTGCCAGTGCTTGGGAAAAGCCATGAACAGTCCTTTCCACTGCTTCAGACAAGGCCGGAACAGTCCTTTCCACTGCTTCGGACAAGGCCGGAACAGTCCTTTCCACTGCTTCGGACAAGGCCGGAGCAGTCCTTTCCACTGCTTCGGACAAGGCCGGAACAGTCCTTTCCACTGCTTCGGACAAGGCCGGAACAGTCCTTTCCACTGCTTCGGACAAGGCCGGAGCAGTCCTTTCCACTGCTTCGGACAAGGCCGGAACAGTCCTTTCCACTGCTTCGGACAAGGCCGGAACAGTCCTTTCCACTGCTTCGGACAAGGCCGGAACAGTCCTTTCCACTGCTTCGGACAAGGCCGGAACAGTCCTTTCCACTGCTTCGGACAAGGCCGGAACAGTCCTTTCCACTGCTTCGGACAAGGCCGGAGCAGTCCTTTCCACTGCTTCGGACAAGGCCGGAACAGTCCTTTCCACTGCTTCGGACAAGGCCGGAACAGTCCTTTCCACTGCTTCGGACAAGGCCGGAACAGTCCTTTCCACTGCTTCGGACAAGGCCGGAACAGTCCTTTCCACTGCTTCGGACAAGGCCGGAACAGTCCTTTCCACTGCTTCGGACAAGGCCGGAACAGTCCTTTCCACTGCTTCGGACAAGGCCGGAACAGTCCTTTCCACTGCTTCGGACAAGGCCGGAGCAGTCCTTTCCACTGCTTCGGACAAGGCTGGAACAGTCCTTTCCACTACCTCGGACAAGCCCTGGACAGACCTCTCCATTGCTGCCCCAAAGCCCTGGACAGACCTTTCCATTGCTACCCCGAAGCCCTGGACAGTCCCTTCCATTGCTGCCCCAAAGTCAAGCACACTCTTTGCCAGTGTGTCGATCGACTCAGGCGTCCTCCCCACTGCAGCCATAAGCTCAGTGTGCCTGAGCCGGGCCTGGGCGCTCATATCGGCAAGGCAACGCACCTCCTCTGCACTCTGTGCAGCAGTCATCGTGGCCTGCCTCGCCCTCCGGGGAGACGGCCCCCGAGCTTCCCTACCCCCCTCGCATTGCCGCAGGCCGCTGGTTCCTGCAACTGGCTCCTCATCAGAGCGCTCCCCCCCCCTCCCCTCTAGGGAACTACTATCCCCAGTCTCCAGATGCGTTGGCTCCCCTGAGGCTGGCACGGATGGTCCGGCTTCCTCCTGATCGTCGCCTCCGGAGGCACTGGCACTGGCAGCGTGAGAGGCCGGCTCCCGAGCTGGTGATGCAGCATCTGAAAGCAGGGAGGTTGAAGAGTGGCTTTAGCAAAAGGACAGCTTGGCAGCAAGGGATGCAAGAGTGCGGCAATGCTATGACATAGGTCCACAGTGAGAAAGCATGCTGGCGGGGGAAACAAGTGGAAGGAGACAGCTGTAAAAGGTGAGAACCTTACCATCGCTATGGACAATGGGGTCGGCAGCTGCAGTGGTGACAGGACCACTCAGACGTCCTCCAACAATCTGGTGGACTCTCTCCTCGAGATCCGTCAGAGTCTGCAGTTGAGGAGGACCTCCTCCGGTGCGAAGCTGGTCCTTGCGGATCTTCGCCAGCTTGGCCTGCAGGGGAAAGGACGGGCAGTGATGTTACATGATGCCCTGAGTTATCATCTCATGCCCCCCATGGTGGAACAGCCCTCACATGATGCCCTGAGTTATTATCTCATGCCCCCCATGGTGGAACAGCCCTCACATGATGCCCTGAGTTAAATGTGCATGTGTGTAACCAGATAGGGCCATGGGTGCTTGCTGACAGATGGCCATTGGGGCATAGCGCACCCTGTAGCCATAAAGTCAGGTGCGAATGGAGGGATGCATAAGTTTACATAAACAACACTCACCCTCACGACCCAAGTGAGGTCGTTGAATTTCTTCCTGCACTGCACAGGGCTCCTGGTCGCCATGCTGCTGGAGTTGACCCTCTGAGAAACATCCCTCCAAGCTTGTCGGTAGTCCTTATGATTAGGCCTCCTGCCATTGTCGGGGTAGAGGACATCTCGCCGGCGCTCCACTGCGGCCACCAATTCCTCCAGAGACTCAATGGTGAAGCGCTCTGCTCTCTGCCTCACCCTCTCCATCTGCTCCAAGTTTTTTGCGCCAGAGAAGGGCCTGCGCCGATTTGCAGGCCTACAAGGTGCAGAGTGTGGATGCTGGAGCTACCTGACCCACCCCTTTAAGAGCTGGCCGACGCCTGGAAGGCTCGTGGTCATCGGTGATTGATAGCACCTGCGCTGCGCCCGCCCGCCCCGACATTGGGTTGTGCTGGCATGTTAGCGCCTTAGGAGCCCCATGTAACGCCTGAAGTCGTGCCTCAATCACCTTTGGGGTGCTGCAACCCAATATCGCACGAGGTGGCGATAAGTTGCGTCTGGCTATAAAATTTTCGCTGCGCCAATTCTAACGCCCCAAGCGGGGCTATACCCAATTTCTAGGCCATAGAGTTATACAGCACAGAAAGAGGCCCTTCGGCACATCGTGTCCGCGGCGGCCATCAAGCCCTGTCTATTCTAATCCCATTTTCCAGCACTTGGTCCGTAGCCTTGTATGCTATGGTGTTTCAAGTGCTCATTAAATGCTTCTTGAATGTTGTGAGGGTTCCTGCCTCTACCAGCTTTTCAGGCAGTGAGTTCCAGATCCCAACCACCCTCTGGGTGAAAAAAGTTTTTCCTCAAATCCCCTCTAAACCTCTTGCCTCTTACCTTGAAACTATGTCCTCTGGTTATTGACCCCTCTACTAAGGGGAAACTTTCCTTTCTATCTACCCTATCTATGCCCCTCATAATTTTGTACGCCTCAATCAGGTCTCCCCTCAGCCTTCTCTGCTGCAAGGAAAACAACCCCAGCCTGTTCAGTCTCTCCTCATAGCAGAAGCGCTCTAGCCCAGGTAACATCCTGGTGAATCTCCTCTGCACCCTCTCCAATGCAATCACATACTTCCTATAGTGTGGTGACCAGAACTGCACACAGTGTTCCAACTGTGGCCTAACTAGCATTTTGTACAGCTCCATCATAACCTCCCTGCTTTTATATTCTATGCCTCGGCTAATGAAGGCAAGTATCCCATATGCCTTTTTAACCACCTTATCTACCTGTCCTGCTGCCTTCAGGGATCTATGTACATGCACACCAAGGTCCCTCTGATCCTCTGTCCTTCCTAGGGTCCTACCATTCATTGTGTGTTCCCTTGCCTTGTTAATCCTCCCAAAATGCATCACCTCACACTTTTCAGGGTTAAATTCCATTTGCCACTGTTCTGCCCATCTGACCAACCCGTCTATATCGTCCTGTAGCCTGTGGCTTCCCTCCTCGCTATTTACCACTCCACCAATTTTCGTGTCATCTGCGAACTTATTGATCATACCTCCTACATTCATATCTAAATCATTAATGTACACTACAAACAGCAAAGGACCCAGCACCGATCCCTGCAGTACACCACTGGACACAGGCTTCCAGTCACAAAAGCAACCTTCGACCATCACCCTCTGCCTCCTCCCACTAAGCCAATTTTGGATCCAATGTGCCAAATTGCCCTGGAGGGCTCTTACTTTCTTGACCAGTCTCCAATGTGGGACTTTGTCAAAAGCCTTACTGAAGTCCATGTAGACTACATCAACTGCACTACCCTCATCCACACACCTAGTCAACCTCGAAAAATTCAATCAAATTGGTTATACATGATCTCCCCCTGACAAAGCCATGCTGACTATCGTTGATTAATCCTTGCCTCTCCAAGTGGAGACTAATTCTGTCCCTCAGAGTTTTTTCCAATAATTTCCCTACCACTGATGTTTGGCTCACTGGCCTGTAATTCCCTGGTTTATCCCTACTACCCTTCTTGAATAATGGTGCTACTTTAGCTGTCCTCTCCTGTGGCCAGAGATGTTCTGAAAATTTGTGTCAGAGCCCCTGCAATCTCCTCCCTTGCCTCACACAGCAGCCTGGGATACATCTGGAAAAGCACTTACCTGCTGGATCCTGCAGCTCCCGACTCCCTTTAGCTGCCGGGTTTCCTGTGCCTTGGGAAACCTGGCTGACCAGCTCTGAATTTAAATAGCTGCCAAAATCTGAGGAACAGAACCTCATTTAAATATTATAATGACAGACCCGCCTCTCCAGAGTGGGTTATTTGGACACCCTTTAATCCACCGCAGTTAAACCGGAAGAAGGTGCGTTCACGGCGAGTTGCGGTTGAGTTTCCCATTTTTAGCAATTTAACCCCTCCCCCCTCCAAAAGTGAGCAAGGTTTTTTCCTGTGAATATTCTGAAGGGCAATCAAGGTGGCAGATAATGGAGGTTCCACTGTGTTTGTGTTTCATCAACATAAAATCTCTAATACGGAAAGGGGGAAAAATCCAAAACCACGTCACCCTAGATCGGTATCTGCTTGGAGAATACAAACAAAGGGCCTTAGTTTCCTCCATTGGTCATTATTTTGCAACAAGTAGAGATAAGTGAATGGATCAGCAAGATAGGTAGAAGTAGCTAATGGAGATTTTGTCCATTGTCATCACTAGTCTGAGCCGTTCTTCCAACAGTATAAAATGTTCATGAAATTTAGACCATTCCCTAGAACAAATTGCTTCTGAGGGCCTGTTTGGCACTGCTGTGATGTGATGTTTCAATGTGGGTGGTCCTTTGGTGTGGGTGGCTTTTAGAGTGGAAGTAGGTGTTTGGTGATTTTGTGCTGGTAGTGTTCTGCTGTGGTGTTTTGGTGCGAGTGGTATTATATTCTGCTTGAATATTATGCACATTTCCTCCTCCTAAATGCTACCCCTAGCTCATAAACCAGTGGTGCCGATTGACAGCTGAGGGAGCTAGCTGGCTGGCTGCCAGCCCCTGTCGTTAACTTTGATGTGCCTGCGTCAGTACCAGGAGTAGCCTGTGCTGCAGTCACTAGGGGCTCATTGCTTTCTGAAGCAGTCCGTTCCACCCGTTGTTTGCTACATGGAGGCCAGGCCTGCCACTTACGTGGAGGCCACTGATTTGCTCCCGGCTTCTCTATCTGTTCACCTCCTGATGAGACACACTGACCTTTGTGAGCAGTGGCTCAGATCGAGGAATCCATCCCTAATGATTGTTGGTACGAATTGTCCAGGCAATACAAGAATTATCACCATCCACAATAGTTTTCAAGTGTGATATTCTCAGCATGCCTACTGCTGTTAACGGACAATTCCTTTGCAACTATGAGCTCTCAAGCAACTTATATGCTAAATATATGGGCTGGCACTCCATTGCAGTACTGAGGGAGTGCCATCCTTTGGATGAGACATTAAACCGAGGCCCCATCTTCCCTCTCAGGTGGGCGTAAAAGATCTCATCGAACTATTTCAAAGAAGAGCAGAGGTGTTCTCCCCATTTCCTGGCCAACATTAATCCTTCAACATAACATAAAAGTAAAAGATTATCTAGTGACCACCAGACAGAGAAGGAGGGCCAGACAGGTAGGGCAGGAATCCCCAGAGGGCACCTCGCTCGCTAACCGGTTCACAGCTCTGGAAACTGGTGGGGGTGATGGTTCCTCTGGGAAGAGCAGCCAGAGCCAAGGCCATGGCACCACGGGTGGCTCAGCTGCACGGGGTGGGAGGGAGGAAGAAGAATGGAACAGCAATAGTGATAGGGGATTCATTAGTTAGCGGAACAGATAGGCGTTTCTGTGGATGCAGGCATGACTCCAGGATGGTATGTTGCCTCCCTGGTGCTAGGGACAAGGATGTCACTGAGTGGCTGCAAGACACTCTGAGACGGGAGGGTGATCAGTCAGAGGTCATTGTCCATATCGGTACCAACGACATAGGCAGACAGAGGGAGGAGGTCCTGCAGGCAAATGATAGGGAGCTAGGAAAGAGTTCAAAAAGCAGGACCTCAAAGGTAGTAATCTTCAGATCACTCCCGGTGCCACGTGCTAGTGAGTACAGGAATAGGAGGATAGAACAGATGAATGCATGGCTGGAGAGATGGTGCAGGAGGGAGGGCTTTAGATTCCTGAGTCATTGGAACCGTTTCTGGGGAATGTGGGACCTGTACAAGCCGGATAGGTTACACCTCAACAGAGCCGGGACAATTATTCTCACGGGGAGGTTTGCTAGTGCTGTTGGGGAGGATTTAAACTAGCTTGGCAGGGGGGTGGACACCAGCATATATGAGTAGAAAAGAGGAATAAGGTGCTTAAAAGAGTGAGTATTTTGGATAGTAGTAGAGAAGAAAGTAGTACTAAAGGCAGAAGTAGTACCATATTCGATAGGAGCAGACTAAGAAAGACTATGAAAAATTCAAAAATGTGTTTAGAATGCATGTACGTAAACGCACAAAGTGTGGTGAATAAGGTTGGTGAGCTACAAGCACAATTAGCGGCATGGCAATAACGGAAATGTGGCTTAAAAAAAGTGAGGACTGGGCACTTAATATTCAAGGGTACAAGGTGTTCAGAAAAGATAGGGAAAGAAAAAAGGGAGGTGGGGTGGCAGTGCTGATTAAGGAAGACATTGTAACATAGAAACATAGAAGATGGCATAGTGGTTAGCACTGTTGCCTCACAGCACCAGGGACCCAGGTTCGAATCCGGCCTCGGGCGACTGTCTGTGTGGAGTTTGCGCATTCTCCCCGTGTTTGCGTGGGTTTCCTCCGGGTGCTCCGGTTTCCTCCCACAGTCCAAAGATGTGCGGGTTAGGTTGATTGGCTATGATAAATTGACCCTTAGTGTTAGGGGGGATTAAATACGTGGGGTTACGGGGATAGGGTGGGATATGTGTTGGTGTAGGGGTTACGGGGATCGGGTGGGATATGAGTCGGTGCAGGCTCGATTGGCCGAAATGGCCTCTATCTGCACTGTGGGGTTTCTGTGACTTTCTGTGACTGTGATAGGAGCAGGAGTAGGCCATTCGGCCCCTCGAGCCTGCTCCGCCATTCAAATAGATCATGGCTGATCATCCAAATTCAGTACCCTGTCCCTGATTTCTACCCATATCCCTTGATCGCTTTAGCCTTAAGAAATATATCCAACTCCTTCTTGAATATATTTAATGAATTGGACTCTACTGCCTTCTGTGGTAGAGAATTCCACAGGTTCACCACTCTCTGGGTGAAGAAATTCCTCCTCATTTGTGTCCTAAATGGCTTACCCCTTATCCTTAGACTGTGACCACTGATTCTGGACTCCCCGACCATCGGGAACATCCTTCCTGCATCTAGTCTGTCCAGTCCTGTCAGAATTTTATAAGTTTCAATGAGATCTCCTCTCATTCTTCTAAACTGCAGCGAGTATAAGCACAATCGACCCAATCTCTCCTCATACGTCATTCCTGCCATCCCAGGTATCAGCCTGGTGAATCTTCGCTGAACTCCGTCTATGGCAAGAACATCCTTCCTCAGATAAGGTGACCAAAACTGCGCACAATACTCAAGATGTGGTCTCACCAAGGCCCTGTACAACTGTAGCAAGACACCCTTGTTCCTGTACTCAAACCCTCTCGCTACGAAGGTCAGCATACCATTTGCCTTCTTAACCGTCTGCTGCACCTGCATGCTTACCTTCAGCAACTGGTGCACAAGGACACCCAGGTCTCGTTGCACTTCCCCTTCTCCTAATCTATTGCCACTCAGATAATAACCTGCCTTCCTGTTTTTGACACCAAAGTGGATAACCTCGCATTTATCCACATTATATTGCATCTGCCATGCTTCTGCCCAATCACCCAACCTGTCCAAATCGTACTGGAGTTTCTCGGCATCCTCCTTAAAACACACACGCCCACCCAGCTTTATGTCGTCTGCAAACTTGGAGATATTACATCTAGTTCCCTCGTCTAGATCATTAATATATATTGTGAATAGCTGGGGTCCAAGAACCGATCCCTGCGTTACCCCACTAGTCACTGCCTGCCACTCAGAAAAAGACCCGTTTAGTCCAACTCTTTGCTTTCTGTCTGCCAACCAATTCTCTATCCAAGTCAATACCTTGCCCCAATCCCATGTGCCTTAACTTTACATGCTAATCTCTTATGCGGGACCTTATCAAAAGCCTTTTGAAAGTCTAAATATACCACCTCCACTGGTTCTCCCTTATCTATTTTACCAGTTACATCCTCAAAAAATTCCAGTAGATTAGTCAAGCATGATTTACCTTTTGTAAATCCATGTTGACTTTGTCCGATCCTGTCACTGTTTTCCAAGTGCTCTGCTATTACATCTTTTAGAACAGACTCTAGCATTTTCCCCACTACCAATGTCAGGCTTACCGGTCTGTAATTTCCCGTTTTCTCTCTACCACCTTTTTTGAATAGTGGGGTAACATTAGCTACCCTCCAATCCATGGGTACTGTTCCAGATTCCATCGAATGTTGGAAGATGATCAGCAATGCATCTACTATTTCTAGGGCCACTTCCTTAAATACCCTAGGATGTAGATTATCAGGCCCTGGGGATTTATCGGCCTTCAATCCCGTCAATTTCCCCAACACCATTTCCCTACAACAACTGATTTCTTTCAGTTCCTCCCTTTCATCAGACCCTATGTTCCCCGACATCTCTGGGAGGTTATTTGTGTCCTCCTTTGTGAAGACAGAACCAAAATATGTATTTAATTGGTCTGCCATTTCTTTGGTCCCCATTATAAATTCCCCTGATTCTGACTGCAAGGGACCTACACTTGACTTCACCAATCTTTTTCTCTTCACATATCTATAAAAGCCTTTACAGTCAGTTTTTATGTTCCCTGAAAGCTTACTCTCATACTCTATTTTCCCCTTCTTTATTAACCCCTTTGTCCTCCTTTGTTGAATCCTAAACTGCTCCCAATCCTTAGGTTTATTGCTTTTTCTGGACAATTTATATATCCTCGCCTTGGATCTTATGCTATCCCTAATTTCCCTTGTTAGCCACGGTTGAGTCACCTTTTTGTTTTATTTTTATGCCAAACTGGGATGAACAAATTCTGTAGTTCATCCATGCGGTCTTTGAATGTTTGCCATTGCCTATCCACCGTCAACCCTTTGAGTGACATTCCCCAATCAATCCTACCCAACTCATGCCTCATACCATCGTAGTTTCCTTTATTTAAATTCAGGACCCTTGTCTCTGAGTGAACTACTTCACTCTCCATCTTAATGAAGAATTCTATCATATTATGATCGCTCCGACCCAAAGGGGCTGATACAACAAGATTCCAATTAATCCTTTCTCATAGTACCCAGTCTAAGATGCCCTGATCTCTAGTTGGTTCCTTGACATATTGGTCCAGGAAACCATCCTGTAAACACTCCAGGAATTCCTCCTCCACAGTATTGTTACTAATTTGGTTAGCCCAATCTATATGTAGATTAAAGTCACCCATGATAACTGTTGTGCCCTTATTGCACGCTTCTCTTATTTCACTTTTAATGCCATCCCCAACCTCCGCATTACTGTTTGGAGGTCTATATACCACTCACACTAACGTTTTCTGCTCCTTGGTATTTCTCAGTTCTACCCATACAGATTCCACATCATCAGAGCTAATATCCTTCCTTAGAATTGTGTTAATCCCCTCTTTAACCAGCAATGCTACCCCGCCTCCCTTTTCTTTTTGCCTATCTTTCCTGAATATTGAATACCCCTGGATGTTGAGTTCCCAGCCTTGGCCACCCTGGAGCCATGTTTCCGTAATCCCAATCAAATCATATTCGTTTACCTCTATTTGCACAGCTAATTCATCCACCTTATTACGAGTGTTCCTCGCATTAAGACACAAAGCCTTCAGGCTTGTTTTTTTAACGCTCTTATACCTATTAGAATTATTATTTACTGTGGCCATGTTTGATTTAAACCATTGATTTCTCTGACTGCCACTTTTGTTTTTTTCCTTCCTATCTTTTGCTTTTATCCTTTTTTCCCTTTCCTCTGTCTCCCTGCTCAGGTTCCCAACCCCCTGCCATTTTAGTTTAAAGCCTCCCCCAGAGCACTAGCAAACACTCCCCCTAGAACATTGGTCCTGGCCCTGCCCAGGTGCAAACCATCCGTTTTGTACTGGTCCCACCTCCCCCAGAACCAGTTCCAATGTCCCAGGAATTTGAATCCCTCCCCCTTGCACCATTCCTCTAGCCACGTATTCATCTGAAATATCCTTCTATTTCCACTCTGACTAGCACATGGCACTGGTAGCAATCCTGAGATTACTACCTTTGAGGTCCTATTTTATAATTTACCTCCTAACACCCTATATTCAGCTTTTAGGACCTCATCCCGTTTTTTACCTATATCATTGGTACCTATATGCACCATGACAACTGGCTGTTCACCCTCCCTTTCCAAGATGTTCTGCAGCCGCTCTGAGACATCCTTGACCCTTGCACCAGGGAGGCAACACACCATCCTGGAGTCTCGTTTGCGGCCGCAGAAATGCCTATCTATTCCCCTTACAATAGAATCCCCTATTACTATAGCTCTACCCCTCTTTTTCTTCCCGTCCTGTGCAGCAGAACCACCCCTGGTGCCAGGAAGTTGGCTGCTGCTGCTTTCCCCTGATAAACCTCAACTGTATTCAAAGTAGTGTTGGAAATGGAGGATGTTCTTTAGGGGACAAGGACAGAATCCATTTGGTTAGAGTTGAGGAGCAAAAAGGGTATGATCACGCTACTGGGGGTATTCTATAGGCCTCCAAATAGTGAGAGGGAGGTAGAGGAGTAAATCTGCAGGGAAATCTCAGATATGCAAGAGCTATAGAGTGGTGATATTGGGGGACTTTGATAAGCCCAATTTCGATTAGGATAACGCTAGGGTAAAGGGAAAGGAGGGGGAGGAATTTCTAAAACGTGTTCAGGAGAATTTCCTTGACCAGTATGTTCTTGGCCCAACTAGGAAGGAGGCATTGCTGGATCTGGTGCTGGGGAATGAGGTGGACCAGGTCGACCAAGTGTTTGTGGGAGAACACTTGGGTACGAGTGATCATCGTATCATAAGATTTAGATTAGCAATGGATAGGAGCAAGGAACAATCTAGAATGGAACTTCTGAACTGAAATAGGGCTAACTTCAATGGGATGCAAAAGGATCTAGCCAGGGTAAAATGGAACCAAAGACTGACGAGAAAATCTGTAACGGAACAATGGGTGATCTTTAAGGAGGATATGTTCCAAGTACAGGTTAGGTACATTCCAACAGGGAAGGGTAAGGGAATCAAAGCAAGGGCTCCTTGGATGATGAGGGAGATAGAGAAGATGAGGCCTATTAGGGACAAAGAAAGTGATATATGCTTAGAGGCGCAGGGCAAGGCTCAATGATTACTTTGTATCGGTGTTTACTAAGGAGGTGGAGCTGGCAAAATTCAGTAGAAATGGAAAAGGTAGAAGCAATGGAAAGGGTGAACATTGATAGACAGGATGGACGAGAAAGGCTGGGTATGCTTAGAGTGGATAAGTCAACTGGTCCAGATGGCTTGCATCCCAGGTTGCAAAGGGAATTGGGGGAGGAGGTAACGGAAGGGTTTGCCATAATTTTCCAATCTTCCCTAGAGACAGGGAAGGTGCCTGAGGATTGGAAAGTGGCAAATGTGACACCATTGTTCAAGAAAGGGTATAAGGACAATCCTAGTAACTACAGGCCCGTCAGTTTAACATCAGTGGTGGGTAAAGTTTTAGAAACAATAATCAAGGAAAGAATTAATGGGCACTTGGAGAGGTTTAAACGAATTAAGGAGAGCCAACATGGATTTGTAAAAGGCAGATCGTGTTTGACTAATCTAATTGAATTTTTTGATGAAGCAATAGGGAGGATCGATGAAGGGAATGCAATGGATGTTGTCTACATGGATTTTCGGAAGGCGTTTGACAAAGTACCACATAGAAGGCTGGTTACCAAAATTGAGGCTCGTGGAATAGGTGGGTCAGTGGCAGCTTGGATAAGGAATTGGCTTAAGGACAGTAAACAGCGAGTTGTGGTAAATGGCTGTTTTTCAGACTGGAGGATGGTAGACAATGGTATTCCCCAAGGGTCAGTGCTGGGGGAACTGCTTTTTTGATATATATAAATGACCTGGATATTGGAATACAGAGTAGAATTTCTAATTTGCCGATGACACCAAATTTGGGGGTATGGCAAACAGTGATGATGATACCAATCGACTGCAACAGGACATAGAAAGGCGAGCAGAATGGGCAGGCAAGTGACAGATGGAATTTAATACAGAGAAGTGTGAGGTGATGCAGTTTAGCAGAAGGAACCGGGAGAGGCAATATACACTTAATGGCACAGTTTTAAAGAGTGTGCAGGGACAGAGGGACCTAGGAGTTAATATGCATAGGTCCCTGAAGGTGGCAGGACATATTAAGAGAGTGGTTAACAAAGCATATGGGATCTTGGGCTTCATAAATAGAGGTATTGAGTACAGAAGTAGAGAAGTTATGCTGAACCTTTATAAAGCGCTGGTTAGGCCACAACTGGGGTATTGTGTCCAGTTCTGGTCACCACACTTTAGGAAAGATGTGAAGGCCCTTGAGAGGGTGCAGAGGAGATTTACCAGAATGGTTCCAGGGATGGGGGATCTTAGCTTCAAGGACAGGTTGGAGGAGCTGGATTTGTTTTCATTAGAGCAAAGGACGTTGAGGTTGATTTGATAGAGGTGTACAAAATTATGATGGGTTTGGATAGGCTAGACGGGGAAAGGCTGTTCCCACTAGTTGATGCACAAGGACTAGGGGACACAGATTTAAGGTTTTGGGCAAGAGATACAAGGGGGATGTGAGGAAAAACGTTTTTATGCAGCGAGTGGTGAGGACCTCAAACTCGCTGCTGACGGAAGTGGTGGAAGCGGAGACACTCAATGTTTTCAAGGGGAGACTGGATAGGCACTTGAGGGAAATAAACTTGCAGGGCTACGGGGATAGAGCGGAGGAATAGGACTGACTGGATTGCTCTGTGGAGAGCTGATGCGGACTCGATGGGCAGAATGGCCTCCTTCCGTGCCATTATGACTCTATGGGGGCTAAATTCAGTTGATTTGCGCATCACGTTAGTGCCCTAATGTGAGGTGCAATCGACTGCAACAGGACATAGAAAGGCTAGCAGAATGGGCAGACAAGTGGCAGATGGAATTTAATACAGAGAAGTAAGAGGTGATGCATTTTGGCAGAAGGAACAGGGAGAGGCAATATACATTTATTGGCAGTTTTAAAGACTGTGCAGGGACAGAGGGACCTGGGAGTTAATATGCCCTAAGACGGCACAAACGGGGTGCAAATCAACTAGCGCATGGGCGCGATGCAGCTAACGCCTCCTGTGAAATTCAGTGGGAGGTTAGCGGCGGCCAGGCTGTCATATTGGGTGGTGCCCCCCGATTTACCGCTGGACGCCATGTCCGCCGGGGTCAGGGGGGTGCCTACCTGCGGCTGGGGTGGTGCTAGTTAAAGGGGAGGTGGCGGGCAGCCATTTTTGTTGCTGGCCGCCTGCCAGCACCTGCCCCCGTTGCTATCCCTGGCCCCCGTGCAGCCCCCCCTGTGGGGTACTGGCTGCTCTCCATGAGCCCGGCACTTGAGTGCCGGGCTCGTTTGCCGACACTTCCGATCTCTGGTTGCCCAGCTGGGCACCGGGATGCGCTGCACCAGGCCCCTCCCCTTTAATAAGGGGAGGAAGGCCAGCAGTAACTCGACACATAGCGCCGCGCTATTGGCTCGCAGTGCCCCAAGAGGGACAGGGGGCGTTTCCAGTAGTGCCCCTCCTCCTTCTTGGAGTGCTACCTGGGAAAATCAGCCACGGGGGTGCTAACTTTTTTGGGGCGCTAAAATTAGCACCCCGGCGAAAGGGGGCGCTACCCAATTTTTACCCCTATGACTTTGACTGTATGACTATCTGGTCATTTGTTTCATTGCTGTTTATGGGACTTTGCTGTGTGCAAATTGGCTGCCATGTTTCCTACATTATACAGTGGCTGCATTTCAAAGTACATCATTGGCTGTAAAGCACTTTGGGACTTCCTGAGGTCATGAAAGGTGCTGTATAAAGGCAAGTTCTTTCTTTCTAAAGCTGAGAATGGAGTGTAAAGCCAGCACATTTGCAGTTTCACTCTCCAGCACAGGAGGCGCTGCTGTGCAACAGGTCAGGGTTGAGTAATGCAGGAAGTAAGGTTAGATTGACATCATACAAGTTTTATCTATGTGGCGGGGGGCTGGTGAGGGAACAATTTCAGAGTTTGGAAGTTTTAATAAAGATTATTCACTTCTCTCAGGTGAGTAGACCAGTAGAATACAGGATGGCACACACTGCACATGTTTAATCATTTGGAATGAACTCGATGAGGCCAATAACTTCTCACACTCTATGATTTATTTTCTTCCAGTCAGGACAATGTAGAATGAATAAGTTGTAGTATCTGTGTGCATCCTTTACAGAGACTAAATTTACTGTGACGTTGCTTACAGTTAGTTTGATTGTGAAGTTTAGCCTATCTCTGGAACCACTGTCCAGGCACTTCCTGTGCAGAAGTGGTGTAATGAGGCAGATGCTGAGCTCAATTAGAAGCTAATTATCATTGCTATTGGTCGTTTCTGTAGACTGGCAGCTATTTCTTGGAGAGAGGCCAGATTATCTCAAGGTCAGAAACGCCAGCAGGAAATGACTGGCTTGCTTTTTATACATATCATTTTATAAACTTTTTTTTAAAGAATATTCAGTCGTGATTTGTGGTGTTTTAAGCAATGTCTGAAACATGACGACGCAACTCAAAAATTAAAAATAAAGGAACCACACAGAGTGTGTGAGCAGAGCTTGTATGTTTTCCATATAGAGTTTATAATTGGTTTTAATTGTTCTTTTTTAAAATTCATTTATGGGATGTGGGTGTCGCTGGCAAGGCCAGCATTTATTGCCCATCCCTAATTGCCCTTGAGAAGGTGGTGGTGTGCCACCTTCTTGAACCGCTGCAGTCCGTGGTGAAGGTACTCCCACAGTGCTGTTAGGTAGGGAGTTCCAGGATTTTGACCCAGCGACGATGAAGGAACAGCGATATACTTCCAAGTCAGGATGGTGTGTGACTTGGAGGGGAACTTGGAAGTGATGCTGTTCCCATGCGCCTGCTACCCTTGTCCTTCTAGGTGGAAGAGGTCGCGGATTTGGGAGGTGCTGCCGAAGAAGCCTTGGTGAGTTGCTGCAGTGAATCTTGTAGATGGTACACACTGCAGCCACGATACGCCGGTGGTGGAAGGAGTGAATGTTTAAGGTAGAGGATGGGGTGCCAATCAAGCGGGCTGCTTTGTCCTGGATGAGCTTCTTGAGTGTTGTTGGAGCTACACTCATCCAGGCAAGTTGAGAGTATTCCATCACACTCCTTACTTCTGCCTTGAGATGGGATGGTGGAAAGGCTTTGGGGACTCAGGTGATGAGACACTTGCCGCAGAATACCTAGCCTCTGACCTGCTCTTGTTACCACAGTATTTATGTGGCTGGTCCAGTTAAGATTCTGGTCAATGGTGACCCCCAGGATGTTGATGGTGGGGAATTCTGTGATGTTAATGCCGTTGAATGTCATGGGGAGGTGGTTAGACTCTCGCTTGTTGGAGATAGTCATTGCCTGGCTCATCTGTGGCGCAAATATTACCTGCCACTTATCAGCCCAAGCCTGAACGTCGTCCAGGTCTTCTTGCATGCGAGCATGGAGTGCTTCATTATCTGAGGAGTTGTGAATGGCACTGAACATTGTGCAGTCATCAGCGAACATCCCCATTTCTGACCTTATGTTGGAGGGTAGGTCATTGATGAAGGCGCTGAAGATGGTTGGGCCTGGGACACTGCCCTGAGGAACTCCTGCAGCGATGTCCTGGGGCTGTGAAGGTTGACCTTCAACCACCACAACATTTAATTGTTCTACCTGCATTATATCCAAAGTATGTTGATTACTGATCTGATAGATGGATAGGAAATGACGATCTCATAATGCAACATTATCAACATGTTAAACACCACAGAATTTGCATCTCACCAACCAAAAAAAGTAACAATTTGGGAGCCCTCAGCTGTGATCGGTAGCATTTAGACAAGCATGATTCCATTAAGGCTTATTTCAATGAAAAGGCAGAGAGAATTAACATTATAAAAAACCTCTTAGAGCTCCCTGATGCCACAGTTAGTTGATATACCGCGCCCCCTGCCCCCCCCCCCCGCACACACACACATACCTAGAAAGTTGCAGGTTTGGTCCCCCATTTGTGTTGAGTTCGTTGACCTGAGCAATGATGGCATTAATAGGCACTGCAAAGTGGCACCGTCTCCATGACCGGGATCAAAAAAGTAAAATAAATAAGCCAGGGTTCTCAATATTGATTGCTATCTAGTGAGCTTAGCTGGAACATGCACGTGTGGATATTGAGTGAGGACTGCCTTCAGGAGAGATGGGGAGAATCCGGGGGTGGGGCAGGGAAGGAGAATCCGGGGAGGGGGTTGTCTTGTTTTACACACTTTGTATAAAAATAATAACTTGCAGGACAACGGCGTATTACAGTTTAACTCTTTTAATAAGCATTAGGTCTGTGATCTTACTCATGCAGCACCATGGGGAAAAGCATGGAGTTAGAACCCCTAGCCTGGGTCTTCAAAGCAATAGTAGTCCTTACAGATGCCTGCAGGCCAATGACAACTCAGCATGTGATCACATGTGAATATAATAGGTATTCCTTACAGATGCCTGCGGGCCAATGATAATTTAATACGCAAATGTTACATCCCCTTTCTTTTAAAAGAAAAATGTTCTGCATTACTTTTAAACCTTTCTTCTACATAATGTTCTCGGTAGCATAACATATAAGTAAACTCAACATTTAACTAGCACTGAAAACATCTCAACGTTTCAATAATGATGTACAGTTTTTTTTTAGGGCAGCGATCCACCTACACCCTTTGACAGTTCACAAGTCAAGGATAACTCTAGGCTTGACCTCTCATCCTGACCTTGTGTGGTATAGAACTGAGCATGCTCCTGAATCGGTCAACAATTCAGGTTCAGGTTTAGGTTCAGGAAAGTATGATGTGTTTTGTATATTACTCTGTTCATCACACTCTGTTGAACTGATCCTCTTGTCGGAATGACGGTGTTGTTCCTTGGTGTTCAGGAGGTGCCTGTGATTGCGGCGGTACACCTGTCCTTCTGGGGTGCGGACGTGATACGATCGCTCAGTGTCAGCTGGCTGGATGACGACTGCTGGCTTCCAGTAGTCTTGCTCCTGGATTCTGACGGATTCTCCATTGTGCAGCGGCGGCAGTAGTTTAGCTGACCTGTCATAGTATCTCTTTTGGTGTTGCTGTCTCTGTACACGTTTTGCATGCACTTGCTTGCAGCTGACGACCTCTGGCTGCAGCTGCTGGTTGGTGCTTGGAAGGATTAAGCGAAGTCTGCAGCTCATCAACAGCTGTGCTGGTGACTTGAAGTTGTCAACTGGAGTGTTGCGGTACTCAAGGAGACTGATGTAGGGGTCTCTTTTGTCAGCTTTGGCTTTGTCCATGAGTATTTTTGCAATCTGGACAGTTTTTTCAGCAAGGCCATTACTTTGAGGGTAATGTGGGCTTGATGTGACATGTGTGAAATCCCATGCCTTGGCAAATGACTCGAACTCTTTTGATTTGTATTGGGGGCCATTGTCTGAGTCTGAAGTCTCTACAATGCCATGCCTGGGAAAGGCTGCCTTTAGCTTCTGGATCACAGCTGCAGATGTGGTGCTGTGAAGCTTGTCCAGTTCAAAAAATCTGCTGTAGTAATCAACAGTCACTATGTTGTCCTCGTTGTTCCATGTGAACAGATCCGTTGCCGTGACCTGCCAGGGCCTGTCTGGGATACGGTGAGGTATCATGGGCTCTTTGACATTTGATGGGCAGTATTCTAGACAAATGGAACCTTTTCCGACAATGTCCTCAATGTGTTTGCACATTCCGGGCCAAAACATAATGTCACGTGCTCTTTGTTTGCATTTTTCCATGCCCATATGTCCAGCATGAATTTTTGTCAACATCTCTTCTCTGAGACTGGTAGCAATGATGATTTTCTCCCCTTTGAAGATGATTCCGTTGATTTGTGACAGTTCGTCTCTGTGGTTCCAGAATTCAGATATGCTCTGAGGGCATTTCCTCCTTTCCTCAGGCCATCCTTCATGTATGACTTTGCTCAGCAATGTGAGTTATGCATCTTTCTCTGTTCCTGCTCGGATCTCCTTCAGTTTTGAGTCACTCACAGGTAAGCTGTTGTACACCATGTGCACGTACACATCCATGCCTTCACTGAGGCTGCTGTCCTGGTAGCTAAGAGACTTTCTGGAGAGCGTGTCTGCGACAGGAATGTATTTGCCTGGACGGTGAATGATTGTGAAGTCGTACTTCTGTAGCTGAAAGTTCATTCTCTGTAGCCTTGGTGGGGCTGCGGCTAGTGGTTTCCTCATGATTGACTTGAGGGGCTTGTGGTGGGATTCCACAATGACTGGTCGGCCATAGACGTACTGGTGGAAACGCTTACATCCAAACAGAATTGCATATAGCTCTTTCTCGATTTGAGCATAGTTGATTTCACTGTCTGTGATAGATCTGGAAGCATGGCCGATGGGCTTTCCTTCTTGCAGTAATACTGTGACTAGTCCGTACTTTGACGCGTCCACTTGTAGTCTGAGCTCTTTGTTGGTGTCGAAGTAGGCAAGAACTGGTCCTGGTTCTCTGGTGATTAGGTCTTTCATTTTCTGAAATGCTGTGTCATGTTGTTTGTCCCACAGGAACTCATTGGCTTGTTTGAGCAACTGACACATGGGTGCGTTGATTTCGGAGAGGCTCGGGGCAAACTTGGCTAAGTAGTTAACCATGCCTCGTACTGTCTCTAGCTCTGCGTGGTTCTTCGGCGGCTCCATCTTCTTGATGGCGGAGATTTTCTCTGGATCCGGCTTAATGCCATCAGTTGAGAGGCGATGCCCAAAATAACTGATCTCGGTGGATCCGATTATGCTTTTCTCGGGGTTGAGCCGGATACCTTTCTCCCGTGATCTTTGTAGCATCGCACGAAGGTTCCTGTCATGTTCCTCTCTATTCCTGCCATAGATGAGGATGTCGTCTACGATTGCGAGTACTCCATCGAGGCCTTCATAGGTTTCGTCGATCTTCCGCTGGAATTCATCCTGAGCTGAGATAAGACCAAATGGTAAACGCAAAAATCGGTAGCGTGCAAATGGTGTGTTGAACATTGTTAACTTAGATGACTCTTCTGTGAGCTTGATAGTCCAGTATCCTGAACATGCGTCCATTACACTGAAGTAATGTGCTCCCACTAGCTTGGGTGTGATGTCATCTAGCATTGGTAGAGGGTAGTGAGGGCGTTTGGTAGCCTTGTTCAAATCTCTGGGGTCAAGACAGACTCTGAGCTTGCCTGTACGTGGTTTCTCAACCATTACTAATGCGTTGACCCACTCTGTCGGTTCTGTTTCCTGGATGATGATTTCTGTATTCTCCATGCTCTGTAGCTCCTCCGTCAGGTGACTACGTAGAGCAAGGGGTATCCTTCTCGGTGGGCAAACCACAGGGGTTGCTGCTGGGTCAAGTTGAATAGTGCATTCACCTGGGAATAGTCCAATTCCTTTGAAAACGTCAGCAAACTCCTCCATGACTGTCTGCTTCTCAACTGGTGCTGTCAATGATAGCACTAGCTTGACGAGGTCCACGTCTAAACATGCCTTTAGACCTAGCACTGGAGGTGCTCGAGTGTCAACAATATAAAAGTCCAACATCATGTCTCTTTCTTTGTACTTGCCTTTCATCACGCATGTGCCTTTTACAATGAGCTGCTCAGCCCCATAGCTGGTCAGTCTGCATGAGGTGGGTTGTAGCTCACACTCATCCTTCAAGCTGTGATACTCACTCAGAGGAATTACATTAACCTGAGCTCCAGTGTCTAGTTTAAACCTAAGCTCTGTGCCCTGTTTTCCTATCTCAATATTGGCAAAGGCTTGCTCAGTCTCTGAAATCTGTTTTTTCTGTGACACAGAATCAATAAACAGTTCCTCTGCATTTGGCTCTCTATCTGGCATTGGCTGTCACTCACTGTGTGTAGTGTTATTCCAAAACAGTCCTGCAAACTTTAGCAAAGTGGTTCCATTTACCACATTTAGCACATTGCCTTCCTTTGGCAGGGCATTGCTCCTTTTCCCCATGCATCTTGTTTCCACAATATCCACAGTTTTTGAAGCGTTTTATGTCTGTGTCGCTCATTTTTAGAACTCTCTCTGTTCTTTCTGTTCTGAAACATGCTCTCTGAGCGGTGTTCTTTGGTGTGTGTCTATTGACTGCTTGCACTGTCTGTTCATGCGAGTTGTTCGTGGTGCCGGTTATGGTTTTCAACTGTGCTTGGGCTATCTCGTGTGATCTAGCTATGTCCATAGCTTTGTCCAGTGTTAGCCCAGACCCAACATTCAAAAGTTTCTCTCTCACTTTAGCTGAATGTATTCCAAACACGATGCGGTCTTTGACCATCTCATCTTTATCTTCTGCATATTCACAGTCTTTTACCAGTAGTTTTAACTCAGTCACGAACTGTTCAAACGACTCACTAGCTCCTTGTACTTTCTCCTGAAACTTGTACCTAGCGAATATCGTATTTGTCTTGGGCATCACATATGATTCAAAAGGGTCAAAATAACTTTTCAGTACCTTTGCTTCATCCACGGTGAGAGACCATGTGTTAAAAATGTCTCTCCCTTTTTCTTCGATCCACAGGAGTAGGTAGCTGCATCTTTCTTCCTCCCCTTTGCTTTTCAATGGACCCAAGAGCATCAACTCCACGTGTTGCTTGAACTTGCGCCATTCTCTATGTAAGTTCAAAGATCCCCAATCGATTCGGGGCAAGGGAGCTCCAACGATGTCAATTTCAAATCCCTGTTCTGACACCATGTCTTGTTTTACACACTTTGTATAAAAATAATAACTTGCAGGACAACAGAGTATTACAGTTTAACTCTTTTAATAAGCATTAGGTCTGTGATCTTACTCATACAGCACCATGGGGAAAAGCATGGAGTTAGGGCCTCTAGTCTGGGTCTTCAAAACAATAGTAGTCCTTACAGATGCCTGCAGGCCAATGACAACTCAGCATGTGATCACATGTGAATATAATAGGTATTCCTTACAGATGCCTGCGGGCCAATGATAATTCAATTTGTAAATGTTACAGGGTAGATTCCGGGGAGAGGGAGAATCCGGGAGAGGGAGATTCCGGGGAGTGGGAGAATCTGGGGTGGCGGGTTGGGGGTGTGGTGGGGGGAGAGGTGAAGCCGGAGGTGAGATGAAGGGTAGGGGAAACAATCCCTTTTCAATCGTAACTTTGTCCTCTTTCTTAAAGTGCCATCAGCCAATTAAACATCCCCTTTTTGTTCTCTTCCTGTCTTGGTGAATTGCTGCAGTGATCGATAACTGGCACCTTCTCTCTTCTCATCATTTCTGGACCTCCCCCCGCCTCCCCACCCCTTACAACATTTTGTTCTAAAACAGAAATTTATGCCCTTTCTCTCTCCCCAGCTGCTTTACAAACTGACATGGAAACACTGAAAATCTCAAGGGCAGTACAGACAACATATCCACATCCAGTTTCCCTTCCTGCTGTCTCTAGCAGTTCTAACCCTTCATGTGCTTCTCCACAAGGTACTTATCCAATTAAACACGAGCTAGTGTTCAGTTAACAGCCAGCTTGTTCCGCCTGCCGCCAAATTGATTCATTATCCGCTGCATCTTCAGCTCATTTCTAACCAGCACGCTTACTGATACTGAAAGGCAGGAGAAATTGAAGTTTGCAACAAGACTCATTCAGCCCATCAAACTCACTCCTTCCATTTCACACATGACTACCTCAACCATGCTTCAGGCAAGTGTTTTTTTTCTCCGCCTGCTACTGAACATTGGGCAGTGTGACAGTGATCATTTTCTTTTACTACTTTTTGTCAATTTTATGATCATCATGGATGTTAGATTTAAAGTACAGAACACTTTCCCATTTCAGACAACAAATGTCAGCATCAAACGCTCCCTGAGCAGATATAGCATAGGTTAGATACAGAGTAAAGCTCCCTCTACACTGTCCCATCAAACACTCCCAGGGCAGGTTGTAAGGGGTTTTCTCCAATACTGGTCCCCCGTTACACACAGTTCTTGGACGTCAGGATTTATAAGAACAAAATACACACGGCACAAGGTTTTGGCTCAACCTTTGATTCATTTGTTTATTGAACACACACACACAAACAATTACTTCCCCAGTATAAATCCCTATGATTTATATCAGGCTGACAACCCCAAAATACAAACCCCTATGCAAGGGTCATTTGCATCGACACAATATGACACAGTTAAACCCGTCCGCGATTTGACTGTTACATATAAAGTTACCCAGACTCAATCACAAAACCCTTACTGTGATCTGATTGAAACTCACAAATTTACTCAAACTCAATCATAAAAGCCCCCTCTATGATTGACTGAAACATACAATCACCACTCCCGATCGGCTGTCTCTTGGAGTTGATTGTAGGCCCGAATCTTTCTGCTCACTGTGCTGCCATTGGCTTCCCCCACACTGTCTTTGAAGTGAACTTACTTTAAAGCAAAACCAACTTTCAGTATTTCTGGCCCCTTTCTGAGCGTACGATTCATTTCAAAATGTGTAAATTGTTCATGGTATTGTCCATTGATTTGAGGTATCTTTCTGGCAATGCAACCCTCCCAAAGTGACTGCATATGCGAGGTTGTTGGTTTTTGTTAGCATTCGTATTCAAAAGGTTCAAGGCCCAGCCCATTGTCTAGGCCTGCACTGAAACTGGTTATTCGGGGGCCATGGTCTAAGTTGGACAATGTAACCCCTTAAGGTACATGAATATGCGAATGTTCTTGTATCGTCGCTAGACAGAAAACCTTCATATGGCAATTCAGCCGCAATGTCTGAATTAACCCTTTATTGCCCAGCTCTTTTTGCGGGCTGTGCACTTCTGGGTTTTTATATTTCATAGTCCAATATTTTTACCGTTGTGGGGGAGGAATCGATCCTACAAGGTACAGCATGGGTTAGAAATAGGGTAAAGCTCCCTCTACACTGCCCCATCAAACACTCCCAGGGCAGGTACAGCACAGGTTAGATACAGAGTAAAGCTCCCTCTGCAATGTCCCATCAAACACTCCCAGGGCAGGTACAGCACAGGTGAGATACAGAGTAAAGCTCCCTCTACACTGTCCCATCAAACACTCCCACAGCAGGTACAGCACGGGTTAGATACAGAGTAAAGCTCCCTCTACACTGTTCCATCAAACACTCCCAGGGCAGGTAGAGCACAGGTTAGATACAGAATAAAGCTCCCTCTACACTGTCCCTCTACAGTTTAGAAGATTGAGAGGGGATCTCATCGAAACCTATAAAATTCTGTCGGGCCTGGACAGACTAGATGCAGGAAGGATGTTCCTGATGGCCGGGGAGTCCAGAACTAGGGGTCATAATCTAAGGATAAGGGGTAAGCCATTTAGGACTGAGATGAGGAGGAATTTCTTCACCCAGAGAGTGGTGAACCTGTGGAATTCTCTGCCACAGAGGGCGGTGGAGGCCAGTTCATTAAATATATTCAAGAAGGAGTTGGATATATTTCTTAAGGCTAAAGTGATCAAGGGATATGGGGAGAAGGCAGGGACAGGGTACTGAATTTGGATGATCAGTCATGATCTCATTGAATGGCCGAGCAGGCTCGAGGGGCCGAATGGCCTACTCCTGCTCCTATCTTCTATGTTTCTATGTTTCTATGTTCCATCAAACACTCCCAGGGCAGGTACAGCACGGGTTAGATATAGAGTAGAGCTCCCTCTACACTATTGCATTGTACCTGGATACCGGCATAAAGGTGCTCTTTTCATTCACGTACTTCATTCAGTTCATCGCACCTTCCCAGATGGACCTTCTCAATTGGAGACTATGCGAACTGGCAGGTCTGAAACCATAATGCCAATGTGGCATTGCTGCCATGGCCTCTTGTGCCTATTAATATTCCATCTCCAGACCATTGTGAAACTCCAGTGACTGTTCGACAAACTGGATCCCAGCAAGAGATGGTACTTTAGGGAGAGGACAGGACATAATTGGAAAAGGAAAAAAAAATGTCAAAAACCAAATAATGGCCCAGAAATTCGGGTCTCCATGGGTGAGTACGCATGGGGCACTCACCTGTAAGCCCAATGGAAGTGCCGGTTTCCTGCATGCACTGCACATGCACGGGAAACTGGCACTTCCGTTCCCATGAAAGAAGGGGTTCAGAGTTCGAACGCGTGCACAGGAGAGGCTGCGCATGCGCATCGAACTTACGTTTTTTTTGCAGGTTTTCCCGGGACGGTTAGTCTCCAGAAGTTACACATATAAAAAGCAGTCGCAAGGCCTGCTTTTTACAAGGTAAGTGGTGAATGAATTAAAATTAAAACATTTTTTTCACAGGTTTATTATTTTTAAATGCTTTAAAGAAAGGTACGTTTATTTTTAGCCCCATTAGAAAATAAAATTATTTTTTTCAAAAATTTAAATTATTGTTTAAAATAGTTATTTCATGTAATTTATAGTTTATTTAAAAAATGTGATGTTTTTTTTAAATTTATTTGAAGATTTAGTGATGTTTTGGGGCTTGTAGTATTTATAAGTTTGACAGCCCTTCCTGTCAAACTTATGAATGAAGCATTCCCTACTCCAATTGGCTCCCCATGGCCCACATGATCCCAGGGGACACATCGAACTAACTACGCCCCTGGGATACGCAAGCACTGCGCGCCGGCAGTTGGAGCAGGCCCAGGATCGGAATTCCACGGGGGCCCACAGCTCAATGGCCAGCGTGCAAGGTAAGTGCAGGTCGGGGGCTTACACCCGCGGGAAGCCCTCGACCCGAATTTCTGGGCCAATACAAAAATTTACCCTCCTTATACTTTTAAATCATTTGCTGATGGGATTCCATCATACCTGCTGGGTATTATCTTTTGAAATGGCGGCCATGTTGTCAGACAGATGTAACCCATGGAAGAAAGACAATCACAGAGGGTGCCTGCGTCAGTGGAAAGAGACTTGTACATCAAGAGAGCTGTATGTGGGAATGTTTGTTATAAGGAAAGCAAATTAGTAAAGAAAATATTGGCAGAATATGTTGAATGTTTTGGGCATTGGGTGGTTGATGACATGCTAGGTAGACTTTGCATATCCTCGCCCTTCTTAAGTGCCAAATGTGTGTTAAGTTGCCCTTGATCGTTCATCAACTGATTTCAAATAAACGCCATATCTTTCTTGCAAGCTAGCAGTAGATAAGGTACCTCACAGCAAGTGTGGACTCTGCCCCATTATTCCTAGTATCAGAGAACCAGGCCTAATCCCATGTCCTAATCCGCCACTTTATCAATATGCCCTTGCATCTTCCTTTGGTCCTCAGAATGTCTCCAATTTTAGTATCGTCTGCAATCTGGACACCACTCCCTCCAGCCCTATATCCAAATCACTGATGTACACAGTGAGCAGAAACAGTCCCAGAACAGAACCCTTTGGGACACCACTACCCACTTCCAACAACTCTTTTTTAAAGAGCTACAGTTATATTATTTCCCAATTTTCTCCCTTCCTCTCCTGTAGGTGGTGACTCAATGTTAAGCAGAATTCTGCAGGTCTCTGCTTCCTTATGGGTTTTTGAACAAATGTTTCCCCATCAAATTTCTCCTCCTCTAGGTACTGACTCACATGAATGTACGAACAATGACAGACGGGAAAAGACCATGTGGTCCATCCAGTCCATCCGACACAACTGCAATGCCTTGTGCATCACAACATACGCACTCCACACCCCACCAAAAGCCATGTAATCTCCTGGGAGGGGCGAAGAAAGGGATTAAAAGCCAGGCCAATTAGGAAAGAAAATTCTGGAAAATTCCTCTCTGACCTCCTTCGGCGATCAAAACTAGTCCAGGAAATAAGTCCGGCCCAGATAACATTAAACATATATGTCATGCTGGGGAATGGTTCTCCTGGCACCAGGTACCTCCCAGTACCTCATTGAGTGGCTATTCATCATGTGTGAGCCTGGATAGTAGGCCCTAACCGGCTAGTTGACCTGTTCACTGCAGCACAACCCCAGCCTGCTCCTGTGCATTCTGCCCCAACATCCGGATTGATGCCTTTCCCAGCGGGACACACTGGCTAGGGATCAGGAACAGGAGCTCTGGCTGGATTTTCCCCTCTTTAGATCACAGGACACCAACTCCGCCACCCATGGGGTTACCCTGGCTGAGATCAGCTGCCTCAGCACAGTGTCCGCCATTGACCCCGAGACTGTCCCGGTCTGTGCAGAGCGCTCACCTACACAAGCAAGCTTGGGTTTGGGATTAATCCCACCTCTGCACACTCCTCTTCTGAAAAGTATGTTGTCTTTAGAGACAGGACAGAGTAGGCCAGGCTGCATTGGCATAATGAAATGAGATATCAGCCAAAAGGAATCGAAGATAGCTTAGTGTGAGGACTGCAACTCAACTTTGCAGTCGCATCGAGGAATTAGCTCCCCCAATAGGCAAGTGAGTAAAGGCAACAGCTCTAAGCCATGAAGTTCTAAGGTTCGATTCCCAGTCTATGTTACAGCAGCTGACCTCAGCCCAAGAGGTGCTACTGCTGCATTGACTGGCCTCAGTGACTCTGGGCTAGTGAGAGGAAGTAAATCAGCCAGTGCTCTCCCTCCTGATTGCTCATCCAGTGACCCCTGCTAGAATGTGCACGAGCGAATTTCAGGTGAGAACGGGATCAGGCTCAGCTGTGAAATGGTCACTCGAGTGACACACCAGTGGGCTGACAGTGTAACCCAGCAAGTTTCAGAGAATCATGGCCTTCAGGAAGGGCTGGGGTGGGGCGGGAAACCAGACACAGTCTCACTCTCAGTGAAGAAAGGCATAAGGACAGAACCAGAAGTTTAACTTCGCTGTGCTCCGCCTGTACGCAGAATGGAAATGTCTCTGTGGTATTGAGCTACAAACTGTGAAAATAAAAACGTAGTATAAATACGTGAGTACGTGTAGTGTGAGATCCTGTGTCACGAGCTGGCACCAGAAGGTCTTCAGACACATTGGACCCGATATTTATGGGGAGGGAGCAGGGGGTGGGGGAGTGTGGTAGGGGGGAGCAGTTCTGAAGGGTAAACCCAGAAGTACGAGTTTCCCAGACATCGTGTAGAAGTTATGTGCGGGACATATTTTTTCATCGGGTTTGCCGCCCGATAGCCAGCCTGACGGTCTGACTGCCTGTCTGGTTGGAAAGCCAGCGGCTCAAGGCCGCAGCCGAGGAGCAGAGAGGAGGCGGGGGGAGGATCGCAGGGATGGGGGAAGAGCGTGGAGGTGGGGGGAGATCGGGGAGTCGCAGATCGTTGGGGAGAGATTGCGGAGGGTTGGGGAGAGATGGTGGGAATGAGGGGGGTGGGGGTGTTGTTGGCCGATCGCTGCGGGGTACAGAGGTAAGCTTGTTAAGGCTGGAGGAAACACTCCTGGTCCTTGAGCAGTGTTGTAAATGCACTTGCCTTATGGTTCCGGCCCTTCTCGCCTCCTTTTACCTGCCAGGTTTCCCAAGGTCTGGGAAACCCGGCCACAATGGGTAAAAAATAAAAAGCATGTTAAAATGGAGGCACGCCTTAAAGGACTGGTTGCCCGCCCCTCATCCCGGGAGGGAGGGGCAGGGGTGAGGGCGGAAGAGCAGGAGATAGAACGGACACGGTCGAGGGCCGTGTCAACCTCCTCGAACCACGATAGTTCCCCTTGTCCTCACCTTTCACCCCACCAGCCTCCACATTCAACGGATCATCCTCCGCCATTTCTGCCACCTCCAGCATGATCCCACCACCAAACGCATCTTCTCCTTACCTCCCCTTTCAGCATTCCGTAGGGACCGCTTCCTCCGCGACACCCTAGTCTACTCCTCTACCACCCCCAGCACCCCTTCCCCTTCGCCCGGCACCTTCCCATGCAAGCGTGGGAGATGCAACACCTGCCCTTATACCTTCCCACTGTCCAGGGCCCCAAACACCCCTTCCAGGTGAAACAGTGATTTACTTGTACTTCTTGCAATTTAGCATACTGTATTCGATGCTCACGATGTGGTCTCCTCTACATTGGGGAGACCAAACGCAGATTGGGTGACCACTTTGCGGAATACCTCCGTTCAGTTCGTAAGGGGGACCCCGAGCTCCCGGTGGCCTGTCACTTTAATTCACCGCTCCATTTTCACTCAGGCCTCACCGTCCTTGGCTTCTTGCATTGTTCCACGGAAACCCAGCGTAAGTTCGAGGAACAGCACCTCATCTTTCAATTAGGCACTGTACAGCCCTCTGGACTCAACATAAAGTTCAACAATTTCAGATCATAACCTCGGCCCCTATCACATATATTTTCATCTTTTTTTATCCCCAATTTTTGTTTGGCCTTTTTTCTTCCTTCCCTCCCACACGGCAGCTGTCCTTCATTCTGGCAGCGCAATTCACACCCCATCTAGGGCCATCCTCTGTTCCTTAACCTGTCCCATTACCACCTCCTCTCGCCTTGAATATCTCTTAATGTCTCTTAATCTCTCCTGCTTGCTATCCTATCATTGACCTTCCCTTTTGTTCTTTCATCCCCTCCCCCTTTTCCCAGCCCCTAAACCTGCTTTCCATTTCCTGCTTGTTTCCAGTTCTGACAAAAGGTCATCGACCTGAAACGTTAACTCTGTTTTTCTCTCCACGGATGCTGCCCTGGCCTGCTGAGTTTTTCCAGTGTTTTCTGTTGTTATTTCGGATTTCCAGCTTCCGCAGTATTTTGCTATCGTATTGCTGTTTGTGGGAGCTTGCTGTGCGCAAATTAGCTGTCGCGATTCCTACATCACAACAGTGACTGCACTTCCAAAGTACTTCGTTGGCTGTAAAGCACTTTGGGATGTCTGGTGGTTGTTAAAGGCGCTATATAAATAATTTCTTTCTAATGTCTCATCCGAAAGATGGCACTTCCGACAGTGCACCACTGCCTCAGTAGTGCACTGGGCATGTTGGCCTGGGTTATATGCTCAAGTCTCTGGAGTGGGGCTTGAACCCGCAACCTTCTGACTCCGAGGCAAGAGATAGAGAGAGGTCAGAAGTGGGGATGTTTGCTGATGATTGCACAGTGTTTAGTTCCATTTGCAACTCCTCAGATAATGAAGCAGTCCATGCCTGCATGCAGCAAGACCTGGAAGACATTCAGGCTTGGGCTAATAAGTGGCAAGTAACATTCACGCCACACAAGTGCCAGGCAATGACTATCTCCAACAAGCGAGAGTCTAATCACCGCCCCTTGATATTAAATGGCATTACCATCGCTGAATCCCCCACCATCAACATCCTGGGAGTTACCATTGACCAGAAACTTAATTGGACCAGCCACATAAATACTGTGGCAACATGAGCAGGTCAGAGGCTGGCTATTCTGCGGTGAGTGTCTCACCTCATGACTCCCCAAAGCCTTTCCACCATCAATAAGGCACAAGTCAGGAGTGTGATGGGATACTCTCCACTTGCCTGGATGAGTGCAGCTCCAATAACACTCCAGAAAATCCTCCCCAAACCTCTCCACCTCTCTCTCCTCCGTTAAGATGCTGCTTAAAACTTACCTCTTTGATTAAGCTAATAGCAAAATACTGCGGATGCTGGAAATCTGAAATAACAACAGAAAATGCTGGAAATACTCAACAGGCCAGGCAGCATCCGTGGAGAGAGAAACAGAGTTAACGTTTCAGGTCTGGGACCCTTCATCAGAGCTTTGATTAAGCATTTGGTCACCTGCCCTAATGTCGCCTTCTTTGGCTCGGTGTCAAATTTTGTCTGATTATGCGCCTTGGGACGTTTTACTATGTTAAAGGTGCTATATAAATGCAAGTTGTTATCAAACAAAACTTGATAGAAAACTAACAAGAATGTGATGGTTCAAATGTTCTATATTAATACCCATTGTGGGTCATAATAATTCTTGCTGGACAACATTCACACTTCGAGAGAATGTCTTCAACTGTTTCTGATCTCAAAAGTGATCACTAAAATCTCTAGAACAGATGAGAGTAGAATCTGCTTTACTGTTCAATATTTCTGTCTTAACATTTACCTTATTGGCCTCAGCCCCAGAGAGAGGGGAAAAAGAACGGCAGCGTCACATTCCTGATCCCTAGCCAGGGCCTCCTGCTGCAAACTGATGGACATGGGGTGAGCACAGGAGTGGGCCCGGCTGTGTTGGTCCTCCACAGTCAAATAGCCTGCCACCATTCAGTGTTAAGAATCATGCATGAAGAGTGGCTACTTGAACAGAGACAGAACGACTTGCATTTATATATCGCCTGTCACAACCTCAGGACATCCCAAAGCGCTTTACAGCCAATTAATTACTTTGATGTGTAGTCACTGTTGTAATGTAGGGAAACGCAGCAGCCAATTTGCACACAGCAAGGTCCCAAAAATGGCAATGAGATAATGACCAGATAATCTGTTTTTGTGGTGTTGGTTGAGGGATAAATGTTAGGCAGGACACCTGGTAGAACTCCCCTGCTGTTCTTCGAATAGTGTAGTGGGATCTTTTACATCTGCCAGGGAAAGCAGACGGGACCTCAGTTTAACATTTCTCTAAGAGACGCACCTCTGACAGTGCAACACTCCCTCAGTACTGCACTGGAGTGTCAGCCTGGGCTTTGTGCTCAAATCCTGAAGTGGGATTCGAACCTAAGACCTTCTGACTCGAGTGCTACCAACAGAGCTAGAATGGCACACATATTAAGACTTTCACCACTGTGTGCAAAATATTTTCAATCAAGCAACATTGACGTGACTATAAAAGTGTGTTTAAAATATGTTTTCCACTGTTTCTGATCATAGAACTTACAGCATAGAAGGAGGCCATTTTGCCCGGTATACTTATTCTGCTTTAATTGTTGATGTAATGTCACTTCCCTGCCCAGTCCTGCCAGAAAGGAATGGAATTTACTTTTTGAATAATGTCCATTATAGGGTAGGGGCGGGGTGGAAGTACCTCATCAGTGAAATGTCTACCTGTATTACATGAAATGAGTGTGCATTCAGCACTGAACCGGCAGGGGTTAAACAAACATGCCAAAATGGCTGACCTTCCATTTCCTTTTAACCCTGGGTGGATTAACTGAGTGCAGCAGCGAGAAACCAGTCATCTTTAAAGCCACTTCCTCTGCCAGCCTGTCTACTGCAGGGGCACAAAGGGTCACCTCACTGCTCGTTATATGTAGCTGACCTGTATAAGAGCACAGTACTGATCAAATCCGACTAGTTTCTTCAGTAATAGTAACTCTTCTGTTTCTGTTAATCATTTCTACCATTGCTTGAGACCACAAACAGGGTGGGGCCTTTCTATGCTATTGTGTGACTCTGTTCTACACTAGGCAGTGCAGTTACCAACAAAACAATTAAGGCAATATGTTTTTATGCTTTATATTGTCACATTTCCTTATCTCAACTTATTTATACTCTTTGACCTTCCTACTCTCTCCCAACTCTCTTACTTATGAAATCCCAACTGTCCACCCTTTGGCCCTCCATTCATCACAACATTTCTGCAGCTACTGATCTGCTCAACCACACCCTCACCGCCTCCTTTGATGCCCTAGTCCCTATTAAAACAATTACACTCTCTCACCCTGGCCATTCCCCCAGGTACGGTCCTCATTTTTGCTCCCTTAAGTCCAAGGGATGCAGACTTGAACGGATATGGCGGACAACTGGTTTAGCCATTCACTGCCCGATCTGGCTGGACCACATAAAGCATTATTGGGTTCTGCTCTCATCTGCCAACATTGCTCACTGTTCCAGAATAATTTTGGAATGCAAAGATAAACCCCGGCTTCTATTCTCCACTGCTAACCATCTTCTTAAACCCCTCTCCCCGGTCTCCTCCACCCTCACCTCCAACAACAAGTGTGAGGAGCTCATGGACTTCTTTGTCTCTAAGATTGAGACCCTCAGTTCAGCTGCCTCTGCTACTTTCCTTCCTTCCCCTAGCCCACCGGGTCAAACTTCCTCTAGGGTTCCCCCCTACCCTAGCCCTGAACTTCCATCTTTCTCCAGTTTGTCTTCGATCTCCCCTCATGACCTCTCTACGCTCATCTTGTCCATGAGACACACTTCTTGCTCCCTCGACCCTATTCCCATCAAACTGCTGACTACCCAACTTCCTTTTCTGGCTCCCATGTTAGCTGACATTGTTAATGGTTCTCTCTCCTCAGGTACTGTCCCCCTCTCCCTCAAATCTGCATCATTACACCTCTCCTCAAAAAACTAACCCTTGACCCCTCCATCCTTGCAAACTATCACCCCATCTCCAACCACCCTTTCCTCTCCAGTCCTTGAACGTGTTGTTGACTCCCAAATCCGTGCCCATCTTTTCCGCAACTCCATGTTTGAATCCCATCCAATCAGGTTTCCGCCCCTGCCACAGCACCTAAACGGCTCCAATCAAAGTCATAAATTACATCCTTTGACGCCTGGTTCCATTCTTATCTATCTAATCATAGCCAGAGAATCACCTGCAATGGCTTGTCTTCCCACGCCCACATCTTTACCTCTGGTGCCCCCCAAGGATCTATCCTTGGCCCCCTCCTATTTCTCATCTACATGCTGCCCCTTGGCGACATCATCTGAAAACACAGCGTCATTTTCCACATGTACGCTGACGACACCCAGCTCAACCTCACCACCACTTAGGAACATAGAAGAAACATAGAAAAATAGGAGCAGGGGCAGGCCATTCGGCCCTTCGAGCCTGCTCTGCCAATCAATATGATCATGGCTGATCTTCTATCGCAATACCATATTCGCACACTCTCCCCATACCCCTTGATGCCTTTTGTGTCTAGAAATCTATCTATCTCCTTCTTAAATATATTCAATGACTTGGCCTCCACAGCCTTCTGTGGTAGAAAATTCCACAGGTTCACCACCCTCTGGGTGAAGAAATTTCTCCTCCTCTCAGTGCTAAATGTCCTACCCCATATCCTGAGACAGTGACTCCTCGTTCTAGACCCCCCAGCCAGGGGAAACATCCTCCCTGCATCCAGTCTGTCTAGCCCTGTCAGAATTTTATACATTTCAATGAGATCCCCTCTCATTCTTCTAAACTCTAGTGAATACAGGCCTAGTCGACCCAATCTCTCCTCATACAACAGCCCTGCCATCCCAGGAATCAGTCTGGTGAACCTTCGCTGCACTCCCTCTATGGCAAGTATATCCTTTCTTAGGTAAGGAGACCAAAACTACACAGTACTCCAGGTGTGGTCTCGCCAAGGCCCTGTATAACTGTAGTAAGGCATCCTTGCTCCTGTACTCAAATCCTCTTGCAATGAAGGCCAACATACCATTTGCCTTCCTAACCGCTTGCTGCACCTGCATGTTTGCTTTCAGTGACTGGTGTACAAGGACACCCAGGTCCCTCTGTACATCAACATTTCCCAATTTATCACCATTTAAATAATACTCTGCCTTTCTGTTTTTCCTACCGAAGTGGATAAATTCACATTTATCCATGTTATACTGCATCTGCCATGTATTTGCCCCCTCACTCAACTTGTTTAAATCGCCTTGAAGCCTCTTTGCATCATCCTCACAACTCATAATCCCACCTAGTTTTGTGTCGTCAGCAAACTTGGAAATATTACATTTGGTTCCCTCATCCAAATCATTGATATATATTGTGAATAGCTGGGGCCCAAGCACTAATCCCTGCGGTACCCCACTAGTCACCGCCTGCCACCCCAAAAAAGACCCATTTATTCCTACTCTCTGTTTTCTGTCTGTTAACCAATTTTCAATCCATGCCAGTATATTACCCCCAATCCCATGTGCTTTAATTTTGCACACTAACCTCTTATGTGGGACTTTATCAAAGGCCTTCTGAAAATCCAAATACACCACATCCACTGGTTCTCCCTCATCTATTCTACCAGTTACATCCTCAAAAAACTCCAGTAGGTTTGTCAAACATAGTTTCCCTTTCATAAATCCATGTTGACTTTGTCTAATCCCGTTGATATTTTCTAAATGTCCTGTTATTACATCCTTTATTATAGACTCTAGCATTTTCCCTACTACTGATGTTAGGCTAACCGGTCTGTAGTTCCCTGTTTTCTCTCTACCACCTTTTTTAAATAGCGGGGTTACAATTGCCACCCTCCAATCTGCAGGAAGTGTTCCATAATCTATAGAATTTTGGAAGATGACAACCAATGCATCCACTGTTTCCATGGCTACCTCTTTTAGTACTCTGGGATGCAGATTATATCGGCTTTAAGTCCCATTAATTTCTCCAGCACTATTTTCCTTTAATTCCTCCTTCTCACTGGACCCTTAGGGGAAAAATTCGGTTGCTTTGCGCCTCCCGTTAGCACCTTGAGGGCTCACTTCTCTTGAGTGCCGGGCCCCGGGTCATGCTGCGCAAGGCCCCTCCCCTTTAAGAAGGGGAGGAAGGCCTGCAATACCGCGGCGCGACGTGCTGCAGTGCCGCGATATTCCCTCGCAGCGCCCCAAGAGGGAGGCAGGGCGCTTCTAGTAGCGCTTCACTTTGCTTCCCTCTTGGGGTGCTACCACTCAATTTCGGCTGTGAGGGCGCAACTCAATTTTTCCCCCTTAGTTCCCTAGCATTCCTGGGAAGTTATTTGTGACCTCTTCCTTGAAGACAGAACCAAAATATTTGTTTAATTACTCTGCCATTTCTTTGTTCCCCGTTATAAATTCTCTCGTTTCTGACTGTAAGGGACCTACATTTGTTTTCACTAATCTTTTTCTTTTTACATACTTGTAGAAGCTTTTACAGTCTGCTTTTATGTTCCTTGCAAGTTTACTCTCATACTCGATTTTTCCCCTCTTAATCAATCTCTTGGTCTTTTTTTGCTGAACTCTAAACTGCTCCCAATCTTCAGGCTTGCTACTTTTTCTGGCAACTTTATATGACTCCTCTTTGGATCTAATACTATCCCTAATTTATTGTTAGCCATGGTTGGGACTCTCTTCCTTTTGTGTTTTTACGCCAGAAAGGAATGTATAACTGTTGCAATTCATGCATTCATTCCTTAAATGTTAGCCATTGTCTGTCCACCATCATGCCTTTTAATGAAGCTCCCCAATCTATCATAGCCAACTCACTCCTCATATCTTTGTAGTTTCCTTTGTTTAGAGTTAGGACCCTAGTTTCAGATTGGACCTCTTCACTTTCCATCTTAATGAAGAATTCTATTATGTTATGGTCACTCTTCCCTAAAGGACCCCGCACAACAAGATTAATAATTAACCCCTTCTCATTGCACAATACCCAATCTAGGATAGCCTGTTCCCTAGTTGGCTCCACAACATACTGTTCTAAAAAACCATCTCATACACATTCCAGGAATTCATCCTCCACAGTATTATTGCTAATTTGGTTTGACCAGTCTATATGTAGATTAAAGTCACCCATGATTACTTTAGTACCCTTGTTACATGCATCTCTAATTTCCTGTTTGATGTCATCACCTACATTACCACTACTGTTTGGAGGCCTATAGACAACTCCCACCAATGTTTTTTGCCCCTTGGTGCTTCTTAGCTCCACCCAGACTGATTCTACATCATTATGGGTATTGTGCACTTCTCTCAACCCCTCCACAGTCTCTAAATTGTCAGACTGCTTGTCTGACATCCAGTTCTGGATGAGCAGAAATTTTCTCCAATTAAATATTAGGAAGACAAAAGCCATTGTTTTTGGTCCCTGCCACAGTCTTCGTTCCCTAGCCACTTACTCTATCCCTCTCCCTAACATCTGTCTGAGGCTGAACCACACTGTTTGCAAACTTGGTGTCATATGTGACTCTGAAATGAGCTTCTGACCACACATCCGCAGCATAACTAAGACAGCATACTTCCACCTCCATAACATCACCCATCTCCGCCCCTGCCTCAGCTCATCTGCTGCTGAAACCCTCATCCATGCCTTTGTTACCTCTAGATTTGACTATTCCAATGCACTCCTGGCTGACCTCCCACATTCTACCCTACGCAAACTTGACATCATCTAAAACTCAGCTGCCTGTGGCCTAACTCACACCAAGTCCCGTTCACCCATCACCCCTGTGCTCGCTGACCTACATTGGCTCCTAGTTAAGCAATGCCTTGATTTCAAAATTCTCATCCTTGTTTTCAAATCCCTCCATGGCCTCACCTCTCCCTAACCCTGTAATCTCCTCTAGCCCCACAACCCTCCCAAGATATCTGCGCTCCTCTAATTCTGCCCACTTGAGCATCCCTGATTATAATCGCACAACCATTGGTGGCCGTGCCTTCTGTTGCCTAGGCCCTAAGCTCTGGAATTCCCTGCCTAAACTTATCTGCCTCTCTACCTCTCTTTCCTCCTTTAAGACGCTCCTTAAAACCTATCTCTTTGACCGAGCTTTTGGTCACCTGCCCTAATTTCTCCTTGTGTGGCTCGGTGTCAAATTTGTTGTCTTATAATACTCCTACAAAGCACCTTGGGACGTTTTACTACTTTAAAGGCGCTATATAAATACAAGTTGTTGTTGTTGTTGATTCTCATTTGTGTTAAATTCATGTATGTGCAAAATGTATTTGCTATTTGAACAGAAGCATTGAAGCTGATAGAATTGTGGAATGTTCCAGCACTGAAACAGGCCATTCAGCCCATCAAATCTGTGCTTTTGTTTACTCTGTGTGAGCCTCCTACTTTTCTCCCATCCTCCTGCGCCACTACTGTTGGGAGAAGTTCTTTCTGAAATTTAACTTTATTTTTCATTTGTTTATATTCATAGCTTCTAGTCTTAAAATCCTGCTTTTTTGTAAAGTAATATTCATACAGATGCTAACCTACAAAGCTCAGTAAGAGCTAGCCAACAGCTTAAAAAAAATGCTGACACACACCAGGAAAATCCGCCAGCTCAAAAAAATAACGTACAACTGTATAGCAGCTCTGAGTAAAGTCCTACGATCATGCTTTGCGGTGTCTGAAGCAATGTTCCCCCTTATTTTTTTTGGGTGTGTGGCCCCTTTAAGGTGCTGCACGGCCCATGCAAAATACCGTGCATGCGCTGTTTTTTTCAATGAAAAGCTGGCAAGCCGGCTGCGCGGTCACGCGGCCGCACAGCTTAAAGGGAACATTGGTCTGAATATGTGAAGTTTCTTTTTATTACACTGGATTTCAGTATTTTTAGTCGTGTTTTTTGGGATCATGTTTCGCAATTCAGTTTATTTTTCTGCTAAAACAGATACTCAATTGTCCCACGTATGACATACAAAAAGAAGCAGTTATAACGGGAGTGCAGTGGGACATGAACATGTCATGATTTAAGCTGCAGCTGTATCCAAAATTCCATCAACAACAACATCTTGCTTGTATATAGCATCTTTCACTTCAGAAAATGTCTCAAGGAGCTTCACAGGAGTGTAACAGAGGAAAGTTGACACTGAGCCAAAGAAGGAGACATTAGAACAGGTGACGAAAAGCTTGGTCAAAAATGTAGGTTTTAAGGTGGGCTTTAAAGGAGGGGATAGAGGCGAAGAAGCTTTTGGGAGGGAATTCCAGAGCTTAGTGCCTAGACGGCTGAAGGCACGGCCGCCAATGTTGGGGCAAAAGAAGTGGGGGGTTGCACAAGCATCTAAATTTGGAGGAACACAGAGTTCTTGGAGAGTTACAGGGTTGGAGGAGGTTATGGAGACAGGGAGGGGTGAGGCCATGAACATATTTGAACATGAAGATGTGAATTTTTAAGTCTAGCTCATTGGGCACCCTTTTTAACATGTTTCTGTAAGTATTAATTTTCATCCCAGTGAGTCCCCCCCCTTTCTATTTTAACGTTTTATTACATTAATGGCGCAATATAAATGTGGGTTGTTATTGTTCTTTTTGTTGTTTCTCCCTGCAGGGTATGTCTTTGGTAATGCAAAATGTTAGCAGAGTGCTCATCAAGATCCCACAAAAAGCAAACAAAATGAATGACCAATTAATATGTTTTTGGTGGTGATAATTGAGGGAGGAAGGTTGGTCAGGACACTAGCAGAACACCTTCTAGACAAACTCTAGAGTTGACTATTCCCACACACTCCTGGCTGGCCTCCCACATTCTACCCTACGTAAACTTGAGGTGATCCAAAACTCGGCTGCCCAGGTCCAAACTCGCACCAAGTCCCGTTCACCCATCACCCCTGTGCTCACTGACTACATTGGCTCCCGGTTAAGCAACGCCTCGATTTCAAAATTCTCATCCTTGTTTTCAAATCCCTGCACAGCCGCGCCCGTCCCTATCTCTGTAATATCCTTCAGCCCCACAACCCCCCGAGATATCTGCACTGCTTAATTCTGCCCTCTTGAGCATCCCTGATTATAATCGCTCAACCACTGGTGGCTGTGCCTTCTGCTGCCTGGGCCCTAAGCTCTGGAATTTCCTCCCTAAACATCTCCGCCTCTCTACCTCTCTCCTTCTGTTAGATGTTCCTTAAAACCTACCTCTTTGACCAAGCTTTTGGTCATCTGCCCTAATATCTCTTTAGGCGGCTCGGTGTCAATTTTTTTTTTATAACTCTCCTGTGAAGCGCCTTGGGACATTTTATTACGTTAAAGGCGCTATATAATTACAAGTTGTTGTTGTTGCTGCTCTTATTCAAATAAGTGTCATGGAATCATCCAGCTGATGAGGCAGACAGGTTTGACAGTTGGTTTGATGCTTCATCCAAAAGATTGCACATCTGAGAGTGCAGCACTCCCTCAGTATTGAAGCATCGTCGAGATTACGTGCCCCAGTCCTGGGGTGGTGCTTGAAACCACAGCCTCTTGACAGAGAGGCAAGGGTGCTACCACTGATTCAGAATCATTAGCAAGGCACTCTAGACCTGCGCGCTTAAACTAGCCTGAAACTCCAGTGCAATACTGAGGGAGTGCTGCACTGTCAGAGGTGCCCTCTTTCGGATAAGACCTTAAACCGAGGCCCCGTCTGCCTTCTCAGATCCCATGGCACTATTTCCGTCAGTTTTTGCATAATGTTCCATTTATATGGTTTGTTATGTATCTGAATAGAATCAGACCACTTGTAATCAGATAATATCTGTGATAATTGGGGTAATTTATGGCCTTATTTCGTCTCAAGTTACTTAAGGATACATTACTGCACTAAGTGACTGTGTTTACAAATAGTAATCTCCAATTATTTATGGATTAAACTCAATTATTTGCTTTCTCTGCCAGAAATATTTATCAATTAAAAACAGTAGACAGAAACAAAAAGCCAGTCCAAATGTGGAATTTGTTTGTGCTAAAACACAATTGTGGTCATTCAGGATCGAGCTTTTGTAAACAGTATGTTAAATCTCCAAAGTTTAATAACCTTGCTTGTATAAAAATTAAAAGAGTACGCAGGAGACAGAGTTCAGTTAACAGCCAGCCTTTTCAGAGAATCTTCTCAACTAAATGCACTCTATTTCCCATAGTGCATTGCACATCACAACTACGGTAAGCTATGTGGGACAATTCAAATACAACATTCAAAATACACATCTCCTCCCCTCTTACATTAGATGTCCCAATAGAACCACAAAATGTTTAAAACACAATAACCTGGGAGTGAGGGTAGACTTCCTCCAACCATGGCTATACCCATGGGGATTATTCTGCCCCAGATAAAGGGTAAGCCTCTGAACTATAAGTTCAAACGTATAGGGGCCCACCGCTCTCTGGTAGGATACCGGCGGTCAACCTGGCTCTCCAGTTCATTGTCTCTCACACGTGACGTCAACACAGGTGTAAGCGGCTGAGGTGCCTGTATACAGGTCTCCCTTGCTGATGAGATAGGGGCTGAAGCGGCTGCTTCCTCAGAAGGTGAGCCTCTCGGTGTAGAAGGCGGATGACCCACAGCGTCACCCAATGGCAGATAAACTGCTGTTGGTGGTTCAGTGGGTGCTGCTGCGCTTCGTAGAAGCTGATCGGTGTGTCTCTTCCAGACAATGTCCTCGGGTGTCTGTACAGTGTAGGATACTGGAACAGTCTGTGCAATGACAGTAGCAGGAACCCACTTAGGTCCACCACTGTAGTTCCGTGCCAACACATGTTCACCTGGACTGAAGACTCTGTCTTTGGAGCGTTGTTCACGTCGCTTGATCTGCTTGTCCTGCTGATACTGTACCACGTCTTTCACCTTTGGCGGTTTCAGCAGGTCGAAGTTGGTTCGTAGCTGTCTTTTGAGCAGTAGAGTGGCAGGTGATGCTTTTGTGGTCGCATGTGGTGTGTTCCTGTAACTCAACAGGAAACTATTCAGGCGCTGATGAAGCGTTCCCTGGCATTGCGATGCCTTTAGAGAGTGTTTCATGGTCTGAACAAGCCTCTCAGCTAGACCATTGGTCACAGGGTGGTATAGTGCAGCCCTGATATGTTGTACGCCATTCACCTGCAAGAATGTAGCCATTTCTTGTGACACCCACTGTGGACCGTTGTCTGAGACAAATTGCATCGGAGAACCAAATCGGCTGAACACCTCACTTAACTTCTCGATGGTCTTCTCAGCGGTGGTGGTCCTCATTATAACAACCTCTGGCCACTTACTGTGCACGTCAACAGCCACCAGGAACATTTTCTCCTCGAATGTGTTACGTCCGTGTATAATAAGACACAGACTGCGGAGAACGGTATAACAGGTGTTTACTCAACGTGACTCAAACTGCAACTGAACTGTACAGATTACTACTCAGTGTTATATACAGGTGTGGTCACTGCCGGTACTGCAGTATACATGAGCTGTAAAAAATAGATCCCTCCTTAAAGGTATATACATTACAATTCCTCCCCTTTTAGATTAACAGTACCATAACACTCATTTAACAATTAAATATCAAACTAATCACAATTAACACTTTTAACATGCAACATTAGCTGAAAATAGTCTATTTATATATTCAGTCTTTGGGGAGGCTTCCTGATCCTTTCTGGATAGCGCCTTTCCCGAGTGTCTTGCTCTTGGTGCGGAGGCGATTCTGGCCCCTTGTCGTCGGTTGGTTCATCAGCTTCCGATGCTACTGTTTCTGGGGCAGATGCGACCTGTACGTCGGGTTCATCACCAGGTACGTATGGGCGAGGCATGGGGTTGACTTGTTCCTGTGACTCTAGGATCTGGTCAGCATGGCGTCTCACGATGCTCTCCCCAACGTCCACTGTGTACATTAGTGGGCCCTGCCGTGTGCATATCGTTCCTGGCTGCCATTTTTCTGTTCGGTAGTCGCGGGCCAAGACTGGTTGCCCTACATTGAAGCTCCTTGTTGGCTTCTCATGGATGTGCTGGAATTGCTTACTCTCAACATCTCTTCGTACGTTTGGTCTGAGCAAATCCAGGCGAGATCTTAACCTTCGGTTAAAGAACATCATGGCTGGGGCCTGGTTGGTGACTGCATGTGTTGCATTCCGGTAGGCGAACAGGAAATTGTCCACCTTGTGCTGCAGTGGAATGTTGTCATTGTACATAGCGTTTATTGCCTTCTTAAAGGTTTGTACGAACCTCTCAGCCAATCCATTTGTGGCTGGATGATATGGGGCGGATGTGTAATGCCTTACCCCATTCTTTTTCAAGAACCTCCGGAACTCTTCGGACGCAAACTGTGGTCCATTGTCGGAGCAAATCTGTTCTGGCAAGCCATTCCTGGCAAAAATGGTCCGTAGGACTGCAATAGTTTTCTCCGTGGTGGTGGAGGACATTTTGATCACCTCAGGCCATTTCGAGTGCGCATCCACGGCTATTAAAAACATTGAGTCCATGAATGGACCAGCAAAATCAATATGCACCCGTTGCCATGGAGATGAGGGCCACTCCCATGGGTGTAGAGGGGCCTGTGGTGGTACATTTTGGACTTTCTGGGATCCTGAGCAACTCTTGGTCAGGTCCTCGATTTGTTTATCGATTCCCGGCCACCAAACATAAGCCCTGGCTAGGCTTTTCATTTTTACCCCTCCCAGATGACCCTCATGAAGCTCATTGAGCACTCTATCCCTTAACTTGGGTGGAATTACCACTCGGGATCCACACATCAAGGTCCCCCGGCACACTGACAGCTGTTCTCTCCTTGTCGAGAATGCTGGCAACAGTGAGTCGCCATGTGCTGGCCATCCCTTCACCGTCAAATCATATACCCGAGACAGTATTTTTTTGATGCTTCTTCTACCTCCATTTGCAGATACGCCTGGGCCAGATCAATCTTAGTGAAGCGTTTCCCTCCAGATAGCGAGGCGAAAATATCTTCAATCCGCGGATGTGGGTATTGTACGGTGTGAAGGGCCGGGTTCACTGTTACCTTAAAGTCTCCACAGATGCGAACCGTCCTTGGTTCCCCAGGCGTGCTGCTCAACAACTTTTTCATCACAGGGATGATGGGTGTAGCCCACTCGCTCCAGTCTACCTTGGACAGTACACCTGAACGTTCCAGACTCTCCAGCTCTGCTTCGACGGCTGGGCGGACTGCATAAGTTACCGGTCTGGCCTTAAAAAATTTTGGGCTTGCATTTTCTTCAATTTTAATCGTCGCTGTCATGCCTTTTAGTGTTCCGAGTCCTTGCTGGAACACTTCTTTCGCGTCAGTTAGGATCTTTGACAGTCGCCCAGGTGTGACGTCATCATCCTTTTTGTCAGCCACAGTCAGTGCCTGTATGGAATGCCAATCCAGTTGTATTTTCCGGATCCATTCACGTCCCAGTAATGGTGGTCCTCCATCTTGCAATACATACAGGTCTAGTTTTGGTGTTTCCTTACGGTTATATATAACGGTCACCCTTATTTTTCCTTTGGGGTAGACTTTTTGCCCTGTGTACGTCTTCAAAATAATTTTTGTGTCTTTCAAGGGTATGTGTGAGAATAGCCGCTCGTAGTCCCATCGGTTTATGACTGTTAGGGCTGATCCTGTGTCCAATTCCATCTTTACCTGGACTCCTGCTAACTTGAGAGTGACCCAAATGGTTCGGTGATCCTCCGTTGTGATCACATTATGTAGTTTCAGACAACTCAGTTCCCTGCTTTCGGAGTCGTTATCACTTTTTTGTTCATCTGAACTATTTTCCGTCATCTTATGTACCTCCTTGTACTTTCCTTTGGTAGGTTTCTTATTGCTGGTTTTCTTTCCCGACCTGCAGACTCGTGCTATGTGTCCTACTTTTCCACACTGTCTGCACACTTTGTCTTTGAACCAGCAATCATTCTGGTCGTGTGTTGTTCTGCCGCAGCGATAGCACTTCTCTGTTCCATATGACATTTCGTTTGTGCCATATTCTTGCGGTCTCTGTTGTATCTCTGCAGCGCCCCGTGCTGCTGCTTCATATGATACCTGTAGTGTATGTGCCTTTAAGAGCCCCCTGTGTACTGTAATGCCGGTAATGGCCACTCGGGCTATGTAAGCCTGTATATTGTGTTGTATCAGTTAGTTCACCTCCAGACTTTGCTCAGTAAACACCTGTGAAAACAACTCCTGCCTTCAGTGTCTCTATTAACACACGGACACAACAGTGGCGACGAATTGGAAACGGACTTACCTGCAATTTGGCAGCACCTCAAGGACATCGATTCCTCGGACGTCCAAAGTCGAAGAAAAGCAAGAAAAAAAAAAGCTGTGGTTTCACCAGCTAGCTGAGCTGGTGGCAGGTACTGCAATAATCCTTCCTGGGCGGCGGGCTGGGGCCCCATCGGCTGGCTCTGCAGCGAGGCCAAGCAGCGAAGGCGGAGGCAAGCAGAAACAGACGGGGGGGGAGCACTCGGGAGACGGCCGGCGCTGCAAAGCAGGTCGGCGTTCGGACCTAGCAGAGAGAGTCCGGCGGGAATGAGTCTCCACCTGTAAATTAAAATGTTTTAAACTTTTTTTAAAAAAAGTGGAAAACAGCATTGTCAGCAGCAGCAGCGGCGGGAAAGTGCGGGAAGCACCATATCTTTTCTGCAGGAAAGAAAGAAAAGCGCGGGAAGCGCCATTTTTTTCCCAGGATGCCTAAGGCTGGCAATATTGATGCTTTTGATAACGATATAGAGGATTGGACCACATATGTGGAAAGAGTGGAGGTATATTGCACCGCAAATGGAATAGAAAATGATAAAAAGGTGTCAGTACTTCTAAATCTAATGGGCGCAAAGACATACGGGCTGTTACGAAACTTAATCACTCCAGCCAAACCAAAGGACAAGAATTTTAAGGAAATTGTTGATACCCTACAGGAGCACTTAAACCCAACACCGCTGCTGATAGCGGAACGATTCAAATTCTTCAAGAGGAATCAACACAAGAATGAAAGTAACGCTGATTACCTCACCGAATTAAGAAAGTTATCAAAGCACTGCCAATTCGGGGCAGGACTGGCAGATTCTCTTCGAGACAAATTCGTCTGCGGTTTCCTAAGTGAAGGAACACAGAAAAGGCTGCTTTCTGAGAAAGATTTGACAGTGGACAAGGCTTTCAATATGGCTGTATCATACGAAGCAGCCGCAAGAGGAGCTGCAGAGATACAGCAAAAGACACAGGACTTCGGCACCCATGGAATGACACAGGGTTTCGAGAGATGTTATCGCTGCGGCAGATCCACCCATGACCATAGGGACTGCTGGTTCAAGGACAAAGCATGCAGGCAATGCGGAAAGATTGGACACATTGCACGGGTATGCCGATCTGGACAAAAAAAATCCACGGACAGGAAAAAAAATCAATAAAGAAAAGTACAGAAAGGTACAAATGATGACGGACAGTAGCTCCGAAGACCAGAAGAGCAATAGCGACTCCGGAAACAAGAGACTAAGCTGTCTCAAATTACATCATGTAATTGCCAAAGAAGATTGCCAGACCATTTGGGTTACCCTCACGATAGCAGGGTCCCCAGTTAAAATGGAGCTAGATACAGGATCAGCTCTGACCATCATAAATCGACGGGATTATGAGTGGCTATTTCCGCATATACCTTTAAAAGACATCCATTATCTTAAAAACATATACGGGGCAGAAAGTATACCCCAAAGGAAAAATAAGGGTGCCTGTTGTATACAACGGCAAGGAAATACAGAAGTTGTATTTATACATTCTACAAGATGGTGGTCCACCGCTGTTGGGACGTGAATGGATCAGGAAGATACGTTTAGACTGGCACTCCATTCAGGCACTGACGGTGACCAGTAAGGAAAAAAATGATGATGACGTCATACCTGAACGATTAAAAGATATCTTGGCCAACGCCAAGGAAGTGTTTCAAGAGAAACTAGGAACCTTGAAAGGCATCACCGCCTCAATAAAAGTGGAAGATGCGGCAATTCCCAAGTTTTTTAAGGCAAGGCCAGTGCCATACGCTATTCGTCCAGCAGTCAAGGCAGAGCTGGAGAATTTGGAAAAGGCAGGCGTATTATCCAAGATAGATTGGAGCGAGTGGGCAACACCCATCGTCCCGGTCATGAAGAAAACGTTGAATAATGATAAATCTGAAGATCAGAGAAAAATTCGCATCTGTGGAGACTTCAAGGTGACTGTAAACCAGGTCCTTCACACGGTACAGTATCCTCTTCCGAGGATAGAAGATATTTTCGCCTCACTATCCGGAGGGAAACGTTTCACCAAAATTGACTTGGCACAGGCATATCTACAGATGGAGGTTGAAGAGGCCTCTAAAAAGTATCTCACGATAAATACACACAAAGGCCTGTACCAGTACAATCGACTGGTTTTTGGAGTAGCATCAGCTCCAGCTATCTGGCAAAGAGCTATGGAGCAAGTCCTCCAAGGGATTCCGGGGACTCAATGCTATCTCGACGACATCCTTGTAACAGGAGAAAATGACAACGAGCACCTTGCCAATTTGGAGCAGGTGCTCACTAGGCTGAGAGAACGGGGCCTACGAGCAAATCGCCCCAAGTGCGAATTTTTCCAGAATCAAATATCATATTGTGGCCACATAATTAATAAGGAAGGGTTGCATAAGTCACCTGAAAAAATTGAAGCGGTCATAAAAGCCCCAGCACCTGAAAATGTTTCACAATTAAGGTCGTTCCTGGGATTAATAAATTACTATCATAAATTTTTACCGAACTTATCAACTCTTCTGCACCCTCTTAAAGAACTGCTGCAAACAGGAGTAATTTGGAAATGGAGCGAAGACTGTAAACGTGCCTTCCATAAATGCAAAGACTTAATCACGTCCAAGGAAGTTTTGGCTCATTACAACCCATCACTGCCAATCAGACTGGTGTGCGATGCATCCCCTTACGGCGTAGGAGCGGTATTATCGCATAGATTCCCTGATGGCTCGGAACGGCCGATAGCTTTTGCGTCACGCTCATTGAACTCAGCTGAGCGTAACTATGCCCAAATCGACAGGGAAGCACTCAGCCTGGTATGGGGAGTGAAGAAATTCAACCATTACCTACACTGACAAAAATTTACCTTGTTGACTGACCATCAACCCCTCATCTCCATATTCAACCCTAAAAAGGGTGTTCCCATTATGACAGCGCAAAGGCTACAGAGGTGGTCCCTTTTTCTAGGGGCACACCAATATAACATAGAATACAAAGGATCAAAACAGCATGGGAATGCTGACGGTTTATCGCGCCTACCGTTGCCAACGGTAGAAGAGGCACCTACAGTAGACCCAGTGGAGATGTTCCACTCTACCATAGTCGAATGTCTACCAGTAACAAATTCTGCCATTGAAAGGGAAACGAGAAATGACCCGACTCTCTCACGAGTCTACGATTTAACAGTGAAGGGATGGCCAGCACATGGCGAACCACTGTTGCCAGCATTCTCGCAAAGAAGAGAACAGCTGTCAGTGTGCCGAGGAACCTTGATGTGTGGATCCAGAGTGGTGATTCCACCCAAACTCCAGGATAAAGTTCTAAAGGAGCTTCACGAGGGGCATCTGGGTGGAGTGAAAATGAAGAACCTAGCCAGGGCGTTTGTATGGTGGCCAGGTATCGATGGAGACATCGAAGAAATGACCAAGAGCTGCCTAGGATGCCAGAAGGTCCAAAACGCTCCACCACAAGCCCCTCTACATCCATGGGAGTGGCCCTCATCTCCATGGCAAAGGGTACACATCGACATTGCTGGTCCATTTATGGACTCAATGTTCTTAATCATGGTTGATGCACACTCCAAGTGGCCGGAGGTAATAAAGATGTCCTCCACCACCACGGAAAAAACCATCACAGTATTAAGGACCATATTTGCCAGGAATGGGCTGCCTGAACAGATCTGTTCACAGAAACCCCACAGTGCAGATAGAGGCCATTTCGGCCCATCGAGCCTGCACCGACACATCCCACTCGATCCCCGTAACCCTTACACCAACCCATATCCCACCCTATCCCCGTAACCCCACGTATTTAATCCCCCTAACACTAAGGCCTGGAAATTCAGTGGCCTGCGCCACCAGTTTGTGCCCAAAGAGGGCTTTTGCGCCACTGTGCAAACCTACCGCGATATTTAGCGGGGCGCTAATGGCGGCGTTAGCCATTAGCGCTGCGCCGCCACCGATGACGTCATCGGTGTGCGCAGTGCCCCGCTATCGCCCCGCTGGCCATATTTGGTTGCTGCCGCCTCGCCCGCGCCGGCCGCAAACAGCGACCGGTACACGGGGCCTACCTGTGCCGGTACTGGGGCGAGTTAAGGTGGAGGTGCGGCCGGCCGCTTTTTCGGCGGCCGCCTGCCCGCACCTCCTTCCCCGGCCTCCTACACGCCTCCCCCCCCGCGGCATTGCCGGCTGTTTCCAGAGAGCCCGGCACTTCTCCTTGGTGCCGGGCTCATTTGCCGGCACTCACGAGCGGGGATCGCGCTGTTGCAGGCACCTCCCCCTTAAGACTGAGAGGAAGGGCTGCAGTACCGCAGGCTGCCGTGCCGCAGCGGGTGGCGCTGCGGCACTTTGCACGCCGATATTCAGTTTCAGCGCCCCAAGCGGGGCGCCGAAACCCTTGTTTAGCGGCCGGCTTCCACTTGGGGCGCTGAAAGTGAATTTCCCGCTGGCGCAAGTGGCTCCGCGCGCAGCGGTAATTCCGGCGCCCAGGCGAGCTGGGCGCCCCTAACTGAATTTCTAGGCCTAAGGGTCAATTTATCATAGCCAAACAACCTAACCCGCACATAGTTCTGATAATGGACCGCAATTTGTGTCCGAAGAATTCAGGAAGTTCTTAAAAAACAATGGGGTTAAGCACTACACGTCCGCCCCATACCATCCCGCCACCAATGGATTGGCTGAAAGGTTTGTCCAGACCTTCAAGAAGGCCATAAAGGCCATGGGTAATGAAGACATAAAACTTCAGCATAAGGTGGATAACTTCTTGTTTGCATACAGGAATGCAACACACATGGTTACAAACCAAACTCCCGCCATGATGTTCTTCAATAGAAGCCTAAGATACCGGCTGGATTTGATCAAGCCAAACATCAGAGGGGACGTGGAGAACCGGCAATTTCAAGGCATGAATGAAAGGCCAACTAGAACCTTCCAGATAGGTCAACAAGTTTTGGCCCGGGACTACCGTACTGAGAAATGGCAGCCTGGAACTATTTGCACACGACTAGGACCGCTGATGTATACCGTGGACATTGGAGAAAGCATAATAAGGCGCCATGCTGACCAAATCATAGAGTCATCCGAAAAGGGACAACCTACACCACAACTCTATACGCCTAATGATGAAGTAGAGATACCCATAGTATCTACCTCCGATCCGGTGATACTGGAACCAGATGAACCCGACACTGGCATTCAAGCCAAATCAGCCTTGCCAAAAGAACCTACTACACCACCAGAAACTACAACACCACCAAGGCATTATCCGGACCGAGTCAGGAAGCCTCCAGAGAGACTGACTTATAATTGATTATCTGCAGCAATGTGTAGATTATTGTTCTTGTAACATGTAATTAATGATTACTTAAAATATTATGTACTGGTTGGCTAAAAGGGGAGGAATTGTAGTGTATGTGCCTTTAAGAGCCCCCTGTGTACTGTAATGGCCACTCGGGCTATATAAGCCTGTATATTGTGTTGTATCAGTTAGTTCACCTCCAGACTTTGTTCAGTAAACACCTGTGAAACCAACTCCTGCCTTCAGTGTCTCTATTAACACACGGACACAACAATACCGCAATGCTGAAAGCCTTTTCCAGCGTAAGGTCCTTTTCAGATAAAAGCCGTTTCTGGGTTCCTTCACTTTGAAGCCTACACACAAACTTGTCCCTTAAGGTATCTGCCAGTCCCGCTCCAAACTGGCAGTGTTTCGATAGTTTGCGCAGTTCTGTTAAATAATCAGCATTGCTTTCATCCTTATGCTGGTTCCGTTTGTGAAACTTGAATCTTTCTGCTATCAGCAGCGGTGTGGGGTTTAAATGTTCCTTTAGTATCGTTACTATGTCTTCAAAACTCTTTTCCATTGGCTTCGTTGGGGTTACTAGATTTCGTAATAAACCATACGTCTTTGCACCCATTAAATTTAACAATACCGACGCTTTCTTGTCATCTGACACCTCATTTGCCTTGCAGTACACCTCTATTCGTTCGACATATGTAGTCCAATCTTCAGCTTCATTGTCAAATGCGGTGATACAGCCACTCTTCGGCATTTTGGGTGTGGTTTAAAATGGCATCTCCCAATGGCTTAAAATGGCGTCTCCCGTGCTTTCCTTCCTCCCCCGCTGCTGCCGGTTCTCGTGGCATTGGCGGCGCCCTGTAGGTTTCGCGCACTTCTCCTGTGCTGCTGCCAACGCCGCTCTCGGCGGTCCTCGTGGCAATGGCGGTGCCTCGCGGGTTTCTGCGTGTCTCTCTCTCCCTCTCTCTGACGCTGCTCAGCCCTTGAACACCGGCTGCGCCCTGTGCGCTCTGCCCTCTCTCTCTCTCCCCCGTCGACGCTGCTCGGCCCTTTGCTGTGCCGCTCGGTCGGGCTCTAGCCCGCCGCTGTCCGGGAAGGGTCTGCGCACTACCTGTTGCCAGCCCGTTGTGCTGGACCACCTCAACTGGAAAGCCAAGCCTGGCTCTCGACAGCCTCCCCTGCAATTCTCGAGTCTCTGCTGGATGACTGGGCGGTTGCCCATGGTCGACGCCCGAGTCTCTGGCCTTGACCTCCAATCCACTGATCTTCAGGAACGAATCCCCGGGAGGTGATGCAGAGTTGCAGGTAGGTTCGAACCTGCCTCGTCGCCAATGTTACGTCCGTGTATAATAAGACACAGACTGCGGAGAACGGTACAACAGGTGTTTACTCAACGTGGCTCAAACTGCAACTGAACTGTACAGATTACTACTCAGTGTTATATACAGGTGTGGTCACTGCCGGTACTGCAGTATACATGAGCTGTAAAAAATAGTTCCCTCCTTAAAGGTATATACATTACAGAATGGACCTGCAAAATCTACATGAATGCGGTGCCATGCTTCCTCCGGAAAGTCCCAGGGGTGAAGAGGTGCAAGCTGTGGCACATTACGAACTCTCTGACATGAGGAACAGGTTTTAGTTTTGTCCTCAATCTGTCCATCCACACCCGGCCACCAGAAGTAGCTCCTCGCTATTTCTTTCATACGAACCATTCCGCAGTGTCCGGAGTGTAGTTGCTGTAACACTGGTTTCCGTAGCGATGGTGGAATAACCACTCTCCTCCCCCACAGCAAACATCCAGACTGCACCGACAGTTCGTTTCTCCTTAAGAGATATGGGCCTAGAAATTCAGTTGGCTGCGCCAGCCGTTAGCGCCTTAGGAGTAGATCTCGAGCGCTAGGCGCTTAGCGCCCGGGCGCAGCGCGATCTGTGCCTCGCCCCAACTTCAGTAGACATTTAGCGCCGGCGCAAAGTCATTGCGCGCGCTCATCTGCGCGCGCAGATCATGACGTCATTTCGTCGTGCAACGCCCTTTGTGCGCCCGGAACCGGAACTTCACTCGCGCTGCCCCATTGTGCGCCGGGCGGCCCGAACGACTGTGAATTGGAACGGTACACAGCCAAGGCGGGCCGCGGGGAGCGCAAATTAAAGGGCACTCCTGCAGTAGAAAAGGCAGCCGTTTTGCAACGGAGGAGGAGGAGGAGGAGGATCCCCAGAAACACAAATACACTAGTCTCGGCCTGTCAAAAAAACAAATCCACCCTCCCCCTTTAAGAGCTCGTGTCTGCCGGCAATCAGCAGCTCGCCGCACCTGCCCTGCGCCCAACTTCCGGTGTTAGCGCCCCGGCCTGCCGGCTTAGCGCCTAATGATAGTCGTGCATCGCCTGTTTTAGCGCAGCAGCAACCTCTTAGGGCGATGCAACTGAATATCGGCGAAGGGGGCTCGACTTTGCGCCGGGCGCAAACTTTAGCGGCCGCCCGACTTTACTGCCCCAAAAGTGGCTATACTGAATTTCTAGGCCATGGTTTCAGGTTTGGGTCATCGCTGTCAAGCTAGCCCCTAACGATAATGTCCAGCACTGCAGACAACACTGGGTCGTTTCTGGTGTTTCGTCGGACCTGTGTCGAAGTAACAGGCGTGTTTTCCACCTGCCTAAAATAGCACACGTCCATGCTACGCGTCATAGGCTTGGTGACAGGCAGCGGCAACCTGGAAAGACCGTCGGCGTTGCCGTGCAGGTCAGACTTGCGATATCTAATGTCAAATGTGTGTGCAGACAACAGCAGCGCCCAGCTTTGCATTCTGCTCGCAGCAAGTGACGGAATCCCTGTATGTGGCCCGAAGATGGTCGTGAGAGGGCGGGTGAACTGTCTCCCATACAAATATTGGTGAAACTTGCGAACGCCAAAAACGATGCTCAGTGCTTCTCGTTCTATTTGGGCGTAGTTAGTTTCAGCTCTGTTCAAAGTCCTAGATGCGAATGCTATCGGTTTCTCTTCTCCGTTTGGCATGATATGAGAAACAACTGCTCCCACACCATATGACGATGCATCGCAAGCTAACTGTATTGGTAATGCAGGGTTAAAATGTGTCAAAGCCTCTGACTTCAGGAGCGTGTCCTTTGCTGTCATGAACGCCTCCTGGCACTTGTTAGTCCATTCCCACTTCTTGTCTTTACATAGCAACCAATGCAGCGGCCTCAGCATCGAGGCTAGGTTCGGTATGAACCGTCCATAGTAGTTCAGTAACCCTAGAAAAAAACGCAGCTGGCTGATATTTTCAGGTGCTGGGGCATCCACGATTGCCTTGGTCTTGGACGGTGCCTTGTGAAGGCCAACACAGTATAGTGTATTATTTTCTGTAGAGTAAATAGAGCAACAAACACTGACATACTCCTGGCAAATACTCACACACTCCCAACAAATATGGACAGAAACCCAACAAATACTGACACACTCCCAGCAAACACTGACACACTCTGGCAAACACTGACACACTCCCAGCAAATAATGACACACTCCCAGCAAACACTGACACACTCCCAGCAAATACTGACACATTCCCAGCAAATACTGACACACTCTCAGCAAACACTGACACACTCCTTGCAATTACTGACACACTCCCAGCAAATACTGACACACTCCTTGCAATTACTGACACACTCCCAGCAAACACTGACACACTCCCAGCAAACACTGACACACTCCCAGCAAACACTGACACACTCCCAGCAAATACTGACACACTCCCAGCAAATACTGACACACTCCTTGCAATTACTGACACACACCCAACAAATACTGACACACTCCCAGCAAATACAGACACCCTCCCAGCAAATACTAACACACTCCCAGCAAATACTGACACAAACCCAACAAATACTGACACACTCCCAGCAAATACTGACACACTCCCAGTAAACACTGACACACTCCCAGCAAATACTGACACACACCCAACAAATACTGACACACTCCCAACAAATACTGACACACTCCCAGCAAATACTGACACACACCCAACAAATACTGACACACTCTCAGCAAACACTGACACACTCCTTGCAATTACTGACACACTCCTTGCAATTACTGACACACTCCCAGCAAACACTGACACACTCCCTGCAAACACTGACACAGACCCGGCAAATACTGACACACTCCTGGCAAATACTGGCACACTCCCAGCAAATACTGGCACACTCCCAGCAAACACAGACACCCTCCCAGCAAATACTGACACACTCCCAGCAAATACAGACACCCTCCCAGCAAATACTGACACACTCCCAGCAAATACTGACACAAACCCAACAAATACTGACACACTCCCAGCAAATACTGACACACACCCAACAAATACTGACACACTCTCAGCAAACACTGACACACTCCTTGCAATTACTGACACACTCCTTGCAATTACTGACACACTCCCAGCAAACACTGACACACTCCCAGCAAATACTGACACACTCCTTGCAATTACTGACACACTCCCAGCAAACACTGACTCACTCCTGGCAAATACTGACACACTCCCAGCAAACACTGACACACTCCCTGCAAACACTGACACAGACCCGGCAAATACTGACACACTCCTGGCAAATACTGGCACACTCCCAACAAATACTGGCACACTCCCAGCAAACACAGACACAGACCCGGCAAATACTGACACCCTCCCAGCAAATACTGACACACTCCCAGTAAACACTGACACACTCCCAGCAAATACTGACACACTCCCAGCAAACACTGACACACTCCCAGCAAACACTGACACACTCCCAGCAAACACTGACACACTCCCAGCAAACACTGACACACTCCCAGCAAATACTGACACACTCCCAGCAAATACTGACACACTCCCGGCAAATACTGGCACACTCCCGGCAAATACTGACACACTCCCGGCAAATACTGACACACTCCCAGCAAACACTGACACACTCCCAGCAAACACTGACACACTCCCAGCAAATACTGACACACTCCCAGCAAATACTGAGGCCTAGAAATTCGGTTGTTTGCGCCAGCGGTTAGCGTCTAAAGAGACCGAGAATTGGGGCGTAACCTAATGTTGGGGTGGGCGCAATGAAGATAGCGACAACTCCCATATTGACTATACATTTAACGCCTGCGCTAAGTGTTTGCGCGCGCCCGCGACCGCAAGCAGATCATGACGTCATTTCATTGTGCAACGCCTTATCGGGGCGCCTGAGCGGATATTGGGTGGCGTCCGGAGCCTTTACGCCTAGCGCTATTAGTGACAGCTCGAAGGAGTGTTAGCAGGCCCTTCTCGGAGTCGGGGGGCGCTATTTAAAGGGGACAGCTCTAGTACAGAAGCTTTAGCCACTTGGCCTGTTCATTGCAATCATTGGTGGAGAGAGTTGGTGAGCTACTGTGGAGCAGAGTTTTTGGAATTTAGCATTAGAGAACTTGGGACCCTCAAACCTGTCTGGAGCAGTTGGAGCACTAGACCTAACAGCCTTTTGACCAACTGGCATTGGAATGGGAGATGCTTTGGAGGGCCACGGCCTCATGGCCGAACACTATGAAGGGGCAGAGAGACGGCGAGAGAGAGGGCCGGGATTGGCCAGAAGGAGGAGGGGCAATGGAGGTCGGCCAATCCGAGGGCATGCTGCGAGGGTCTTTAGGCAGCAGGTGTCATACCTTGATATGTCGGAGGAGCAGTGTGTGCGAAGGCTCCGATTCGGGATGGATGTTGTTACTGAGCTGTGCCACCTGCTTGCTGAGGATCTGCAGCCGCGTCTACGGTGCATGACCTCTCTGTCGGTGGCCACTAAACTGACTGTTGGCCTCAATTTTTATGGCAACGGATCCTTTCAGTGAGCCATTGGGGACATCGCGAATATCTCTCAGGTTGCAGTCCACTGCTGCATCCGGCAAGTTACAGCTGCCCTTTATAGGCGAAGGCGTCAATTCATCACCTTCCCTCTGACCCTGGAGAAGCAGGCGGAGGAGGAGGAGCATGTGGACGAGGAGGAGGAGGAGGAGGAGGAAGATGGAGGGCTCCTGAAAGTGGAAGGGCCATCTGTCACAGGCTCATGAGGACTCGTATCGAGGCACCTCTGGCAGAATGATGAGTGTCTTAACTGCTGCGCACTTTGGATGTTTCAAAGCCTCTGAAGGCCAGTATCACTGTAATTAGTCACATACACCATAGCACATTTAAACTTCTCTTTATTGTCACAAAAGTCTTTCATTACAGCAAAACAACGTCATGTCAACAGAAACCATAACTAACAAAATAACAGTTAACTCTTCGGCAAAGCCGCCAAACTGAACAAACTATTTCCAACAATTCCAACAGGTGAGGGTCTCCTTGATTTTGGCCAAAGAAACATCTCAGCACCTCCCTCTACTGCTGGCCCCTTGATGGAGAACGACTTCTCTTTCGCGCTCGGCCCCTTCCCTCCCTGCTGCTCCTATGTAATTGAACCCCAGTGGCGGGGTGAAGGCTGGGGGACGCCTGCTGACTGTCTAGAAGCGCAGAAGCCCCTGAGGGACGGCCTGGCCGACCTCTGGGCTTGGAGGGTGCGGACGCAGGATGCTTGATCTGAGCATGGCTGGAAGCAGTGTGCACTGCAGGTGGTGGCAGCTGCACTGCAGACGTGCTAGCGCTGGCATGTGGAATGGTCACCTGCCAAGAGAGGACACCTGCACCATTGTCGGACGAGACACTGGCTCTCTGAGGTGACCGGCTCGGCTCATCCGCCACAATCGCATGCTCCACTGATTCCTGGCCTTGTATGGGACTGGAAGGGCCCGGGGTGATCCTAGCTGATGCAGATAGGGTGGCTGCAGTGAGAGTTCGCGTTGCCTCAATCTGGGTGTGGACGAGGCCGGCAAGTGACTGCGTGGCAGCAGTGAGGACCTGTGAGCCAGGTGCCAGTGCTTCGGAGAAGCCCTTGACAGTTCTTTCCATTGCTTCGGACAAGGCCGGTGCTGACCGCTCCACTGCCTCGGACAAGCCCTGCACAGACCTTTCCAGGGATTGTCCGAAGCCCTGAACAGTCGTTTCCATAGCGGCCTTGAAGCCCTGGACAGTCCTCTCCATTGATGGCCCAAAGCCCTCGACAGACCCCTCCATTGTTGCCCCGAAGCCCTGGAGAGTCCTGTCCATTGTTGCCCTGAAGCCCTGGAGAGTCCTGTCCATTGTTGCCCCGAAGCCCTGGAGAGTCCTCTCCATTGTTGCCCCGAAGTCCAACACACTCTTTGCCAGTGTATCTATTGACTGAGGCATCCTCCCCACTGCAGCCATCAGCTCAGTGTGCCTGAGCCGGGCCTGGGTGCTCATTTCAGCCAGGTGACGTACCTCCTCTGCACTCTGTGCAGCAGTCATCACTACCTGCCTTGCCCTCCGGGGAGACGGTGGCCGAACTTGCCTACCCCCCTTGCGTTGCTGCATGCCGCTTGGTCCGGCAACTGCCTGATCCTCAGAGCCCCCTCCCCTCCAGGGAACTACTATCCCCAGTCTGTACATGTCTATGCTCCCTTGAGATTGGAACGGATGGTCCGGCTTCCTCCTGATCCTCGCCTCCGGAGGCACTGGCACTGGCAGCTTCAGGGCGTGGAGCCCCAGTTGGTGATGCATCATCTGAAAGCAGGGAGGTGGAAGAGTGGCTTTAGCAAAAGGACAGGTTGGCGGAAAGGCATGGCACATTGCGGCACACTGAGGAAGTATGCTGGCGGGGGGACCAAGTGGAAGGAGACAGCTGCAAAAGGTGACAGCCTTACCCTCGCTGTCGAGAATGGGGTCGGCAGCTGCAGTGGTAACAGGACCAGACAGACGTCCTCCAAGAATCTGGTGCACTCTCTCCTCGAGATCCGTGAGAGTGACCACTTGTGGAGGTCCGCCACCGGTTCGACGCTGCTCCTTTCGCATCGTCGCCAGCTTGGACTGCAGGGGAAAGAAGGGGAAGTTCTGTAACATGTTGCCTTGAGAGATCATCTGATGCCCCCCATGGTGCAAGAGCCCTTACATGATGCCTTGAGAGATCATCTGATGCCCCCCATGGTGCAAGAGCCCTTACATGATGCCTTGAGAGATCATCTGATGCCCCCCATGGTGCAAGGGCCCTTACATGTGGCCTTGAGTGAAATGTCCATGTGTGTGCCCAGAAAGGGCCATGGGTGCTTGCTGACAGATGGCCATTGGGGCATCATGGCAACAGGGTCCTCGAAGTTAGGTGCAGATGGAGGGAATCAGAAGTTTGCATAACCAACACTCACCCTAACGACCCGAGTGAGGTCGTTGAATTTCTTCCTGCACTGAACAGGGGTCCTGGTCGCCATGCTGTTGGAGTTGACCCTCTGAGAAACCTCCCTCCAAGATTGCCGGTAAGCCTTTTGATTCGGCCTCTTGCCATTGTCAGGATACAGAACATCTCGACGGCGCTCAACTGCAGACACCAACTGGTCCAGAGCCTCAGTACTGAAGTGCTCTGCTCTCTGTCTCACCTTCTCCATCCTCACCAAGTTTCCTGCGCCAGAGAAGGGCGAGCGGCGATTCTGAGGCCTACAGGGCGTTGAGTGTAGCAGCTCAGGCTGACTGACCCACCCCTTTAAGAGCTGGCCGGCGCCTGGAAGTCTCGTGGTCTCCGGTAATTGAGATTACCTGCGCTGCGCCCGTCCGCGCCGATATTGGGTAGCGCCTGAACTTTTGCGCCTTAGGAGCCCCATGCAACGTCTGAGTTAGCGCCTCAATCCCCTTTGGGGGCGATGCAACCCAATATCTCGCAGGCAGCGATAAGTTTCGTCTGGCTATAAACGTTGCGCAGCGCCAGTTCTAATGCCTCAAGCGGGGCTATACCCAATTTCTAGGCCTGACACGCTCCCAGCAAATACTGACACACCCCCAGCAAATACTGACACACCCCCAGCAAATACTGACACACTCCCGGCAAATACTGACACACTCCCAGCAAATACTGACACACCCCCAGCAAATACTGACACACCCCCAGCAAATACTGACACACCCCCAGCAAATACTGACACACCCCCAGCAAATACTGACACACTCCCAGCAAAGACTGACATACTCCTGGCAAATACTGACAAAACTCCAAGCAAATAATGACACACTCCTGGCAAATACTGACACACACCCGGCAAACACTGACACACTCCCAGCAAATACTGACACACTCCCAGCAAATACTGACACACTCCTGGCAAATACTGACACACACCCGGCAAACACTGACACACTCCCAGCAAACACTGACACACTCCCAGCAAATACTGACACACTCCCAGCAAATACTGACACACTCCTGGCAAATACTGACACACTCCCGGCAAATACTGACACACTCCCAGCAAATACTGACACACCCCCAGCAAATACTGACACACTCCCGGCAAATACTGACACACTCCCAGCAAATACTGATACACTCCCAGCAAATACTGACACACTCCTGGCAAATACTGACAAAACTCCAAGCAAATAATGACACACTCCTGGCAAATACTGACACACTCCCAGCAAATACTGACACACTCCTGGCAAATACTGACACACACCCGGCAAATACTGACACACTCCTGGCAAATACTGACACACACCCGGCAAACACTGACACACTCCCAGCAAATACTGACAAAACTCCAAGCAAATAATGACACACTCCTGGCAAATACTGACAAAACTCCAAGCAAATAATGACACACTCCTGGCAAATACTGACACACTCCCAGCAAATACTGACACACTCCCGGCAAACACTGACACACTCCCAGCAAATACTGACACACTCCCAGCAAATACTGACACACTCACAGCAAATACTGACACACTCCCGGCAAATACTGACACACTCCTGGCAAATACTGACACACACCCGGCAAACACTGACACACTCCCAGCAAATACTGACACACTCCCAGCAAATACTGACACACTCCCAGCAAATACTGACACACTCCTGGCAAATACTGACACACTCCTGGCAAACACTGACACACTCCTGGCAAATACTGACACACTCCCAGCAAATACTGACACACTCCTGGCAGATACTGACACACTCCTGGCAAATACTGACACACTCCTGGCAAATACTGACACACTCCTGGCAAATACTGACACACTCCCGGCAAATACTGACACACTCCTGGCAAATACTGACACACTCCTGGCAAATACTGACACACTCCTGGCAAACACTGACACACTCCCAGCAAACTCTGGCACACTCCCAGCAAATACTGACACACTCCCAGCAAATACTGACACACTCCCGGCAAACTCTGGCACACTCCCAGCAAATACTGACACACTCCTGGCAAACACTGACACACTCCCAGCAAATACTGACACACTCCCAGCAAATACTTACACACTCCCCGCAATTACTGACACACTCCCAGCAAACACTGACACACTCCCAGCAAATACTGACACACTCCCCGCAAATACTGACACACTCTCAGGAAATACTGATACACTCCCAGCATATACTGATACACTCCCAGCAAATACTGATACACTCCCAGCAAATACTGACACACTCCCAGCAAATACTGACACACTCTCAGGAAATACTGACACACTCCCGGCAAATACTGATACACTCCCAGCAAATACTGACACACACCCGGCAAATACTGATACACTCTCAGGAAATACTGACACACTCCCAGCAAATACTGATACACTCCCAGCAAATACTGACACACTCCCAGCAAATACTGACACACTCCCAGCAAACACTGACACACTCCCAGCAAATACTGACACACTCCCAGCAAATACTGATACACTCCCAGCAAATACTGACACACTCCCGGCAAATACTGACACACTCCCGGCAAATACTGACACACTCCCAGCAAATACTGACACACTCTCAGGAAATACTGACACACTCCCAGCAAATACTGATACACTCCCAGCAAATACTGACACACTCCCAGCAAATACTGACACACTCCCGGCAAATACTGACACACTCCCAGCAAATACTGACACACTCCCAGCAAATACTGACACACTCCCAGCAAATACTGACACACTCCTGGCAAATACTGACACACTCCCAGCAAATACTGACACACTCCCGGCAAATACAGACACACTCGTGGCAAATACTGACACACTCCCAGCAAATACTGACACACTCCCAGCAAATACTGACACACTCCCAGCAAATACTGACACACTCCCGGCAAATACTGACACTCTCCCGGCAAACACTGACACACTCCCGGCAAACACTGACACACTCCCGGCAAATACTGACACACTCCCAGCAAATACTGACACACTCCCAGCAAATACTGACACACTCCCAGCAAATACTGACACACTCCCAGCAAATACTGACACACTCCCAGCAAATACAGACACACTCCCAGCAAATACTGACACTCTCCCAGCAAATACTGACACACTCCCAGCAAATACTGACACACTCCCAGCAAATACTGACACACTCCCAGCAAATACTGACACACTCCCAGCAAATACTGACACACTCCCAGCAAATACTGACACACACCCGGCAAATACTGACACACACCCGGCAAATACTGACACACTCCCAGCAAATACTGACACACTCCCAGCAAATACTGACACACTCCCAGCAAATACTGACACACTCCCAGCAAATACTGACACACTCCCAGCAAATACTGATACACTCCCGGCAAATACTGATACACTCCCGGCAAATACTGACACACTCCCGGCAAATACTGACACACTCCCGGCAAATACTGACAGACTCCCAGCAAATACTGACAGACTCCCGGCAAATACTGACACACTCCCGGCAAATACTGACACACTCTCAGGAAATACTGACACACTCCCGGCAAATACTGACACACTCCCGGCAAATACTGACACACTCCCAGCAAATACTGATACACTCCCAGCAAATACTGACACACTCCCAGCAAATACTGACACACTCTCAGGAAATACTGACACACTCCCGGCAAATACTGACACACTCCCAGCAAACACTGACACACTCCCGGCAAATACTGACACACTCCCAGCAAATACTGACACACTCCCAGCAAATACTGACACACTCCTGGCAAATACTGACACACTCCTGGCAAATACTGACACACTCCCAGCAAATACTGACACACTCCCAGCAAATACTGACACACTCCTGGCAAATACTGACACACTCCCAGCAAATACTGACACACTCCCAGCAAATACTGACACACTCCCAGCAAATACTGACACACTCCCAGCAAATACTGACACACTCCTGGCAAATACTGACACACTCCCAGCAAATACTGACACACTCCCGGCAAATACAGACACACTCGTGGCAAATACTGACACACTCCCAGCAAATACTGACACACTCCCAGCAAATACTGACACACTCCCAGCAAATACTGACACACTCCCGGCAAATACTGACACACTCCCGGCAAACACTGACACACTCCCGGCAAACACTGACACACTCCCGGCAAATACTGACACACTCCCAGCAAATACTGACACACTCCCAGCAAATACTGACACACTCCCAGCAAATACTGACACACTCCCAGCAAATACTGACACACTCCCAGCAAATACTGACACACTCCCAGCAAATACAGACACACTCCCAGCAAATACTGACACACTCCCAGCAAATACTGACACACTCCCAGCAAATACTGACACACTCCCAGCAAATACTGACACACTCCCAGCAAATACTGACACACTCCCAGCAAATACTGACACACTCCCAGCAAATACTGACACACTCCTGGCAAACACTGACACACTCCTGGCAAATACTGACACACTCCCAGCAAATACTGACACACTCCTGGCAAATACTGACACACTCCTGGCAAATACTGACACACTCCTGGCAAATACTGACACACTCCTGGCAAATACTGACACACTCCCGGCAAATACTGACACACTCCTGGCAAATACTGACACACTCCTGGCAAATACTGACACACTCCCAGCAAATACTGACACACTCCCGGCAAACTCTGGCACACTCCCAGCAAATACTGACACACTCCTGGCAAACACTGACACACTCCCAGCAAATACTGACACACTCCCAGCAAATACTGACACACTCCCCGCAATTACTGACACACTCCCAGCAAACACTGACACACTCCCAGCAAATACTGACACACTCCCCGCAAATACTGACACACTCTCAGGAAATACTGATACACTCCCAGCATATACTGATACACTCCCAGCAAATACTGATACACTCCCAGCAAATACTGACACACTCCCAGCAAATACTGACACACTCTCAGGAAATACTGACACACTCCCGGCAAATACTGATACACTCCCAGCAAATACTGACACACACCCGGCAAATACTGATACACTCTCAGGAAATACTGACACACTCCCAGCAAATACTGATACACTCCCAGCAAATACTGACACACTCCCAGCAAATACTGACACACTCTCAGGAAATACTGACACACTCCCGGCAAATACTGACACACTCCCAGCAAACACTGACACACTCCCGGCAAATACTGACACACTCCCAGCAAATACTGACACACTCCCAGCAAATACTGACACACTCCTGGCAAATACTGACACACTCCTGGCAAATACTGACACACTCCCAGCAAATACTGACACACTCCCAGCAAATACTGACACACTCCTGGCAAATACTGACACACTCCCAGCAAATACTGACACACTCCCAGCAAATACTGACACACTCCCAGCAAATACTGACACACTCCCAGCAAATACTGACACACTCCTGGCAAATACTGACACACTCCCAGCAAATACTGACACACTCCCGGCAAATACAGACACACTCGTGGCAAATACTGACACACTCCCAGCAAATACTGACACACTCCCAGCAAATACTGACACACTCCCAGCAAATACTGACACACTCCCGGCAAATACTGACACACTCCCGGCAAACACTGACACACTCCCGGCAAACACTGACACACTCCCGGCAAATACTGACACACTCCCAGCAAATACTGACACACTCCCAGCAAATACTGACACACTCCCAGCAAATACTGACACACTCCCAGCAAATACTGACACACTCCCAGCAAATACTGACACACTCCCAGCAAATACAGACACACTCCCAGCAAATACTGACACACTCCCAGCAAATACTGACACACTCCCAGCAAATACTGACACACTCCCAGCAAATACTGACACACTCCCAGCAAATACTGACACACTCCCAGCAAATACTGACACACTCCCAGCAAATACTGACACACTCCCAGCAAATACTGACACACTCCCAGCAAATACTGACACACTCCCAGCAAATACTGACACACTCCCAGCAAATACTGACACACTCCCAGCAAATACAGACACACTCCCAGCAAATACTGACACACTCCCAGCAAATACTGACACACACCCGGCAAATACTGACACACACCCGGCAAATACTGACACACTCCCAGCAAATACTGACACACTCCCAGCAAATACTGACACACTCCCAGCAAATACTGACACACTCCCAGCAAATACTGACACACTCCCAGCAAATACTGATACACTCCCGGCAAATACTGATACACTCCCGGCAAATACTGACACACTCCCGGCAAATACTGACACACTCCCGGCAAATACTGACAGACTCCCAGCAAATACTGACAGACTCCCAACAAATACTGACACACTCCCAGCAAATACTGACAGACTCCCAACAAATACAGACACACTCCCGGCAAATACTGACAGACTCCCAACAAATACTGACACACTCCCAGCAAATACTGACACACTCCCAACAAATACTGACACACTCCCAGCAAATACTGACAGACTCCCAACAAATACAGACACACTCCCGGCAAATACTGACAGACTCCCAACAAATACTGACACACTCCCAGCAAATACTGACACACTCCCAACAAATACTGACACACTCCCAGCAAATACTGACACACTCCCAACAAATACTGACAGACTCCCAGCAAATACTGACACACTCCTGGGAAATACTGACACATTCTCCTGTGCCTTAATGGCAACAGCAAGCTTAAAGTGGCTGGTCCCCTTGCGGGAGTCTGATGGACCTAAGATTTGTCAGGTAATGGGAGAAGGACTTTGATGTGTGCAACTTCCGACAATTCATTGTAAGATTTTTAGAAGCTATGATTCGAAATTTGGTGGGCTTAGCGTTCATTTACAGGTCATTTTAATGATGTGCCATTGTGCCGTGGATAAGGAGTCAGGTCTCCCCTGCGGTCTGCCTTGCAGGGAGCTGGTTAGAGTGTGGCACCATGGTGCCAAGCAGTAGGTGGAGGAACAGTATGGTTATTAACAATGATGGTCCAGGAAGAAAAGGGTGGGGGTGCTAGTTTTATTCTGAGTGTGGCACAGATCTGTTGGATGTTCAGGGGAAGGGGAATTCCTACATTGTTGCTGGGAAGCCAGTGTCTGTGGCTCAAGAGAGGTCCATGCAGATTCCTTGAGCAGTTGTTAACTGGCAGTTGTTTGCTTCCTTCTAAATAAGCCATATTGAAGGAGCAAAATGGGAGCAAAGGTTTAGCGCCCACTTTTTTCTCTCATTGCGCCTGCTTTTCAAGTGCTATTTGAGGAGCAGAGCAGGGAAAAATCGGCCCTCAGAAATCAAGCTTGGGTTCTTCCTGGATCAGTTAAACTCTGGCCTCGCCAACCAAACCACCGGTGCAGCTGAAATCAAGTAGTCAATAAAACAACAAGGGAATTGTCCACTACAAAAGGGAAATTCCCTCCTGATCATCTGTACCAATGTGCCAGTTGCCCACCACTTTGGGTATTTTGTTCTGTCTAGAACTGGCATAGGCTGGCAATGCTGCCACAAGTTATGGAAGTCCATTTGGACCATGGATACTGGAACATCACCATTTTCCGGTCTGCGTCCAAGAAGGTCTTAACCTTCTTCAGCTTTTTGGGAACACTCAATTCCAAATCATATACTGACACACTCCCAGCAAATACTGATACACTCCCAGCAAATACTGACACACTCCTGGCAAATACTGACACACTCCTGGCAAATACTGACACACTCCCAGCAAATACTGACACACTCCTGGCAAATACTGACACACACCCGGCAAATACTGACACACTCCTGGCAAATACTGACACACTCCCAGCAAATACTGACACACTCCCAGCAAATACTGATACACTCCCAGCAAATACTGACACACTCCCGGCAAATACTGACACACTCCCGGCAAATACTGACACACTCCCAGCAAATACTGACACACTCTCAGGAAATACTGACACACTCCCAGCAAATACTGATACACTCCCAGCAAATACTGACACACTCCCAGCAAATACTGACACACTCCCGGCAAATACTGACACACTCCCAGCAAATACTGACACACTCCCAGCAAATACTGACACACTCCCAGCAAATACTGACACACTCCTGGCAAATACTGACACACTCCCAGCAAATACTGACACACTCCCGGCAAATACAGACACACTCGTGGCAAATACTGACACACTCCCAGCAAATACTGACACACTCCCAGCAAATACTGACACACTCCCAGCAAATACTGACACACTCCCGGCAAATACTGACACTCTCCCGGCAAACACTGACACACTCCCGGCAAACACTGACACACTCCCGGCAAATACTGACACACTCCCAGCAAATACTGACACACTCCCAGCAAATACTGACACACTCCCAGCAAATACTGACACACTCCCAGCAAATACTGACACACTCCCAGCAAATACAGACACACTCCCAGCAAATACTGACACTCTCCCAGCAAATACTGACACACTCCCAGCAAATACTGACACACTCCCAGCAAATACTGACACACTCCCAGCAAATACTGACACACTCCCAGCAAATACTGACACACTCCCAGCAAATACTGACACACACCCGGCAAATACTGACACACACCCGGCAAATACTGACACACTCCCAGCAAATACTGACACACTCCCAGCAAATACTGACACACTCCCAGCAAATACTGACACACTCCCAGCAAATACTGACACACTCCCAGCAAATACTGATACACTCCCGGCAAATACTGATACACTCCCGGCAAATACTGACACACTCCCGGCAAATACTGACACACTCCCGGCAAATACTGACAGACTCCCAGCAAATACTGACAGACTCCCGGCAAATACTGACACACTCCCGGCAAATACTGACACACTCTCAGGAAATACTGACACACTCCCGGCAAATACTGACACACTCCCGGCAAATACTGACACACTCCCAGCAAATACTGATACACTCCCAGCAAATACTGACACACTCCCAGCAAATACTGACACACTCTCAGGAAATACTGACACACTCCCGGCAAATACTGACACACTCCCAGCAAACACTGACACACTCCCGGCAAATACTGACACACTCCCAGCAAATACTGACACACTCCCAGCAAATACTGACACACTCCTGGCAAATACTGACACACTCCTGGCAAATACTGACACACTCCCAGCAAATACTGACACACTCCCAGCAAATACTGACACACTCCTGGCAAATACTGACACACTCCCAGCAAATACTGACACACTCCCAGCAAATACTGACACACTCCCAGCAAATACTGACACACTCCCAGCAAATACTGACACACTCCTGGCAAATACTGACACACTCCCAGCAAATACTGACACACTCCCGGCAAATACAGACACACTCGTGGCAAATACTGACACACTCCCAGCAAATACTGACACACTCCCAGCAAATACTGACACACTCCCAGCAAATACTGACACACTCCCGGCAAATACTGACACACTCCCGGCAAACACTGACACACTCCCGGCAAACACTGACACACTCCCGGCAAATACTGACACACTCCCAGCAAATACTGACACACTCCCAGCAAATACTGACACACTCCCAGCAAATACTGACACACTCCCAGCAAATACTGACACACTCCCAGCAAATACTGACACACTCCCAGCAAATACAGACACACTCCCAGCAAATACTGACACACTCCCAGCAAATACTGACACACTCCCAGCAAATACTGACACACTCCCAGCAAATACTGACACACTCCCAGCAAATACTGACACACTCCCAGCAAATACTGACACACTCCCAGCAAATACTGACACACTCCTGGCAAACACTGACACACTCCTGGCAAATACTGACACACTCCCAGCAAATACTGACACACTCCTGGCAAATACTGACACACTCCTGGCAAATACTGACACACTCCTGGCAAATACTGACACACTCCTGGCAAATACTGACACACTCCCGGCAAATACTGACACACTCCTGGCAAATACTGACACACTCCTGGCAAATACTGACACACTCCCAGCAAATACTGACACACTCCCGGCAAACTCTGGCACACTCCCAGCAAATACTGACACACTCCTGGCAAACACTGACACACTCCCAGCAAATACTGACACACTCCCAGCAAATACTGACACACTCCCCGCAATTACTGACACACTCCCAGCAAACACTGACACACTCCCAGCAAATACTGACACACTCCCCGCAAATACTGACACACTCTCAGGAAATACTGATACACTCCCAGCATATACTGATACACTCCCAGCAAATACTGATACACTCCCAGCAAATACTGACACACTCCCGGCAAATACTGATACACTCCCAGCAAATACTGACACACACCCGGCAAATACTGATACACTCTCAGGAAATACTGACACACTCCCAGCAAATACTGATACACTCCCAGCAAATACTGACACACTCCCAGCAAATACTGACACACTCTCAGGAAATACTGACACACTCCCGGCAAATACTGACACACTCCCAGCAAACACTGACACACTCCCGGCAAATACTGACACACTCCCAGCAAATACTGACACACTCCCAGCAAATACTGACACACTCCTGGCAAATACTGACACACTCCTGGCAAATACTGACACACTCCCAGCAAATACTGACACACTCCCAGCAAATACTGACACACTCCTGGCAAATACTGACACACTCCCAGCAAATACTGACACACTCCCAGCAAATACTGACACACTCCCAGCAAATACTGACACACTCCCAGCAAATACTGACACACTCCTGGCAAATACTGACACACTCCCAGCAAATACTGACACACTCCCGGCAAATACAGACACACTCGTGGCAAATACTGACACACTCCCAGCAAATACTGACACACTCCCAGCAAATACTGACACACTCCCAGCAAATACTGACACACTCCCGGCAAATACTGACACACTCCCGGCAAACACTGACACACTCCCGGCAAACACTGACACACTCCCGGCAAATACTGACACACTCCCAGCAAATACTGACACACTCCCAGCAAATACTGACACACTCCCAGCAAATACTGACACACTCCCAGCAAATACTGACACACTCCCAGCAAATACTGACACACTCCCAGCAAATACAGACACACTCCCAGCAAATACTGACACACTCCCAGCAAATACTGACACACTCCCAGCAAATACTGACACACTCCCAGCAAATACTGACACACTCCCAGCAAATACTGACACACTCCCAGCAAATACTGACACACTCCCAGCAAATACTGACACACTCCCAGCAAATACTGACACACTCCCAGCAAATACTGACACACTCCCAGCAAATACTGACACACTCCCAGCAAATACTGACACACTCCCAGCAAATACAGACACACTCCCAGCAAATACTGACACACTCCCAGCAAATACTGACACACACCCGGCAAATACTGACACACACCCGGCAAATACTGACACACTCCCAGCAAATACTGACACACTCCCAGCAAATACTGACACACTCCCAGCAAATACTGACACACTCCCAGCAAATACTGACACACTCCCAGCAAATACTGATACACTCCCGGCAAATACTGATACACTCCCGGCAAATACTGACACACTCCCGGCAAATACTGACACACTCCCGGCAAATACTGACAGACTCCCAGCAAATACTGACAGACTCCCAACAAATACTGACACACTCCCAGCAAATACTGACAGACTCCCAACAAATACAGACACACTCCCGGCAAATACTGACAGACTCCCAACAAATACTGACACACTCCCAGCAAATACTGACACACTCCCAACAAATACTGACACACTCCCAGCAAATACTGACACACTCCCAACAAATACTGACAGACTCCCAGCAAATACTGACACACTCCTGGGAAATACTGACACATTCTCCTGTGCCTTAATGGCAACAGCAAGCTTAAAGTGGCTGGTCCCCTTGCGGGAGTCTGATGGACCTAAGATTTGTCAGGTAATGGGAGAAGGACTTTGATGTGTGCAACTTCCGACAATTCATTGTAAGATTTTTAGAAGCTATGATTCGAAATTTGGTGGGCTTAGCGTTCATTTACAGGTCATTTTAATGATGTGCCATTGTGCCGTGGATAAGGAGTCAGGTCTCCCCTGCGGTCTGCCTTGCAGGGAGCTGGTTAGAGTGTGGCACCATGGTGCCAAGCAGTAGGTGGAGGAACAGTATGGTTATTAACAATGATGGTCCAGGAAGAAAAGGGTGGGGGTGCTAGTTTTATTCTGAGTGTGGCACAGATCTGTTGGATGTTCAGGGGAAGGGGAATTCCTACATTGTTGCTGGGAAGCCAGTGTCTGTGGCTCAAGAGAGGTCCATGCAGATTCCTTGAGCAGTTGTTAACTGGCAGTTGTTTGCTTCCTTCTAAATAAGCCATATTGAAGGAGCAAAATGGGAGCAAAGGTTTAGCGCCCACTTTTTTCTCTCATTGCGCCTGCTTTTCAAGTGCTATTTGAGGAGCAGAGCAGGGAAAAATCGGCCCTCAGAAATCAAGCTTGGGTTCTTCCTGGATCAGTTAAACTCTGGCCTCGCCAACCAAACCACCGGTGCAGCTGAAATCAAGTAGTCAATAAAACAACAAGGGAATTGTCCACTACAAAAGGGAAATTCCCTCCTGATCATCTGTACCAATGTGCCAGTTGCCCACCACTTTGGGTATTTTGTTCTGTCTAGAACTGGCATAGGCTGGCAATGCTGCCACAAGTTATGGAAGTCCATTTGGACCATGGATACTGGAACATCACCATTTTCCGGTCTGCGTCCAAGAAGGTCTTAACCTTCTTCAGCTTTTTGGGAACACTCAATTCCAAATCATATACTGACACACTCCCAGCAAATACTGATACACTCCCAGCAAATACTGACACACTCCTGGCAAATACTGACACACTCCTGGCAAATACTGACACACTCCCAGCAAATACTGACACACTCCTGGCAAATACTGACACACACCCGGCAAATACTGACACACTCCTGGCAAATACTGACACACTCCTGGCAAATACTGACACACTCCCAGCAAATACTGACACACTCCTGGCAAATACTGACACACACCCGGCAAACACTGACACACTCCCAGCAAATACTGACACACTCCCAGCAAATACTGACACACTCCCAGCAAATACTGACACACTCCCAGCAAATACTGACACACTCCTGGCAAATACTGACACACTCCTGGCAAATACTGACACACTCCTGGCAAATACTGACACACTCCCGGCAAATACTGACACACTCCTGGCAAATACTGACACACTCCTGGCAAATACTGACACACTCCCAGCAAATACTGACACACTCCCAGCAAATACTGACACACTCCCAGCAAATACTGACACACTCCCCGCAATTACTGACACACTCCCCGCAATTACTGACACACTCCCAGCAAACACTGACACACTCCCAGCAAACACTGACACACTCCCAGCAAATACTGACACACTCCCCGCAATTACTGACACACTCCCAGCAAACACTGACACACTCCCAGCAAACTCTGGCACACTCCCAGCAAATACTGACACACTCCCAGCAAATACTGACACACTCCCCGCAATTACTGACACACTCCCAGCAAACACTGACACACTCCCAGCAAACACTGACACACTCCCAGCAAATACTGACACACTCCCCGCAAATACTGACACACTCGCAGGAAATACTGATACACTCCCAGCATATACTGATACACTCCCAGCAAATACTGATACACTCCCAGCAAATACTGACACACTCCCAGCAAATACTGATACACTCCCAGCAAATACTGATACACTCCCAGCAAATACTGACACACTCCCAGCAAATACTGACACACTCTCAGGAAATACTGACACACTCCCAGCAAATACTGATACACTCCCAGCAAATACTGATACACTCCCAGCAAATACTGACACACTCCCAGCAAATACTGACACACTCTCAGGAAATACTGACACACTCCCAGCAAATACTGACACACTCCCAGCAAATACTGACACACTCCCAGCATATACTGATACACTCCCAGCAAATACTGATACACTCCCAGCAAATACTGATACACTCCCAGCAAATACTGACACACTCCCAGCAAATACTGACACACTCCCGGCAAATACTGACACACTCTCAGGAAATACTGACACACTCCCGGCAAATACTGATACACTCCCAGCAAATACTGACACACACCCGGCAAATACTGATACACTCTCAGGAAATACTGACACACTCCCAGCAAATACTGATACACTCCCAGCAAATACTGACACACTCCCAGCAAATACTGACACACTCCCAGCAAATACTGACACACTCTCAGGAAATACTGACACACTCCCAGCAAATACTGATACACTCCCAGCAAATACTGACACACACCCGGCAAATACTGATACACTCTCAGGAAATACTGACACACTCCCGGCAAATACTGACACACTCTCAGGAAATACTGACACACTCCCGGCAAACACTTACACATTTCCGGCAAATACTGACACACTCCCGGCAAACACTGACACACTCCCGGCAAATACTGACACACTCCCAGCAAATACTGACACACTCCCAGCAAATACTGACACACTCCCAGCAAATACTGACACACTCCCAGCAAATACTGACACACTCCCAGCAAATACTGACACACTCCCAGCAAATACTGACACACTCCCAGCAAATACTGACACACTCCCGGCAAATACAGACACACTCGTGGCAAATACTGACACACTCCCGGCAAATACAGACACACTCGTGGCAAATACTGACACACTCCCAGCAAATACTGACACACTCCCAGCAAATACTGACACACTCCCAGCAAACACTGACACACTCCCAGCAAATACTGACACACTCCCAGCAAATACTGACACACTCCCAGCAAATACTGACACACACCCGGCAAATACTGACACACACCCGGCAAATACTGACACACTCCCAGCAAATACTGACACACTCCCAGCAAATACTGACACACTCCCAGCAAATACTGACACACTCCCAGCAAATACTGACACACTCCCAGCAAATACTGATACACTCCCGGCAAATACAGACACACTCGTGGCAAATACTGACACACTCCCGGCAAATACTGACACACTCCCGGCAAATACTGACAGACTCCCAGCAAATACTGACAGACTCCCAACAAATACTGACACACTCCCAGCAAATACTGACACACTCCCAGCAAATACTGATACACTCCCGGCAAATACAGACACACTCGTGGCAAATACTGACACACTCCCGGCAAATACTGACACACTCCCGGCAAATACTGACAGACTCCCAACAAATACTGACACACTCCCAGCAAATACTGACAGACTCCCAACAAATACTGACACACTCCCGGCAAATACTGACAGACTCCCAACAAATACTGACACACTCCCAGCAAATACTGACAGACTCCCAACAAATACAGACACACTCCCGGCAAATACTGACAGACTCCCAACAAATACTGACACACTCCCAGCAAATACTGACACACTCCCAACAAATACTGACACACTCCCAGCAAATACTGACACACTCCCAACAAATACTGACAGACTCCCAGCAAATACTGACACACTCCTGGGAAATACTGACACATTCTCCTGTGCCTTAATGGCAACAGCAAGCTTAAAGTGGCTGGTCCCCTTGCGGGAGTCTGATGGACCTAAGATTTGTCAGGTAATGGGAGAAGGACTTTGATGTGTGCAACTTCCGACAATTCGTTGTAAGATTTTTAGAAGCTATGATTCGAAATTTGGTGGGCTTAGCGTTCATTTACAGGTCATTTTAATGATGTGCCATTGTGCCGTGGATAAGGAGTCAGGTCTCCCCTGCGGTCTGCCTTGCAGGGAGCTGGTTAGAGTGTGGCACCATGGTGCCAAGCAGTAGGTGGAGGAACAGTATGGTTATTAACAATGATGGTCCAGGAAGAAAAGGGTGGGGGTGCTAGTTTTATTCTGAGTGTGGCACAGATCTGTTGGATGTTCAGGGGAAGGGGAATTCCTACATTGTTGCTGGGAAGCCAGTGTCTGTGGCTCAAGAGAGGTCCATGCAGATTCCTTGAGCAGTTGTTAACTGGCAGTTGTTTGCTTCCTTCTAAATAAGCCATATTGAAGGAGCAAAATGGGAGCAAAGGTTTAGCGCCCACTTTTTTCTCTCATTGCGCCTGCTTTTCAAGTGCTATTTGAGGAGCAGAGCAGGGAAAAATCGGCCCTCAGAAATCAAGCTTGGGTTCTTCCTGGATCAGTTAAACTCTGGCCTCGCCAACCAAACCACCGGTGCAGCTGAAATCAAGTAGTCAATAAAACAACAAGGGAATTGTCCACTACAAAAGGGAAATTCCCTCCTGATCATCTGTACCAATGTGCCAGTTGCCCACCACTTTGGGTATTTTGTTCTGTCTAGAACTGGCATAGGCTGGCAATGCTGCCACAAGTTATGGAAGTCCATTTGGACCATGGATACTGGAACATCACCATTTTCCGGTCTGCGTCCAAGAAGGTCTTAACCTTCTTCAGCTTTTTGGGAACACTCAATTCCAAATCATACATTCTTAAAATTTACATCTAAAGGAAAGCATGGCATGAGAGCCTATCGAGCTCATTCTTCCCACACACTATAATTCATCCCCACTAACATGGACCCCACCCAACCCATTTAATATTATAAATACCATTGCAGTATTTGAGGACTACAGGAGCAGGAGTAGGCCATTTCGCCCTTTGAGCTTGTTCCGCCATTCAACTGGATTAAGGTTGGTCTGTACCTCAACTTCACTTGCCTGCCTTAGCTCCATATCAAGCAGTAGGGGGTGTACCTGGTATCATGGCCACATTCCTCTCTCAATAATATCACCCCAAAACAGTTTAAGTGCATCCCACTACTGTTTGTGGAATGTTGCCAGGGCTGGTAGTTTGCACCAGTTACTTCCAAACCAGTCACTGCACTCCAAAGGTAATTCATTGAGTGAAGCATTTTGACATGTTTCAGCGTGATAATGAGATGGATGAATGCAAGTAAATCGATTTCTTTAGGATTCCTGCCATTTCAGAATCTAACAGTGGTGGGGTAATTTTCACCTACTCCACCCAGCGAGAGAAAGACCGGATTGGAACGGCCGCCCGGTTTATGACCCACCTGATTTTTACTTTCCAAAATTAGCCTCAGTTTTTTTTTTGATCTGGTCACACAGACACTAATTCGAAAATTCAATAGCAACTTCTGTAGTGTACGTACCTTTAAGAGAGAACCACTTTTACAGCTACTGTATACTGTAGTACCGGCAGTGACCACACCTGTATATAAGCCTTGAGCATGCCTCTGTACCCCAGTCTTGAGACTACCCTACTCCAGTAAATACCTGTTGATTGTTAAGTTACAGCATCCGTGTGGTTATTGAAAAACATCATACTCTCAGAATCACGAATCTAACAGTGGCGACGACTGTCGATTCGAATCTACCTGCAACTCTGCATTTCCCTTCGAGGATTCGCTCCGGAATTGCGGTGGAAGAAAGTCGAGGCCAGAAGCACAGGCGTCGACCACGAGCAACCGCCCAGTCGTCCGGCAGAGAGTGAACATCGCAGGGGAGGCTGTGGAGAGCCGGGCTTGGTTCCCTAGCCACGACGATCAGCAACAGACTGACGACAGGTACAGCGCAGACCCTTCCCGGACAGCGGCGGCTGGAGCCGACCGACGGCAGAGAAAAAGCCGAGCAGCATCGACGGGGTAAGACAGAGGGGGAAGCGCACAGGGCGCAGCCGGGGGTTGAAAACCGAGCGGCGTTGAGAAAAAACAAAACGGAGAGAGAGAGGGTAAAGCAGTAGCCGGGTTCAGGACCGAGCGGTGGAAACGGGAAAGGCGCAAAAAAAGAAAAAAAACGCGCAGAGCACAGCCAGGGCTCAAGGGCTGAACAGTGTCTGCAGGGAGAAGAAGGAAAGCGCAGGAGACGCCATTTTGTGCCAGCGGAGAAGAAGGGGAAGCGCGGGAGATGCCATTTTTGACAGTTAAATCACACCCAGGGATGCCGAAGAGTGGCAGTATCTCTACATTCGACAATGAAGTCAAAGATTGGGCGACATATGTGGAACGTATTGAAGTGTACTGCAGGGAGAATGAAGTGCCAGATGCTAGGAAAGCACTGGTTTTGTTAAATTCCATGGATGCAAAAACTTATGGGTTACTGCGAAACCTAATAACCCCAGAGAAGCCTGTGAACAAGAATTTCGAAAGCATAGTAGAAATCCTACAGGACCACTTAAACCCCACACCGCTGCTGATAGCAGAACGATTTAAGTTTCATAAAAGGAACCAACACAAAGACAAAAGCAATGCTGAGTACTTAACGGAACTGCGCAAGCTATCGAAACACTGCCAGTTTGGAGCGGGACTAGCAGATATGTTAAGGGGCAAGTTTGTGTGTGGGCTGCAAAGTGAAGGAACCCAGAAATGGCTTCTATCAGAAAAGGATCTTACGCTGGACAAGGCTTTCAGTATGGCAGTATCACACGAAGCAGCTGCAAGGGGCGCTGCAGAGATACAACAGAGACCGCAAGAATATGGCACCAATGAAATGTCCTATGGAACAGGGAAGTGCTATCGCTGCGGCAGAACAACACACGACCAGAAGGATTGTTGGTTCAAGGACCAAGTGTGCAGACAGTGTGGAAAAGCAGGACACATAGCAAGAGTCTGCAGGTCTGGGAAGAACACCAACAGTAAGAAATCTCCACAGGAGAAGTACAAAAAGGTACACAAGGTGATGGACAGTAGTTCAGATGAACAGAAAAGTGACACAGACTCCGGAAGCAAGGAGCTGGGTTGTCTGAAACTACATAAGGTAACCAAAATGGAGGATCACCAGACTATCTGGGTTACACTCAAGATAGACGGGGTCCAAGTGAAAATGGAATTGGATACAGGATCAACCCTAACAGTCATAAACCAAAGGGACTACAAGCGGCTATTTTCACATATACCCTTGAAAGCTACAGAGATTGTCTTGAAGACGTTTACGGGGCAAAAAGTCTACCCCAAAGGAAAAATAAGGCGAAACTGATATATAAAGGCCAGGAAATACCTAAAATGGACATATATGTATTGCCAGATGGAGGACCACCACTGCTAGGGCGTGAATGGATCCGGAAGATACAATTAGATTGGCATTCCATACAGGCACTGAAGGTTGAGGCCAAAAAGGATGACGACGTCACACCTGGACGACTGTCAAAAATGTTAACTGACGCAAAAGAAGTGTTCCAGGAGGGACTCGGAACACTAAAAGGCATAACAGCAATGATTAAAATAGAGGAAAATGCAAGCCCAAAGTTTCTTAAGGCCAGACCAGTGTCTTATGCGATCAGACCAGCTGTCGAAGCAGAGCTGGAAGGGTTGGAACGTTCAGGAGTACTGTCCAAAGTAGACTGGAGCGAGTGGGCTACACCCATCGTTCCTGTAATGAAGAGGTCGTTGAGTAATACGCCTGGGGAACCAAAGAAGGTCCGCATCTGTGGGGATTTGAAGGTGACAGTGAACCCAGTCCTTCACATGGTACAATATCCGCTTCCACGAATTGAGGATATTTTCGCCTCGCTATCTGGAGGTAAACGCTTCACCAAAATTGATCTAGCCCAGGCGTACTTGCAAATGGAGGTAGAAGAAGCCTTGAAACAATACCTTACGATTAACACTCATAAAGGTCTCTATCAATACAACCGGCTGGTATTCGGGGTAGCATCGGCTCCGGCTATTTGGCAAAGGGCGATGGATCAAGTCCTGCAAGGGATTCCAGGGACCCAGTGTTATTTGGACGACATCCTGGTCACGGGCGAAAATCACAGTGATCACCTCACCAACTTGGAGAAGGTGCTCACCAGATTAAAGGAATATGGGCTATGAGCTAATCGCCACAAGTGCGAGTTTTTCCAGAAGCAGATCTCGTATTGTGGCCACGTCATCGATGAAGAGGGGTTACATAAGTCCCCTGAGGCAGTAGTCAAGGCTCCAGCACCGGAAAATGTGTCACAACTGAGGTCGTTCCTCGGGCTGGTAAACTACTACCATAAGTTCTTACCAAATTTGTCCACGGTATTACACCCACTGAACACCCTACTGCAAACAGGGGTACCATGCAAGTGGAATGACGAACGTAGACGAGCTTTCCAGAAGTGTAAAGAATTGATCACATCAAAAGAGGTGTTGGCCCATTTCAACCCAGCACTACCAATTCGTTTGGCATGTGATGCATCACCCTATGGTATTGGAGCGGTGCTGTCGCACAAATTCCCAGACGGGTTGGAGAGGCCAGTTGCCTTTGCGTCTCGGTCACTAACCTCAGCCGAGCGCAACTATGCCCAGATTGACAGAGAGGCCCTCAGCCTAGTATGGGGAGTAAAAAAATTCAACCACTATCTGCATGGGCAGAAGTTCACCTTGCTGACTGACCACCAACCACTTGTCTCCATCTTTAATCCTAAGAAGGGCGTTCCAGTGATGACTGCACAACGGTTACAAAGATGGTCTCTGTTTCTAGGGGCGAATCAATATGAAATAGAATATAAAGGCACGAAACAGCATGGAAACGCTGATGGGTTATCACGCCTGCCACTGCCTACTGTGGAGGAAGCACCAGCAGTGGACCCTATCGAGATATTTTATTCGTCAATAATTGAACGATTGCCGGTAACGAACACGGATATAGAGAAGGAGACCCGCAATGATCCGACGCTGTCTCGGGTATATGATTTGACGGTGAGGGGATGGCCAACACATGGCGACTCACTGTTGCCAGCATTCTCATCCAGAAGAGAACAGCTGTCAGTATGCCAGGGGACAGTGATGTGTGGATCCAGAGTGGTGATTCCACCCAAGTTAAGGGAGAGAGTGCTAAATGAGCTACATGAAGGTCATCTGGGGGGAGTGAAAATGAAAAGCCTTGCTAGGGCTTATGTGTGGTGGCCGGGAATCGATCAACAAATCGAAGACCTAACCAAGAGCTGCTCAGGATGCCAGAAGGTCCAAAATGCACCACCACATGCCCCTCTGCACCCATGGGAGTGGCCCTCCTCTCCATGGCAATGGGTGCATATTGATTTCGCTGGTCCATTCATGGACTCAATGGCCTAGAAATTCAGTATAGCCACGTTTGGGGCGCTACAGCCGGGCGGCCGCTAAAGTTTGCGCCCGGCGCAACTTCGCGCCACCTTCGCCGATATTCAGTGGCATAGCCCCAAGAGGTTGCTGCTGCGCTAAGACAGGCGATGCACGACTATCATTAGGCGCTAAGGCGGCGGCCCGGGGCGAAACCCCCGAGGGCGGGCGCAGCGCAGGTGCGGCGAGCTGCTGATTGACGGCAGACACTCTGGCGCCGGTGAGCTCTTAAAGGGGGAGGGTGGATTTGTTTTTTTGAAAGGCCGAGACTGGTGTATTTGTGTTTTTTGAAAGGCCGAGACTGCTCGATTTGTGTTTTTGGCGGGGGCTTCTCTCCATTAGTTTGTTATGTGGGAAGGGCACAGAGGTATCAAAGTAATAAATGTTCTTAAATCGCACTGTCCATGCTTTCTTTTGGAAGTCCTGGTTGTCCTGCTCGGCTGAGGCCTTGTGGAGCGGCTACATTCATCTTGTGCCGCACAAGCCATTCCCTGAGAGGGGGCCTAGAACCGACGTTCAATAAGCCGCCGACGGGCGGCCCTTGCACTTTCTGCCTCCCTCCTGTGCTGGTCCTCCTCCTCCTCCTCCTCCTCCTCTGGTGGTCCGCCAATGTCTGGTGGCAGTGGCTGAGTCCTGCGGATAGCCGGGTTGTGCAGCATGCAGCACACGACCACGAAACGGGTGACTCGCTCAGGCAAGTACTGTAGGGCTCCTCCGGAACGATCCAGACAGCGGAACCGTTGCTTCAGGACGCCGATTGTTTGCTCAATGAGGTTCCTGGTTGCTTGATGGCTGTCATTGTATCCCTCTTCAGCAGGGGTGCTGGGCGCACAGAGTGGGGTCATCAGCCAGGTGCACAAAGGATAGCCTTTGTCCCCGTGAAGCCATCCTCGTGAGTGAGGCTAGGCCTGGAACATGTCTGCCACAGAAGTCTGGCGCAGGATGAAGGCATCGTGGCTGCTGCCTGGAAAGTGGGCATTGACAGCTAGGATGATCTGTGTGTGGTCACACACCAACTGCACATTGAGCGAATGGTAGCCCTTCCGGTTGCGGTAATCCTCGGCATGCTCTAGAGGTGCCCGCAAAGCCACATGCATGCAGTCAATGGCGCCCTGCACCATGGGGAAGCCCGCTAATGCTGCAAAGCCCATTGCACGCTGTTGCTGCTTGACAAGGGCCATGGAGAAGGAGATGAACTGACGTCTCCTTCTGAAAAGGGCATTGGTAACCTGGCGGATGCAGCAATGTACGGCAAACTGGGAGATGTTGGAAATGTCCCCAGCAGCGGATTGGAAGGAGCCGGTGGCATAGAAGTTGAGAACCACCGTCACCTTCACTGCCACCGACAGAGACGTCCTGCTCCTCAGCTGTGGCTGCAGATCTCCGCGAAGCAGGTGGCAGATCTTAGTGACCACCGCCCTTCGGAATCGCAGTTTCCGAACACACTTCTCGTCAGACATGTTCAGATATGAGAACTGCTGGCGGTATACCCTGGGTGGGTAAGGCCTCCTTAGCGGACGCCTGTTGCCCCTTCTCCCTCTGGCCATGACTGCCACTCTCTCACGGCGTCTCTGAGCCCTTTGAATGCAATGGAGAAGGCCAACGTTTGCACCCATTGCAGCCCCCATTATATGTTTCCAATCAATGCTATGGCTCTGAAGTTAAAGACAAGTGCAAAGCTGTGGCCTGAAGCCACAAGTACCTGTGCGAGTGTTGAGCCAAACCAGAAAGCTCTCTACCTTTGTCTCTCTGCAAAGATCCATCTCTCACAAAGAAGGAGTGTTGCAAAATGGCTGCCATTTCTACTGCAGGAGGAGTGCCCTTTAATTAGCGCCCCCCGCGCCCCGCAGCGACTGGGAACCGTTCCCCTCTACCAGTCGCTAGGGGCGCCAGGCGCGCAATAGGCCGGCGCCACTGAATTTCCGGTTTGGGGCGCACAAAGAGCGTTGCACGATGAAATGACGTCAGGATCTGCGCGCGCAGCTGAGCGTGCGCAAAGGCTTTGCGCCGCCGCTAAATCTTTACTGAAGTTGGGGAGAGGCGCAGATCATGCAGCACCCGGCCGCTAGCCGCCTAGCGCCCCACATCTCCTCCTCCTAAGGCGCTAGCGGCTGGCGCAAACAACTGAATTTCTAGGCCAATGTTCTTAATAGCAGTGGATGCTCATTCAAAGTGGCCTGAGGTGATAAAAATGTCCTCAACCACTACAGAGAAAACGATTGCAGTCCTACGGACCATATTTGCCAGAAACGGCTTGCCAGAGCAGATTTGCTCTGATAATGGACCACAGTTTGTGTCTGAAGAGTTTCGAAAATTTATGAGAAGGAATGGGGTAAGGCATTACACATCCGCCCCGTATCATCCAGCCACAAATGGATTGGCTGAGAGGTTCGTACAAACCTTTAAGAAGGTGATAAAGGCCATGTGCGATGATGAAATTCCACTACAGCATAAGGTGGACAATTTCTTATTAGCCTACCGAAACGCGACACATGCAGTTACCAACCAGACCCCGGCCATGATGTTCTTTAACCGAAGGTTGAGATCTCGTCTGGACTTGCTCAGACCAAATGTGCGAAGAAATGTTGTGGATAAACAATTCCAGCACATCAATGAGAACCCGACAAGGAGCTTCAACGTAGGACAACCAGTCTTGGCCCGTGACTACCGAACAGAGAAATGGCAACCCGGAACGATATGCACAAGGCAGGGGCCATTAATGTACACAGTGGATGTCGGGGAGAACATTGTGAGACGCCACATTGATCAGATCTTAGCGTCACAGGAACGAGTCAACCCCATGTCTTGCGTACCTGGGGATGAACCCGACATACCGGTAGCATCTACCTCCGAACCAGTAGCAGTGGAACCTGATGAACTAACCGATGAAAAGGGGCCAGAATCGCCTCCGCACCAAGAACAAGAACCTCAGGAAAGGCGCTATCCCGAAAGGATCAGGAAGCCGCCCCAAAGACTGAATCTATAAATGGACTATTGTTGTTTAATGTACATGTTAAAGCGTTAATTGTTATTTGAATATTATGGGTACTACTAATCTAAAAGGGGAGGAATTGTAGTGTATGTACCTTTAAGAGAGAACTACTTTTACAGCTCCTGTATACTGTAGTACCGGCAGTGACCACACCTGTATATTAGCCTTGAGCATGCCTCTGTACCCCAGTCTTGAGACTACCCTACTCCAGTAAATACCTGTTGATTGTTAAGTTACAGCATCCGTGTGGTTATTGAAAAACATCATACTCTCAGAATCACGGATCTGTAAACTTCCAAGTAAAACATCCCAAGGCGCTTCATCAGACAAAGTTTAACAAGGAGCCACATAAGGAGATGTTTGGAATGGTTTGATCAAAGAGGTAGGTTTTAAGGAGCGTCAAAGGAGGAGACAGAGGTAGAGAGGCGAAGAGGTTTAGAGAGGGAATTTCGGAGCTTAGGGCCTAGACTGCTGAAGGCATGGCCACCAACATAGGATAAAAAGCAATGTAGTGGAAATTAATTATTATTAATACTGTATCAGTACTTTCTTCCCACATTTCCTGTTTTAAAGTTGTATTCTTCAGACACTGTAGCTCCTCTTTCCTTGACACCGCTGGAGCTAAGGAACAGAAGTAGGTCATTTGATCCATTGAGCTAATTCTGCCATTTTATTAACCCAGGGCACTGCTACCTTTTTATCCCACTCACTGCGCTGTCATCACATCTTTTAATTCCTCAGTATTTATCTCCGTTATAACCACCTTAGTCCATCTGTGGCCGTCGAAGGCAGTGCGTTCCACATTCGCACCCAATGTCAGCATCAAACGGTTAGCACTCTTGCCTCCGAGTCAGAAGGCTGTGGGTTCAAGAGACTTGAGCACAAAAGCTAGGCTGACACTTCGATGTAGTACTGAGGGGAGTGCTGCACTGGCGGAGGTGCCGTCTTTCGGATGAGACGTTAAACCAAGGCCCCGTCTGCCCTCTCATGTGGAAGTATAAGATCCCATGACATTATTCAAAGAACAGCAGGGGAGTTCTCTCTGCTGTCCTGGCCAATATTTATTCCTCAACCAACATCTAAAAATAGATTATCTTTATCACATTGCTGTATGTGGGAGCTTTCTGTGCGCAAATTGGCTGCCGCTTTTCATACATTACAACAATGACTTCACTCCAAAAGATACTTCATTGGCTGCAAAGCACTTTGGGATGTCCTGAGGTCTTCAAAGGCGCACAAAAATGCAAATTATTATTTTCTTTCTGCCCCAAAAATATGGCCCAGCTCCAGAAAAGTCCCCTTGCTGCACCAACTTAACATACTTACATTTCACACTTTGTTGTGCAACTGACCCATCGGCAAAATAATGACCTTTTGGAGGCTTAGTTACCGCCTACAAGGAGCTGAAAAAAGGCGGGTGCAGTCCTGTGGATCGTGCAAATTGCATGCAGTCTGACGGAAATAATGGTCCGATGGGCCAGATGACCTTTCCTAGTTGCACAATCTGTTATATTCTCTGAGAGCTATAGTCAGTAAAAATATGATCGGCTCTTTTGTTGAAAGGGCTAGACATGATGTCAATGATCTGGCAGGTCTTGTCCTGTAACAAGGGCCAGAAAACGAATTAACACCACTGACGATGTGATTTAATTACTCGTCCTTTGACGAATTTACATTTTGTGGACTCATGTTCCTTACGGCGATTTTGCTTTCAAAAGCCTACTGCATTTTGCGTCAAGGGCACTTGGGGAAGCGATTCTCAGAACGAGGGACTCTGCCATTAGCTGAAGTGGCAGACGAGGCACTGAGAGCCCTGTGCAAGTCGCTGAATCCCACGGCGTCTGGGAAATGAGATCAGATGGCAGGAGGGCTGGAGGCAGGAGCTGCCATCTGCTCACTTAGTCCTCCTGCAAAAAAACATGGCAACCTTGACGCTTTGACATTCTGCTCCTCAGTAATACATTTTACTTTATTGCCCATGCATTTATTTAGCAAGGGTACTGGTAATCGAATCTCTAAAGCAATAACCCATCCATCATGGCAGTAAGGACATACAGATCCTCTAAGGCACACGTCAGCAGCCAGGCAGTTCAAGACAATCTATTTTCATTTCTACTTTCATTGAAAATATTGTTGTGCTGCCTTCACCCATTGTTGAATTAGCTTTTAAAATATCACTTTCGCTTTCTGCCTTCATGTCAGAATTGTAAAATTGTTTAAAAAAAAAAGACATCTTCTCCCATGCTTGTAACTGTGGGCAGCGCAGTACTAGCACAGAGTAGAGTGCAGGCTAGACCTCAGGCTAGAGCGCAGACTAGAGCACAGAGTAGAGCACATACTAGAATGTAGACTAGAGTGCCCACACTAGAACGTAGACTAGAGCAGAGAGCAGCATAGAGATCAGACTAGAGCACAAGGCAGACAGCAGCATAGAGATCAGACTAGAGCACAGAGCAGACAGCAGCGTAGAGATCAGACTAGAGCACAGAGCAGCGTAGAGATCAGACTAGAGCACAGAGCAGAGAGCAGCATAGAGATCAGACTAGAGCACAGAGCAGAGAGCAGTGTAGAGATCAGACTAGAGCACAGAGCAGACAGCAGCGTAGAGATCAGACTAGAGCACAGAGCAGGCAGCAGCGTAGAGATCAGACTAGAGCACAGAGCAGACAGCAGCGTAGAGATCAGACTAGAGCAGAGAGCAGTGTAGAAATCAGACTAGAGCACAGAGCAGACAGCAGCGTAGAGATCAGACTAGAGCACAGAGCAGGGAGCAGTGTAGAGATCAGACTAGAGCACATAGCTGACAGCAGCGTAGAGATCAGACTAGAGCAGAGAGCAAAGAGCAGCGTAGAGATCAGACTAGAGCACAGGCATTGCATTCCACACTTCACACTCCAGATGTCATGCTTCGTGACAGATAGTAATCATAAAATCTTGGGTGTTTCTGACCTGCACTTCTCACCTCCAGCCTAGAATTGACCAGCATATTCTAATCTGCAAAGTTCCCTGACAAAAAATAAATAAAATCTTATTGATCTAAGAATATAAATGAAACCATGTAATATTAAAGGGATACCACTCTACCTTTGCAGAATGATACATTGTGCATGACATAATACAACGATCTTGACCATATAAATCAGTGAATCATCCAACTTACTATGATCAATGCCACGGGAGAGCTTCTAGTATAAGTACATTTTCAGTGATTTTAACGATGGCACAAAGCTGCGTTCAAAACTGTATTGAATAGGTTCAGTGTAGGGAACTTGTGCAAAAAAGAAATGGTCGATTTTATTTACTATGGCTGTCAGCTGATTTTGTTTATATTCTTTTTTAATTTTCAGCCATCTTTAATTTTGAGGCACAAAGGGATCCTCAGCTCTCCCTATGCATCGGGGACACAGTGCAAATCATGGAAAAGTGTGAAGGTAAGCTGCTTAAAGTCACCGGCAAAGAGGAAAATGTAGCCAAACGAACAGTTATATATGAAGAAATACAATGGGTAAAAGCCCTACATTGTTAGCCTTTCATTAATATAATGAGAAATAAATATTTTTGTGGAGAGCAAGTTATATAGTAGCCATGGTATCACGAATTAACATTCCCAGATCAATGTTCCTCCATCATACACTTTTCCTTCATATTCCCATTGAAGTTTTTTCCCCAGTAGTTTTCCATCCCTGTCTTTCCATAAGTAAATGAAAAGAATACAGATTTTTTTTTTGGAAACAACTAATTTGTTCTGACAGTTGCCAATTTCTAAATTACTTCAATGCTTTCTGCCATTTGACATTGGTCCCAACTTCAGGATCAGAGCATTGAACATTGCTGGTTACACATAGCTTTATGAGAAGGTTTGTGAGTGCCTCTTGAGGATGTCACTGCTTAGATTTGTGACCTATGTCAAATAGTTCATGGTATCCTGCTCTAAACTTGATACGTTTATTGAGTTCGAGGGTGTGGAGTTCCCATTTATGGCACCGGGTGGTACTTCATTCCAAATAAAGCCTCCGAGTTTTTTTTGAACAGTTTTTTTTGATTCGTATAGGGCAATAAATGGGCAGTAAGGCTGCAAACAGAGAAAAATACAGAAGTCAAACTCCATTATTGTTGTACCATGTGACGATCAGGGTGGTAGAAGGTGATCTAGATGGGCCGTAGTCTTTTATTGTCTAGTAAATCCTATGTTCCTATGACAGACAGAAATCTGTTGACTTTACAGATCCCCTTGAGAGTCCAGCAACCTCGATGAAAACTTCCTCCATATAACCATGTGCCATTCATTGCTCCTGGTTAAAATACCAGTTTGACATCTGTGCATCTGACTGCAGTTACATTCTGTTGTGATTGGCAGCAAGAGGTCAATCAAAATATTGCCTCCTGGCCTATTTCTACAAACAGCTGGCGGTTTAGGCTGGGGATGGGTTCGAGAGGGCTATTCACAAACTCTGTGATCAAAGCCACGATTCTGAGCAATGACTTGCTCGGGAGTCAATCTTATAAATGCAACTTTGCTGGAGTTCCTTATCATAACTTTTCTTTTCTCCCCAAGAAGTAGATAAACTGTATAACTCAGCACTTATGCTTTGGAAGATAATGAACTAATGGAAATACATAGATGCATTTAAGGGGAAACTAGATAGGTACATGAGGCAGAAAGGAATAGAAGGTTATGCTGATGGGGTTAGGTGAAGTGGGGTGGGAGGAGGCTCGTATACAGCATATTCTGCGACGAGTGTCTCACCTCCTGACTCCCCAAAGCCTTTCCACCATCTACAAGGCACAAGTCAGGAGTGTGATGGAATACTCTTCACTTGCCTGGATGAGTGCAGCTCCAACAACACTCAAGAAGCTCGACACCATCCAGGACAAAGCAGCCCGCTTGATTGGCACCACATCCACCACCTTAAACATTCACTCTCTCCACCACCGGCGTACCGTGGCTGCAGTGTGTACCATCTACAAGATGCACTGCAGCAACTCGCCAAGGCTTCTTCGGCAGCACCTCCCAAACCCGCGACCTCTTCCACCTTGAAGGACAAGGACAGCAGGTGTATGGGAACGCCACCACCTCCAAGTTCCCCTCCAAGTCACACACCATCCTGAATTGGAAGTATATCGCTGTTCCTTCATCGTCACTTAGTCAAAATCCTGGAACTCCCTCCCTAACAGCACTGTGGGAGTACCTTCACCACACGGACTCCACCTTCTCAAGGGCAATTAGGAATGGACTATAAATGCTGGCTTTGCCATCGATGCCCACATCCCATAAACGAATATTTAAAAAAAATAAACACAGGCATAGACCTGTTGGGCCGAATAGCCTGCTTCTGTGCTGTAAATTCTATGTAAAGAGGAGTCTCAGCTGAATTCTGCCCTCAGTTTTACCCATATTTCTCTTTCCCTCAGGTTGGTACAGAGGGTGCTTGGTGAAAAACATGTCACAACTGGTAAGTCAATGTTATGTGTAATTTGAATTTTAGCTATGGACACTTGGATCTATACATTGCTTCATTTGCCTCATTGGGGTTTCATTCCTATTTTAATGTAGTGGTTAACATATTCATTTTAATTTAATGTCTGCTTTACTTTAACTTAGCTGTTTATAAAATAACTGGGTTAATGATTGCATTAAAGTAACGGTAAGGAATTTTACGTAAATGTATTAGCCAATGTGCCAAAATGAGTAATTGTGGTTTTACTATTTGTAACTCCAATAATCTGGTTTGCTCAGGTCTGTATCCCATTATGGTGAACAGGATTGGGTTGAATTCTGCTGCTGCCTAAACCCCCTCCCCTCCACCCAGAGCTAGGCTCCATTGACCTCTTGATTCAATTCATGAATAGGTCGAAGCTCAATCAAAAACATTAACACATTCTCCAGAGTGCCTAATAATAGGTCCGAATTACAGTATGCAGACGACACTTGCGTCTGCGCACACTCGGAGGTCGAACTCCAAACCATCGTTAACACCTTCACCGAAGCGTACGACAGCATGGGCCTTACACTAAACATCCGTAAGACAAAGGTCCTCTACCAACCTGCCCCCGCCACACAGTACTGCCCCCCCCGATTATCAAAATCCATGACAAGGCCTTGGACAACGTGGACCACTTTCCATACCTTGGGAGCCTACTGTCAACAAGGGCAGACGTCGATGACGAAGTCCAACACCGCCTTCAGTGTGCCAGTGCAGCCCTCTAGCCTGAGGAAGAAAGTATTTGAAGACCAGGACCTCAAACCCAGTACCAAGCTCATGGTCTACAGAGCAGTAGTAATACCCGCCCTCCTGTATGCCTCAGAGACATGAATCATGTACAGCAGGCACCTCAAAGCACTCGAGAGGTACCACCAACGCTGCCTCCGCAAGATCCTGCAAATCCATTGGCAGGATAGGCGCACCAAAGTCAGTGTTCTCGCTCAGGCCAACATCCCCAGCATCGAAGCTTTGACCACGCTCAATCAGCTCTGATGGACGGGTCACATCGTCCGCATGCCCGATACCAGACTCCCAAAACAAGTGCTCTACTCGGAGCTCTGACATGGCAAGAGAGTCCCAGGTGGGCAGAGGAAACACTTCAAGGACACCCTCAATGCCTCCTTGAAAAAGTGCAACATCCCCAGCGATACCTGGGAATCCCTGGCCCAAGACCGTACAAAGTGGAGGAGAAGCATCCGGGAAGGCGCCGAATACCTCGAGTCTCTTCGCCGGGAGCAAGTGGAAGCCAAGCGCAAAGAGCGGAAGGAGCACACGTCAACCCAAGCACCCCACCCACCCGCCCCTTCAACCACCATCTGCCCCACCTGTGACAGAGACTGTAGGTCCCGCATTGGACTCATCGGTCACCTGAGAACTCACTTTTAATGTGGAAGCAAGTCATCTTCGGTTCCGAGGGGCTGCCTAAAAAGAATTGTTCTCACCTCACTGTGAAATGTTTAATCTAATTTAGGGAATGGTATCACAGACCCCAATTCAGAGGACACTGAATTCAACCTCAGTCCTGGCTGTAGTATTCACTTGTTTCCTGTAGATGGGTATGTTTCATTAGCTGTCGACTACAACACCAGACAGAGCATGTTAGAATAACAGATTGCCCTTTCCCCAGGTGAAGAATGGCTGGAAAAGATCACAAGACACATAGAAACAATTAAGGGTGCAGAATCTTCAGCAGAAGAGATGTTAACCTTTTCTCATTCATTTACATAACACAATTACAAACTGCATCACGCATGACGCACTCAGCTTCTGGCTCTTCTCCCTCTCCCAGCAAAATTAGTTTGCCAAACACCATCAGAAAGGTCCTGCCCCTTTAAGGCAGATGTCATTGAGAGTGGTCATTGGAAGTCTACAGATTCAATCTCCTGACATTCCCAGTTAAAGTTGTGTTGACGTTATTAAAAAACGTACTGTGCTTTAAATGTGCAGCAACCTAGTCCTGTAAAAGCTAAATGGGGTGCGAGACATTGACTAAATCAACTGTATTATTCTGACAGCTCCCGTGAGCACTGCAGTGATGTTAATGACAGCGCCCTTATCTTAATAGTGTCAGAAACCTCGAAAAGAGCAGCTGCTCCAATGGGACTAGATAACAGTGTCATCCTCACTTCATTCCTACTGACCCCTCACTTGTGTCACATTCAAGGCCACATGCCCTTCGCTAGCAACTAACATCCCATAGTCCCCCTTCTGTGCTGTCTAATTCTATGTCTAGCAAAATATAATAGTGTTGTAAAAGGACACATTGAGATTTTGCTAAACTAGTGATCAGAGGGAATCTTCTTGCTGTGCTTACGATGTCAGTAATGTGTAGTAACAAGAGGAATCAAGCCCCGTGATATGCAGTGACTTTTATAAATCCATTTCTAGTCAGATAAAATTCAGTTTATATTGATTTTAATCCCATACTTCAAATATTACCACAAAGCCATAGTGGTTAGCACTGTTGCCTCACAGCGCCAGGGACCCGGGTTCAAATCTGGCCTCGGGCGACTGTCTGTGTGGAGTTTGCACATTCTCCCCGTGTTTGCGTGGGTTTCCTCCGGGTGCTCCGGTTTCCTCCCACAGTCCAAAGATGTGCAGGTTAGGTTGATTTGGCTATGATAAATTGACCCTTAGTGTTAGGGGATTAAATACGTGGGGTTACGGGGATAGGGTGGGATATGTGTCGGTGCAGGCTCGATGGGCCGAAATGGCCTCTATCTGCACTGTAGATTCTGTGATTCTGTGATTCTGTGGTTCAGATGATTATGCACACAGTGAAATTAATATAAAAAAAGTAATGAATACAGTGTGCAAATTAGTGGCTACAGCTACTAATCAAGATCCTTTTGCTTTGCAGGGTGTGTTTCCAGCATCGTTCGTTCATGTTAAAGAAGCTGTTATTGAGAAAAGAGGGTATGAATTAAAAATGAAGTCCATTAATGTCACTCTTTTGCAAAGCCTTTTTTAAGCTGTCACTTCAGTTGTTAGTGTCAAGCCAGTGTGTAGTAAATACAGGTACTGCTGAATTGCAACATGCTTACATTACAGTGTACCATGTTAACTTGGATATAGGTTGCATTTGTTTATGTTTGGAGTGCTGCCTTTATATCGAAGTGGGTTATATGCATGTCAATATGGTGATTAGAAAGTGTCAGGTTGTTTCTGGGAGGTGCAATGGGCAGTCACACAGTGGGACGCAGGTGTGGATGCAGCCGAGACTGAATGGCTAAAAGTCTCCACTGTCTGCTAGCTGCAAGGTTTCCAATTTGAAATTAGTTTTGGCAGTCTCGATCCAGCTCATAATACATGAGAACCCACAGAATTGGCCTATTCAGCATTGACAACAGGAACACTGATTGTCGCAATAAACTTGCGCTTAGTTTAGCACCTTGCTTTGATGACATGCCAACTAATGCTAACTAAGGCGTCAGCCTTGACCTTTTTAATGTCAGCCTTGGCTCAGTAGTAGCTGTCTCGCCTCTGAGTCAGAAAGCATGGGTTCAAGCCTTTAGTGGCTTGCTGGGATACAACCACCAACTGTCCTCTTGTACCTCACCCAAGGTTCCTTATGAAAGAACAAGTTAAAGCTGCAGACCATCGCCAAGATGAAAGACCAAGGTCATGTTGCAGCATATTGCCATGGAGAAAGATCAAGGTCATGCTGCAGGACATCGCCATGGTGTAAGGACAAGACCATGCTGCAGCATATTGCCATGGTGTAAGGGCAAGACCATGTTACAGGATATTGCCATGGTGTAAGGGCAAGACCATGTTACAGGATATTGCCATGGTGAATGACCAAGGTCATGCTGCAGGACATCACCATGGTGAATGACCACGGTCATGTTGCAGGATATTGCCATGATGTATGACCAAGGTCATGCTGCAGGATATTGCCATGGTGAATGACCACGGTCATGTTGCAGACTATTGCCATGGTGAATGACCACGGTCATGTTGCAGACTATTGCTATGGTGAATAACCAAGGTCATGCTGCAGGATATTGCCATGGTGAATGACCAAGGTCATGCTGCAGGATATTGCCATGGTGAATGACCAAGGTCATGCTGCAGGATATTGCCACGGTGAATGACCAAGGTCATGCTGCAGGATATTGCCACGGTGAATGACCAAGGTCATGCTGCAGGATATTGCCACGGTGAATGACCAAGGTCATGCTGCAGGACATCACCAAAGTGAAAAGCCAAGGTCATGTTGCATGGGGTAATGTGTGGGGAAGATCATTGATATGAAGGAGGAACAAGGTGGGAGTACTGGTAAAAGAGATGAGGATAAGCTACTGACTGCAGCACAGAGAGGATGATTTGCGATGAAGCTGAATGGCCCTGAAGACAAGTTTAGTAGGGGACTATGTGATGGTAAGTTGGTTGAAAGTACATCAGGCCAGGCCCTGCCAAATGCTGTGTAGAAGTTGAAGGAAGAACAAATGAGCGGAATCGCTGACATGTATGCCATAGGCTTGAGAACCTCAGGCAGTTTTTTTTAATGCATTCACGGGATGTGGGCATTGCTGGCAAGGCCAGCATTTATTGCCCATCCCTAGTTGCTCTTGAGAAGGTGGTGCTGAGCCGCCTTCTTGAACCACTGCAGTCTGTGTAGTGAAGGTACTTCCACAGTGCTGTTAGGTAGGGAGTTCCATGATTTTGACCCAGCGACGATGAAGGAATGCCAATATATTTCCAAGTCAGGATGCTGTGTGATTTGGAGGGGAACTTTGAGGTGGTGGTGTTCCCATGCGCCTGCTGCACTTGTCCTTCTAGGTGGTAGAGATCGCAGGTTTGGGAGGTACTGCCAAAGAAGCCTTGGTGAGTTGCTGCAGTGCATCTTGTAGATGGTACAAACTGCAGCCACGGTATGCTGGTGGTGGAGGGAGTGAATATTTAAGGTGATGGCTGGGGTGCCAATCAAGTGGGCTGCTTTGTCCTGCATGGTGTCGAGCTTCTTGAATGTTGTTGGAGCTGCACTTATCCAGGCAAGTGGAGAGTATTCCATCACACTCCTGACTTGTGCCTTGTAGATGGTGGAAAGGCTTTGGGGAGGCAGGAGTCACTTTTAAGATTAGGATCACAGGTCACACATAGATTACCCAAAGGGTCTTAGGAGTTGCAAGGCTTTTTATTAAAGAGCTACAGTTTTAAAGCATAATCAGATATTACATATGGTTTAAGCTGAGTATAATAGACATACAACCCGTGAGAATAGAGAGCGATTTTCCAACTCCCGAATCGGAATGCCACGACCGGACGGACGGTTGGTTAGATGTCTGATGAGACAGCGTGGAGGTCTCGGGTCAGCAGGTCTCTGCAGCCAGTAACAGCAGTCAGTTCTGTCAATTCGTCCCCCGGGCTGTTGGAGGTGTTAGGCATAAGCCAGCATTGATCCACCTCAGAGGCTAAACTTAGTCAAGGTGTTAGGCCTGAGCCAGCATTGCTTTCCACCTCGAAGAAGCCTTCGTCCCTCGCTGTCTGATTTCCTCTCTCGGTGGTCTATATTTATAGTTATTTCGGTGGGCTGGTGATTATCTGGTGTCAATCATCTATAATCCAATTGTGGAGCGAGAAGACATTTCTCACTACCCCTTTCTGCATGGCTGATGAGGCCTTTCTCTTATCTTTCTGAGTAATGTTTTGTTATGTTTCTTTAAGGACATTTTATGATTTTGTGGCTCCATTTTGTCTAGCTACGGTGCCATCACCCTGTGTTGTCTTGCATTTTACGATCCCTTTATCACTTCCAGGCCTTTCGGTGTTTGTTATTTGACCTTGCTTTCAGTCTCTGTTCTAAGAATTAAAACCTAATTTCTTACACACTCACCATAGAATACCCAGCCTCTGACCTGCTCTGGCAGCCACAGTACTTATGTGGCTGGTCCAGTTAAGTTTCTGGTCAATGGTGACCCCCAGGATGTTGATGGTGGGAATGCCATTGAATGTCAAAGGGAGGTGGTTAGACTCTCACTTGTTGGAGATGGTCATTGCCTGGCACTTGTGTGACGCAAATGTTACTTGCCACTTATCGGCCCAACCCTGAATATCCAGGTCTTGCTGCATGCGGGCATGGACTGCATCATTACCTCAGGAGTTGTGAATGGCACTGAACACTGTGCAATCATCAACGACCATCCCCACTTCTGACCTTATGGTGGAGGGAAAGTCATTGATGAAGCAGCTGAAGATGTTTGGGCCTAGGACACTGCCCTGAGGAACTCCTGCAGCGATGTCCTGGGGCTGAGATGATTGGCCAACAACAACCATCTTCCTTTGTCCAAGTGGAGAGTTTCCCACTTGATTCCCATTGACATCAGTTTTACTAGGGATCCTTGATGCCACACTCGGTTAAATGCTGCCTTGATGTCAAGGGCAGTCACTCTCACCTCACCTCCGTAATTCAGTTATTTTGTCTATGTTTGGACTAAAGCTCGAATGAGGTCTGGATTCAAGTGGTACTGGCGGAACCCAAACTGAGCATTGGTGAGTAAGTGCAACTTGATAGCACTGTCGACGACACCTTCCATCACTTTGCTGATGATTGAGAGTAAACTGATGGGGTGGTAATTGGTTGGATTGGATTTGTCCTGCTTTTTGTGGACAGTGTTGGATCCGTGGTTCAGTGGATAAATAATCACACGGATGCTGTACATTAACAAATAACAGGTCTTTACTGGAGGAGGGTAATCTCTAGACTGGGGTACAGAGGCATGCGCACAGCTTATATACCGGTGTGGTCACTGCTGGTACTACAGTATACAGGAGCTGTAAAAAGTAGTTCTGACTTAAAGGCACATACACTACAATTCCTCCCTTTTTAGATTAATAATACCCACTTAATATTCAAATAACAATTACATTTTTACATGTACATTCAATAACAAAAGTCCATTTATAGATTCAGTCTTTGGGGCGGCTTCCTGACCCTTTCGGGATTGCGCCTTTCCAGAGGTTCTTGTTCTTGGTGCAGAGGCGATTCTGACCCCTTTTCATTGGGTAGTTCATCGGGTTCCACTGCTCCTGGGTCTGAAGTAGATGCTACCGGTATGTTGGGTTCATCCCCAGGTACTCGAGACATGGGGTTGGCGCATTCCTGTGATGCTAAGATCTGATCGATGTGGCGTCTCACAATGTTCTCCCCGACATCCACGGTGTACATTAATGGCCCTGCCTTGTACATATCGTTCCGGGTTGCCATTCTCTGTTCGATAGTCCCGGGCCAAGACTGGTTGCCCTACATTGAAGCTCCTTGTCGGCTTCTCGTTGATGTGCTGGAATTGTTTGTCCTCCACATTTCTTCGCACATTTGGTCTGAGCAAGTCCAGACGAGATCTCAACCTTCGGTTAAAGAACATCATGGTCGGGGTCTGGTTGGTAACTGCATGTGTCGCGTTTCGGTAGGCTAATAAGAAATTGCCCAGCTTATGCTGTAGTGGAATTTCCTCGTCGCACATGGCCTTTATCGCCTTCTTAAAGGTTTGTACGAACCTCTCAGCCAATCCATTGGTGGCTGGATGATACGGGGCGGATGTGTAATGCCTTACCCCATTCCTTTTCATGAATTTTTGGAACTCGTCGGACACAAACTGTGGTCCATTATCAGAGCAGATCTGCTCTGGCAAACCGTTTCTGGCAAATATGGTCCGTAGGACTGCAATCGTTTTCTCTGTAGTGGTTGAAGACATCTTTATCACCTCAGGCCACTTTGAATGAGCATCCACTGCTATTAAGAACATTGAGTCCATGAATGGACCAGCGAAATCAATGTGCACCCGTTGCCATGGAGAGGAGGGCCACTCCCATGGGTGTAGAGGGGCATGTGGTGGTGCATTTTGGACCTTCTGGCATCCTAAGCAGCTCTTCGTTAGGTCTTCGATTTGTTGATCGATTCCCGGCCACCACACATAAGCCCTAGCAAGGCTTTTCATTTTCACTCCCCCCCCCCCAGATGACCTTCATGTAGCTCATTTAGCACTCTCTCCCTTAACTTGGGTGGAATCACCACTCTGGCTCCATACATCACTGTCCCCTGGCATACTGACAGCCGTTCTCTTCTGGATGAGAATGCTGGCAACAGTGAGTCGCCATGTGTTGGCCATCCCCTCACCGTCAATTCATATACCCGTGACAGCGTCGGATCATTGCGGGTCTCCTTCTCTATATCCGCGTTTGTTACTGGCAATCGTTCAATTATCAATGAATAAAATATCTCGATAGGGTCCACTGCTGGTGCTTCCTCCACCGTAGGCAGTGGCAGGCGCGATAGCCCATCAGCGTTCCCATGCTGTTTCGTGCCTTTATATTCTATTCATATTGATTCGCCCCTAGAAACAGGGACCATCTTTGTAACCGCTGTGCAGTCATTACTGGCAGGCCCTTCTTAGGATTAAAGATGGAGACAAGTGGTTGGTGGTCAGTCAGCAAGGTGAACTTCTGTCCATGCAGATAGTGGTTGAATTTTTTTACTCCCCATTCTAGGCTGAGGGCCTCCCTGTCAATTTGGGCGTAGTTGCGCTTGGCTGAGGTTAGTGACCGAGACGCAAAGGCTACTGGCCTCTCCAACCCGTCTGGGAATTTGTGCGACAGCACCGCTCCAATGCCGTAGGGTGATGCATCACATGCCAAAAGAATTGGTAGTGCTGGGTTGAAATGGGCCAACACCTCTTTTGATGTGATCAATTCTTTACACTTCTGGAAAGCTCATCTACGTTTGTCATCCCACTTCCATGGTACCCCTGTTTGCAGTAGGGCGTTCAGCGGGTGTAATACCGTAGACAAATTTGGTAAGAACTTGTGGTAATAGTTTACCAGCCCGAGGAACGACTTCAGTTGTGACACATTTTCCGGTGCTGGAGCCTTAACTACTGCCTCTATCTTGTCAGGGGACTTATGTAACCCCTCTTCATCGATGACGTGGCCACAATACGAGATCTGTTTCTGGAAAAACTCGCACTTGTGGCCATTAGCTCGTAGCCCATATTACTTTAATCTGGCGAGCACCTTTTCCAAGTTAGCGAGGTGATCACCGTCATTTTCGCCCGTGACCAGGATGTCATCCAAATAACACTGGGTCCCTGGAATCCCTTGCACTCGCTGCAGTCAGGGAGTGGTGGAGACAGAGATGCACTTCCTCACAGCTTGTAGAAAATATCAGGGCATAAGGGAGAATTTCTACCCAAAATTCACAAAAATATGCCCGGAATTCAGAAATTTGAATGACGACCAAAAACTCCCATACCTACTAGGGGAAGAGAGAAATTGCGTAACACTAGCGGCACACTATGTTACAGCTTGCCATAAACAGAGGGACAACCACTAAAGATAAGAAAAGAATATATATAAATTATATGAAAGTATATTTATACACTCAGGGATATATCTGTTTATACACTGTATGGATAGACCTGTATTTTTGTGAACAAACATGAATGTTTTCCGATGCTTTGGCAACATAAGATGTAACTTGTCATGCCAATAAAGCGATTTGAATTGAATTGAATTGAACCAGATCCATCGCCCTTTGCCAGGTAGCCGGAGCCGAGGCTACTCCAAACACCAGCTGGTTGTATTGATAGAGACCTTTATGGGTGTTGATCGTAAGGTAATGTTTCGAAGCTTCTTCTACCTCCATTTGCAAGTACGCCTGGGCTAGATCAATTTTGGTGAAGCGTTTACCACCAGATAGCGAGGCGAAATTATCCTCAATTTGTAGAAGCGGATATTGCACCGTGTGAAGGACTGGGTTCACTGTCACCTTAAAATCCCCACAGATGCGGACCTTCTTTGGTTCCCCAGGCGTATTACTCAACAACCTCTTCATTACAGGAACGATGGGTGTAGCCCACTCGCTCCAGTCCACTTTGGACAGTACTCCTGAACGTTCCAACCCTTCCAGCTCTGCTTCAACAGCTGGTCTGATCGCATAAGGCACTGGTCTGGCCTTCAGAAACTTTGGGCTTGCATTTTCCTCTATTTTAATTGTTGCTGTTATTCCTTTTAGTGTTCCTAGTCCCTCCTGGAACACTTCTTTTGCGTCAGTTAGCATTTTTGACAGTCGTCCAGGTGTGACGTCGTCATCCTTTTTGGCCTCAACCTTCAGTGCCTGTATGGAATGCCAATCTAATTGTATCTTTCGGATCCATTCATGTCCTAGCAGTGGTGGTCCTCCATTTGGCAATATATATATATCCATTTTAGGTATTTCCTGGCCTTTATATGTCACTTTCACCCTTATTTTCCCTTTGGGGTAGACTTTTTGCCCCGTATACGTCTTCAAGACAATCTCTGTAGCTTTCAAGGGTATGTGTGAAAATAGCCGCTTGTAGTCTCTTTGATTTATGACTGTTAGAGCTGACCCTGTGTCCAATTCCATTTCCACTTGGACTCCGTCTATCTTGAGTGTAACCCAGATAGTCTGGTGATCCTCCATTTCGGTTACATTATGTAGTTTCAGACAACCCAGCTCCTTGCTTCCGGAGTCTGTGTCACTTTTTTGTTCGTCTGAACCACTGTCCATCACCTGGTGTACCTTTTTGTACTTCTCCTGTGGCGATTTCTTACTGTTGGTGTTCTTCCCAGACCTGCAGACTCTTGCTATGTGTCCTGCTTTCCCACACTGTCTGCACACTTGGTCCTTGAACCAACAATCTTTCTGGTCATGTGTTGTTCTGCCGCAGCGATAGCACTTCCCTGTTCCATAGGTCATTTCATTGGTGCCATATTCTTGCGGTCTCCGTTGTATCTCTGCAGCGCCCCTTGCAGCTGCTTCGTGTGATACGGCCATACTGAAACTTTGTCCAGCTTAAGGTCCTTTTCTGATAGAAGCCGTTTCTGGGTTCCTTCACTTTGTAGCCCACACACAAACTTGTCCCTTAACGTGTCTGCTAGTCCCGCTCCAAACTGGCAGTATTTCGATAGCTTGTGCAGTTCCGTTAGGTACTCAGCATTGTTTTCGTCTTTGTGTTGGTTCCTTTTATGGAACTTAAATCGTTCTGCTATCAGCAGCGGTGTGGGGTTTAAGTGGTCCTGTAGGATTTCTACTATGCTTTCAAAATTCTTGTTTACCGGCTTCTCTGGGGTTATTAGATTTCGCAGTAACCCATAAGTTTTTGCACCCGTGGAATTTAACAGAACCAGTGCTTTATTAGCATCTGGCACTTCATTCACCCTGCAGTACACCTCAATACGTTCCACATATGTCGCCCAATCTTCGACTTCATTGTCGAACATAGAGATACTGCCACTCTTCGGCATCCTTGGTTGTGCATTAACTATCACCCATGGCATCTCCCGCGCTTTCCTTCCTTCCCGCGCTCGCCCGTCTTCTCCGCTGCGGCTTCGCAAAATGGCGTCTGTTGCGCTCTTCCTTCTTCTCCGCGGCTCAATGGTGCCTCCCGCGCTCTCCCTGCTTCTCCGCGGCTCAATGGCATCTCCCGCGCTCTCCCTGCTTCTCCGTGGCTCAATGGCGTCTCCCCTTGCTTCGCCCCGCGGACCCTGCTCAGCCCGTGATCCCTGGCTGTGCTCTGCGCGTTCTTCTCTTGATATTTGTCGATGCCGCTCAGTCTAGAACCCGGCTGTTTCTTACCCTCTCTCTCTCCGGTTTGCAGTATTTTTCCTCGACGCCGCTCGGTGATCAACCCCCGGCTGCGCCCTGCTCTCTTCACCCTCTTTCTTACCCCGTTGATGCTGCTCGGCTCTCTCTCTCTGCCGTCGGTCGGCTCCAGCCGCCGCTGCTCGGGAAGGGTCTGCTCTGGACCTGTCGTCGGTCTCTTACTGCTCGTTGTGGCTGGGGAACCAAGCCCGGCTCTCCACAGCCTCCCCAGCAAAGTTGAATCTCTGCCTGGCTGCTGGGCGGTTGCTCGTGGTCGACGCCCGTGTTCCTGGACTCGACTATTTTTTATTTTTTTATTCTTTTTTGTTATGTTGCAGGTAGATTCGAATCGACACTCGTCGCCACTGTTAGATCCGTGGTTCAGTGGATAAATAATCACACGGATGCTGTACATTAACAAATAACAGGTCTTTACTGGAGGAGGGTAATCTCTAGAGTGGGGTACAGAGGCATGCGCACAGCTTATATACCGGTGTGGTCACTGCCGGTACTACAGTATACAGGAGCTGTAAAAAGTAGTTCTGACTTAAAGGCACATACACTACAGACAGGACATACCTGGGGTAGATGCCAGTGATGTAGCTGTACTGGAACAGCTTGGCAAGAGGCGCGGCTGGTTCTGGAGCACTAGTCATCAGCATGTAATCTGGGCCTGTAGCCTTTGTTGTATCTAGTGCGCTCAGCCGTTTCTTGATATCACGTGGAGTGAATCGAATTGGCTGAAAACTGACTTCTATAATGGTGGGGACCTCAGGAGGAGTCTGATATGGATCATCCACTCGGCACTTCTGGCTGAAGATGGTTCCAAACGCTTCAGCCTTATCTTTTTCACTCACGTGCAGGGCACTGCCATCATTGAGGATGGAGCCACCTCCTCCTCACGTTAGTTGTTTAATTGTACACCACCATGGAACTGGATGTGGCAGGACTGCAGAGATTTGCTGTTTCCGTTGTTTAGCATGACTGGGCTGGATGTGCCTTTGTCATGCCCGAATCCACAGCGATGTCGGGCAGTCCGTTCGGTTTTATTCTTATTATAGTTTTCATAGCGGTTTGGTACAACTGAGTAGCTTGCTCGGCCATTTCAGAGCACAGTTAAGTTAAGAGTCAACCACATTGCTGTGGGTCTGGAGTCACATATAGGCCAGACCAGGTAAGGACAACAGATTTCCTTCCCTAAAGGACATTAGTGAACCAGATGGGTTTTTACAACAATCTGATAGTTTCATGGTCATCATTGCTGATACTAGTTTTTTATTTAATTAACTGAATTAAATAATGGTGGTGGGATTGAACTCATGCCTCCGGATCATTAGACCAGGTGTCTGGATTACTAGTCCAGTAACATAACCGCTATGCTACTGTACCCAGTTCACAGAAGGGTCTTGTATTAGAGAGCTAAATCTCTCTCACGCCCAATCATTATAAAAACAGCAATCATTGCCATCTTCTATTATTGGCAATTTAAAACTAATTGGGCACTTTGTTAGATTTATTAAAGAGAGTTGAAAGATTACAGGAGAAAATTATAAGATACAGGAAGCAATGAGAAGGGGCTGAGAATTTACAGTCCTTTCAAGAATTGCTACCTTGCCAGTAAAATAATCTTCTTTATCAATCAGTGGTTCTCAGTCTTATTTAACACAAGATATTTGGTTTATCGATGAAACAAAAACAGAATATGCTAGAAACACTGAGCAGATCAGGCAGCATTTGTGGAGAGAACAGACCAGATGTTTAGAGGATGGACCCTTCCTCAGAAATTTTTGTTTTGGATTACCAACATCTGCAGTATTTCAGCTTATCTTTGCATTGACCTGGTCCCTAAAAATTAAGCGCCGCTCTTTCTCATCGGCATGAGGGTTATCTATGGATTTTTAAACTACACTGAATTTAAAAAAAACCTACAGGCATTTAAGGGGTAACTTGGGAAGCACATTAAGGAGAAAGGAATAGAAGGATATGCTGATAGGTTTAGATGAAGAGGGGTGGGACGAGGCGCCTGTGGCATAGACCAGTTGGGCTGAATGGCCTGTTTCTGTGCTGCAAATTCCATGTAATTAACTTTGGAAGAAAAATTCTCTGGGCTCAAGCCGGTGGATTAATTCAGTTAATTTTTTATACTGGTTTGAAAAATGAAAATTGACAATAACAGATGGTTAACTCTGCAGTTGCACAATACCTGTCTCTGTATATTCACCAGGTGCTGTGTTTCCTTTCAGAAACAGGGAGAATGTTTTCTCTGCTGAAATGCCTTTGGTGCAGGAGGTCACCACCACACTGAGAGAGTGGGGCATCATCTGGAAGCAGCTTTATACGGTAAGGAGTTGCCGTAATTTTACCGTAAGTGGGCTCTGTTTTAAGAAACTCTCAACAGACCATTCGGAACGGTGAGAATGCTGCAGTGTCCTTTCACCCCTGGATTGGGGTTGGATGAAGCCCCAAATGCTGAGATGAAGTTCTCCTCGCTGATGATTAAGGGTTTGACTGGGTAGCTCCAACCCCAATTCCTAGTCGGCACAATTGACAAATTGGCACTGCTTGGCTAAAGGCTAGATTCTCATCCATTCATGGTCAATCTCACACAGAGGGGACATGATGATGGCTGGTGTGGAACTCGGAAAAATTCAGACTGATGCATCATAGGAACATCGGAATAGAAGTAGGCCTTTCAGCCCTTTGAGCCTGGTCAGCCATTCAGTTACATCATGGGTAACCTGCATCAACTCCATCTACCCGCCTCCGCTCCATAACCCTTAATAACCTTGCTGAACAAAAATCTATCAATCTTAGTTTTGAAATGTTTAATTAACCTAGCCTCAACATCTTTTGGGGGAGAGAATTCCAGAATTCCACTACCCTTTGTGTGAAGAAGTGCTTCCTGACATCACCCTTGAAAGGCTTAGCTCTAATTTTAAGATTATGCCCCCTTGTTCTGGACTCCCCACCAGAGGAAATAATATTTTCTGTATCTATCTTATCAATTTCTTTAATCATCTTATAGCACCTCAATTAGATGATGCCTTAATAATTTAACCCTTTTAGCCCTGGTATCATTCTGGTGAATCTGCACTGCACCCCCTCCAAGGCCAATATACCCATCAGTGGGCTTGTTTCTGGGGTTAAGATTGAGTTACATTGCTGGTTTGTGTCAGCTGTGTCTTAGTGGGTAGCACACTTGCTTCTGAGTCAGATAGGTGGTGGGTTCAAGTCCCCATTCCAGGGACTTGAGCACATAAAGCTAGGCTGACACTCCAGTGCAGTGCTGAGGGAGTGCTGCACTGTCAGAGGTGCCATCTTTCAGATGAGACTTTAAATTGCTCTCTCAGGTGGACGTAAAAAATCCCAAGGCACAATTTCGAAGAAGAGCAGGGGAGTTATCCCTGGTGTCCTGGCCAATATTTGTCCCTCAATCAACATAACAAAAACAGATTATCTGGTCATTATCACATTGCTGTTTGTGGGAACTTGTTGTGTGCACATTGGCTGCCATGTTTCCCACATTACCACAGTGACTACACGCCAAAAAAGGACTTCAATGGCTGTAAAGCGCTTTGAGATGTCTGGTGGTCGTGAAAGGTGCTGTAGAAATGTAAGTCTTTCTTTCTTTATAGCTGGTCTGGCAGCTCTTGATGCTGGGTTTAAAAACTTGTTCCACTGCCTAGCGCTTGGGAAGGACTGGAAAATCTGGAGTTTTTCATTCTTAAAAGGAAGAAACTAAAAAGTGATCTTAAAGAGATATACAAAATAGTAAATGGCATTGAAATGGTAAACCTAGAACACAACTTCAAATTAAACAGGACAATGCACAGATTCAAAACTAGTTTAAGAAAGACTTAGGACTGACATGCAGAGTTTTATATATTTATTTGTTCTCGGGAGGTGGGCAATGCTGGCAAAGCTGCATTTATTGCCCATATTGTGTCAGCCTATACTCAATTGGTAGCACACTTGCCTCTAAGTCAAAAGGTTCTGGGTTCAAGACCCACTCCAGAGACTTGAGCACAAAAATCTAGGCTGACACTCCAATGCAGTGCTGAGGGAGTGCTGTGTTGTCGGAGGTGCCGCCTTTCGGATGAGATGTTAAACCGAGGCCCTGTCTGCTCTCTCAGGTGGACGTAAAAGATTTTGTAGTGTGGCAGAACCACTGAATGACTCTGGCTAACTGTATATAATTCTCTTTAACGAAGTTCTAACACCAGCCTAAACCTGTACCATTGTGTTAGGCATTACTGTGTTTTGTATATAGAGTTTGCATGTATGGGGCGTGGCCCCTTTAAGAGCGCGGGAAAACGCGGGCAAACATGATGACGTCACGTCGCAAACCACGAGACTGCCCAGTCAGTCCTCATGGCATCTCCGTTGAGTAAAGACCTGTTTAATCGTTCTCTGGTGTCGATCTCAGTTATTCGTAGGAATTCGTCAATTCCTACAGTAGCACTATTTCAAAGAAGAGCAGGGGAGTTATTCCAAGTGCCCTGGCCAATAGTTATCCCTCAATCAACACTAAAACAGATTATCTGGTCATTATCGCATTGCTGTTTGTGGGAGCTTGCTGTGCGTAAATTGACTGGTGCGTTTCTTACATTACAACAGTGACTACACTTTAAAAGTACTTTATTGGCTGTAAAGCACTTTGGGATGTCCTGAGGTCATGAAAGGTACTATATAAATGCAAGTCTTTCTTTTTCTTTTTATCACTAGTTGCTCTGAGAAGGTGGGGCTGGGTCTTTCCCTTGAACTGCTGTAGTTCTTGTGGTTATGGTGCTTCCTCAATGGTGCAAGATAGGGAATTGCACAATATTGACCCAGTGACAATGAAGGAGCAGTTAAAAGGTTGGGATAGTGTATGACTTGGAAGGGGAACTTGGAGGTGATGGTGTTCCCACAACATTGCTGCTCTTGTCCTTCTCTGTGGTAGAGGTCACAGGATGGTACCCTTGGTGAGTTGCTGCGGTGCATCCTGTAGATCGTACACACTGCAGCCATAGTTCGCCAGTGATGGAGGAGGTAGATATTACGTCCAGTGGTAGAGTTACCGATCAAGCAAATTTTGCTGTATTGGATGAGATCAAGCTTCTTGAGTGTTGTAGCTGCACTCATTCAGACGAGAGTTGAATCTTCCATCACACTCCTGACTTGAACTTTGTAGTTGGTGGATAGGCTTTGAGCAGTCAGGAGGTGAGCCACTCATTGCAGACTACCCAGTCACTGCCCTGCTCTTGTAACTATAGTGTTGCTATGGTTGGTCCGGTTCAGTTTCTGCTCAATGGTGAGCCCCAATTTATTAATGGCAGGGACTCGGTGATGGTAATACAATTGAAGGTTGGTGGGAGATAGCTGGACTTTCTCTTGTGTAGTGGGTTTTTGGCGTGTGTGCCCAGTCAGCTCTGCCCCTGACTGCCTCTGAGCGGTTCAAATTGCTCCACACCCCCTGGGTTCTAGACACCGGACTTAGGTACAGGCGGCGATACAGAAAATCGAGTAGACAAGTGGTTTGGTGCAAGAAAACCAAATTTTATTAAAAGGCTGAATAAAACACAATACTACTGAGAATTACTGGTATAGTTACAGGTATAAACATTTAATACACTTATATGGGAATGGGGAACACACGGCACATCGAGGGAAACAAATACATTAAAAAATCCCCTTATCCTTATCCCACCTCCTATACCTAACTAGATTAAGCTATGAGGGGCCAGGAATTCATGCTCACCAATCCAAAACCTGTTGCTTTAGATGGTGGGGTTTGAGATCCGCTCTTTCTGTCCTTTGGGGTATCCCGTCACCACGTGGTAACAGGGCGCGGTGCTGAAGTTGTTTGTACGAGGCACCCTCCCTTTTTCTCCGTTAACGTCTTCGTCGAGTACTTCGTCGCGATGGGCCTTCTTCTCCTTCGGGCGGTCGTCGATGGTATTGCTGTGGTGGGAGGTCGGTTGGCGGTCTTTACCGTCTAATGATGTTGCTATCCATGCTTCGAACACCAGCTTATTCTTCAACTGGGCTATTACTGTCTATGTGACAAACGTCAGCTTATAACTAGGCCGTTTGTCTTGATTTTGCTACCCATTCTTCGAACACCAGCATATTCTTAAATTGGGGTTTTACTGTCCATGCATGTAACGCCAACTTATTCACCAAACGCCAGCTTATAACTAGGCGTTTGTTCCCCAACGTGTCTTTTGCTGCCCTTCTCTGCTCTTATCGGTTTACCGTATTTTTCAACTCATCTCATCTCATCTCGTCTCGTCTGCCCGTTTGTGGCCTGTGTGTCCTGTGTGGTTTCAAATCGGGTTCCGTTCTCCTCCCGCGTTTGGCCCCGGTGTAATTGCCGTCCTTGGTGTTGAGCGGCGCGGAGGACGAGAAGAGAGCCCACCATGAGGCCAGGGCATGAGAAAACTAAAAGCAAGAGCTAAGAGCCAAGAGCAAGCACAATAAGAGAGATAAGAGACCAATCATTACCGATGGGCCTACAATTATACCCGATTCTTCATTCCTTATCTGCGCGCCAAATCAGGTGAGTCCTTTGTCTAACTTTTGGCAGGCTCGTTTAAACTGATTACAGCCATTTACTTTAACGACTCCTGAAATGGTTGTCTCTGTGTTTTAATGGTTTCGATGTCCTGGCTGTTGGTTATGTATGAAACTTAATCGGGTTTTCCTGACTTGATGGCTTCTGTGAGCTGTTACCGATTAAATATGCGGAAACCTAATGGCCTTGATTGAGGCCCATTCTAACCTGATCTGTTTCAAGGCGAATGGAATGCATATTCTGTGTTTGCTTTAACTGTCTGGCTCCACAAAGTCTCTTCACAGATTTATGCATTTTAAGCTTCGTTTCAGGTTTGCAAAAGGTGCCTGCCTGTTTGCAGAACCTTGCTTTTAAAATCCTGTACTTTTGGTCACGAGGTTGCAGAAGCCATTTTGGGTACCCTGTCTTTTCATAACTTGCCCATGCAGGGTCCCTTTATCCATAACTTTGGGGAATGTGGGAATTTTGAGAACCCTACACTTGTTTAAGACATTCGTCACCTGGCACTTATGTGGTGTTACCTGCCACTTGTCAGCCTAAGCCTGGATGTTAACCAGGTTCTGCTCTAGGCTGGCATGGGCTGCTTCACCATGAGGCACCTCCCACCAGAGTCACCCTGAGGCACTGCTGACACCACGACCAGGACTTGCTGATAGTGCAGTAGGGAAAACCGAAAGAAAAGTTAGCAGGACTGTTCTTACGCACCATACAAGCCAGCATCGGCACAGGTCTCCATGCAAGTTACCTCCCCATCACCACAGCAAAGCGTTGATATTCAATGTGGAGGGAGGGGATTGAAACAGTAAAAATATGAACCATAAATGGGGGGGTGGGATAAAAAGAAATCATTCGTAACTTCAACATTAAGCCGAAAACATCACAATTTCACAAGTAGGTTTTTTTCAACAAACTGCATGACTTTTAAACGGATATTTGAGAAGGAAGAATCCTTCAGGGATTGTAGCACTGTTTGGAATTGTGGCTGATCTTGCCAGTCTTCCTTACCGCCCGAGCCTTGCCAGTGAGATTTAGCCAGATCTGCTCCTGCAACAATCCCGCCCACAACCCAGTGCCTGCATCACTATGTTGGCTACCAGGACATGCTCACCCTACAGCAGACGCCACATGTGCTGAGGTACAAACCTTTTATTTAGGTGCACCTCCTGCTATGGTACTGAGCCATGCAGACTAGGAAAGACCCAGGTTCAATTCCCTGGGTGTGCCAAGTGTCTGACCTGGCCTGCGGGTAGGGGGGACAAAATCAGCCAGGGTTCACGCTCCTGATCGCTATCCAGTAACCCACGGCAGAGAGTGCGTGCACACCGATATTGGTGAAGGACTGAGTCAGCCTGGCTGGGGTGCTGACTATGGCCAAACAGCTGGCTGATGGTCATTATCTAGGCTCATACATCCTGCACAAGTTACCCAGAGAGTGGTTAGAATGTGGAACTTGCTACCACATGGAGTGGTTAAGGTGAATAGCATAGATGCATTTAAGGGGAAGCTAGATAAACACATGAGGTAGAAAGGAATAGAAGGATATGCAGATAGGGTTAGATGAAGTAGGGTGGGAGGAGGCTCATGTGGAGTATAAACTGGCATGGACTAGTTGTGCCGAATGGCCTGTTTCTGTGCTGTAAATTCTATGTAATTCTATGTACTTGATAGCTACAGATGGTTGCTGTGTTGTGTCACGAATCAGCTCCTTCAAGACAGGAGATATGAAAACTATTGCTGGCAATGTGAAGACAGAATAAACTTCGTTCCACCCAACCCCACATACAATCTGCTGAATGATTGTCTTTTTGTATTTTATTCTTCTGGGTTTGGTGTCTCGAGTTCCCTCGTCTGTAAAGGTTATTCCTCTTTAATCATCACTGAAATGTGGGCCTTGCTTGCTTGTCACATTCGTTTTTCATGGGAAATTGAAATGCAGTAACCCCTCTATCTACTGTTCCCACTGGGAGCTGTGCTAAAGAACTGTTATACGAAGGGTTGCCTTGCAGAGAGCGTTCCATGCACTTCCTCGATCAATCTATGGGGTAGATGTTTGGCTCTTCAATTAGCAGCCACTGACCACACTGGCTTCTGGTTAGATGTGTTGCTGTCTTTGTAGTATTCTAAGATTGTGTGGTCAAACCCTATTCTCTGAGGTTGGCCTAAGAACATCTGCCTATTAGTGCACTGACATAGTGCACCACAGACCGTAGAACGTGAGCTCTTAGCCTGATTCTACAGAACATAGATGGGTTCCCTGAATTACCACGATTGTTAGAACTGGGGAAAAAATTGTTTGTAGGGATTGACTGGATGAGAGTTTGGGTCTGGTGAGTTGAATCGGGGACAATTCAGAGTTCTGTTTAACCCCAGTACCTTTGACAGTCCAGATAAATTTACTCTTGAAGGATGACTGACAAACCTTGATGATTTTAACCCCCTGCGTGGTCTGGCCAGGCAGGGTGAGTGCAAAACACACTCATAGGCCTAGGTTTGAGGCCTGGAGTATTTTAACTCCCGGGCCTTATCTGCACGCTGCCAATCAGCTGCCTACCCGAAATGGGGGGGGTGGGGGGGTAGCAACAGCTGGTTGGCTGTCGGGAGTGGAGGTTCAAGCGGTCAGAGGCCGCTGGCAAGCAGAAGGGCCTAGCGGGAGGGAAAGTGGCTCCCCAGAAAGTGGGGGAAAGTCTCGAGCAGCGGAGACCTTGACTTTCCCTGTGGGGCTCAGCGGGGCACTCCTGTTCCGCCTGGCCCCACAAAGGGAAGTGTTTCACTTACAATGGAGAGAGGGCCCCTTCCTCCTTGCTGGCCTGCCTTCACCTGGCGGCAATGCCACAGCAGCTTCCCCGCTCAGGCCCAGGTTAAAATCTAATTGGAGTGCCGTTGAAGTAATGGGACCCGATTTGCATTAATTCATGAGGCTCCTTCCCGCCTGCGTCCGGCTGTCACCTCAGCCACTGAACCGCAGTGAGCAGTTACCATGGTGGCCAGCGGGAATGTGCGATAAGGAAGAATGCTCCATTTTAAAGGCTCCCCCACCCCCCCTCCCCTCCCCCCCCCCGCCCCCGTCCTGTTCCCGCAGGATGAGTTAATATTGATCCCCAATCCTATACTATGCACTTACTAAACCTCAATAGCAGGGGATTGGGGCATCAGGGAGAGCAGCTCAGATAGGCATACTAATTGATAATGGCGTGATATCTGCTTGTCACAAAAGACACAGAGCAGGTTAAAGACTATTTAAATCAAGCTAAAAGGATGAGAAGGATAAAGTTAAATATTGCTTTTCATTTTTTGGTCTCCACAGAAATTAAGAGTGAAATAATTTTGACTTTATGTTGCCATAAACACTGTTTGATATTAACTAGAGTCCAGAACACTACATACAGAAAACATCAAGGAATGTCCCCAGAACACATCATCCCTGATTGCTTTAATCTGCTGATTACATGTGGAATTGTGAACACTTGAAGCATTTGCCCCTCCTACGATGTGTCAGCATGTGCAGTGCATTCTGGGTAAATCCTCAATCTTGGAGCCACAGATGTTGCTCATTCCACAGCTGGTCTGACAAACCCTGGGATATTTATATCAATCAAGTAGCTGCAGAGCTGCATGAGAAGTGACGTGTGCATTGTGATTGGCTATTAGTTTGTAGTGACTAATTCATTGTGTTCTTACATTTCAAAACAATGTGTTCCCATGATTTTGTTAACAGGCCGTTAATGACAAAGAAAAACGATTCCTTCTCATATTTTTTCCAAAGCGGGAAATTGGTACTGTTTGGGGTCAGGTTTGTATTGTGGGTCCATGCACACTAGGAATTGAGTTGAAATTGTCCAGTCTCATTTCCCATATATCTCCTCCAGGCAGCTTGATCTTTGTGCAATATATTTTATTTAATAACTTCTCTGATTTAAAGTTCTAAATTTGCAGAGAAAGAGATCAGCAGTGACACCATTTGATCACCACACACATCTCTGGTTACAGACTGTTCCAGTCACCCAATGACAGGCAAATTCTTATATTTTATAGGCAATATAAAATAATAAATGCTTGGAATTGCGATCATCAATTAAAAAAAAAGTCATTCTTAGGATGTGGGCAACGCTGACAAGGCACGCATTTATTGCCCATCCCTAGTTGCCCTTGAGAAGATAGCAATGCAACTGAGTGGCTTGCAGGTTGGCAGGTTTCCTTCTCTAAAGGAGAGTAGTCAACCCAGTTGGGTTTTTACAACAATCTGACAGCTTCATGGTCACTTTTACTGATACCAGCTTTATATTTCCAAAAAAAGAGGGTTCAAATTCTCAAACTGCTGTGGAGAGATTTTAACTCACATTCTACTAAATTATTAGTCCAAGCCTCTGGATTATTGGTCCAGTAACATAACCATTTACATTACCATACCCACGACAGTTGCTACCAATCTCAGCCCAGTTCTTAGTGGACATGAGCCCATAGCAGAAAACTGACCCATCTTCAGCAATTCCATTCGCAGAGGCCACATGATGGTTGGTGTGAGAAATGCCACACTAACGCAGTAAAGGGGAGCTGTTTCGAGGTTGGGACTAACGCATATTGTTGGGGGAGAATGATGCATTGCTGGGCCTCGTGTTCGAAGGACGCTGAATTTACCCATTACTTTTCCCAAATTCAGGCTAGTAAGAAGGACAGGTTCAAGCAGGTCCGCTCAATGATGTTCGATTTGATGGAATGGCGATCGCAGCTGCTTTCTGGAACACTGCCCAAGGATGAACTGAAGGAACTAAAGCAGAAAGTCACTTCCAGAATAGATTATGGGAACAGGTACGTAGAAAAAAGCCCCCTGACAACAGGACTTATGGACCCACTGTTGCTGTGTGCTGTCCTTAAGGTACGTATTATTACCTCCCACCCCCCCCAGGCATCAGACAGATCTGCCCATTCCTGGGTGTATTGGATGGGATGGGTGCACCAAATGCAGGACAATCAGGCAGGATCCATTAGCACCTTGCACTGCTCCCCAGCCTTACTCTTCTGGATTCGGTGTGCCCAGGTGCAGCAACAGGAATATCTGCCCCAGAAATTTGCGTTATTTTCTGGAGGTCAAAAAACTAGCTTAATTTGAAAAGCCTCCTCCATTTAGTCACAATTAATATGCCAAAGTAAAAGGGCACAACTGGCCTTTTGCTACTTGTGATACAGGAGAGAGCCACCTTTTTTCATATTCCATTACAGAATTCAAGATAGAGCTTGTTGTCTGATGAAAAATCCCTCACTGGCCTTTAGTCTTTTTTTCCCTCCGCAACTTTCCTTGTCTCTCTAACTTGCTATCACTTTAGTCAAGGCTCCACTCATGCTCCTTCTCAGCTCCAAATATACCATCTTTAACCCTTTCCTCCTCACTATTCCTCACTGCATTGAAATCAAGACTCATTGCATTATCTTCAACTCTAAAGAATTTCACAGGACCTCAAATCATGGAACTCCTTACCTGTCTCACTCTACCCTTCCTGCCACAATACATAGGATCAGGAAACCCAAAGTTGGCATCACCTGATCACTTCTTGTTTACTTGATTTTCCATCCTACGGTTTTCAACCTTGGTGATGCTCGGTATGATGAAGGTGGGCTCTGATGAAGTTCTTATACAGGAACTATTTTGTCAGCTGACAATGGTTAAACTTGCTGCCGATTATTTTAGTGGCTGCTTTCTTATTTCAATGACAAGTTCCATGGGCTAACCTGAGACAAACAGTGCTTTGCTCTCTGACATTGTCATCCAATATCCCAACATTCGAACAAATTCTATAAACTGGTTAATAAACTAGTCAGTGAAGAAATGTTATTCTTTACGGGATGTTGCAAAGTCATGGAGACAAGCTCTTTAAGTAGGCAACAGATTTTATTTATGCACAAGAAGAGTTTGGATGAGAAGGCCTTTGGCCCATTTGATCTCATCTTTCCAAATACCAAACCCTACCATCTTCTCATTATAGCATCCAATTCTTTCATAAATTAGTTTGAGAGAGAGAAAAAACTTCATTAGGTTTTAGGAAAATTCCAGAACTTCTTGTGTCTACAGTGTCTACAAAGGTCAATAAAAAAAATCAGTTCTCGACTTCCCGTAAATGCAACTTCTGATCTGCATACAGATCTGGAAACTACCAGGTTTTGTCTGTGTTGTATTAACAAATCTCAGCCAACAATGGTTGGAACACTATAATTGATCTCAGTGTCCCTGAGCGAGGAAAAAGCATCAGGTTCATCCCAGAAACCTGCCAAGAACTGGGTGATGCAGTGAGTTAAACATTGACCTTTCACCTCTGGGACCTGGGTTCAACTTCAGCCCAGACTGAAGTCTCCCCTGGTTAAAAGGGTCTTAGGTGCAAAGAGTTGGGACAGTCTCAATTCAGTTCCTGCTGCGTGTAGCCTGGAGCACAAAACTGGCCCTAATCCAGCACTAGATTAGCAACCACGCTCAGAGAGGTCCCAGGATGGCTGTCGTGGGACATGGGATATTAGAGGAGTTGGGCATTGCTTCTCTGAGGCTTGGGCTGAGGCATATTGCTGGCACAGAGTGGAAGGATCTTTACTCTGCTGCTGACTGTGCTGCTCATTATCTGGGAGTGCTTGATGCTGACAGTGGGGGGCGTTTGATGTGAAGAGTTCCATTCCTTAGCACTAACATCCTTCACCTTGATACTCACCAAATTAAAATAAAATTGGCCGGGGTCTCTCCTAATTCATATCGAGCACCCCCCCACCCCCTTTCTGGAAGTATGCAGATGCTGAGCGAGTTCACCAGCCCCCTTCGCCCTCCCCCATCAACCCCCCTCCCCCCTCCCCAGTAAAGTAGCTTGACGACACTCAAGGGGTAATTTTCACTTGACCACTTGAGCAGTAAACTGTCGGAGTAGATCACATGCCTATTATAGATACAATTTTTATTTCCGTTGAAATCAATGGAAACGGAAATCAGGCGGGTTCTATATCAGGCTGGGCGACCCGCTCTGCAAGATTGCTTGCCAAACTGTGATGGTGAAAATGATCCCCAGCTCAGTGCCTTGCTCGCCCAAGAAGAACAGCTATTTGGGTGAGGGGCCACCTGGAATAAGAGCCCAGTGTGAAGCAGAGAATCACAAGGAAAGTAGAGAAGGAACAAAAGAAAATGAACTTTCTATGTTCTTATTCAGATCCTAACAACCATTTACCTTCCCTGCAGGATACTTGAACTTGACCTTGTTGTCAGAGATGAGAATGGCAACATTATGGACCCAGACAAAACCAGTGTCATCAGCTTGTTCCACGCTCATGAGAAGGCCACGAAACAAATCTCCGAGCGGATTAAGGAAGAAATGGTATTTATTGATTTTCCCCCCCCCCCCCCCAACCCCTGTACTTACTGAGGAGTTAGCCTGCGTGTAGACTATCATAACTTGCTTATCATTGGGTGACGTGGAGGGCGTCTCCTGCCAATGAACCACAAAATGGTCTTGTCGAGTGATCACTCATCTGGATTGTCCAAACGGTTGAAGGGACATTGGAACAGGGATTGGGACTATTTGCTAACACACAAAGGGTAAAGCAGGATATTGCCTAAAGGATGAGTCTTTCGGTGAACCCTGCAACGCGGCTATTGGATCAAGTCTCAGTGCCCGAAAGTAAATTGATTCAGAGAGTAAACAAAATAGAAAGAATTAGGGAGTGCACCGTTTGTTTTTAATATTATTTTTATATATATATATAAAAGAATAGTTCTGTCTGTCTGTCCGGGCATCACTCAAAAGTTATAGAGTGTACCTACACATATGTTATATCAAAAGAAAGCTTATGATTAGGGGAGTCTACTAGGTGTCTTTATTTTTTGGTCAGACAAAAATTGTTTGGACAGTAGACAAAAAACGTTCAAAAAATGGAAAAAAATCCGCTCATTAGCGGTTGACCAATCCTACCGCTCATTAGCATTGAGTGACGTGATGGTTGACCAATCCTACAGTTCAGTGACCTGATGGTTGACCAATCAGTGCATCACAGGGGGCGTTTCACGGCGTTTGTGGGCGGGGCCTAATCCTTCAAACTGCCGTTACTGAGGTGAGTGGCGGCCATTACAGACCGGCCGGGCCTGAAGCTTAAAACATTCTCTCTCTCTCTCTCTCCTTCCCCCCCCCCTCTCTCTCTCTCTCTCCTCTTCCCTCCCTTCTTCCCTCTCTCTCTCTCTCCTTCCCTCTCCCTCTCTCTCTCCTTCCCCTCTCTCTCTTGCTGTGAGTGTGGGACCGGGAAAACCAGGGCTTTCACACTAGCCGTCCCCAACCGATATCGGACACTGCCGCCCGGCCAACCGGGTCCAAAGGCCCGCCGCGTTAACCATGAGGAACCCCGGGCTCGCTTCGGAGCGATGGGCACCCGGACTCCCGGTGTCGGATATGCTCCGTTCTGGTACTGTGGTGAGGGAGAGAGGGAGGGAGGGAGTGAGAGGGAGGGAGAGAGAGCGGGAGGGAGGGGGAGAGAGAGAGTGGCAGGGAGAAGAGAGCGGCGCGGAGAGATGAGAGAGAGAGGGGAGAGATGAGCAGGGATGGGAGGGGCAGGGAGAGAGGGGCAGGAGAGAGAGGGGTATGGGGAGGAGAGAGAGTGGAGAGACGGGCAGGCGAGAGTAGTGGGAGGCGAGAGTGGGTCGGGAGAGAGAGGGGAGGGAGAGAGAGAGGGTGAGGGAACTTCCCGCCGACCTCACAAAATGGCGGCCGCCCTTCTTCACCCGCAGTCTCTCTCTCTCTCTCTCTCTCCCCCCCCCAGTCTCTCTCTCTCTCCCCCCCAGTCTCTCTCTTCTCCCCCCATTCTCTCTCTCTCTCTCTTCCCCCAGTCTCTCTCTCCCCCCCAGTCGCTCTCCTCTCCCCCCAGTCTCTCTCTCCCCCCCGTCTCTCTCTTCTCCCCCCAAGTCTCTCTCTCGATCCCCGGGCCTCTCTCTCCCCCCCCAGTCTCTCTCTCTCTCTCTCCTCTTTCCCCACTCTCTCTCTCCTTCCCACAGAGACAGACAGACAAAACTCATTTATATATATAAAAATTATTTCTACTTTTTTCATAACAACATGCCCTCAAAAAATCCTCGGCACTGCCAGGCACTCCAGCTAGTTTTTAATATTTCCATAATGCGTTAAAAGTCTTGCATCCAACACAAACTTCCTGTTTGTCGCACTGACTTCTTGCTGCTGTTGCACTTTCACCATCACACTTAGTCAGCTTGCTGAAGTGTCAGCCTTGGCTTCGTGGTCGCACTCTTGCTAACATTGGCTGCAGAGCTCCTGTTCTATCAAGAGAGAATAAGTGCCTGCCATGCTGGTTAGAAGGTATATGGGTGGTCCTAGCACCTGAACATCGTGACAGACCATGTCCTTGGCACAGGATGAAGACAAGAATTCAAACTGTTCACCGGAGTCTTACAAGTAGATTTGTTTTCTTTAAAAATAGCCATCGGAGGGAGAATATAGAAGGAAATTGCTAGCAAAACAAAAACACAATCTATTTGTGTCTCTCCAAGCTGTTCCACAAAACTCTCTTCGATATAGGGGACTGAACACATTTTGAACACATTTGCTAAAGGACAGGAAGGACTCCGGCAGATGCCAGGAGTCCTTAACAGAAAATTGTACGCCTTTGATTTTATCCAGGTGTTAGCTGTGGCTCAGTTGGGAGCACTCTTGCCTCTGAGTCACAAGGTTGTGGATTCAAGTCTCGCTCCAGAGACTTGAGCACAAAATTTAGGTTGACACTTCACTGCAGTACTGAGGGTGTGCTGTACTGTCTGAGGTGCTGTCTTTTGGATGAGATGTGATACCTAGGCCCTGTGCTCCCTTCTCAGGAGGACATAAAAGCCCCCATGGCACTACTCTGAAGAAGAGCTGGGAAATTCTGCCCAGTATCCTGCCAATATTTATCCCTCAGTCAACATCACTGAAACATTATCTCATTGCTGTTTGTGGGAGCTTGCTGTGTGCAAATTGGCTGCTGCATTTCCTACATTACGATAGTGACTACACTTCAAAAAGTACTTAAAATGCTTTGGGACGTAATGAAAGGTGCTGTATAAATGCAAATCTTTCTTTCTCCTTTCTAGATTAGTTTGGGTCAGGCTGGTCCAGATAGAAAAAGACTAAAAGTTGAAATAAGAAAAATTAGGGATCAGGAAAAATGGGTTGAGCAGTTGTAATGTTTAAAATGTAACTATTTAAAATTGTATTTTAAGTGTGTTTGATATTTGAGTAACTTTATTACTGCAGTTTTAGGTTTGTCACGATGTTGGAGCTAAAAACTATTTTTAAAAATGGTCAGCCTAAGGAGGCAGTCAATTCCCTTGCTCTGCCTAAAGAAAACAACAACAACTTATATTTATATAATGCCTTTAATGTAGTAAAACGCTCCAAGGCGCTTCACAGGAGCTTTATCAAACAAAATTTGACACCGAGCCACATAAGGAGCTATCAGGGCAGATGACAAGAAGTAGGTTTTAAGGAACTTCTTAAAGGAGGAAAGAGAGGTAGAGAGGTTTAGGAAGGGAATTCCAGTGCTTAGGGCCTTGGCAGCTGAAGGCACGACTAGGACGGAGAAGATGTTGAAAGGAATGACATCTGTGTATCATTCTGCAGGGCATTTTGGTTCCTGGTTCTGACTCCAATTTTGACAAGAAGCCAGGGGCAAAGCGTAAAGGTCAGATATGAAACCTTCTGCAGTTGAGATCTGAGTAGCATATGGTTCACACACTTGCATCATTCATCTTTGCACTTTGCCCCCGGGTTCCTGCCAGTCTCCCAGCCAGAACAAGAGTGAAAGCATAAATTCACAAACTGAAATCAACCTCCTCAAATCAAATCAAATCAAATCAACTTTTATTGTCATTGTTAGTGCACAAGTGCAGTACAACGAAATGTAGGCTTGCGGCTCCCGAGAGTGTACAATTTGGATTAGGACACTTAAACATTTCAACGTACATTTGTACATATATATTAGCATAAATATGACCATAATAAAGTGCATCGGCAGATGTGCAGGCTTTAGTGTTTATTTATTTATTTATCCTCTGCACAAAGGTTTTCATTTTCATAAAAGGAACGTTATTCTTCTCTCTGGTGAAATGGAGATGTATTTCTTTGTGTTTTAGAAATTTAGACCAGAAGGCAGGAGAAGCTTCTTTACACAGAGAGTGGTGAGGCTGTGGTATTCATTTCCAGGCTTAGGCCTAAAAATTCGATTGCTTTGCGCCTCCCATTAGCACCTGGGTGCGGCACTGCCAACGCCTCCCGCGAAATTCAGCGGGAGGTTAGCGGCAGCGGTAACTGTTAGCGGCGCTGTGCTGCCGGCAATGGCATCATTGCATGCGCAGCGCCCTGCTCGCGCCCCGGCCATGATCTTCAGTAGCGCCCCCTGACTTACCACCGGACGCGATGTCTGACGGGGTCAGGGGGGCCTAATTGCGACCGGGGCAGTGCAATTAAAGGGGAGGTGCCGGGCGGATATTTTTGTTGCTGGCCACCTGCCAGCACCTGCCTCCGCTGCCGTCCTTGGCCTCCTGAGCACCCCCGCGGAGTGCCGGATGCCCTCCATGAACCCGGCACTTCTCGAGTGCCAGGCTCTTTTGCCGGCACTCCGATCCCTGGTGGCCCAGCTGAGCCCCGGGTCGCGCTGCACTAGGCCCCTCCCCTTTAATAAGGGGAGGAAGGCCTGTAGTACCGCGGCACGATGTAGCGCCGCAATATTCACTCGCAGCGCCCCAGGAGGGAGGCGGGGAACTTGCAGTAGCACCCCGCCTCCCTCTTGGGGTGTTACCAGTGAATTTCTGCTGCGGGGGTGCCAATTTAAAGTAGGGGATGCAACTCAATTTTTCCCCCTTAGTGTTTAAGGCCAAAACTAGGTAATCATTCCAGGTTAAATTGAATAGGTGGATGAAGAAAAAGGGGTCGAATGGATGTAGGAATAGGGCAGGTAAATGTGAAGTATTTACAGGGAGGGTAAACATTGACGCGTTGCGCAGAACAGCCTGTTTCTTTGTTGTAACTCCTATTTATTTCTCCCCCTTCCCCCACTCACCCCAAGAGAGGCAGGCCTCTTTGATTCTCAGGTAAACTTGAGAAACATTTAAGGTACCAGGGATTCAGACTGAGCTCTCCTTCCATTCTGTTCTGCCAAATATTCTAAAGCTAAAACTGGATAAATTAGACATGAAGAAAGAACACTTCCTCATTTTCTGTCATAAGAACATAAGAAATAGGAGCAGAAGTAGGCCATTCGGCCCCTCGAACATGCTCTGCCATTCAATAAGATCATGGCTGATCTGATCTTGGCCTCAACTCCACTTTCCAACCTGTTCCCCATAACCCTTGACTCCCCTGTAGCTCAAATATCTGTCTATCTCCCCCTTGAATATATTCACTGACATTTGCCATTTGTCCAATGTGGAAACGCTGCCATTTTATTACGTTATATCCTACATGTAGGTACGGGCAAGATTGGAAGATGCCATTGAGGTCCATCTAAATGCTCACAAAGTTCAAAAACTACCATACTCTATTCTGTCTCTCGATCCCTTCCATTGAGCACATAGAGCTAGGCTGACACACCAGTGCAGTGCTGAGGGAGTGCTGCACTGTCGGATGTGTCGTCTTTCGGATGAGACATTAATCCGAGGCCCCGTCTGCTCTCTCAGGTGGATGTAAAAGATCCCATGGCACTATTTCGAAGAATGGCAGGGGAGTTATCCCTGGTGTCCTGGCCAATATTTATCCCTCACTCAACATAACAAAAAACAGATTTTATGTCATTATCACATTGTTGTCTGGGACCTTGCTGTGCGCAAATTGGCTGCCGCGTTTCCCACATTACAACAGAGACTCCACTTCAAAAGTACTTCATTGGCTATAAAGTGCTCTGAGACGTCCGGTGGTCGTGAAAGGCGCTATATAAATGCAAGTCTTTCTTTTTTTTTATTGCTTGCTCAGCATTGTCCATGCAGAATTGTGGAAGGTCCAAGTTCAAACAAGGGAAAGCGTGCGTCTGGGCACCAGACGAGAACAGGCTCGGACTCTGTTCTGACTCCTTTGGGGTGAATAACCTGCTAAGGCTCACTGCCAAGGCCTGCACATAACAAATGGCACCTGGGTGTGAAACTGTGCCACAGCAAGAGTCAACAGTGACTTCAGTAGAGCAGAGCAGAACACCCAAGGGAACAGCTGACGATCAGCCTCGCTCACATCTTCTAAACTTCTGAAAGTCAACATATACTTCATGCTCTACCAAAAATAAATCAAAACTCCTAGAATTGTTTCTAGGACACAAAGACCTGATAACAAGGCCCCTACACACTTCAAGCCTGAACATTTGCTGTAGAAGATTTAGGAGGGGGGAGGGAGATGGAGACTCCATGTGAGGGTGAAATGGGGGGAAAGACTCCACAGGGAGGGTGAAATGGGGGGAAAGACTCCACAGGGAGGGTGAAATGGGGGGAAAGACTCCACATGAGGGTGAAATGGGGGGAAAGACTCCACAGGGAGGGTGAAATGGGGGGAAATACTCCACAGGGAGGGTGAAATGGAGGAAGAGGCACCTTAGAGGGTAAAATGGAAGGATGACAAAATGGAATGATGGCCACCTCAGGAAGGGGGAAATGGAGGATGAGTGACCTTACAAAGGAATGGAAGAATGACAAAATGGAGGGCGAGTCACATTGGGAAGGGAGAAATGGAGGGAGAGCGACCTCAGCTACAATTGTGCACCTTCGAGTGGCTGATTGAGGAGTGGTATTGACGAGCCCCAGAGCAGTTTGCTTGCTCACTCTAAAGTCTGTCTGGAGATTTATTTATGGGCAAAGCAACACATTTACTGTCCTTGTTTCCACAGTCTCAGACCCAAACTGACAGTTGTGCCTTCGCCCGTATGGCGTCATCCCCAACGCACGGCTTGTATGTGTTTGTACGAAACTTTGTGTGTCGAATAGGAGAGGATTCCGAACTCTTCATGGCATTGTACGACCCTCAAAAACAATCAATAATCAGGTGAGCCTGCATACAACCCAACAGCAACTGTGCTCTGAGGGCTCTTGCCTCATCTTATTCTTAGTCAAGCAGCTTCTGGACAAACTATGTATCTCCTGTACATTTCTGGTTTAAATTATTTTAGTTTGTATAATTAAAGAAGTAAACTAGTTGTAAAAGATTGACGAGAGATAATGTTGTCTGACTGTGCTTTCAGCACAGTACCTCTCGAGGTGCGAGCGCGTCTCAACAAATCAACGTGGGGCCAGCAATTGGGGGAGGGAGACGCCTTGGGCGCCCAAGGCCCGGCTGATGCAATCTTCAGGTGGGCCTGTAAATGGGCGAGTAGACCGTTTGCCTGACACAGGCGGGAGGCAGCTTAAGTATGCGAGTCAAGGGCCTTAATAACACAGTGTGTCGTCTGCTTACTATGAGCACACCCCATAACCTTTTCTCGGGTTTACTAAATCTCCCTTGTCTCACTTCTCTCTCTTCCAGTGAGAATTATTTAGTGAGATGGGGACGCAGAGGCCTCCCGAAAGAAATCGACATGTTGAACAATCTGAAAGTGGTGTTCACTGTAAGTATTAAAATGTATCCTGCACAAATGTGACTGTTTTTGGATTGGAGGCTCAATGTCTACAGGTGTAATTATCTCCAGGCTGACGAGCAAGAAGAATAAGTTTTCGGGTATTTGATGTATATTTAGGAGCTTTGCCTGATGGCTTTGAGTAACCGCACTACTAAGCCATCCAGATCAGAAGATCCCAGGATTAATCTCTAGTGTATGGTGAGCTGACTGACCTCAGCCAAGGCAACAGTTGGAGCACCATTACTGATCTCAGTAACCCTGAGCTAGGAAGCAGAACAATTCAGACAGGGTTTCTGCTTCTGAAATAACCTCCAATGCCCCCTACTGGAAGGTGTCTGCACATGGATGCCAGGACAAGATGGCTGACGTGGCTGTGATGCACTCAGCGGTGGAGTGGTCATCTGACATTCACCGTCCAGGTTCACACAGGAAAAATGGCCACTTGGTGAGTCATTGGAGAGCTGCCATCAGCCTTGGAACTGTACCAAGCAAGAGTTGACATTTTCAGGAAATAAGAGGGGAATTTCCAATAATAACCCATTATAAAACTACATTAGGCTAACCCTGAAGCCTTAACAGTATATCCATTTGATATGAAATCACTTTAATGACTTTTGTGAAAGGGCCATTAACAAGCAAGTGATTAATAGAGCAAACTGCAGGATAAAACAGGAAGGTCACTTTATACCAGGAGATAATTTGCAGCTCAAAGAAAGACATGTTTATTAGTCAGCACCATCGACAAGAAAACTTAGGGATCAAACTTGCCCTGATGAAATTTTCTCTTAAAGGGAGACGAACCATTTTAAAATGTATTTATTCATTCTCAGTATGTGGGAGTCACTGGCAATGCCGGCATTTATTGCTCAGCCCTAGTTGTCCTTGAGAAGGTGCTGGTGAGCCTTCTTCTTGAACCACTGCAGTCCGTGAGGTGAAGGTACTCCCACAGTGCTGTTAGGTAGGGAATTCCAGGAATTTAACCCAGCGACAATGAAGGACTGGTGATCTATGTCCGAGTTGAGATGTTGTGTGACTTGGAGGAGTACTTGGAGGTGATAGTGCACCCGCTTGCCCTTATCCTTCTAGATGGTGGAGGTCGCTGCATGCTTCCAAGAGTAAGTATAGGGATAGATAACTGAACTCAACGTAACATAATTGTTCCTCCGCTGCTAGGACCATGAAATTGTCAGATCAAGGAAGACAACTCGCAGAATGTAAGATTAGATAGATTTTCTGGGAATTTGGTTGTCTTGGCTTTTGAGGCAATGAGGAAATGTTCCAGAACCTTCCGTGAGAGTAGTAAACAGGCTGGATCGAGTCCATGGTAGAGCAGGCCGAAAAGGAAGGAGTGGACCGAACAGGCTCAATGACCTTTCTGATCTTAGGTTTCTATCTATTAGATTAAAGGGTGTGATATTTCAATCCATCATTTATTTGCAAAGAAATCCGGCTATTCTGCAGCTTGGAATATTCTACCAAGGGAAACTGTGGTTGCTAGTTCCACAGATTTGGTTTCGTCACAAAGCACAGGCCTCAATCCACCCATGCTAGGGTTGATTTTCCGTGAAGGTTTTCCCAATCGTTTGGCATTATATTGTAAAGATGTATCTCTGTGTAACCCATGGTTAGTCTACAGCTTTGCATAATTTCCCCAAAGGCAAGGATGTGCATTTCAGCCACATCCAACTCGGGCGAACATGCTCTTGGCAAGTAACTACAGAAAACCATTTTAAATTTGTCCATTAGGACCTAGGTAAAAATTTTATAAAGAAAGGTCACATATCAGGATTAGACTTGCAGATCATCTTGTGCCATCGCAGGAGCCTTGTTTATTTTTATGAGTGCAATATATCAAGTTAGTCCAAATTGAATAAAAGCCCAAAATGAGTGATTCACACTTCAAATTAATTTGTTGATGATGTAGCATAGTGGGAATGTGATGTTGCTCCTATAGTTAAGATAATGAATAAGTATTCGGCTAGTAGTAGCAATAAATACTTCAGCACAAAGCCATAGCATTGAGGCGTTTGTCTAGTATTAACTATTATTTAGAAATAACCTTGCACCTTTCGGCTTGTCAGTTCCAGTCTGTAAGAATTAAAAAATGATTTGAAACCAATTACCTGCAAATGATTTCATGTCAATAAACTCTGAAGAGAAGACTTAACTCTGATTTTGATTTTGCTTAGGATCTGGGAAACAAGGATTTGAATCGGGATAAAATTTATCTAATTTGCCAAATAGTCCGAGTTGGAAGGATGGATCTGAGGGACACGCACCAGAAGAAATGCACTCAAGGGTTAAGACGACCTTTTGGGGTGGCAGGTAATTAACAGCTACACAATATATTGTGTTCCAGTGCTGCCGACAGGAAATATGATGGAGAATCAAAGATATGATTTATAGCGATTGAAATAGTCCTTATCAGAGATGGGACGGGTGAGAGGAGATAAGATTCAGGCTTTGAAGTACAGAGAAGAATAGATAATGTGACTATAAAGAGGTCATTTAACTTGGATTGTGAACATTGCCTCAAGCAGGGCTTGGATATTCAAAGACACACAGACTAGTGGAAAAACAATTTATGCTGTTCGATAAACTCATCTTAAAAGGAAAGTCTGGATTTTTTGTGTTGTTGGGTGAATTTTGTGCTCAAAGTGAAGAATATTAGTGTTAGGTAATGTAACACTTCTGCCATTTCAGGCACCTAGGGTCAGCATCAAGCCCTTCAGGTCAAGGCTATGGTTAGTTCCCTCTAAATGCCCCACCAATGTCCCTCAGCCCAATCCTCTGAAGAGCATCTCCTGCAGCACCAGTGTGATATTCATTCCATTCCCTACACCTACCATCCAATGGCTTTCTTTGAGTGAGGCTGCCAATTAATATTGAACTAGGAAAGTTTTATGTTGTGGGTGCATTCCTATTAGAATACAGATGGAGACTGCCTCAATTCAGTTCAGGTAAAAACCTTACAGCCAGGGAAGATCTGCATCCCATTAGTCTGGGCCAGAAAGTATCAATAAGAATGGGACTACAGCTTCTACAGATACAGATAGACACAAATGATCAAATACTCCATGGGATACAATAGTTTGGATGCTGCTGGGACTGTGGATGATCTGCCTGAGGAATACAACTAGTTAGAATTGGGTCTCAGATTGGATTTATACTGATAGATTATCTTTGGGGTAGGAAGGAATTTCACAGAACATTATCTTTCTAGATGTTTGCCTGCGGTTGGTGCCTTCTTGAGGAGATTGAGTTGGTTGGGTTGAGTGGACAAGTTGTACCTAGTTTATGGAAGGAATTAACTTGGGCTGAATGACTTTTTCTCATTCCATACTTTTTTTGGTTCCTATATTTTTATTTCATAATTCAGGAATGGAAAAAGTCTCCTGAGTTTTGGCTAGCGGCATGAGTGTGATACTGAGTTCCTCACCATGTACTTATATTATACAATCTTCATTGTAGGTGCTACACCTGAATGTATCCATAGCACAAAAAACTGCTATGCTTTACATTGCCTCATCCAACCAAAACACTACCATTTACTTTACTGTCTCTGAGCAGATCTCTTACAAAAAGCTTTCTAAATCCCAGCTATCCAGTCACCTCTGATTTGTTTCAGCGTATAACAAAAGCTGAACTTACATTGTATCCTGCAACTTACCCAGAGGGTGGTTGGAATGTGGAACTCAATGCCTAAAAGGGTGGTAGAGGCAGGAACCCTCACAACATTCAAGAAGCATTTGGATGAGCACTTGAAATGCCATTGCATACAAGGCTATGGACCAAATGCTGGAAAATGGGATTAGACTGGACAGGGATGGATGGGCGGCGCAGACACGATGGGCCGAAGGGCCTCTTTCTGTGCTGTAAAACTCTATGACTCTATGACTCTATAATCTATGCAGTACTAAATACCTAAATGAGATGGTATGTGAACTTATACTGTGACTAAATATCCCAACCTTCTATTTAATTGCTTCTGCCCATTATCTTGACAGTGAAAGTCTACTATCCCTCTTTCAAAGCCTCTGTGCTAATTCTACTACCTTAATTGTACGTCTTTGTTGCTCATATTTCTTCCAAGGTGCAATATTTTGCATCTTTCAGTATTACATTTCATTTGCTATCTTTCTACCCAGTTACACAACAGATCTAAATCTTTCTGGAAAATGTAACTCTGTCCTCCATCACCACTGCACTCCCCATTCTAGTGTCTTGCTGGATATAGTTCTATGGACACCAGTAGCCCTCTAATACAACATGCTCATAGAATCATAAAATAGCATAGAACAGAAGGAGGCCATTCGTCCCATTGAGTCTGCGCCGGCTCTTTTGAAGAGCAATCCAGATAGTCCCACTCCCCCGCTCTTTCCCCGTATTCCTACAATTTTTTTCGCTTTAGTATTTATTCAATTCCCTTTTGAAGGCTACTATTGCATCAGTTTCCACCACCCTATCAGGCAGTGCATTTCAAATCCTAACCACTCGTTGCGTAAAAAAGTTTTTCCTCATGTCGCCTCAGGTTCTTTTGCCAATCACCTTAAATCTGTGCCCTCTGGTTATTGACCCTTCACCTGGATACAGTTTCTCTTTATTTACTCTATCTAAACCCTTCATGATTTTAAACAGCTCCAATAAAACTGCTCTTAGCCTTCTCTGCTCTCAGGAGAACAACCCCCGTCTCTCCAGTAATCCACATAACTGTAATCCCTCATCCCTGGATCCATTCTAGTAACTCTTTTCTATATCCATGTTAAGTGAACATTTTTCCTGTGCAAGTCAAAACATACATATCTACCTCACTACCTGTCCAATTTCTTAAAATAATAGAGTAACTTTATGCTGAAAGCAATGAAAGATATTAGCACCAAGGAATCCTGTCCATTTCAGGCACTCACTATCAGAACTGAGCTCTCCCAGCTCAGATCCAGACTAAAACTCCCTCTATTTTACACAAAAAACGTTCCTCATCACCAACCTCAGAAGAATACGCCCCCCCACTCCCGCACAACTGCACCACCTTTTCCATATTCCTTTTCCATCTTATGCCCGCTCTGTGAGATTGCCAAATTAGTACCAAATATCACCAAAAGGGGCAGTATTGTGCTGTGGGTCCATGGGTTGAGACTGCCCAAACTTATTTCATCTAGGACCTATACAGCTTGCAGAGAAGAGAAACTTCCATCCCATCAGTTTGGGAGCAGATCTTTTCTTAAACAGCATCTAATCAAATCAGAGTGGCCCTGAAAGGGAGCCTACTGTTTAATAAATGCAATTTCACCACACTATTGAAGGTTCTTTACTGTTATCTTAAAGATCTAGCACAAGATTGTGCTTTATGCAGAACAGCTATTAGACTGACAGTGAATTGATTTCCTTTAGCTGGACCAATGTCAATTGCCTGTCAGTACATTGAGCTGAATGTGCAATATTGTTTAATCCGATGGAGCATCCTTCTACATTCTATGCTCCTTGGTGCGACACACAGACCCTTCGCATCTAGATCCCATCAGCACTTAGCCAGGGTAATTGAAGTTAGTTAAATTTAAATTTAAATTAAATTGAATATTAAATTAAATTGAAGGCTGGTGAAATCTTAACAGAAATAAAGACAATGCGCTTAACATTAAAATCATTTCCAAGACTCCTATCACTGGGGAAGGAAAGTGTTCCACAGAGCATCATCGTTTGATTAGGTGTGACTCTGTTATATTTATTTGGGCATCAAGATGAGAGGGGACTGTGCGGAGGAATGGAGCATTTTTCCCATTTTGCCTTATCATGGCGTTACTCACATTCGTTGCCTGTTTTTTAAAATTTCCTCCCACCCAGTTCTCTTGCCCCCTCCCCCCCCCCCCCCACCCCCACCCCTTCTCCTGAAAGCACCAACTCATCTCGGGGTACAGTTTCACAGTGCCAACAGCTGTCCTGTACTTCACTCATTTTTTCATGTGCAAGCTTTGAAAGTGAATGTCAACGGGCCATTTTTGCATGGAGGGCATTACAGTCGAACCCAATCCCATCCAGATACAGGAATCAAACCAATAATTTACTTAAAAACCAAACTTATAAGGTAAAGTCTCCTTCCCTGCACCAAACATGATTTTTCCATTTCTGCGTTCAATGCCTCTGACAGTGATCGATGAATAAATACTACCAGGTGTCAATTTGTGATTCCATTCTGCAAAGAAAATAATTTCAGACTGGCCAAACTCATTTCACAAGGATCTCTACAGGGCACCAGAGGGAGGAGCCATCATCCTATATCTCTGAGCTTTATTCCAGTTACAGAGTATGTGCCAAACATTGGCGTTCTGTTTATCTTACATTGCAGAAAGGAAGATTAGAGTTTGGAGAAGTGAGGTCGGAAACATTTATGAAGCGATTGTTTTATGAAGTAATTTAATATTATAACCTTTTACCCTCTTAGAGTCATTAACAGGAGCAGCAGATGATTTCTAGCATCACACTAGTTGGATTCTCCCACACGTACCCTCCCAATATTAACAGTGAGACACGTGATGAAGCAATGAGGATGTTGGCATTTCCAGTCTCAGAAGATAGAGCATGCCCAGTCACCACCATTAGGGCAGGTGGCAAGGCAGGGACATAGAAACATAGAAACATAGAAGATAGGAGCAGGAGTAAGCCATTCGGCCCCTCGAACCTGTTCCGCCATTCAATGAGATCATGGCTGATCATCCAAATTCAGTACCCTGTTCCTGCCTTCTCTCCATTTCCCTTGATCCCTTTAGCCTTAAGAAATATCTCCAACTCCTTCTTGAATATATTTAATGAATTGGCCTCTACTGCCTTCTTTGGCAGAGAATTCCACAGGTTCACCACTCTCTGGGTGAAAAAATTCCTCCTCATTTCTGTCCTAAATGGCTTACCCTTTATCCTTAGACTGTGACCCCTGGTTCTGGACTCCCTGACTATCAGGAACATCCTTCCAGCATCTAGTCTGTCTAGTCCTGTTACAATTTTATAAGTTTCGATGAGATCCCTTCTCATTCTTCTAAACTCCAGCGAGTACAAGCCCAATCGACCCAATCTCTCCTCATACGTCATTCCTGCCATCCCAGGTATCAGCCTGGTGAATCTTCGCTGCACTCCTTCCATGGCAAGAACATCCTTCCTCAGATAAGGCGACCAAAACTGCACACAATACTCAAGATGTGGTCTCACCAAGGCCCTGTACAACTGCAGCAAGACATCCTTGTTCCTGTACTCAAACCCTCTCGCTACGAAGGCCAACATACCATTTACCTTCTTAACCGCTGCTGCACCTGCATGCTTACTTTCAGCAACTGGTGCACAAGGACGCCCAGGTCTCGTTGCACTTCCCCTTCTCCCAATCTATTGCCATTCAGATAATAATCTGTCTTCCTGTTTTTGACACCAAAGTGGATAACCTCGCATTTATCCGCGTTATATTGCATCTGCCATGCTTCTGCCCAATCACCCAACCTGTCCAAATCATACTGGAGTTTCTCGGCATCCTCCTCACAGCACACACGCCCACCCAGCTTTGTGTCATCTGCAAACTTGGAGATATTACATCTAGTTCCCTCATCCAGATCATTAATATATATTGTTAATAGCTGGGGTCCAAGGACCGATCCCTGCGGTACCCCACTAGTCACTGCCTGCCACTCGGAAAAAGCCGTTTATTCCAACTCTTTGCTTTCTGTCTGCCAACCAGTTCTCTATCCAAGTCAATACCTTGCCCCCAAATGTGATGAAATAACTGTGTTCTGATATTTGTACTTGTACTTGTAATGTCTGGAATGTTCCACCGGGGGGAACCACTAATGCTCCTCCCTGGCCCCACCCCTCTTCTGGTATGTTCTACCAAGGGCTCGGTCGATGATGGACTCTGTTAACTCTGCCATGATTCTTATTTAATAAAAGGCTTCAGTCTTAAGCTTTAACTTCGGATTCGGGCAGTTATTTGGCACATCAATTTTATTAAATAACAACTTTTGGAAGATGGATCAATTTTTGAAACCAGAGCATCTGGATATCGATCCCCATTCAGCAGATGCGTCGAAGAAATTTACGCATTGGCTCCGATGTTTTGAACACTTCATTGCATCATCGACCGACCCGACGGTTAACAAGTTGGGTCTTCTAACCAACTTGGTAAGTCATCAAACTTACTCTATAATTGAAGATATTACTACATATGAAGAGGCCCTCGCAGCTCTTAAAGCCCAGTACCTTAAGTCAGTTAACGAAGTATACGCCAGGTATCTCCTGTCTACTCGCAGGCAATTACCCGAGGAATCTCTGGACAATTTCCTGCAGGACCTTAAGGCTTTGGCTAAGGGTTGCAACTACAAGGCTGTCTCTGCCATAGTGTATCAGGAAGAAGCCATCCGCGATTCTTTCATATCTGGCCTCCGATCTAATTATATTAGACAGAGACTCCTCGAGAACGACTCGTTAGTTTTAAAAATGGTTGTCGCTGCTGCTCGATCGTTAGATGTAGCCCAGAAGAATTCAGAAGTGTATGCATCAGCCCATGCATCTCTCTCAGCCTCGTGTGTTCCGAGTATGGAGGCATCCATAACACCAATGGAGCCCCCACTTAATCCTATTGTTGCGGCTGTGCCCCATGGGTCTAAGTGTTATTTTTGTGGCCAATCTAAACACCCCAGGCAAAGTTGCCCAGCCAGAGAGGCTACCTGTTTTAAATGTAAGAAACGGGGACATTTTAGTAAAGTGTGTAAGGGTAATCCTGTACCCGATGTCTTCTCTGCTGCTGTCTATCGTTTTACTCTAGCCTCGGCTACGTTTGACCAGACCATACCGTGTTCCTTGTCAAAATCTATGATAGACACTAAGATTAATGGTCGTCCTACTGGGTGTTTGATAGACTGTGGCAGTACTGAAAGTTTTATACACCCCAACCTTGTTAACTCCTGTTCATTGAAGGTGTATCCTACTCGAAGTGAAATTGTGATGGCGTCCAAATCCCTTACTTCGGAGGTAACTGGATATTGTAAAGTCACATTGACCGTTAAGGATACGGAGTATAAGGACTTTAAACTCCTCATATTACCTCAGTTGTGTGTGAACTTAATATTAGGCTTGGACTTCCAGTGTCAGCATGAGAGCGTTACCCTTAAGTATGGTGGACCTCAGCCTCCGCTCACAGTCTGCGGCCTTTCTACTTTAAACGTAAGTCCGCCTTCTTTGTTAGCGAACCTTGCTCCTAATTGTAGACCTATAGCGACTAAGAGTCGACGGTATAGTTCAGAAGATAAAACATTTATAAAAGAGGAAGTGGAAAGGCTTCAACGGGAGGGAATCATCGAACACAGTGGTAGCCCGTGACGTGCCCAGGTGGTGGTGGTTAAAACTAATGAGAAGAAAAGACTTGTGGTCGATTATAGCCAGACTATAAACTTGTATACCCAATTAGACGCCTATCCTTTGCCTCGTATTTCTGAGATGGTGAACCAGATAGCTCAGTACCGCGTGTTCTCCACCATTGATTTAAAGTCTGCCTACCATCAACTCCCCATCAAAATAGAAGACCGACCTTATACGGCCTTCAAAGCTAATGGGCGGCTGTTCCAATTCCTTCGGGTGCCCTTTGGAGTGACGAATGGGGTATCCGTCTTCCAACGGGAGATGGATCGTATGGTGGATGAGTACGCGTTGGAAGCAACATTCCCGTACCTGGACAATGTTACCATCTGTGGGCGTGACCAACGGGAGCATGATCAAAATCTCGCGAAGTTCCTAGAGACTGCAAAGAGGTTAAACCTGACCTACAACGAAAACAAGTGTACCTTCAATACTACACGTTTGTGTATTCTTGGTTGCGTTGTGGAGAATGGGGTAATCGGGCCAGACCCTGAAAGATTACGCCCACTTAAGGAATTACCTTTACCTCACACTGTAAAAGCTTTAAGAAGGTGTCTGGGATTCTTCTCGTACTATGCCCAGTGGGTGGCTAGCTACTCAGATAAAGTCCGACCTCTTATTAAGTCGACGTCTTTTCCGCTATCGGCGGAAGCTCAGGAGGCTTTCCTTAATATCAAACGGGACATTGAGAAGGCAGTGGTATGTGCCGTGGATGAGAAGATCCCATTTCAAGTGGAAAGTGATGCATCTGATTTTGCGTTGGCAGCAACTCTTAACCAAGCTGGTAGACCAGTAGCCACCTTCTCTCGTACATTGCAAGGACCAGAAGTTCGACATTCTTCAGTGGAAAAGGAGGCACAGGCAATTATTGAAGCAGTCAGGTATTGGAGACATTATCTCGCTGGCCAACGTTTTACGCTCATTACTGACCAGCGACCTGTGGCCTTTATGTTCAACACTAAGCAGAGAGGCAAGATCAAAAATGATAAGATTTTAAGATGGCGAATAGAACTGTCAACATATGACTATGATATTCAGTACAGGCCTGGAGTATTTAATGAGCCATCGGATGCTTTGTCACGAGGAGTATGTGCTAGTCTAGGTACAGATAAGCTTCAAAGTCTCCATGACGCACTCTGCCACCCTGGGGTTACCAGAATGAACCACTTCATTAAGTCCCACAATCTACCCTACTCTATTGAGGAGGTCCGGACAATGACCAGAACCTGTCATGTTTGTGCTGAATGCAAACCCCGCTTCTATAAGCCGTCCGAGCCAGCTCATCTTATTAAAGCAACTCGACCATTTGAGCGTTTGAGTCTCGATTTTAAAGGTCCCCTTCCATCGAGCGACCGTAATGTCTATTTTCTTAATATTATAGACGAGTACTCTCGGTTCCCTTTTGTTATCCCCTGTCCGGGTGTGACTAGTGCTGTTGTAATTAAATGCCTCTGCCAACTGTTTTCCTTGTTCGGCATGCCTAACTATATACACAGTGATAGGGGTTCTTCCTTTATGAGCGAAGAATTACGACAGTTTTTGCTATCGAAGGGGATTGCAACGAGTAGAACTACCAGCTATAACCCTCGTGGTAATGGGCAGGTCGAGAAAGAAAATGCGACAGTGTGGAAGGCTATCGTACTGTTTCTGAAGTCACGAGGCCTGCCGACCTCTCGCTGGCAGGATGTCCTGCCAGACGTGCTGCATTCCATAAGGTCTCTTTTGTGTACAGCGATGAATGCCACCCCTCATGAAAGGATGTTTAGTTTTCCAAGAAAAGCTACTAATGGAGTATCGTTACCCACATGGTTGACGACCATGGGCCCTGTGTTGTTGCGCAGACATGTGAGAGGCCACAAGACTGATCCACCGGTGGAGGAAGCACAACTCCTCCATGCTAATCCCCAGTATGCGTATATTCAATATTCGGATAGGCGAGAGGATATGGTCTCTATTAAAGATCTTGCACCTGCTGGAGCTCGAAAAGAGTTCGACTCTGAGAGTAGAGTTTTCAATCATGGTATTGGACCTTCAGAGACACAAACCCTCAGTGTGGAAAATACTGATGATTCTGGGAATTCGAATGAACCGGAGTTAGTACTCCGGGAGGAGCCTCAGCAAGAGTTACGTCGTTCCCAGAGGATTATCAGACCTCCTGACAGACTGAATCTATAGCAGGGGGTGAATGTGATGAAATAACTGTGTTCTGATATTTGTACTTGTACTTGTAATGTCTGGAATGGTCCACCGGGGGGAACCACTAATGCTCCTCCCTGACCCCGCCCCTCTTCTGGTATGTTCTACCAAGGGCTCGGTCGATGATGGACTCTGTTAACTCTGCCATGATTCTTATTTAATAAAAGGCTTCAGTCTTAAGCTTTAACTTCGGATTCGGGCAGTTATTTGGCACATCACCAATCCCATGTGCCTTAATTTTACACGCTAATCTCTTATGCGGGACCTTATCGAAAGCCTTTTGAAAATCCAAATACACCACATCCACTGGTTCTCCCTTATCTATTTTACCAGTTACATCCTCAAAAAATTCCAGTAGATTAGTCAAGCACGATTTACCTTGTTGACTTTGTCCGATCTGGTCACATTTTTCCAAGTGCTCTGCTATTACATCCTTTATAATGGACTCTAGCATTTTCCCCACGACCGATGTCAGGCTTACCGGTCTGTAATTCCCTGTTTTCTCTCTACCACCCTTTTTGAACAGTGGGGTAACATTAGCTACCCACCAATCCATGGGTACTGTTCCAGAGTCTATCGAATTTTGGAAGATGACCAGCAATGCATCTACTATTTCTAGGGCCACTTCCTTAAGTACCCTAGGATGTAGATGGGACAATAAGAAGCAAGGATGTGTCCTCCCGTCTCTCCATCTCCCATTTCCCCATTCATCCCCATATCTCTGCCACAGTTCCCACCTTTATCAGGCTGCTTCTCTGTGCCTCATCACTACAGGTGTCTGACCTTCTCAGGATTCAGTGGTGCCCCTTACTCTCCCTTCTCCAGCTGGGGAGGGCAAGGAAATGTTGCTGGGAGGCAGGTTCATTCCAGCTCTCAAAGCAAGAAGAAAAGATTCTAATAATGGGAGAACTAGTAATGATTTAAACTGAATTCAAATTCTCAAACTGCCATGGTGGGTTTTCAACTCAAGTTCTCTGGATTATTAGTTCAGGCCTCTAGATTACTCATCCAGTAAGAACCACTACACCACCGTACCCCATAATGTAGAGAGATATATTCACTCTGCCACCTGTCCTGCCAATAGTGCAGAGGTTATTTCCTGCTCTCAGCCTTTCTGTTGCTTTTTTACTCTGACTTTCTGGTGACCATGTTGGTTCTTAAAAGTGTTTCTGCAAAGCCTAGCAGAGATCAAAGAGATTTCATAGAATCATAGAATCTCACAGTACAGAAGGAGTCCATTTGGCCCATCATGCCTGTGTTGGCTCTTTGACAGAGTTATCCAATTAGTCCAACTCCCTGACTCTTTTCCTCATAGCCCTGCAATTTTTTCCCCTTCAAGTTTTGTGAGTACCAAGTTGCTAGATGTCTCCTGAATGACCAGATATTGCTAATGAATGGGCCATTGCTTGGGAATTCTTCATGGATAACTCAGCATGGGACTATCTGGAGCAGCTAACCACTTTAGGCATTTTAAAACAGCTCACATCTGGGTCTATCCATGAAATAAATAGCCACAGACTCTTGAACGGTGACAGAAGCAAATAGATTAGTGGGGGGAAAATCCAGCACCACGGAGCTGTTGGAGGAGCTTGTAGAAGGTGCAACAAAGAGATCTTTGTGGCAATTCTGTTACATAACTCTATAAAATAAAGCATTATCATGGATTTTCTTATATTACTCAATATCTGTAATCTTATGCTGGGTGACTGTGATGACTTCTGTTTATGCTCTAAGTAAGACTGAGTCAGAGAAATAGAGATGGAGAGAGTGTATGTGAAAGATAAGGATGCAAGAGAGTGTGTGGGAGAGAGAGGAGGATGAGGGTGTGTGGGAGGGAGGGAGAGAGATATATCTGTATATGCCTACCATTGAGAAGGTGAGACACTAAGTAGAAATTGGACCTCATTGTGCCCATTTTACAACGTAAAATAGACTGGATGGAGGCTAATTTCAGGAAGCAACGTACCACACGCAAAGCACCTGAAAGATGTCTGACCCAATATTGAGCCGGGCCACTTTTCAGGCTTCCTTGGGAACCACCTTAAACAGCCATTAGGTCCCTTACATATGTAAATGAGGGGACTAACACCTGTTTTAGGATTAATAAACAAAGGTGTCCGACAATGGGTCCCACAACATTCATCTCAATGAAATGGATTTTTGCCTAGGTTGCCTGTGTTGAATTTTCTAACTTCTATTTTTGTGCTGTTGGTTTCAACGTGTAAGTGGTTAACTCCCAAGGCCGAACACTTCATTCTTTTTAACAGTAAACTACCAGTCTGTTTGTCCATTTAATTTTTCACAAGGTGATTAAACCAGGCTCGCACAATAGTGATTTCAGGTGGTAATTAGTTAATCTCAAGTGACAAGATATATATCAGCTTAGTCCTAGACTCGGCAGCATTGCTGTGAACAATAGGAAATGCCAGGGCTCAGTTAACTAGGTTGGTTACATTCACTGACAAGTGCCTTTGACAATCATTAGAGATTGCTTCAATTCAGTATTGGTGAGTAGCTGCTCTGGATTAATTAAATCAGGAGATGTATATTGTCTCCTCACGTCAAAGGGTAGACACTCATCACAGGGTAGCCACTGTGATTGACAGCTAGGTGGGCACAGATTTATCTCATAAATTAAGGGCACTGTTGACAGAGAGATAGGGTGACTCACAGAGAGTGTCTGTGGATCGCACAGCCAGTAGTCCAATGGCTGTCTATACTTTACAGCCTAAATTAGCATACGGGCCCCTGTGCTCACTGACCTCTGGCTCCTGGTCCAAATCCCTCCATGGTTTTGCCCCTCTCTATCTCTGTAACCTACCACTCTCCAAAATCAACCAGCACTGGATGAGCAGAAATCTCCACCAATTAAACATTGGGAGACCGAAGACATTGTCTTTGGTACCCACCACAAACTCCGTTCCCTAGGCACCGACTCCATCCCTCTCCCTACTATCTGTCTGAGGCTGAACCAGACTGTTCACCACCTTGGTGTCATATTTGACCCTAAAATGAGCTTCCGACCACATATCCGCAGCATAATTAAGACCGCCTATTTTCACCTCCGTAACATCGCCCGTCTCTGCCCTTGCCTCAGCTCATCCGCTGCTGAAATCCTCATCCATGCCTTTGTTACCTCTAGACTTGACTATTCCAACGCACTCCTGGCTGGCCTCCCACATTCCACCCAACGTAAACTTGAGATCATCCAAAACTTGGCTGCCGTGTCCTAACTTGTACCAAGTCCCATTCACCCATCACCCCTGTGCTCGCTGACCTACATTGGCTCCCGGTTAAGCAACGCATTAATTTTAAAATTCTCATCCTTGTTTTCAAATCCCTCCATTGCATCGCCCCTCCCTATCTCTGTAATCTCCTCCAGCCCCACAACCTCCCGAATTATCTGCGCTTCTCTAATTCTGGCCTCTTGAGCATCCCCGATTTTAATTGCTCAACTATGGTGGCTGTGCCATCAGCTGCCTAGGCCCTAAGCTCTAGAATTTCCTCCCTAAACCTCTCTACTTCTCTTTCCTCCTTTAGATCGCTCCTTAAAATCTACTTCTTTGATCACGTTTTTGGTCACCTGTCTTAACATCTCCTTATGTGGCTCGATGTCAAATTTTGTCTGATAACGCTCCTATGAAGCACTTTTGGACATTTTACTATGTTACCTGCTCTACATAAATGCAAGTTGTTCTTGTGCTGTCATAGGGCCCATGTTTAAAGAGAAAACAAGTTTTTATTGTTTTTGTATACAGAGGGAAGAAATAGATTTTCTTACTGTTCAACTGCATACTGTTCGTTCATACATTTTACGTAAGAAACACAGGCCTAGAAATTCCCTACCTCAGTGCCGACCGTTAACGCCCATTTCTTCAAAAAATGGCGGTGCAGAACATGGCGACTGTCATTTTGGAGAGGTCGATAGCGTTGCCATTGCCAGCACTCGCCTCTCCAATGCAACTGTGCAGATCGTGACAGCAATCGACGTGCATCGCTTGATTTGATGCACAGTAGTGATTTTGGATGTCGCCACACGGGATAACGCCCTCTCCCAAACACGCACGGAAGAAAGTGCGTGCAGCAGCCCTGCAGAGACACTGTCAGCGCTTCTTAAAGGGACACACACATCTTTTAGGTAAGTTTTAATTTCAGCTTTTGTAGCTTTTTTTTTATATTGAAGTAGTGGCTTGGTGCAATATATTAAAAAAGTTATTAAAGTGTGCAGGGCATGTTGCTGGACACTTGCAAGGCTTTGATGTTAAAGGAAGGCCTCTGAGAAGACAGGAAATGCTGGAAATACTCAGGAGGTCAGGCAAGCATCTGTGGAGAGAGAAACAGAATGCACGTTTCAGGTCGAGATGCTGCCTGACCCGTTGAGTATTTCCAACATTTTCTGTTTTTATTTCAGATTTCCAGCATCTGCAGTATTTTTACCTCTGAGAAGACCACTTGCTCACAGTCCTGGGGGGCACATGGAGATGAAGCAGAGACAGCAAAGGGGATAAGCTGCTCGTGGAGGGAAGGGGAGGCAGTGGAAGAGAAAGAAGCAGACGAGGAGGAAGCAGAAAAGGAGGAAGCAGAAGAACGAATGCAACCCCTACAGCCCCTTTCTGGCTGGGATAGCCAGGATCAAATCATCCGCCTGCGGTACCAGTGACCACAACCCCAATTCCTCTGTCAACATTTGACCCACACCTTACCTTCCCTCTGTTACTGACCATCACAGAGTCTTCTTGGCCACAATGCTGAAATAAATGCCTACATAAAGCAAACTTTCCAATTCAACTTTATCCATATAAGCATCATGTAATGTATGTACATTTAAGGGAGAGAACTACTTTTTACAGCTCCTGTATACTGTAGTACCGGCAGTGACCACACCTGTATATAAACCCTGAGTAGTGATCTGTAGAGTTAGTTCTAGAGTAACCCTCATTCAGTAAACACCTGTTGTACCGTTTCTCCTGCAGTCTGTGTCTTATTATACACAGACACAACACATCCTATATGACATCAAGAAATCAACTAATCACCCTTGTGCATTCCCTTAGTGACTGTCTTGCATGTGCCTTTGCTTATCCTACTGACATCATGCAGTTCTACCCCAGTGGCTGCAGCATGGCTGGTGGAAGGCTGCTAACTTTCAGTGGAGGTCACTGCAGATGGCCTTGCAAGTCGACCTCGAGGAGTTGGTGGCTGAGAGTGTGAAATTGAGTGGCGGTGTTTCTTCTTCACTCTCCTCTCCCTCTTCTTGATCATCCACTGGCTGCGCAGGCTGAATTTCTTAGGTGTCAGGAATAAGGAGGGAACAGGGTGGTGTTGTGGGGAGGGGCAGCGGGAAACCAAGAGGTGCATGCTTACACCATGTGCAGCTTGTACATCAGAAGATTTTGTGGGATGAGGGGGAAATGGGACGTGAGAAGAAGCATAATGTATGAAGATACCGGCATCTTGTATTTTTTCAGCCCCGCCGCTGGCCAAGGGCTCAGCCATGCCCCTGCCAAGAATGGCCAGCACCATCTCCTCCAAGGGGGTGAGATGAAGCTAGGAATGTGAGGTTTGCCTCGTGCTTGGTAGAAATTGTTGGTAGGTGAGTGATGGGGTAGGGGTGTTGTGAATTGAGGAGTGTGTGAGGCTAGTAATGCAGCTGGTAGGAGACGGCTTTTGCAGATGCATTCACTGACCTTGACCACTGTTTGAGGTCATGAAACTTCTGTGAGCATTGGAGCCAGGTCCTGGGGGCGACACTGCTGGCAGTGATCGCCTCGGCGATCTGTCCCACATCCTTCATTCTGGAGGGCCTCCTGGACCCCTGTGGGTAGAGGCCCTCTCTTCCACTTTTGATCCCCTGCACAAAGTTGGAGTGCTGCTTGTGAGACCCTGGGTGTCCTTTCCCTGGCCTCTTGAGCCGTTTGTGTTGGTGCTGAAGCACTTTTACCATTTTCTACCTGCAGCTTGAAGAGCTGGACTGCCTACTTTGGAACGAATTTTAATGTTTTTTTTCAGAAGGCAGTTACCCTTTAAGGGCTCGAGACTGCATTCTAAAATGACAGCCTTGCTTTAAGAAAAAGCAGCCTCACTGCAGGGATGGTACACTGGGCCTCTGGCTGAGCGCACAACCTGAAGCAGCGTTTGGTCATTCGGCTGTGTGATGAAATTATTCAAATCTCGCCCCGTGGTGGCACTACCCTTTTTCGGGCCTTATTGAATTTCATCTCCACAGTTATTTGCTCGCAGCTTTTGCTTCATTTGGTTAGAGGGTTTATCAAAAATGATTTGTTCTCAGGATGCGGGCAGTGCTGGCAAGGTCGCATTTATTACCTCTCCCCAGTCGTCCTGAGTAGATGGTGGGGCTACTTTGTAGTGCGGGACTGGAATCATGTGCAAGTCAGACCCGGTAGCGGTGGCAGGTTCTCATCCTGAAGGACATCAGTGAACCAGTTGGGAGTTTATGACAATTCAGCAGCTTTCATGGTCATTTTTCTAGTCCACAAATTACTAGATTTATTGAATTCAGTTTCATAACTTGCCATGGTGGGACCTGTAGATTGCTGGTCCAGTGCCATAACCTCCAGCCTACCAAACCCTACTTATTCAGTCAGTCTTCCATTTGAAGACAAAATTCACAAGGCTGCATCTTATCATCTAGTAGCTGGTATACGTAAGGTTCTCTGGGTCATGCTATTGTTTAGATATTGGGCTTAAAAAGGCACGCTCTGGGCCATAGGGAATGTAAGGTCCTTTTATGAAAATGACCGGTGACAAGAGTATATCTAGCATAAAAACGCCCAAATTGTGGATAATAACTACTCTGCATTATTTCTATTTTGACAATTCTTGATTATGACAGTATTGCTAAGGTCAGTTGACTGTTGTACCCGATCACATTCCTCTGAGGGCGACCTGTTTAGCAAATTAATTTTGATCTCAAGGGGTCATCAACAATGCTTCGGTCTCTGCTACGTTGAGGTGTATTTTAAAAAGAATATTTCCCGCCTCTCTCTCTCTAGTTATGGACATCACCGATATCGTAAAGGGCAAAACAGAAAGTGATGAAGAGAAGCAGCATTTTATTCCTTTCCACCCGTAAGTCAAACTATTTTATACAGTACATTGAGGGGGGCCTGTTCCCCTGTTAGTTTGGACAGGATGAACAGGATTACTTCATTAGTTTTTGATAATCATGTCTCTTTGAGCAAGAAATCAAGTATAAAGTTTCCTTTGGTTGATACTGCCACCATCTTGTGATGATTCCCTTTGGTCCCGTATTTCCAGTGAGATCAGTCTGAACGTTTTTTATCATTTCAAGGTACAAGGTGTAATACACACACTGTTCACAATTGTTAGGAAATGCCATGATGATGTTTACAGGCATCTTCACATTCAATCATTTGTGTCAAAGAATTACTTTGTCTTTTGTAATCTGCAGCCTTTACATTTCACTAATTTTAATTACATGATTTATTGCAGATTTATAGCAGAGAATGATTTTCTGCACTCTCTACTTAATAGAGTAATTTCTACCAAAACAGGAGACGAAAAGGGCCAAGGTAATCCTTTTAATCATGCTACCCGGGTCTTACCTCCTGTCTTATTTGCGCATCGTATTAAAATCAATTAATGTATTATTAAAATTAGCTATTAATTTTAAACCATTGTATAGCACTTCATTGGATTTGGCAGAAACATCAGAGTGTTTGATATACAATGACTTAGTCTGAAATGCAGAGACGGTTGTTATGTAGACAGTCATGGCAGGTTTCACCCAGCAAATGCCCACAAGATCACTGGCCAGTTAGTCCACTTTTGGTGGCATTGATTGAGGGAGGAATGTGAGTCAGGACACCGGGAGAATCCTCCGTTCTTCTTTGAGTAGTGCCAGGGGATCGATAATATCCACTAGAACGGGCAGATGTGACCTCAGTTTATTGTCTCGCCCAGAGGTCAGAACATACAACAACGTAGCTCTTCCTTAGTACTCTACTTGAGCACCGGCCTTAATTATATGTTCACATCCTGGAGTGCAGCTTGAACCAATAACTTTCTGACGGCAAGGTGAAACTGAGCTAAGCAAGTCTCGGAGAATTGGGCTTGAGTGCTCTAGCCTTATCTCTAACATGTGCTTGTATTTAGCGAGACTGCGCCAGCAGATAAGACTGCTGAAAAGACCACTTTAAAGTACACTTAGTCTCACTATCTGGTAAACCATACTGAGGATGTTGCATTGGGCTGAAGGGGCCCTATTGTTGCTCTGCACTGGAGTCTACACTGTTTATGGTTTCATATTAACAATGTGAGAAATCTGTAGGATTAGTCATGGCCCATGAACAATTGGTCTGCTTGCAACAGAATCTTAGACATGATTCATTGAACAATTCCAATTAAACATTGGAGGTGGAGGAAATGGCGGAGGATGATCCGTTGAATGTGAAGGCTGGTGGGGTGGAACGTGAGGATGAGGGGAACTCTATCGTGGTTCTGGGAGGGAGAGGAAGGGGTGAGAGCAGAAGTGTGGGAAATTGGACGGACACGGTCGAGGGCTCTGTCAACTACGGTGGAGGGGAATCCTTGGTTGAAGAAAAAGGAAGACATATTCGGAAGCACTGGTATGGAAGGTGGCATCGTCAGAAGGAGTCGGAGAAACTGGGAGAATGGAATAGAGTCTTACAAGAAGCGGGGTGGGAGGAAGTGTAGTCAAGGTAGCTGTGGGAGTCAGTGGACTTATAGTAGATATTGGTTGACAGCCTATCCCCAGAAAAATGGGGAAGTCGAAAAAGAGAGATGGAGATGGACCATGTGAAGGTGAGGAAAGGGTGGAAATTTGAAGAAAAGTTGATGAAATTTTCCAGTTCAGGGCAAGAGCAGGAAATGGCACCGATACAGTCATCAATGTACCAGAAGAGGAGGTGAGAGAGGGAACCTGAGCAGGACTGGAACAAAGAAAGTACCACATCCCACGAATGGGCAGGTTTAAACAGAGGTGGGACGGTTTTTTTAAAATTCGTTCATGGGATGTGAGCATCGCTGGCAAGGCCAGCATTTATTGCCCATCCCTAATTGCCCTTGAGAAGGTGGTGGTGAGCCACCTTCTTGAACCACTGCAGTCTTTGTAGTGGTTTGTTTCAACTGAATGGCTTGCTAGGCCATTTAAGAGTCAACCACATTGCTGTGGGTCTGGAGTCACATATAGGCCAGACCAGGTAAGGACGGCAGAGTTCCTTCCCTAGAGGACATTAGTGAACCAGATGGGTTTTACGACAATCCAATAGTTTCATGCTCACCGTTACTGATACTAGCTTTTTATTCCAGATTTATTTAATTAACTGAATTTAAATTCCCCGGCTAGCATTGTGGGATTTGAACTCACGTCTCCGGATCATTAGCCCAGGCCTCTGGATTACTAGTCCAGTGCTACCGTACCCCCGGGTGACCAATCTGTTCGCAGGAGGCATGTTGTTTATTTTAATGACGCTCTATGCCTCAGATTTTTTCTCTGTTCCAGCTTTAACGTTGGCCAGCTGGATTTCCCGGGCCTTGGGAAACCCGGCAGCTAAAGGGAGGCAAGGACTGTTGCATGGAACAAGTTAGTGCTTTTCCAGCACTATTTGTGGGCCAGGAGGAGCAGGAGAGCTTCCCCAGCCCACCAAGCAAACCTGTTAACTTCCACAGTGATTGGAAAACTCTCCCGTGATCCAATGCCCTCCTGATGTCCTCCACGGCCCGCAATCTCCTCCCTACACACTCCCACGTCCTCCACGGGCCCCCCATGATTTGCTCCCTTCGTCCATTAATCTCTCCAGCCTCTTTCACAATCTTCTCCCCACCTCCCCGAACTCTCCAGCCCCTTCCACAATCTTCTCCCCTCCTCCCAACCTCTCCGGCCCCTTCCACAATCTTCTCCCCTCCTCCCAACCTCTCCGGCCCCTTCTACGATCTTCTCCCCTTCTCACCAATCTTTCTGGCCCTTTCCATGATCTTCTCCACTCCTCCCCCGATCTCTCCGGCCCCTCCATCGATGTCACCCTGACTCCTGATCTCTCTGCCCTTCCCCATCGATGGCCCCCCCTGACCTCTGATCTCTCTGGCCCCCTCATCGAATGCCCTCCCGATCCCCAATCTCTTCTTCCCTCCTCTCCGCTCTCTGGCTGTGGTTTGCTGTTGAAAGTCTACCTGCCCGACAGCCAACCAGCCTCTCAACCTGACTTGCTGTGGCCGGGAAACGGAGTCCAAAAATGGTAATCAGGTCCTGTTGTTAAATTCGGCAGGACCTGAAGAAAACTCATTCCTTCAGGTTTCCCAAATGCAAAACTGTTCCTCTGCTCCCTCCCTGCCTCCCCATTAATATTGGGGCCTATATAAATGCAAGTTGTTGTTAAACTTGCTGAGTTCAGTCAGTCTCAGACTCAATCCACCAATTTGAAAGTTGCCCAGTCTATCATAGAGGTGTGACAATGAATCTCTCTTCTCTTCAATTTTTTGTTTCTATTTGTGGGCTCGACTGCTCTAGTCATGAAGAACCATCAAGCTCACTCTGTAATTAAAATAAATAAACCGTTCTTCAGTTTAAATATGTTTATTGCTTCATCTTTCATTCTCTTGATATTTCTCTGACTCAGTCCTTCACTGACTCTCAGCTCAAACCCCCTTTTGTCTCACAGTTGTAGCCCACATTTTCTGGAATCTGTCCTTTTACTTCATCTGGACCTCTAAGATTTACTAGCTCAATCTCTATCCATCTCCTAGATCTAAACGTGCAACGCCCCCACTCTAGTTTTTGGTGATCCCTAATCTGAAATGGCCCAATAGCCTCCACAATGCCCCATTTCTTATAACACCCCATCATGGGTGGTTGGGGAAATTAGCGATTGCATTCGCTTTGGCCCGTTATTTAACATAGACCGTAAACTTCATTTTCTATTCTGTCAATGTTGCAAATGACTGAAAACCATTACCTTGTGGGGGAGACCACATAGGGACAATAACACAATTCACAATGTATAGCCAATGTTGTTATATGTACCTAAACACAATTCACTATGTATAGCCAATGTTGTTATATGTACGTACTTGGTTGGGTTATCGGGGCAGGATCCCTTTAAGAGCGTCGGTAGCGTGATGACGTCATGCATTGGTAGCGTGATGACGTCATAGCCCTGCAACGAGGCTGAGACCCTCAGTCCTCATGGAGAGTGAATAAAGAAACACGCGTTTTGCCTTTGCTGCAACAAAAGTCTCAGTACCTGTTGATTTCTAGCAACTCCAACATTGGTGACCCCGCTGCTCTTTTGGACGATTCCAAAGACCTCATCTGAAATGGCGACGAACGCCGTTTCCATCAAATTACCCGAGTTTTGGGAACGACAGGCTGCCGCTTGGTTCACCCAGGCCGAGGCTCAATTTGCACTCTGGGACATCACCGCGGACGACACGAGGTACTACTACGCCGTCTCTGCTCTCGGCAGCTCCACCGCGGCCAGAGTCGTGAGCTCAACAAATTCGAAACGCTGAAAACGCACCTCTTAGAAACTTTTGGACTCACCGAAGCCAAGTGCGCATGCCGGCTTCTCTCTCTAGCCAGGCTTGGCGACTCCAAGCCATTGGAGCTGATGGACCACATGCTGGCCCTCCTGGGCACACACAGGCCGTGCTTCCTCTTCAAGGAACTGTTCCTTCAACAGCTGCCAAGTCAGGTATGGTCGGCTTAGCCAACTCTTCCAGTACTGATTTCCGCGACCTGGCCAAGGAGGCCGACAAATTTTTCTCCGCCGGGCAACAGTACTGCGCGGCCACGCGGAGCCCTGCCCCCACCGATACAGCCCAACGGCGGCAGCCCCCAAGCCTCCGCTTCTACCATGCGCAGTTCGGCCCCAAGGCCAGGAAGTGCCGGCCCCCGTGCAGTTTTCCCGCGTCGAAACAAACGAAAGACCACTCGTCGGCTGCTATGGCTGTCGGCCGTTCAGGCAGTTTGTTATTTATTATGGACACCGACTCCGGGCGTCGTTTTCTTTGCGACTCGGGTGCCCAGGTGAGCGTCCTGCCTGCATCAACCATAGACATGCAAGGGGGGAACCACGGCCCCGTCCTCGAAGCCGCCAATGGCAGTTCCATCCGCACCTTCGGGAAACGGAACGTGGCACTTTGTTTTGGTGGGCAGCAGTTCACCTGGGACTTTGTCACGGCAAAAGTGTCCACCCCACTTCTCTGCGCTGACTTCCTCTGCGCCAATGGCATTTTGGTGGACGTCAATGTTATGTTCATTAATAAATAGACATTCTTATTATGAACACAGCTAGCTTTTGCTAGCTACTTTTATTGAGCACATGTGGACTTGTACAGCATCTTGTAGAGGCTTCCATCTTGACTGTTGCCTTGTGGGTAGCTTAGCCTCATGGGTAATGTAGTCTTAATATATATACAGCTGGGTAGTGTAGTCTTAATACATACAGCTATATACAGCTCTACGGCTCCACCTAGTGTCCACTATAGAATGACATGTTTTTGATCGTTACAGTCAAGAACCTGCGGGGAGAATGTTCCCAATGATGGGTGAAACTAGAACTAGGGGGCATAGTCTTAGAATAAGGGGATGCTCTTTCAAAACTGAGAGGAGGAGGAGGAACTACTTCACTCAGAGGGTGGTAGGTCCATGGAATATGCTGCCCCAAAAAGCTGTAGAAGCTACATCATTACATAAATTTAAAGCAGAAATAGACAGTTTCCTAGAAGTAAAGGGAATTAAGGGTTACGGGGAGCGGGCAGGAATTTGGACATGAGTCTAGGTTCGGATCGGTCATAGCCCTGTGGGTAGCGGAGCGGGCCCAGGGGCCGTGTAACCTGATCCTGCTCCTATTTCGTGTGTCTAATTCTGTTAGATTCAGGAGATGGTTCTCTGATAGTAGATTGGTGGTTAGGATCAGATCAGCCATGATCTTATTGAATGGCGGAGCAGGCTCGAGGGGCCGATTGGCCTACTCCTGCTCCTATTTCTTATGTTCTTATGTTCTAACCGACGTCTCATCAACGTTGAGACTTTCAGCTCGCTCCCGTGCTCCCTCAGCGGGTCCAGCACGACGAAGTTGTCCAGTGCACTCTCGGCCTCCAACGAGTTTTCCCGCCTCCTCGCCGAGTTCCCGGACCTCACGAAGCCCACGTTCTCATCCGCTGCCACCAAACACGGGGTAGAACACCACATCTCGACCACCGGTCTTCCCGTCTACGCCCGCGCTCAGCACCTCGACCCGGGGAAACTCGCCATTGCTAAAGCCGAGTTCGACACCATGGAGCGCCTTGGCATCATCCGCCAGTCGAACAGTCCATGGGCCTCGCCCCTCCACATTGCTCTGAAACCAGGTGGCTGGTGGCGCCTGTGCAGCGATTACTGGCGCCTCAGCGACGCTACGACCCCCGACCGCTACCCAATTCCACACATCCAGGACTTTTCCGCCCGCCTGGCCGGGAAAGTGGTATTCTCGAAAGTGGACCTCGTCTGGGGCTACCACCAGGTCCCTGTCCGGCCGCAGGACGTCCCAAAAACCGCGGTGATCACCCCATTCGGGCTGTTCGAATTCCTCCACATGCCATTTGGCCTCAAAAACACTGCCCAGGCTTTTCAATGCCTAATGGACACCGTGTTACGGGACCTGACATTCCTGTTCGTATACCTGGACGACATCCTCATCGCCAGCACCTCCAGGACGGAGCATGTGTCGCACCTTCGGACTCTCTTCCAACGCCTCAGCCAGCACGGCCTAATTGTCAACGCGGCCAAGTGCCAGTTCAGGCTGTCCTCGATCGACTTTCTCAGGCACCGCATCACGAAGGACGGGGCGGTGCCACTGCCATCGAAAGTGGAGGCCGTGATGGACTTCCCGCGACCCCTCACTGTGAAGGCCCTGCAGGAGCTTTTGGGCATGGTGAACTTTTACCATTGCTTCGTCCCCCGAGCAGCCCAGCTTATGCAGCCCCTTTACGAGGCCCTCGAAGGCAAGCCCGACAAGCTCGCCGTCGACTGGTCCGAGGAAATGGCCAATTCTTTCACGGACACGAAAAGGGCCCTGGCTAACGCGACCATGCTGGCGCATCCGTTACCTGATGCTCCGATTGCTCTCACCACCGACGCCTCGGACTATGCGGTCGGCGCCGTCCACGAACAGTGGGTCACTGGCACCTGGCAGCCGCTCGCCTTCTTCAGCTGGCAGCTCCGCCCCAACGAGCGGAAGTACAGCACCTTCGATCGCGAGCTTCTCGGCCTCTATCTCACCGTCCGACACTTCCGTTTCCTACTGGAGGCTCGCCCATTCACAGCATTCGTGGACCACAAACAGTTGACCTTCGCCATGGCCAAAGCTTCCAAGCCGTGGTCGACCCGTCAGCAATGCCAGCTGACCTTCATCTCAGAGTTCACAACGGATATCCAGCATGTGGCTGGGAAAGACAACCCCATCGCCAACTGTCTCTCCCGAGCAGTCACCAGCGCCATACACCTCGGCATCGACTACACCCGCATGGCGGCCGACCAGGCCTCCGACCCGGATGTCCAGGCCTACAGGACGGCGGTCACGGGCCTTCAACTAGCGGACGTCGCGTTCGACGATGCCGGCACCACACTCCTGTGCGACGTCTCCGTTGGGCAGCCACGTCCCGTCGTGCCCGACGGGTGGAGACGGCAAGTTTTCGATGCCATCCATAATCTTTCCCACCTGGGCAGGAAGCCGTCACAGAAGCTGGTGGCGGCTAAGTTCGTCTGGCATGGGCTCAGGAAAGACGTTCGCGACTGGGCCAGCACCTGCGTGGTATGCCAACGCTCGAAAGTGCATCGCCATACTAAGGCCCCATTGGCGCATTTCGCGAGGCCCGAGAGGCGGTTCGACCATGTTAACGTGGACCTGGTGGGGCCCCTGCCGCCCTCCCGCGGGTTCACCCACCTCCTCACAATGGTCGACAGAACCACCCGATGGCCAGAAGCCGTCCCGCTGTCTTCAACGACATCCGCTGATGTGGCTTGGGCATTCATCAGCACTTGGGCCACCCGGTTTGGCGCCCCATCTGACATTTCCTCCGACCAGGGGCCCCAGTTCATGTCGGAGCTCTGGAACGCTGTCGCCCGAGGCCTCGGGTTGAGACTCCACCGCACCACAGCATACCACCCTCAGGCTAACGGACTGTGCGAACGGTTTCATCGCTCCATGAAGGCCGCGCTCCTGGCCAGCCTCCGGGACGACGGTTGGATCGACAGACTCCCGTGGGTCATGCTGGGACTCAGGACCACCCCCAAGGAGGACCTCCAGTCCTCGTCCGCCGAGCTCGTCTACAGACAGCCACTGCGGCTTCCCGGGGATTTCGTCCCCAACGCAACGGAACCTTGGTCCGCAGCCTGTCAGCGGTCCGACCTTCTGGACAACGCCAAGGTTTTCGCGCCGGTGCCCACGTCGCAGCACAGCCTCCTGCAGTCCTACGTTCTGCTCGACCTTCGTGTGGCGGAGTACGTTTTCGTCCGCCACGACGCCCACCGGGGACCTCTTCAGCCACCCTACGATGGACCATTCCGTGTCCTGGAAACCGGGGACAAGACCTTCGTAGTGGATGTCGGCGGTAAGCCGGACTGCATTTCCGTGGACCGTCTTAAGCCGGCCCACCTGGATCTGGACCGACCCGTTGAGTTGGCACAGCCCCCGAGGCGGGGCCGACCTCCGGTTTCTGCACCCTCAGTCCACCACCGAGCGCCCGAGGTCCCTCCGACAAACCCCCCGGTCCCCGCCCCGGAATTGAGGAGCCGTTCCGACCGTGTGATCCGGCCCCCCCAACGACTGACATTGCCAGTGCTAGTGAATTCTGGGGGGGCGTATGTGGCGGAGACCACATAGGGACAATAACACAATTCACAATGTATAGCCAATGTTGTTATATGTACCTAAACACAATTCACTATGTATAGCCAATGTTGTTATATGTACGTACTTGGTTGGGTTATCGGGGCAGGGTCCCTTTAAGAGCGTCGGTAGCCTGATGACGTCATGCGTTGGTAGCGTGATGATGTCATAGCCCTGCAACGAGGCTGAGACCCTCAGTCCTCATGGAGAGTGAATAAAGTAACACGCGTTTTGCCTTTGCTGCAACAAAAGTCTCAGAGCCTGTTGATTTCTAGCAACTCCAACAACCTATACAGAGATAAGCTTCCTGGTCAATTCTTTACTCAATGTACATGTTATCTTAAATAGTTACAGACACAGCGATATCCCAATTCTATCCTTTCTGCATCGCATGTCACCCTTTGAAATGAATCTCTGAGCCATCATTCTCATCTAATCATCCTTGCTTCGAGTGAAGTGATTCATGTACAGGAAGAAAGGGAAAAGAACAGACTGTTTGGAAAGAGGGAGAGAGAAACAAGAAGAAAAAGAAAGATCCAGACAGATAGGTTAACAAAATGCAGTCACACACTGGGACACTTTCTACTTTACCTGAGGTTGCTTTGCTGAACCTATAAAACACAACTGCATACATCAATATAGCAACTAAAGTGTCAAAACAATTGTCTGGATAATATGGTGTGAGCTGACAGTATGATTCTGTGCCATCCCATAGTAAGTGATCTGTCATTTAAAAGAACTCCCTTCCCAGAGTTTTCATGTTTGAGGTCTAGTGCCTTCTCTGCCTGCGCAGACATTCAAGGTGAAAGGACATTGTTGCTGCCTGGCTTTCCATGATCTATCAAACCAATTTGTTCTCATTATGCGCTCTGCTTGTAGTTGGCTCCCGCTCTTTCTAGCTGTTCTCTGGATGGCTCAGTGAGTACTACTACCACCCAGAGTGCTCTCGAGCCAAACCCACCAAAAAGGTCACCACCTCTACTCTGCACTGAGACCCCACCCAGGAAGGTAAAGAAAGACTTGCATTTCAATAGTGCTTTTCATGACCATCAGACGTCCCAATGCGCTTTACAGCCAATGAAGTACTTTTTGTAATGTAGGAAATGTGGCAGTCAATTTGTGCACAGCAAGCTCCCATAAACAGCAATGTGATAATGACCAAGTAATCTGTTTTAGTGATGTTGATTGAATGATAAATATTGGCTAGGTCACCGGGGATAACTCCCCTGCTCTTCTTCAAAATAATGCCATAATATCTTTTACGTCCACTTGAGAGAGCAGACGGGGCCTCGGTTTAACGTCTCATCCGAAAGATGGTGCCTCCGACAGTGTAGCACTCCCTCAGCACTGGAGTGTCAGCATAGATTTTTGTATTCAAGTCCCTGGAGTGGGACTTGAACCCACAACATTCTGACTCAGAGGCGAGAGTGCTACCAACTGAGCCACAGCTGACACTTAGGGGGGAATTGTTTGGTGGCGGGCTGGGTGGGAATTTTTTTTTTTGACAGGGGGCCGGGACCCTGCTGTCAACCTGCCTCCACGTGCCTTTCCCAGATGTTGGATCTGTCAGGGCTGAACAGACCCAACACACAGCGGCGGGGGAGGCAATTCAAGTCATTCTGACCTTGTTAACAGCCCATTAAGCAGTATTTTGAGCTCACCTTACCATTTTACGAGGATGCCCACGGGGTCCACACTGCTCGGGGATCACGTCAGGTAAGCAGGTCGGGAGTTGTACGAGCATGGAATCATCTCATTACTTGACAGCTGGAAATCTGCTATAAAAGCTCTCATTTCACAGCTGTGCACTTTCCAAGCTCAGAAGCTGTTGCTTACTGCATTTGGAAGCTTTATGCACGTTGCAAGTGTTTAGAATAAACTGTATCCAGTGTCACCTCATTGGAACAACCTCTCTCACCACTGACAGATCGGTTCTGTCATCTCAAGTTCACCTACCCATCTATTACATCAGCATCGGTGCTGTTGAAACTATCTCACCTTGGTCCTCAGAATCCCACTACGATCAATTCCAACACCAGGAGCACCAGGCACACCAGCAGCACCAACAACAACACTAATGTTCTTTGCAATCAACTGATGCTGCCCAGGACACACGGTATCAGCACCCGACCACATTGCTGCCCAGGAGGCCAGGGATGGCTCCACCATGGCCAGATTTACTTCACTTGATTCTGTACACCCTGGCTGCCACATGATGTGCCAGGTTGGCACCAACCCACACCAACACCAAAAAGCATCCCTACAATGCCCAAACCATTCCTTTCACACTCATCGCCATTGTGGGAGGTACCGTTACATCTCACCATTCATTACAACTCACTAAGCCACTTCCAAAGGTGCACAAAAATCTGTCCAAGAATGCAAAGTGTTGAAAATAAAGGTTTCAATATTGACACCACATTAACAGAAACTTTACATGAACACTGGCTAAAACACCCAAGTGCTTACCCTTGTGTGTTGTCAGTTGGTATTATTGGACTAGGATGAGAGTGAGTGTGAAGGGTGGCTAGTGATTTGGGGAAATGATAATGTAGATAGAGAGGGATGGGTGGAGGTACAAGGTAAGTTGGTGGGAGTAAGGAAGTGTAGGAGTAGGGTAGGGAAGACAGAGTGATGGGGATGTGATGAGTGGCACAGCAGGATGAAGTTCAGTGTAGTTTTGCAGTAACGTTTCGTGATCTACTGAGATCATTGAAAGGCTTACGCCACTGCAGCCTGGTCCTCCTGACCACATCTCTGCTTGTACCCTCTGTGCATTGTGCAACCAGGCTATGTTGGTCTCCTGGGGAGGTCTCTTCCACCCATTGGAAGGGAAGAGAACCTCCCTGCGTGCTGTGACTCCCTCCATAAGCATATGGAGGGAGTCATGGGAAAGCCTGGGTGCAGCCCTGCACCTCTGTGCAGTGCTTGTCAGTGTTTACATCACCTCAATGCTGTAGAACACTGACAGCACAATTGTCAAAATCAATTTGCACATTGTCCCTTTAAGGAAACCGGCTGATGATGTATCATCAAATGACGTCATCAGACCCGCTTCCTTCAATTGGTCGGCAATCGCGCTGGGCAGACATAACAAGCCCAATCAGCGTAAAATCATTCCACAAAGTGGGCTGGAGCCAACAGCGGGGTCGGGACCCGCCACTGACGATGCCCACCCCGGACTCATCGAAGTAGGGGAAATTGCGGCCTTAGTGTAGTGAGGCAATTGGCCTCAGTTCCCCTCTGCTGGGTTTAGTGGGGTGGGAAGAGGAGGAAAACCTAGAATTACCACCCCTTTTAGCTGTATAGTGAACTGTGTAGATATTGAATCAGTTTAAGCATGCTGACAGCAATATCACCTTACATTTATATAGCGCCTTTAACACAGTAAAACGACCTAACACACTTCACAGGAGTGTAATCAGACAAAGCTTGACACCGGACCAAAGTAGGAGACATTAGGACAGGTGACCAAAAGCGTGGTCAAAGAGGTGGGTATAAAGCAGCCTCTTAAAGGAGGGAGAGGCAAAGAGATTTGGGGAGGGAATTCCAGAGCTTAGGGCCTAGACTGTTGAAAGCACAGCCACCAATGGTGGGACGAAGGAAACGGGGGAAGGACTGGATGAATTGTCAGAAATTCTAAAATCAGAGATTATGCAGCAAAACTGACCCATTTAATGGTATCAAACAAAACATACAGGTCAGTAACTACAAACTATGAATATATATTTTAAGCATTATAGACTATGGTATGACCTTTAGCCAGTCTATTTTCACAGCCTGGACTATGTTGAATAATCTTGAATTGCACAATCTCATCCAGGATCAAATTACTACTGTCTAATGCTCCATACTAACATTTCTGAAATGGTTAAAAAAAAAACGCCAGCAGTGAAATGATTAAATAAACCAGCCTATGGGCAAATATTTTTTTAAATGCACACATCAAAATGATCACTTCATGAGTTGCAGTCAAGCCTATTTGTGTTTACAGCCCGATGTTTTATTCAAATATTCATTAGTAAAATGATTTTAACTAAAATTACTTACTCATTGCATAATTAGGACAGCATAGGGAATCACATTACAATGTCACATTTAAGCAATGTGTCAACACTAAAGTAGTATCTGTGTTTATTTCCTTTATGGAGACATTGATAAATTACACAGAGGCTACAAGTTTTAGAAGTTAGTTCTTTTCCTTTCTACTGCTCTGCGCTTGCTGTACAGGTGGTTTTAACCTATCCTCTCTAATTATATACTTAAGCAACACATGTAGATTAGCATTTAACAGCGAGGCAAGATGTGACAATCCCAAAACATTCTTAAAGCAATATTAGCAATATAAAGGACACTGACTAGACATAACTCGTGACTTCATTTACTACTGATTGTTTAAATGCATCAGAACCTGCACGGTCTCCTCCAGGTACCAACATCTGGAACCGCATGGTCTCCTCCAAACACAAACATCTGGAACCGTACGGTCTCCATCAAACACAAACACAAGGAACCCTATGGTCAACATCTGGAACTGTTCAGTCTCCTCCAGGTACAAACATCTAGAATTGCTTGGTCTCCTCCAGGTACAATCACTGTGACCCACACGGTCTCTTCCAGGTACCAACATCTGGAACTGCACGGTCTCCTCCAGGTACAAACATGGGGACCTGCACAGTCTCCTCCAGGTATGTATTAAAAACACTAAATACTGTTCCATATTTCCTTTTACAGGTCTATGGGTAACGATGAAAATGTTGGTCGGGGACGTGTCCCAGATCAGAAAGGATTATCCACATCTAGTGGACAGGACCACGGTGGTGGCCAGGAAACTGGGATTCCCGGAGATCATCATGCCAGGTATGTTTATATGGGTTATCTCTTCTGGCCCAAGAAAAAAATCATTTTTATTCCGTGATCAGGGCTGGGGGAGGCTGAAGGCTTCTGGGCGGGGCTTGTGGGGGAGTGGTGGGGGGAGCACTCCTGCTCCTCCTAGCTCACAGGAGTGCTAAAAGGAGTAGATCTTGAATTTATCTTAGGCAAACGGCTCCTTCCGCCTCTACTACCAGGCATCCCACAGCGTGAGCCATCCCCTGACGTGCAGTTAAGTGTAAGTCAAGGCGCCGAAGATGTCATCGGACCATGACTTTTGAATGTTACTTACGATCCCACCTGGCTTTTGTAGGAGCCTTGTCGATGGCCTGATTTGGGGTTTTTAAAACTTTAAAACATTAAATGACTGGGAATGGGGTCGGATGGGGTTGGGTTGCTCGAACCTGATATTATACTCCCTCCATGACCCTCTCCCGTCTGTTGGGAGGGGATAAAATCAAAACCACTGAAGCAAGCAAAGATTTGAGACCCAATAGGTTTCTCAAAAAAACCCAACTCTAATAGCATTCATCAATTGCAAACACAATGAAGAGATATTGAAAACCAACAAGCAACATCCTCGAAGGCTTCATCGAGAAAGCTGGTTAACACACATCTTAAAAAAGTCTCTCTCACGCAATTCCTAGCAAAAGTGCAGCTCACCTTAAGAACTGTGTGATAGGCTAACAATAAAATTAAAAGAAAAAATTTAAATTGCTGGAAATCTCAAATGAAAAACAATAGAAAATGTTGGAAATATGCAGCAGGTCAGTCAGCATCAGTAAAGAATAAAGAGATTAATGTTTTGGGTGAACAGGGCGGGTAAATATGATTAGAACTATTTGCTCACAAGGGTAAATGGATTAGTTCTGTCGATGGCCTGTGATTTCTTTATATTTCCGTGCATTTAATAGTTGTTCAGCTTAAGAGTTATTCCTCAACTAACACCATGAAAACAGATTTCCTGACCATTTATGTCATTGCAGCTAGTGGGATCTTGTCCATCACAAACCAATATGTCGAGGAACCAACTAGAGATCAGGCCACCTTAGACTGGGTATTATGTAATGAGAAAGGATTAATTAACAATCTTGTTGTGGGAGGTGCGATCATAATAGAATTCTTCATTAAGATGGAGAGTGAAGTAGTTGACTCAAAGACAAAGGTCCTGAATTTAAATACAGAAAACTACGATGGTATGAGGCGCAAGTTGGCTAGGCTGGATTGGGGAACGTTACTTAAAAGGTTGACGGTGGATCGGCAATGGCAAACATTTAAAGATCGCATGGATGAACTACAGAATTTGTTCATCCCTGTTTGGCATAAAAATAAAACAAAAAAGGTGACTCAACCGTGGCTAACAAGGGAAATTAGGGATAGCATAAGATCCAAGGAGAGGACATATAAATTGGCTAGAAAAAGCAGCAAACCTGAGGATTGGGAGCAGTTTAGGATTCAGCAAAGGAGGACAAAGGGATTAATTAAGAAGGGGAAAATAGAGTATGAGAGTAAGCTTGCAGTGAACATAAAAACTGACTGTAAAAGCTTCTATAGATATGCGAAGAGAAAAAGATTGGTGAAGTCAAGCATAGGTCCCTTACAGTCAGAATCAGGGGAATTTATAATGGGGAACAAAGAAATGGCAGACCAATTAAATACATACTTTGGTTCTGTCGTCACAAAGGAGGACACAAATAAACTCCCAGAGATGTCGGGGAACATAGGGTCTAATGAGAGGGAGGAACTGAATGAAATCAGTATTTGTAGGGAAATGGTGTTCGGGAAATTGACAGGATTGAAGGCCGCTAAATCCCCAGGGCCTGATGATCTACATCCTAGGGTACTTAAGGAAGTGGCCCTAGAAATAGTAGATGCATTGCTGGTCATCTTCCAAAATTCTATAGACTCTGGAACAGTTCCCATGGATTGGAGGGTAGCTAATGTTATCCCACTATTTAAAAAAGGTGGTAGAGAGAAAACGGGGAATTATAGACCTGACATCAGTAGTGGGGAAAATGCTAGAGTCCATTATAAAAGATGTAATAGCAGAGCACTTGGAAAACAGTGACAGAATCGGACAAAGTCAACATGGATTTACAAAAGGTAAATCATGCTTGACTAATCTACTGGAATTTTTTGAGGATGCAACTGGTAGAATAGATAAGGGAGAACCAGTGGATGTGGTGTATTTGGACTTTCGGAAGGCTTTTGATAAGGTCCCGCATAAGAGATTAGCTTGCAAAGTTAAAGCACATGGGATTGGGCATAAGGTACTGACTTGGATAGAGAACTGGTTGGCAGACAGGGAGCAAAGAGTTGGAGTAAACGGCTCTTTTTCCGAGTGGCAGGCAGTGACTAGTGGGGTACCGCAGGGATTGGTGCTAGGACCCCAGTTAATCACATTATATATTAATGATCTAGACGAGGGAACTAGATGTAATATCTCCAAGTTTGCAGACGACACAAAGCTGGGTGGGCGTGTGTGCTGTGAGGAGGATGCAGAGAAACTCCAGTATAATTTGGACAGGTTGGATGATTGGGCAGATGCATGGCAGATGCAGTATAATGTGGATAAATACAAGGTTATCCACTTTGGTGGCAACAACAGGAAGGCAGATTATTATCTGAATGGCAATAGATTGAGAAATGCGGAACTGCAACAAGACCTGGGTGTCCTTGTGCACCAGTCGCTGAAGGTAAGCATGCTGGTGCAGCAGGCAGTTAAGAAGGCAAATGGTATGTTGCTCTTCATAGCGAGAGGATTCGAGTACAGGAGCAAGGATGTCTTGCTGCAGTTGTACAGTGCCTTGGTGAGACCACACCTTGAGTACTGTGTGCAGTTTTGGTCGCCTTATCTGAGGAAGGATGTTCTTGCCATGGAGGGAGTGCAGCGAAGATTCACCAGACTGATACCTGGGATGGCACGAACGGCGTAAGAAGAGAGATTGGGTCGATTGGGCTTGTATTCGCTAGAGTTTAGAAGAATGAGAGGGGATCTCATTGAAACTTATAAAATTCTAACAGGACTAGACAGACTAGATGCAGGAAGGATGTTCCCGATGGCAGGGGAGTCCAGAACCAGGGGTCACAGTCTAAAGTTAAGGGGTAAGCCATTTAGGACTGAGATGAGGAGGAATTTCTTCACCCAGAGAGTGGTGAACCTGTGGAATTCTCTACCACAGAAGGCAGTTGAGGCCAATTCATTAAATATATTCAAGAAGGAGTTGGATATGTTTCTTAAGGCTAAAGGGATCAAGGGATATGGGGAGAAAGCAGGGACAGGGTACTGAATTTGGATGATCAGCCATGATCTCGTTAAATGGCAGAACAGGCTTGAGGGGCCGAATGGCCTACTCCTGCTCCTATCTTCTATGTTTCTATGTCTGCCACATTTGCTTATATAGCAATAATGACTACATTTCAAAGTCTTCTTTCTTTTTGAAAGTTGCCATACAGAGGTGGCCTCATCAGGCCTCAGTTTTGCAGCTGCCAGCTTCTCTGCCAGTAAGAAGAAAGGACTTGCATTTATGTAGCACCTTTCATGACCTCAGGATGTCCCAGAACATTTCACGGCCAGAAGTGCTTTTGAGGTGCAGTCACTATTGTAATTTAGGAAAACACAGCAGTCTACTTTGCGCACAGCATGGTCCCGCAAACAGCAGTGAGATAATTGACTAAATAAACTGTGATATTGATGTTGATTGAGGGTTAACTGTTGGCCATAACACAGGGAAAACTCGCCTGCTCTTCTTTGAATAGTACCATAGGATTTTTCACATCCACCCAAGAAGGCAGACAGGACCTCAGTTTAACCTCTTATTTGAAAAATGGCACCTCCGACAGTGCAGTGCTCCCTCAATAATGCACTAATGTGCCAGCCTAGATCATTATAGAATTTGTTTTTAGAAATTTACGGAATAGAAGGAGGCCATTTGTTCCAGCGTGTCTGTGCCTGCCAAAAAAGAGCTATCCAGCCTAATCCCACTTTCCTGCTCTTGGTCCGTAGCCTTGTAGGTTACGGCAGTTCAAGTGCATATCCAAGTACTTTTTAAATGTGATGAGGGTCTCTGCTTCTACCACCCTTTCAGGCAGTGAGTTCCAGATCCCCACCACCCTCTGGGTGAAAAAAGTTCTCCTCAACTCCCTCTAATCCTTCTACCAATTACTTTAAATCTATGCCCTCTGGTTACTGACCTCTCTGCTCGGGGAAATAGGTCCTTCCTATCCACTTTATCTGGGCCCCTCATAATTTTATACACCTCAATTAATTCTCCCCTCAGCCTCCTCTGCTCCAAAGAAAACAACCCCAGCCTATCCAATCTTTCCTCATAGCTAAAATTCTCCAGTTCTGGCAACATCCTTGTAAATCTCATCTGTACCCTCTCTACTGCAATCACATCTTTCCCGCAATGTGGTGACCAGACCTGTACGCATGTTTGAGGGTTAACTGTTGGCCAGAACACAGGGAAAACACGCCTGCTCTTCTTTGAATAGTACCATAGAATCTTTCACATCCACCCAAGAAGGCAGACAGGACCTCAGTTTAACCTCTTATCTGAAAGATGGCACCTCCGACAGTGCAGTGCTCCCTCAGTAATGCACTAAATTGCCAGCCTAGATCATTATAGAATTTGTTTTTAGGTTGTGGCCTAACTAGTGTTTTATACAGTTCAAGCATAACCTCCCTGCTCTTATATTCTGTGTCTTGACTACTAAAGGAAAGTACATCCCGTATCCATGTAGACTACATCAAATGCATTACCTTCATCGACCCTCCTTGTTACCTCCTCAGCAAATTTAATCAAGTTGGTCAGATGCGACCTTTCCTTAACAAATCCATACTGACTGTCCCTGATTAATCTGTGCCTTTATAAATGACGATTAATTCTGTTCCTCAGAATTTTTTCCAATAATTTGCCCATTACCGAGGTTAGGCTGATTGGCCTGTAATTACTCGGTCTATCCCTTTCTCCCTTTTTAAACAACGGTACAGTGTTAGCAGTCCTGCAGTCCTTCGGCACCACACCTGTAGCCAGAGAGGATTGGAAAATGATGGCCAGAGCCTCCGTTATTTCCTCCCTTGCTTCTCTCAACAGCCTGCCTTACATTTCATCTGGGCCTGGCAATTTATCTACTTTCAAAGATGGCAAACCTCTTAATACTTCCACTCTCACTATGTTTATCTCATCTAATATTTCACTCCTCTTTGACTACAATGTCTGCATGGTCCCTCTCTTTTGTGAAGACAGCCGATAAGTATTCATTAAGAACCATAACCACATCTTCCACCTCAACACACAGGTTACCTTCTTGGTCTCTAATAAGCCCTACTCTTTCTTTAGTTATCCTCTTGCTCGTTATGTATTTATAAAACACCTTTGGGTTTTCCTTGATTTTACTTGCCAATATTTTTTCATGCCCTCTGCATTCCTAATTTCCTAATTACGTGGTCATGTCTCATAGAATTACATAAAATATACAGCACAGAAAAAGGCCATTCGGCCCAACCAGTCCATGCCAGCATTTATGCTCCACTTGAGTCTCGGGAGGGCAGTTTGAACCCATGACCATGTAACTCAGATAATATTATGCTGAGCCAAGGCTGAAACCCCCAATGCTCCAACTGACTCTTTGCTTCCCAGAATACCGGCACTTTTCCTATTTACCTCTAAGTAATAATGTAAAATCAAGGTGCTAAATAAAAATAAGTACAGGATGTATGGGGGAGAAATTCCTCTCGAGCCCCATTTGGGGCGCTAAATCAGAAAAGCTAGAAAAGTTAGCACCAGACGCTAACCTCTTCCAGCCTCTCTGAAATTCCCATTTTTTGCTCCAAGAGGGAAGTGGAGCACTAAATCAAGTGCTCCACTTCCTTCTTGGAGTGCAAGAGGAGGGGAAGGTCAAGACCTGGCTGTACCCGGGGCGATGTGCTCAGCAGCGCCACAAGTGGCCAAGCGTGGCGCTGCTGCTTTGCAGGGGTTCTTCCCTGAATTAAAGGGAAGGGCCCCATGCTGCGAACTCTGCAGTTTTATAAAAATTTACCTGGACCACCGGGGAGAGGGGGTGCCACGCGATCAGCCCGGCACTCAAGCAGACTGCCGGGTTGACCAAACGCGGCACGGACCCCGCGTCCAAAGGCGCAAAAAAAAGTTTTTTAAAAATCCGACTTTTTTTCAGAATGGCCAGCCACCTCACCTTTAACCTCCGCAGTGCTAGCGGCCGGCCGCCCTGCTCGCGTCCCCTGCAGCAGTCACTGCCATCACCCGGCACTGCTTCAGGGGGCGAAGGGGAATTTTTGTGCTGGGGCGCTACTGGGGCGATGCGCCCGGAGATGACGTCACAATCTCCGGGCGCATGAGATCGGGATCGCGGGGCCCCCCACGGGAGGCGCAAAGGAGGGGAATTCTCCCCCATGACTTAAAAATGACAACTGAATTATGTCCAATTATCACCTGCTCTCAAACCCGCTTCACTGAACACTACATATGTTTTGTTTCCCTGTGTGTAACACTATGTGAGACCAACTGGTATATATTATGCATATGTACAGGGATACACTAAAATAAGCTAGCGCTCTCAGTGGCCTTCAGATATGTCTCCAAATTCCTTTGCCTCTACGCAATCATGTTGAAAAACAGCTTTAGAATCTTAAGACCACAGTTGAGGAAAACAATTTTATGCAGCTTAGAAGCTCTGTACGTCAAAGCCTGCACCTTTCAGAAGGTGCAGTTATTAGTTTGATGCAGCTGAGGCTACAGGTGGCCACAGTCCTGCCTGTTGTGAAATTATTTAGAGCAGCTGTGAATTTGACATCATTTGGCTGGCTTCTGAAGCCTGACCTATGCCCACGTGCTCTTTCTAAATCTGACAAGGGGATTTATTCTCATCCACAGGGGACTAGATTAGGACGTCAAGCATTGTTAATAGTCATAGTGAGAGGACACCATTCAGGTGGTGTTTTTTAAACCTGACCGATTCAGACCCAGTTCTCTTAAGAAACAGGGATCAGTAACTATTTGCCTGCCAAAGCACCTCATTCTTTTTATTAGGATTCTTCCACACCACAACAGTTTTTGTACATTGAGTGAACTTTATGACAACATTGGTAATGAAGAGACTGGATGTGTTAGTGACACGAAGGAAACAGGTGGAGTGGATAAGGAGAGAATTTTCTATTAGACAGAGAGGATGATAAGTTAAGGGGACCTCGAGCAAAAAAACAAATTGAAGTACAACTTGACACTTAAAAGGAAATGGATTCAGAGAGAAGTGGATATGATAGAAATGGAAACAGGGTTTATGAATTCGTACTCCATTCTGAAAATAGTGTGGGCCGTGCTGGTCTCAGTGCTTGAGTTACCAATAATGGTAATATTCCTCAACCTAATGGCTCCCTTCACACAAAGCTTTGCACTGAGAATGCGAGTTTGTAACACCTATCCAATGTCTAGAATGAAGAGCTGAAGGGTGAGGTACGTTGGAGGAGACTCATGGCCTTTTTGTTCACCACATGTCTGTTCTCACGTCCCAAAATATTACAAAACAGCTCATCACAGGATATTCCTCTATTTCATTCCTCTGCAGGTGATGTCAGGAATGACATTTACATCACCATCCAGTACGGAGACTTTGACAAGTACAACAAGACCACACAGAAGAATGTGGAAGTGATAATGTGTGTCTGCAGTGAAGATGGTAAAATTACTCCGGTAAGAATTTCTTCTCAGTAATGAACATGGATGACTATTGACAGCTGGCAGAGAGGGCACGGCGAGGTTCAAAGTTCACTGCTCTCTTGAAGGCATGCTGGGGAATGGTTTGAGGGCTGACCCTCTGTGGCTTCATTCAAGTGGATTGTGTGTAAGTGTAGACTGTGGGAGTCAGTAGATCACTTGACGCAGGGTCTTTAGGAATCATATCCGAGGCCAATCCTGTTCTTGGCCTGACATCACACACTGAAGCATTTAGATGCTTTCCGGAAGGATCCATGAGATCCTTTGTATCCACCTATTGAAGAGTTACAGTCCTCCCATGTTGTCTCTCATCTCTCATTAGCTGAGATCAGATAACTCAGCACAGAATGAACAATCATCTTGGCCAGTGTACCACACTGTGCTGTGGATTTACCGACAAAGTCATCGATGAAGCACTCAAAAAATATTTTGAATATGTATCAGTGAAAATATTTTGCATAACACTGGGGGGAAAGGCACTAAAAATGGAATTGGGGAGGGTATCAGTAATACAGGAATTGGGGAGGGCACCAGTAAATGGGGAAATTGGAGGATGGCACTAGTAAATGGGGGAATTGGGGGACGGCACCAGTAAATGGGGAAATTTGGAGAATGCACCTGGAAAATGGGAATTGGGGGAGGATACCAGGAAGATGGGGAATTGGGGGAGGACACCAGGAAGATGGGGAATTGGGGGAGGGCACCAGGAAGATGGGGAATTGAGGGAGGACACCAGGAAGATGGGGAATTGGGGGAGGGCACCACTAAATGGATAATTTTCTCTAAAAAAAGAGAAGACAGAGGTGACCTGATAAAGCTGTAAAATTATGAAGGAGTTCGACAAGGTAGGCATAGAGAAGATGTTTCCACGTGGATGTGTCCAAAACTAAGGGCTATAAATATGATAGTCACTAATAAATCCAGTAAGGAATTGAGGAAAAACTTCTTTACTCAAAGAGTGGTGAGAATGTAGAACGTGCTACCACAATTAGTTGAGGTGAATAGCATAGGTGCATTTAAGGGGAATCTAGATAAGTACGTGAGGGAGAAAGGATTAGAAGGATATGTTGTTAGGGTGAGATGAAGTAAATAGAGTTGGAGGAATCTCGGGTGGAGCATTCTCCAAGGCAGTTATTTCCAGGAGATTAATCTTTAATTGCTGTAGATTCCAAGAGAATCCTGGAGTGTTGACAACCCTACTTCATTACCAGGAATAGGGAATTGATTTAAGTACTTGTAGGTGATCAGTTAATCACTTGCCTCAGCAAACCTCATGAATTACTCATCCTTCAGCCTTGTCAATCAAATTCTCCATTCCTGTTGTCACTCATACTTTTTATGGAAGGGGCGCTCCTCTAATGCTGGGGCTGAGGTACTTTGTTGAGGCAAAGTAAAGGGAGAATTAGTCTGCAGCTCCGACGGATCTAGGTAGTTCCAATGTTGATACTGGCTGCCAGATATGGAAAGTGTCCCATTCCCCAGCACAAAATATTCCTCAACTTAATGAACAGAATAATTCATACCCAAAAAATGGAAAGTAGGGAACATATGGTTTTCTCTTCTCGCCATTCATGACTATGGATTATTTCACTATTGGCTAGCTAAGGAACCATCAATTCAAACCTTGTGCTGAACTCCATGATCTGGTGGCTATTCATTCATGGATATGTATTGGTCCCAACAACACATGCTGAAAGGCACAACCATTTGATGGCTTCAGTAGAGAATGTGACAACACACGCCAAAGATTAATTGGGACATGATTTTCATTGGTCTTGTTGTATATAGACTCTATTTCTCTGTGCCATATTCATGCTCAACTTCATTGTTTACCATTATCATTTTTTCCACATACAACCATTATAAAAACAAATAACAGTTTAGTTTCTTTGATTCCAAGATCCCTTTGGTGTTTCAAGGGTTAATTTCTGAGGAAGCACAGCTAGATTTGCCAAGACGTTCTCAGATCAGTGAAACATTCTGATCCCAGAGACTTATGCTCCGAGTGTTACTTCAAACTGCCCGGTCAGACCTTCCTTGATGGTCACATATCCGCAGCATAACAAAGATCGTCTATTTTTATCTCCGTAACATTGCCCATCTCCACCCTTGCCTCAGCTCATCCGCTGCTGAAACCCTCATCCATGCCTTTGTTACCTCTAGATTTGACTATTCCAACGCACTTCTGGCTGTCCTCCCACATTCCACCCTACATAAACTTGAGGTCATCCAAAACTCGGCTGCCCATGTCCTAACTCGTACCAAGTCCTGTTCGCCCATCTCCCCTGTGCTCACTGACCTACATTGGCGCCTGGTTAAGCAGTGCCTCGATTTCAAAATTCTCATCCTTGTTTTCAAATCCCTGCATGGCCTCACCCCTTCTTATCTCTGTAATCTCCTTCAGCCCCACAACCCACCCGAGATATCTGCGCTCCTCTAATTCTACCCTCTTGGCATCCCTGATTATAATCGCTCAACCTTTGGTGGCCGTGCATTCTGTTGCCTAGGCCCTATGCTTGGAATTCGCTGCCTAAACCTCTCCGCCTCGCTACCTCTCTTTCCTCCTTTAAGACGCTCCTTAAAACCTACTTCTTTGACCAAGCTAATTTATCCTTATGTAGCTCGGCATCAATTTTTTTGTCTCAAAATACTCCTGTGCAGTGCCTTGGAATGTTTTACTACGTTAAAGGCGCTACAAGTTGTTGTTGTTGTTTTTGTCTGAGCACTAAAGTGCAGTTTACTTTTTGTTCTTTATTGTCTCTAGTTTCCCTTGAGTACAGAAGATTGAGGGGTGATTTAACTGAGAGGCTTAAAATATTAAAAGGATTTGATAAGGCAGATACAGAGAAACTATTTCCTCTGGTGGGGGAATCAAGAATGAGAGGACACTAAAATTAGAGCCAGACCATTAGGAACAAAATCAGGAAGAACTTTTTCACACAAAAGGTAGTAGAAATCTGGAGTTCTCTCCCCCAAAAGGCTGTGGATGCTAGGGGACAATTGGTGCTTTCAAGACAGATCGATAGATTTTTGTTGGATAAGGGTATCAAGGGATATGGAGCAAAGGCTGGTAAAAGGACAGATCAGCCATGATCTAATTGAATGGTGGAGCAGGCTCGAGGGCTGAATGACTTACTCCTGTTCTTATGTGCCTCTCCTGCACCTGCTCATGGCTGGACTCCTGGTTGCAAAGCATCATTGGCAGAAGCCTTGCATTTGGTTACCTGCCTGCCCTCTCAGTTAAGGGTTAGTGTTGAGCTAATCTCAGCCAACATCACCAACCTTGAGTGGGGTGTGGGAGGGGAGGGAGAGGGGGCAAGTCAGCCAGAATTCCAACTCCTGATCCAGTGTCACCTGCTGGAAAATCAAAAAAGTGCATGGAAGTCAGACGAGAATGGGATGGACTCAGCCTTGGAGCCCATCAACCACTGAGGCCGCACCAGGAGTGCTGGGTTTTGCAAGATTTCTCTCGTGAAGAATGACTATTGGGTGAGATACTGGAGCATTGCCAACCTCATGGCATCGTGGTCTAGCAATCGGACCTTCAGGGAAGGAGCAGGATATACTGGTTGGGGGGGGGGGGGGGGGGGGGGGAAACCAGAATTGTAAAACATACAAGAGTGCTTAATGAGTTCACAAAATGCATTGTGATGATTGTCAATATTTGATGTAGTTTAGCTGTTCTGTTACATGAGACTGTGATATTATGCGTGTATGCAGAGATCTCATTTTATTGATAATTACAAGATTGAACTGTTTTGGTGCAGAATGCCATTTGCCTGGGTGCGGGAGACAAACTCGTCAGTGAATATCGATCCGTCATCTACTATCAGGTCAAGCAGCCACGCTGGATAGAGACAATTAAGGTCAGTGAAAGCAGTGAAATGTTACAGTGCTGTTTTTATACCTGGAATCGCAAGAAAGAACTTACATTTATATAGCACCTTCCATGACCTCAGGACATCCCAAAGCACTTCACAGCCAATGAGTACTTTTGCAGTGTAGTCACTGTTGTAATGTAGGAAACGAGGCAGCCAATTTGTGCACAAGCAGCAATGAAATAAATGACCAACAGTGGTTCGTTTTCAAATTGGAAAACCTGGTCACATTTTGATGATTTTGCAAGTGAAATCATCATTGCAAAGACAATAGTCTGGCTATTATTTTGACGATTTCAAACATGGGGAAAAAACATTTTCAAGTTTCTCTACATATTTGATGCTGGGGAGGAAACAATTGCCTCAGTTTAAGGAACAGGTCTCATTTTGATGACCTCAGAGCATAGTCACATCACAACCTCATTTTTGAACGTGAAAAATGAGAGGAGATGTGAATGAGACAGAGATCCTTTCACTGCTGCCAGGAAAGTTAAACAGAAAAGCTTCATAGTTTTGAATTTTGGCAGAACTCTGTGTGGGGATATGATCGATACTGTCAGTAAGGATCATTGAGCTCCTGAGAGCATAGCGTACAATGTGATGATAACTTTATATAAAAAATTTCTGTCTGTCACAGGCCTTGGTTCACACATGCAAACTTTTGTGTCACACTTTAGAACTACAACAACTTGCATTTGTATAACGCCTTTAACATAGTAAAATGCCCCAAGGCGCTTCACAGGTGCGTAACCAGACATAAATTGAATGAGCTAAAGAAGGAAACATTAGGACAGGTGACCAAAAAGCTTGGGCAAAGAGGTAGGTTTTGAGGAGCGTCTTAAAGGTGGAAAGAGGTGGAGAGGCGGAGAGGTTTAGGGAGCGAATTCCAGAGCTTAGGATCTAGGCAGCTGAAGGCACCGCTGCCAATGGTGGGGTGAAGGAAGGAGAGGATGGGCGAGGCCAGAATTGGAGGAACATAGACTTCTCGGAGGGTTGTAGGGCTAGAGGAGATTACAGAGGTAGGAAGGATTTGAACATAAGGATGAGAATTTTAAATGTGACACACTGGTGGACTTGGAGCCAATGTAGGCCAGTGATCAGATGGGTGTTAAGGGAATGGGGCTTGGTGCAAGTTGGGATATGGGCAGCAGAGTTTTGGATGAGCTTAAGTTTATAGAGGGTGTAAGATGGGAGGCTAGCCAGGAGAAAATGGGAGAAAGATTTGGTCGCTTAGCACCTTCCATTAGTGCCTGCCGATGGTAGCATCGGGACGAGGCAAATCCAGTGCCGAATGACAAATGCCCCCCCCCCCCCCCCCCGTTGCACCACTGGTATGAGGTACTGCTGGGGACTTCAATGCCAGGCAGATTGTGATGTCAGTGAGCATGATCTGGAAAATTCATTGTTGCCACTTACCTTAGCGCCTCGACCAAACAGTGACAGGGAGAGCTGGCATGCAGCTGCAGGAAGCTGGCTCCAGCGACGTTATTTAAAAGCATCAGCATTAATCACTCGCAGCTGTCAGGGCAGGTTAGTTTCAGTGGTTTCTTGTCAGTTTCACCCAGTGATGCAAAGTAGCTATGTTTATTGCTCAAAAATTCAAACTGCTACACTTGGTTACATTAATGGGGGCTGTACTGGCATGCCACCTCACCCTCCAGGATCTATGGCGGAGGGAGCATAGGCAGCGAGAAATACAGGAACATATGTGCAGAGGGATGAGGAGGGACATCAGGGCTCTCACCAGGAGTCCTTACCCTCCGAGGGTATTCTGACAGCACTTCTCCTACTTTCAATTAAGTGATGAGTAGTGTATTAGGAGGCTCCTCTTCACCAAGGTTGTGGTTACAGAACTCTGCCACCTCCTCCAAATAGACCTCCAGCCTCACAGCAGGATGACTTAAACCCCAGATTCCCTTTGCTCACTACATGCCCATCATACCATCCCTGTGTCATGCCATATCACAGCATCCTCCTGGGTGCAAAGGCGAAATGAGATCACAAAATATTGCAAACTCCATTAATAAAGTTATGCATAAACATACCACACATATCACATTCATTCTAATAACTGATGCCCCATGTGCCTGCCATAGTTGAATAGCTGTCATTGTGTGCAAGGCATGAGATGTTGGTGTGAGTGTTGGTAGGTGTAGATTGTTGGTGGGTGAGTGCTGGGGGTGTGGTGCTTTGGACAGTTTGTGAAGCTTGTGGTACAGATGGTGGTGTGTAGCATTTGTTGAAGCATTGAATCACCCTGACCACCCGACTGAGGTGGATCTGCCATGAGCACACCTACTTCAGTCCTCCGCTTCCTTCTCCTTGTTGTGCTTCTCCTTGCTGAGGCAGCTGCACAGCCAGCAACACTGAGAATGAGGTGCTGCAGTATCAATGAACCTCCCCTTTAAGTAATGGGAAAAGCCTATGGCAATGATGAGTTGCGATTAGACTTCACCCGATATTGGTCCACCCTTTGAGTGTAACGCCACTGAGTTAAGCCTTTAAGACTTGATTTAGCACTCCAATCATTTCTTTGAGCAGTGAGAATGAATTTTGCGTGCAGTTTAAAGCATTAACGCCTGGCGCTAATTCTCAAACTTTTCTAAAGGTACCGCCCATTCCTGGGCTATAATGAATTTCTAGCCCTCTAGAATGTTTTTAATAAATAAACTATTTGCTGCTCATTGGACTCAGGATATGCCTATTCATAGCAATTACACTTTACCACCTTACAGCAACAGGTCATGTTAGAAAACACAGTTGTACTTTAGCAGCAGAATAATAAACTGTGGCTTGCATAGTGTAATGCTGCTGTCCTGAGTAATGCCATGGGAGGTCCATTAGTCTTTAGATCATGTGAATTTGTCTTCAGAGATACAAAGGTTTGCCAACCACTTTTCTATGAAGACAATGTTCCATTAATGGTAAAATTTTAATTGCTTGAAAATTTTGTAAAGCCCGATTATGAACTTTACCAGTGGACCTGAGACTGGTTGCCTCAACAAAGGATATGGTATTGTCGCGGTCTTAGGATTAGCCTAGCAGCATGGAGTTCAAATCTCACGATAACTTATGAAACTGAATTTAATAAAGCTGATAATTTATGGGCTAGCACCAGAGAAATAAATGACCAGATTGTTGTAAAAACCCAATTAGGTTGGCATGATTATGGGGTTAACTCTTCATTAAGGATCCCTAGTCTGTGCTGAGTTAGCTGCTCTCAGCTGAAAAATTAGTAGTGGTGCTAGAATTTGCCTTATTGTCTATCAGAATATTATATATTTTTTTTAACTTACCATGTTTCCCAGTCCTGATTGCCATCCCACGTACAAAACTATGGTACTGAAAAAGATTGTAGCTGATCTGGCCCATCTCTGAAAATAATTGCTTACTCCCTCAAACATCTTCAGTTTTTTTTTTGCATATTCACCTTCCTCCGCGTAAAGTACTTAAGGTTAAATTGTTTGTTGAACCTTCCCTCTTCCAGCTTGATCTGGGTGCGACAGTTTGAGAGCTCGTAGCACCCCAGATCTCAAACGTATTATCAGAGATGTGCATCAGAAGTGTGAAGTGATGCATTTTGGAAGGAAGAATGAGGAAAGGCAATATAAACGAAATGGTACAATTTTAAAGGCGGTGCAGAAACAGAGACACCTGCGGGGTGTATGTACACAAATCTTTGAAGGTGGCAGGACAAGTTGATAAGGCTGTTAAAAAAGCATGTGGATCCTTGGCTTTATAAACAGAGGCATATACAAAAGCAAAGAAGTTATGCTAAACCTTTATAAATCACTGGGCTAGACCTCAGCTAGAGCATTATGTCTAATTCTGGCACCACACTTTAAGAAGGATGCCAAGGCCTTGGAGAGGATGCAGAGGAGATTTATTAGAATGGCACCAGGGATGAGGGACTTCAATTACATAGAGAGACTAGAGAAGCTGGGATTGATGTCCTTAGAGCAGAGAAGGTTAAAGGCAGATGTAGTCGAGACATTCAAAATCATGACGGCTTTTGATAGAGCAAATAAGGAGAAACTATTTTGTGGCAGAAGGGTTGGTAACCAGAAAACACAGATTAAAGTAATTGGCAAAAAGAATCAGAGGTGAAATGAAGAGGCTTTTTTCTATGCAGCGAGTTGTTGTGATCTGGAATGCACTGCCTGAAAGTGTGGTGAAAGCAAATTCAACAGTAATTTTCAATTGGATAAACACTTGAAGGGGAGAAAATTACTGGGCTATGGGGAAAGAGCAGTGGAGTGGGACTAATTGGATAGCTCTTACAAAGAGCCGGCATAGGCACAATGGGCTGAATGGCCTTCTGTGCTGTATTCTCTATCTGTGGACTTGGCCGAGGACTTGATCAAGCTTGACCGGATTAAAATATTCAACAGACACAAGGCTCACACTTGAAGAATAATGGCTTGGATGGGACATCGGAGGGCTGCCTGTTGGCCTGTGGAATCGTAGCCCAGGACGAGTCAGCTTCAGAATGGGGAAGAACACACACAGCATTTGTTTGCAACTTCACCTTTCAAAAGTTGTCACAAAGGCAAATGATGCAGTTCTGTGCTATTTATCAATGTTACTTTGTAAAACTCTTTGGGCGTAAAATTGGGAGTGTTAGCGGCAGTTTTTTGAGTGCTAGGAGTGCCCTTAGAGCTCCAAAAGGGCGCCCATAGCGTGCGCACGCTTGTGGGGTGATTTGCGTCGGACGCCGTATTGCTGCAGGCGTTGGCACACGTGCAGTGAATGTCCACCAGAAGTATGCAGAGCAGGCAGTTTATGAAATAACAACAGAAAATGCTGGAAAAACTCAGCAGGCCAGGCAACATCCGTGGAGAGAAAATAGAGTCAACGTTTCGGGTCAAACCCTTTGTCAAGTTTATGATGTCAATCTGCGTGCCCTCGCTTAACCTCACACAGCTGATCGCGCGTTCAGCAGCAGATAGGACCCTACCCCAGCGCTATTTAAAGGGATCAGCAACAATGTTCCCTTTAAGCTGCGCACGGCTGTGCAACAAGCTTGATAGTGCCGCGCAGGAATAGAAACCGTCCTCTCCCTCCGCTCAGGCTCACAACTGCGGGGGCTTTAATAACACAGCAAAGTTGCAGTGGCCAAGAAAAGTATCCGATGAGGGAGAGGGGGTGGGGCCTCATCCGCCCTGACCGACAGCCCGCTCCACCAGCACCGCCCAACCTTGTGTGACTGGGTCAACTCCCACCAACAGCTATGAGGGTGGCGGGTCTGGAGGATGAGCCAATAGCAGGTGAGAGGAGGTGGGTGTTGGATGGCTTCCCCGGGGGCTGGATAGCCGGCCTGGGAAAGGGAACCAGGAAATCAGTGAACTGAAACATAGAAGATAGGAGCAGGAGTAGGCCATTCGGCCCCTCGAGCCTGCTCCGCCATTCAATGAGATCATGGCTGATCATCCAAATTCAGTACCCTGTCCCTGCCTTTTCCCCATATCCCTAGATCCCTTTAGCCTTAAGAAATATATCCAACTCCTTCTTGAATATATTTAATGAACTGGCCTCCACCGCCCTCTGTGGCAGACAATTGCACAGGTTCACCGCTCTCTGGGTGAAGAAATTCCTCCTCATTTCAGTCCTAAATGGCTTACCCCTTATCCTTAGACTATGACCCCTGGTTCTGGACTCCCCTGCCATCGGAAACATCCTTCCTGTATCTAGTCTGTCCAGGCCTTACAGAATTTTATAGGTTTCGATGAGATCCCCTCTCAATCTTCTAAACTCCAGTGAGTATAAGCCCAATCGACACAATCTCTCCTCATACGTCATTCCTGCCATCCCAGGTATCAGCCTGGTGAATCTTCACTGCACTCCTTCCATGGCAAGAACGTCCTTCCTCAGATAAGGCGACCAAAACTGCACACAATACTCAAGGTGCAGTCTCACCAAGGCCCTGTACAACTGCAGCAAGACATCCTTGTTCCTGTACTCGAACCCTCTTGCTACGAAGGCCAACATACCATTTGCCTTCTTCACCGCCTGCTGCACCTGCATGCTTACCTTCAGCGACTGGTGTACAAGAACACCCAGGTCTCTTTGCACTTCCCCTTCTCCCAATCTATTGCCATTCAAATAATAATCTGCCTTCCTGTTTTTGCCACCAAAGTGGATAACCTCACATTTATCCACATTATAGTGCATTTGCCATGTTTCTGCCCAATCACCCAACCTGTCCAAATCGTACTGGAGCTTCACGACATCCTCCTCACAGCATACCCTCCCACCCAGCTTTGTGTCGTCTGCAAATTTGGAGATATTACATCCAATTCCCTCGTCCAGATCATTAATATATATTGTGAACAGCTGGGGTCCTAGGACCGATCTTTGCGGTACCCCACTAGTCAATACAATACAATACAATACAAATCGCTTTATTGGCATGATAAGGTACATCTTATGTTGCCAAAGCATCAAAATACATTTATGGTTGAACACATAAACGCGGTTCCATTCATACAGTGTATAAACAGGTATATCCCTGAGTTTATAAATATATTTTCGCCTTGTTTATATATACTCTTGTCTTAGTTTACTGGTTGTCCCTCTGTTCATGGCAAGCTGTAACATAGTGTGCCGCCAGTGTTACACAGCTTCTCTCCTCCCCCAGTAGGAATGGGAGTTTTTGGTTGTCAGTCAGATTTCTGAATTCAGGGCATATTTGTGAGAATTTTTGATAGAAATTCTCTCTGATGCCCTGATATTTTCCACAGGCTGTGAGGAAGTGCATCTCTGTCTCAACTACTCCCTGACTGCAGTGAGAGCATATCCTGTCTTCTCTTGGCAGCCTGGTCTGCCTGTGTCTGCCTTTTTCGATCGCTAGGCTATGTTCGCTAAGTCTGTACCTTGTCAAGGTTCTTCTCAGTTTGTTATCCTTTACCATGGTCAGGTAATCAGCTATGTTGTATTGTCTGTTTAGGGCCAAGTAGCAATTGAGTTTGCTTTGGGTTTTTGTTGTTTCTGCCCAATATGACAGATATTTTTCCTTTTGCTTAGCGACGATTGTGTTGGGTCGAATTCTTTGTGTTACCCTGTCACTGTCCTGGGGCTGGTTATTGTTAATATTGTTATTAGTTACTTTATTGAGTCCCAGGACTAGTTGACTGAGGGTATTCTTCTTTATGGTCAGCTCTTGGCATTTCAGGGCGTCGTAGTGATAGCATTGGGGGTTGCTCATTTGTAGGTGATTCCAAAATTTGGTGGCTCTTTTTTGGATAGTGATTATTAATGGGTATTGGCCTAGTTCCGCCCTGCATGCGTTGTTTACTGTTTTCCTTTGAGTCCGGAGGATACTTTTACAGAATTCCGCATGTAGGATCTCAATTGGGTGTTTGTCCCATTTTGCAAAATCTTGTTGTGTTAGTGGTCCCCAGACCTCACTGCCATAGAGTGCAATTGGTTCAATTACTGATTTGAAAATTTTGAGCCAAATGATAATTGGGATTTCTATTTGGATTGATTTTTTGATGGCATAGAAAGCCCTTCTTGCTTTCTCTTTCAGTTCATTCACAGCCAGTTTGAAGTTTCCCGTAGAACTGATTTTTAAGCCCAAGTATGTGTAGTGAGTGGTTTGTTCAATTTTGGTTGTTCCTACTGTGAAATTTATTGTGGGTCCATGTTGTTTGGATCTTTGCTGGAACACAAGGACTTTGGTTTTTTGGGGATTTATTGTCAGGGCCCAAGTCTGGCAGTACGACTCCAGCAGGTCCAGGTTCTGCTGTAGACCCTCCTTAGTTGGTGACAGCAGAACCAGGTCGTCGGCATAGAGGAGGAATTTAACCTTGGATTCATATAGGGTGAGGTCGGGTGCTGTAGATTGTTCAAGTAGTTTTGCCAATCCATTAATGTAAATATTAAAGAGTGTCGGTGAGATTGGCGAGCCCTGCGTCACCCCCCGCCCCTGTGGGAAGTATTTTGTTTGTTTGTCTCCAATTTTAACTGCACATTTATTGTTTGTATACATTGATTTAATTACATCATATGTTTTACCTCCTACCCCGCTTTCGATAAGTTTCAGGAATAAACCGTCATGCCAGATGGAGTCGAAAGCCTTCTGGAAATCTACAAAGCATGCGTAGATTTTGCTTTTGTTATGGTGAACGTGTTTGTCAATTAGGGTCTGTAGGGTGAAGATATGATCGGATGTTCTATAGTTTGGCAGGAATCCAATTTGGCTTTTACTCAAGACATTGTGCTCTTCAAGGAAGTTTATAAGTCTTTTGTTTATGATGCTACAGAATACCTTCCCCAGGTTACTGTTTACACAGATGCCTCGATAGTTGTTTGGGTCGATTTTGTCCCCACTTTTGTATATGGGTGTTATGAGTCCTTTGTTCCAGATGTCAGGGAAATAACCGACACTCAGAACCAAGTTGAAGAGTTTTAGGATAGCCAGTTTCAGTTTGTCGTCTGCGTGTTTAATCATCTCGTTTAGTATGCCGTCTGTCCCGCAAGCTTTTCCTGGTCGCAGGTCCTTGAGTTTTTCAAGAAGTTCTTTTTCTGTTATTATGGCGTCTAGCGGGTTTTGGTTATCTTTTATGGCCATTTCAAGCTTTTCAAGTTTTTTGCGTATTTGGTGTTGCTCTGGTCCTAGTGTGTTTTTCTGGTATAATTTTTCAAAGTGGTTTACCCATGTGTCCCCATTTTGAATGGACAAATCGTCGTGTTGTTTTTTGTGTAGTGTTTTCAAGTTGTCCCAGAAACAATTCGACTCAATGGATTCCTCCATGGAGCTGAGTGTATTCTTAATAAATTGCTCTTTTTTGGTCCTGAGTGTGTTTCTGTATTGTGTTAGCGTCTGACAATAAGTAAGGCGTAATTCCTCGTTTTCTGGATGTCTGTGTTTTTGGTTTGATAGTTTTCTAAGTTTTTTCCTCATGTTATGGCAATCATGGTCAAACCATTTTTCATAGTTTTTTGTTTTGGGTTTGTTCTTGCGAGCTTTCAAGTTTGCATTTGTTGCCAAATTATCAAAAATATTGTTTAGTTTACTAACTGCCCGGTTTACGCCTTCTTTATTGTGAGTGTATATGTTATCCAGAAAGGTGTCTAAGAGAGCTTGAGTTGATGCATTGCTAATTGTTTTCTGGTATTTTTCCGTGTCGTTTTTGGCCCATCTGTACGATTTTTTGGTGTTGTACAGTTTACTGGGTTGTGTTTCTATGTTGTTTGTTTCTGTCTTTTTGAGAAACATAGTAATTTGACTGTGATCTGACAGTGTTGTTTGTGGTTTGACTGTGAATGCTCTGAAAGAGGATGGGTCCAAGTCTGTAATCATATAGTCTACTGTGCTGCAGCCAAGAGGTGAGCAGTAGGTCAATCTTCCTAGGAGGTCTCCTATGAACCTACCATTGACAATGTACAGACCCAGGTTTCGACAGAGCTGTAGTAGCTGTTTACCGTTGGTATTTGACTGCTTGTCGCAGTTATGCCTGTATGGAAGGGAAGGGATGTCAAAGTGGTTCACTGCCTGCCACTCAGAAAACGACCCGTTTATTCCAACTCTTTGCTTTCTGTCCGCCAACCAGTTCTCTATCCAAGTCAATACCTTGCCCCCAATCCCATGTGCCTTAATTTTGCACGCTAATCTCTTAGGATGCGGTCGAGATCTTAACAGCAACCAACTGACGACCAAGAATATTTAAAGGGCTAGTTTCGATATTACGTGCAACTGGTTTGAGTTTTAATTGGATTCAATAGCCCCCTTACCTAAAGATGAGCCCTGACCTGCTCAATGAGACATTGAAGGTAATCGGCGTTCACCTCTTAGCCTCCTGTGTGTTCTGTGTATTTTGCAAATAAAACGTTGATTTGTGCATGCACGGAAAATGACGCAATTAGCTCATGCGCGAAAAATGCGGCGATTTGGAACACTTTTTGAATCCTGAAGATGAACTCTTGTCAGCCCTCTTGATCTCTCTTACTCCTGTAATGTTATCTTAATAACGTAATTACGAGTCTCCCAAGCAGTTGTAGTGGAGTGCCATTTATTCAGTCCTGACTCTGTGTCTCCTAGTACAGTACTTCAAGCATGGCCAAGATGGCGTTGGATCCCGCCCCCGGATATGACGTCAGCCGTCAACCAGCTGTCAATCAAACCCCGCTGTCTTTACGACAGCTACGGTTATCCATACAACTCCCAGTTTAAAAAAAATGAAGAATTTGTTTAGCCGGCTGAACGCTGACTTGCTCCACTGCTGGTGGCCCTGTTGAATAACTGCACGCTCTTTTGCTGGGAGCAGCCCATCTGAGGCGACCGATTCTAGTTGGTAATAATGAGAGCGAGAAAAAAAAAGGTTACTCCGGAAGCGCGTGTGGCAAAATTGCTTGTTGCAGAGAATTAGAACGGAAACCTGGGAAAGGGATTGTTCTCAGATCTTTATGTACACAGCAGTCATATTCCTGGGCCAGAGCCCAGGGCACACAGCTTCTGCACGCAAAGATTAATGTTTCAGTATCATTTTTTTAAACTTGCTCATTTGAGATGTAGTTAATAGCAAGCAGCAGGGCTTTGTTGTATCCCCTCATCATTCAATATACCGAGGTGGGGCTATAGTTTAGAGGGGCTTATTTTTTTTGTTATAATTATGAAATGCGTTCCTTTCCCCCGTCATTTAATAACTGTTTGTAATAAATTCTGTCCTGACATTTTAACAAATGTTTATATGTTAGTGCAAAAACGTGCAGATACCCTGCTGTAAGATGCAATTATGTAAAATAAGCCATCCACTGGGATGGCTGCAGAAAGATAACAGTTTACAAAACTTAAGATCTGCTCTCCTGTTCAACTCTCTATGAAACTATTTGTCATAGATGTGAATTAACTTGACAAGTCATTTACAATTAAAGATTTTTTCCCTCATTAAACTGGTGATTGAGACTAAGGGAATCGAGGGATATGGGGATTGGGTGGGAAAGTGGAGTTGAGGTCAAAGATCAATCACAACCTTATTGAATGGCGGAGCAGGCTCGAGGGTCCATATGGCCGACTCCTGCTCCTATTTCTTATGTCAGTAATCGGTTAGTGACACCGAATGCGCTTCCTGTCCGGGAACAAAGGTCGCAGAATGCGCTTCCCGCCGGGGAGCAAAGGTCAGCGAGGGGCCGAGTTGGAAACAAAATAGCAACTAATGATTTCTTACCAAATCTCATGATTTCTAAGAGTTTGTCTCCTGATTTATGAGGTGATGGGGTTGGCAATTCTGGGGTTTAGCCACAAACACTGGAACAGTCCTGTTCCCTGGCGTTCGGGAGCTCTTCCCACAGGGTCGGGGTGGGGAGAGAGGCAGAGCAGCAAATGGGACAAAGCAAAGAAACCCATCCACTCCTCCCAAAAAAAACGAGAAAAGCAAGCATCACACATACAAAAGCAGGCTGGGCTCCATCCAGCCCGAGCACAACAAACAGATGTCTTATTATTCGTTATTATCACATAGCCAAAAGCAGTTCAATTTACATATATAAATATATTATTACGACTTGAGTGAGCAAAGCGCGATGCCCAAAATAATTTTGGTGAGGAGACACAAAGAACTCAGCTGGAAAGTCAAACTGCAGATAAACCCCCAAGCCGAAACTCAAATGTCATTATTATTAATGCCGCGAAATGTCTGGCCTAAGAGAAAAGTCAGATTCTATGTAGTGCCTCAAAGTGAACAAGGCAATGGCAAACACAGTACACTGAGTGAGGTGTCAACATGGACTGTAGAGTCGTCAAAAAAAAGACTCAAATAATAATAAAAACATAAGTAAGAAAATTAAAATGTAATAATTTGCCTTAATGCAGTTCTTAAAAAGTTCTCCAACTCCCCTGCCCAGCATCCTGGGCCTGGAACCCCCGCCATACCCGAACCTGCCCTCAACCTGGCTTTGTGCTTGATAAAAGACATCATCAGATGGACTCATACAGCACAGAAGGAGGCTATTCGGCCCATCGTGCCTGTGCCGGCTCTTTGGTGGAGCTATCCAATTAATCCCACTCCCCTGCTCTTTTGCTATAACCCTGCACATTTTTCCCTTTTAAATATTTATCCAATTCCTTTTTGAAAGTTATTATTGAATCTGCTTCTGCCGCCCTTTCAGGCAGTGCATTCCAGATCATAACAACTCGCTACGTAAAAGAAATTTCACCTCATCTTGCCTCTGGTTCTTTTGCCAATCACAATAAATCTGTGTCCTCTGGTTACTGACCCTCCTCCCAGTGGAAACAGTTTCTCCTTATTTACTCTATCAAAACCCTTCTAAATTTTGAACACCTCTATTAAATCTACTCTTAACATTCTCTGCTTTAAGGAGAATAACCCCAGCTTCTTTAATCTCTCCAGATAACTGAAGTCCCTCATCCCTGGTACCATTCTAGTAAATCTCCTCTGCACCCCCTCTGAGGCCTCAAGATATTAAAACCTGACCTGAGATTGCTTGATGTGAAGGGGGGAGTCAGGAGAAAGAGATAAAGTGAAGATATCAAGTCATTAACTCTTCAAAGACTCCAAAAAGTATTTGTGCCATGAACAAAAATAATGAAAGATCTGAATTTTCTGTTGTTGCTGCTGTTGTTGGGTAGGGCATTGTTATTGCTGTTGTTGTTAACTGCCCATGGGCAAAAAGGTCACGCTCAGAAATTTGTCGCCTGCCTCTGCCACCTGCTGCAGCCACAACTGCATCCTTAGAGCAGGGCAAGGATTGCATTGCCAGTGGCTGTGAAGGTGACCGTGGCGATCAATGTTTATGCGTCTGGCTCCTTCCAGGCTGGAGCTGGAGATATTTGCAACATCTCGCAGTTTGCCGTCCACTGTTGTGTGAGGGAGGTCACTGAGGCTCTCCATTCAAAGAGAGTTGACTACATTTCATTCTCTCTTGCCAGAGACCAGCAGGTGGAGCGAGCACGTGGCTTCACTAGGATTTCAGGCTTCCCCCTGGTGCAGGGTGCCATTGACATCACTTTGCGGGCGCATCATGTCAACTCTGCCAGACACCGGAACCGAAAGGGATTCCACTCCCTCAACATCCAGCCGGTGTGCAACCATAGGCAGCAAATCATGTAGGTGAATGCCCTGTATCCTGGCAGCAGTAGTGATGCCTTCATTCTGCGGCAGTCCGTTGTGCAAGCTGCATTTGAGCCACCACGACAAACCAAAGGGTGGCCACTGGGTGACAAAGGCTATCTGCTGAATACCTGACTCATGACTCTAGTGTGCAACCCATGCACACGTGGGTAGCATGAATACAATGAAAGCCATACTGCCACACGAAATGTGATCGAGCAAACCATTGTTGTGCTGAAACAATGCTCACGCTGCCTGGGCCACTCTGGAGGAGCCTTGCAGTACTCAGCAGAGCGGGTGTCAAGATTCATGGTGGTCTACTGCATGCTGCACAACCTCGCTACCATGAGGGCACAGCCCTTGCCGCCAGCTATACGGCGAGCAGCTGAGGAGCAGGAGGAGGAGGAGGAAGAGGAAGGGAGGAGGCAACTTAGACATCCCCTTTTTGCCTGGGTTGTCCATGAAGAACTCACCCGAGTGTGATACCAGTAACTGCAACCCCAATTCCACATTCACCAACAGTCCCACACCTTCCCTTCCGTCTGTCACTGACCATCACAGCGTCGCTTGGCCACAATGCAAATATAAAAGACACCACAAAATAAACATACCAAACCAAATTTATAAATCAAATCATGCCATATTGCATACAAAAGTCAATTAATCACCCTTGTGCATTCACTTAGTGCCTATCTTTGCCTGTCCTAGTGCTCCTACGCAGTGGCTGCAGCATGGCTGGTGGAAGTCTGCTGACTGTCAGTGGGGGAGACTGCTGATGGCCTTGGAGGACAACCTTGAGCAGCTCTGGGCCAAGAAGGCCCGGCTGCGGACTGCACCATCTCGCCATGGGCAGCAGCAGCCTGGGCTTGCTGACAGGCAACAGGCAAAGGCACTGGCGGAGTGACGGGAGGATGAATGCCGTCATCCTGAGAGAGAACAGCAGGTTCCATGGAGCTACTGCCACTCCCCCGGGGCGGTGCCTCAGCAATGCTAGTAATCTGTTGGAAGGCAGATTGCTGGACTGCTGTAACACCCTGGAAGCTCCTTTGAACACTGGAATCCACAGCCATGAAGACAGCAGTGTGAGCTTTCATGGCAGCAAACTGACCTTGCATGACAACTGTCTGAGCTTCCACCGAGCTGCTTGAGTTGCAATGGAAGCTGAGACATCGGCCAGCAGACGCTACATCATGGTTGGGTCCACATGTGTGCTAATAGAGTTGACCACCACATCCGTGGTGGAAAGGAGGGGCTCCAAGCTGTGTGCAAAGCCCTGTGCCAATTTGGTGCCAGACTCTTTCTTGACATTGTACGCAGGCTTTCTGGCAGGCTTCCCAACGCACCAAGCATTTCCTTGTGCATACCCATCAGCGTTCTTCTGCAGCCTGCCCTATCGATGTCCTCATCTGAGTTCTCTGCTGCAGAATTCATGTGCGACCTCACCCTCCGACGAGCTGTTACCTGCGCTATCCTTGCCCCCTGCTCTGGCTGCAGGCCACTCGTGTCTGGTGTCTCACCACGTGCAGATACCGCCTCTATGCGATCCACTAAATTACGTGCAGTTTCAGTATCTGGGCTGATGGCTGCAAGTGTGAAATCGAGTGACGGTGTTGCTTCATCATCATTGTCTTCTTGCTCTTCATCCAATGCCTGGGCATATTGCAGTTATTGGATATCTGAAAGGAGAAAGGCACAAGGATAAGGTTGTGGTGAAGTGGGTGCGGGGGTGATTGGAAAGTAAGAGGTGCATGCTTACACAATCTGCAGCTTGTAAATCAGAAGAGATTGTGGGATGAGGGGGAAGTGGGATGTGAGAAGGATGATTCGCTCTGAGGATACCGTCAGCTTTGATGGTTCCAGCCCTGCCGCTGGCCAGGGCCTTAGCGCTGGCCATTCCAGTAATGGCCAGCACTGTCTCCTCCATGGGGATTAGGACATGCAGGCACGCCTGTCTCCTGCCAGCTAGCTCCTGCTGTGTCCAGTTGTGCGGCACCTTGTCCTGCAAGGGAGAGGGAAGTGTCTCAGTGAGTGTCGTGCAATCTGTTTGGGTGATGTGGCTGTCGTGGTTGAATATCTGTCAGTGTGTGTAAGCTGTGGGTGTGATGCTTGCAGCAGTGCTAAGTGTGGGAGGGTGAGGTGAAACTATGAATGTTAGGTATGAGTTTTGATTGATAGAGATTGTTGGTAGGTGAGTGTTGGGGGTGTGGTGAATTGAGCAGTGGCTGAGGCTAGTGGTGCAGGTGGTATTTTTGGTGCTGGGCTGTGATGGGCCCCAGAATCCCACAGGTAGGGGACAAGTGTGGGAGCCAGTCACTACTCTAAAACTGCAAGGTCTGATGGGTTTCTTGGGCCTTGCACACTGGCTTTGGCTCAAAGTAATTGAACCCGGAGCAAAATGAAAATTGACATTAAATTCATAGAGGACACAAATCTCTGTCTCAGCTGCATCAGATTCAAAGCTCTCAATGTGAAGCTGGTTACTTTGGCTCCTAGCGATTAAATCATTAAACAACAACTACATCTCAATAGAAAATGCTGGAAATACTCAGCAGGTCAGGCAGCATCTGTAGAGAGAGAAACAGAGTTAATGTTTCAGGTCGATGACCTTTTGTCAGAACTGGAAGTGTTAGTTTGCCACTTTAATTCTCCATCCCAATTCTACTCTGACCTCTCTGGATCTAACCATGCACAATACCTGCTCTGGGATTCCTTGACAAGGTGCTCAAAATGAAAAATTCCTTCCCAGCACTAACTCCTCTGAGCAAAACAAGATGCACATAGGAACACAGGAACAGGAGCAGGCCATTCAGCTCCTTGAGCCTGTTCCGCCATTCAATGAGATCATTGCTGATCTGTAGCTCAACTCCATTTATCCGTCATGGTTCCATAACCTTTAATACCTTTACCTAACAAAATATCTACCAATCTCAGTTTTGCAATTTTCAAATGATCCCCAGTCTCAACAGCTTTTTGGGGAAGAGAGTTCCAGATTTCCACCACCCTTTGTGTGAAGAAGTGCTTCCTGACATCACTCCTGAATGGCCTAGCTTTAATTTTTAAAGTTATGCCGCCTTGTTCTGAAATCTCCCACCAGAGGAAATAGTTTCTCTCTATCTACCCTATTGAATCCTTTAATCATCTTAAATACCTCAATTAGATCACCCCTTAATCTTCTATATTCTAGGGAATACAAGCCTAGCCTATGAAACGTCTTTATAATTTAACCCTTTTAGCCCCAGGTATCATTCTGTTGAATTTGCGCTGCACCCCCTCCAAGGCCAATTATCCTACCTGCAGTGCCCAAAGCTGAATGCCGTACTCTAAATGGGGTCTAACCAGAGCTCTGTACATAATTTCCATCCCTTGGAGGATGACCTCGAACAGCTCAGGGCCTAGAAGGCCCGGCTGCAGACTGCACCATCTCGGCATGGAAAGCAGCAGCCTGGGCTGGCTGATTGGCAGGCAATAGCAAGGGCACTGGCGGAGTGATGGAAGGATGAATGCTGTCATCCTGAGAAATAACAGCAGGTATAAAAGCTACCATTTCACAATTGTTCACTTTCCAATGTCAGAAGCTTGAGCCTTCAGGACTTGGAAGACACTTTTGAGCTATATGCAGTTTGGAAGTGTTTGGAGGAAACTCTCTATCCACTGTCACCTCATTGGAACAACCTCTCTCACCATTGACAGATCGCTTCTGTCATCTCAACTTCAGCTGCCATCTATTCCAGCAGCATCGGTCCCCTTGAAAAAATCTCACCTTGGTCCTCAGAATCCCACCACGATCAACCCCAACACCAGCATCACCAGGCACACCAGCAGCACCAACAACAACACTAACCTTCTCTGCAATCACATGATGCTGCACAGGACACAAGGCATCAGCTCCCGACCACATTGCTGCCCGTGAGGCCAGGGATGGCCTCACCATGGCCAGATTTACTTCACTTGACGCTGTACACACTGGCTGCCGCATGATGCACCAGGTTGGCACCACCCCACACCAGCACCATAAATGCCCAAGCCATTCCTTTCACACTCATGACCATTGCGGGGGGTACCGTTATGTCTCACCATTCACTGCAACTCACTAAGCCACTTCCAAGGTGCACATAATTCTGTCCAAAAACACAAAAGTATTGAAAATAAAGATTTAAATGTTTGACAACACATTACCAGAAACTTCACATGAACATTGGCTAAACCATCCAAGTGCCTACCCTTGTGTGTTGTTAGTTGGTATGCTTGCAGTAGGATGAGGGTGAGTGTGAGGGGTGGCTAGTGAGATGGGGAAGTGTTAATGTAGGTAGAGAGGGATGGGTGGAGGTCCAAGGTAAGTTGGTGTGAGTAAGGATGTGCAGGAGTAGGGTAGGGAAGACAGAGTGATGGGGATGTGATGAGTGGCACAGCAGGATGAAGTTGAGTGTGGCTTGGCAGTAACATTTCGAAATCTACTGAGATCTTTGAAAGGTTTGCGCAACTGCAGTCTGGTCCTCCCTGCTTGTGTCCTCCTGTGCAATGTGCAACCAGGCTGCGTTGGTCTCCTGGGGAGGTGTCTTCCGCCCATTGGAAGGGAAGAGAACCTCCCTGTGTGCTGTGACTCCCTCCATAAGCATATGGAGGGAGTCATGGGAGAGTCTGGGTGCAGCCATGTATCTTGTGCAGTGCTTGTCGATGTTTGCAGCATCTCAATGCTGTAGAACACTGAGAGCACAACTGTCAAAATGAATGTGGCCATGGCCCCTTTAAGGAAACCGGCTGATGACGCATCAACAAATTACATCATCAGACCCGCTTACTTTTAATTGGCTGGGAAACTCGCTGGGCAGGCTTAATAAGCCCATTCAATGGAAAATCACTTGGAGGGAGTGGGCTGGGACCGCGCTACCGACCATGGCTGCCCTGGACCCACCTCAGTCGGCGAAATCGCGACCGTAATATTTGAGTTCAGAAGTGGGAATGTTCGCTGATGATTTCACAGTGTTCAGTTCCATTCGCAACTCCTCCGATAATGAAGCAGTCCATGCTCGCATGCAGCAAGACCTGGATGACATTCAGGCTTGGGTTAATAAGTGGCAAGTAACATTCGCGCCACACAAGTGCCAGGCAATGACTATCTCCAACAACAGAGCATCCACCCATCACCCCTTGACATTAAACAGCATTACCATCGTCATAGCCCCCAAATCAACATCCTGGGGATCACCATTGACCAGAAACTTAACTGGACCAGCCACATAAATACAGTTGCTACAAGAGCAGGTCAGAGGCTGGGTATTCTGCAGCGAGTGTCTCACCTCCTGACTCCCCAGAGCCTTTCCACCATCTACAAGGCACAAGTCAAGAGTGTGATGGAATACTCTCCACTTGCCTGGATGAGTGCAGCTCCAACAACACTCAAGAAGCTCGACACCATCCTGGACAAAGCAGTCGGCTTGATTGGCACCCCATCCACCACCTTAAACATTCACTTCCTCCACCACCTGTGCACCGTGGCTGCAGTGTGTACCATCTACAAGATGCACTGCAGCAACTCGCCAAGGCTTCTTTGGCAGCACCTCCCAAACCCGCGAACTCTACCACCTAGAAGGACAAGGGCAGCAGACGCATGGGAACACCATCACCTCCAAGTTCCCCTTCAAGTCATACATCATCCTGACTTGGAACTATATTGCCGATCCTTCATCGTCGCTGGGTCAAAATCCTGGAACTCTCTCCCCAACAGCACTGTGGGAATACCTTCACCATACGGACTGCAGCGGTTCAAGAAGGTGGCTCATGACCCCCTTCTCAAGCCAATTAGGGATGGGCAATAAATGCTGGCCTTGCCAGCGACGCCCACATCCCAGGAACAAATAAAAAATAATACAAAGTGCATTACTTTTGAAGCATAGTGACTAGTGTTACGTAGGCAAAAAATCAAACTCCAAACATAATTTTTGGAGCTGAATTCTGCTCCGCCACTGTAATTTCACCAGATGTGTGGCGGAAACCTTGTTTACACAAGTAATTGGGCGTCCGCTGCATTTTCAGCGGCAGAGTGGGAGCAGATTCGTGGAAATTCACGGCCAATGCGAGGGCTTTATACAAGAGCTTTTCATTACAACTCTTAACCCGTAATCCTTAACAGGAAGAGATATCCTCACAACACAGGCTTGAGCCAGCGAGGACTGAGAACATTAAGTAAAAGGGAGTCATTTGGAAAATATAACAACATAAGTGCAACACTGCACCTTAATTATCGTGGTAAATTTATTGGCCCGGATATTCCGATCCCTACAGGTGGGTATGCGCTGTGCACCCACCCGTAGGGTCATCGGAAATGCCGGTTTCAGGCATGCACAGCGCATGCACTGAAAACCGGCATCTCTGATCTGTCAAGAAAGCTCTTGACAGATCCTCTGCCTGCCCTGGAGAAGGGCCTCTGCGGGCGGATAGTTACGCTTTTTGGAGACCCTCCGCCCGCAGAAAACCCTTACAATTCTTACGCCTGGTAAAAGCAGGAGTAAGGCCTGCTTTTACCAGGATAAGAGTTGAAAAAAGTTTTTAAAAAAATGTTTTCACTGATTTATCATTTAAAAATACTTTAAAAAAAGGTAAGTTTATTTTTAGCCCCATAAAATACTTCAATTATTTTTTTCAAAAAATTTCATTTTTGTTTAAAATAATTAATTTATTGTAATTTCATGTCATTTTAAAAATGTGATTTAAAAAAATTTTATTTAAAGTTTTATTATGTTTTTTCATTGATCTCCATTCATATATTTGACAGGTCTTCCTGTCAAATGTATGAAGGGAGATTCCCTTCTGTGATTGGTTCCCTATGGCCCATGTGATCCCAGGGACGCTGTGAACTACATGCGCCTCTGGGATACGTGGGCCCTGCGCACTTGGAGTTTGGTGAGGCCCAGGAGCGGAAGTGTGTGCATCCCGGGAGCCCTCAGGTAAGGGCGCAGATTTTTCAAGATGCAGGCCTCCGCCCGCGGGAGGCCTGCGATCGGAAAATATGGGCCATTATGTATAATCACTGACTGATTGACTCACATACCTGTCTGTTACTAGGTGGCCATTCCCATGGAAGAAATGCAAAGAATACACCTGAGATTTATGTTTAGACACAGATCATCGCAAGAGTGTAAGTACAACAACTTGCATTTATATAGCACCTTTATTTATATAGTATTTTTCATCCAAGGCGCTTCAAAGAGGTATAATCGGGCAATCTTTCCCGTCTCACACTCTTTCCCCTCAGCCCCTCTTTTCCCTCACCCCTCATGCACTCTTTGCCCTTTCTCCATACCCACTTTTACCCCTCACTTCTTACACAATCTTCCACAGGCCCCCAGATTTAATTGGCTTTATTTTCTTTGTGACTTACAGCAAAAGACAAGAGTGAAAAGAATTTTGCAATGGCCTTCGTAAGACTGATGAAAGATGATGGTACAACGCTACAAGATGGCGCTCATGAACTGCTAGTGTACAAGGTGCGTGGTCTTGTTTTCACAATGGCTGGTAACGGATTGATCTCCTGACAGTAGCTTATTGTCTATTAGTTGCATATAACAGATTTTGGATTACTTCCGACATCACTTAACTATATAATTGTTAAGTTGTATTGCTTTGGTAAATATTTGTGCTCAACAAAGTGAGGGATGGAGGTAATGGAACACTATTCTTTCCGAGCACCCAGTGCCAGCACTCCCAGGTTAGGCATAGCACAAGTCGATGCAGAGTAAAGCTCCCTCTACTCTTTCTCAGAAGTATACGGTAGTGGGGAAAATGCTAGAGTCCATTATAAAAGATGTAATAGCAGAGCACTTGGAAAACAGTGACCGGATCGGACAAGGTCAACATGGATTTACAAAAGGTAAATCGTGCTTGACTAATCTACTGGAATTTTATGAGGATGTAACTGGTAAAATAGATAAGGGAGAACCAGTGGATGTGGTGTATTTGGACTTTCAAAAGACTTTCGATAAGGTCCCGCATAAGAGATTAGCATGTAAAGTTAAGGCACATGGGATTGGGGGCAAGGTATTGACTTGGATAGAGAACTGGTTGGCAGACAGAAAGCAAAGAATTGGAATAAACGGCTCTTTTTCCAAGTGGCAGGAAGTGACTAGTGGGGTACCGCAGGGATCGGTCCTTGGACCCCAGCTATTCACAATATATATTAATGATCTGGACGAGGGAACTAGATGTAATATCTCCAAGTTTGCAGATGACACAAAGCTGGGTGGGAGGGTGTGCTGTGAGGAGGATGCCAAAAAACTCCAGTATGATTTGGACAGGTTGGGTGATTGGGCAGAAGCATGGCAGATGCAATATAATGTGGATAAATGCGAGGTTATCCACTTTGGTGTCAAAAACAAGAAGGCAGATTATTATCTGAATGGCAATAGATTGGGAGAAGGGGAAGTGCAACGAGATCTGGGCGTCCTTGTGCACCAGTCGCTGAAGGTAAGCATGCAGGTGCAGCAGGCGGTTAAGAAGGCAAATGGTATGTTGGCCTTCGTAGCGAGAGGTTTTGAGTACAGGAACAAGGATGTCTTGCTGCAGTTTTACAAGGCCTTGGTGAGACCACATCTTGAGTATTCTGTGCAGTTTTGGTCGCCTTATCTGAGGAAGGATGTTCTTGCCATGGAAGGAGTGCAGCGAAGACTCACCAGGCTGATATCTGGGATGGCAGGAATGACGTATGAGGAGAGATTGGGTCGATTGGGCTTGTACTCGCTGGAGTTTAGAAGAATGAGAGGGGATCTCATTGAAACTTATAAAATTCTAACAGGACTAGACAGACTAGATGCAGGAAGGATGTTCCCGATGGTCGGGGAGTCCAGAACCAGGGGTCACAGTCTAAGGATAAGGGGTAAGCCATTTAGGACAGAGATGAGGAGGAATTTCTTCACCCAGAGAGTGGTGAACCTGTGGAATTCTCTACCACAGAAGGCAGTCTTATGTTCATTAATAAATAGACATTCTTATTATGAACACAGCTAGCTTTTGCTAGTTACTTTATTGAGCCCATGTGGACTAGGTACAGTATCTGTAGAGGCTTCCATCTTGACTGCTGCGTTGTGGGTAGCCTAGTGCCTCATGGGTAATGTAGTCTTAATATATATACAGCTGGGTAGTGTAGTCTTATACGTATAGCTATATACAGCTCTACACAGCTCTACGGCTCCACCTAGTGTCCACTATAGAATGACATGTTATTGATCATTACATCCCCCTTTCTTTGAGGTTTAACAAAATCAATATCAATCAACTTTCAAGAAAACAATATCAGTCTTTACAGTAGAGGACACTAAGAATATCCCAACACTGGACAAACAGGGGGCTCTAGGGGGGGAGGAACTAAATACAATTAAAATCACTAAGGAAGTGGTACTTGGTAAAATAATGGGACTCAAGGCGGATAAATCCCCTGGACCTGATGGCTTGCATCCCAGGGTCTTGAGGGAAGTAGCGGTAGGGATTGTGGATGCATTGGTAATAATTTTCCAAAACTCACTGAACTCAGCAAAGGTCCCGGCAGATTGGAAAACTGCTAATGTAACACCCTTATTTAAAAAGGGTAGTAGGCAGAAGGCTGGAAACTATAGACCTGTTAGCCTAACATCTGTGGTTGGTAAAATGTTAGAGTCCATTATTAAGGAGACAGTAACGGGACATTTGGATAAACATAATTTAATAGGGCAAACTCAGCATGGTTTCATGAAGGGGAAGTCATGTTTAACAAATTTGCTTGAGTTTTTTGAGGAAGTAACATACAGGGTGGATAAAGGGGAACCAGTGGACGTAGTGTATTTAGACTTCCAAAAGGCATTTGACAAGGTGCCACACAAAAGATTATTGCTCAGGATAAAAAATCACGGGATTGGGGGTAATATTCTGGCGTGGGTGGAGGATTGGCTCTCTAACAGAAAGCAGAGAGTTGGGATAAATGGTTCGTTCTCAGATTGGCAACCAGTAACTAGTGGTGTTCCGCAGGGGTCAGTGCTGGGTCCCCAACTCTTTACAATCTATATTAACGATTTGGAGGAGGGGACCGAGTGTAACATATCAAAGTTTGCAGATGATACAAAGATGGGACGGAAAGTAGTGAGTGAGGAGGACATAAAAAACCTGCAAAGGGACATAGACAGGCTAAGTAAGTGGGCAGAGATTTGGCAGATGGAATACAATACTGGAAAGTGTGAGGTTATGCACTTTGGCAGGAAAAATCATAGAGCAAGTTATTATCTTAATGGCAAGAAACTGGAAAGTACTGTAGTACAAAGGGATCTGGGGGTCCTGGTGCACGAAACTCAAAAAGTTAGTATGCAGGTGCAGCAAGTGATTAAGAAGGCCAATGGAATGTTGGCTTTTATTGCTAGGGGGTTGGAATATAAAAACAGGGAGGTATTGCTGCAGTTGTACAAGGTATTGGTGAGGCCGCACCTGGAATACTGCATACAGTTTTGGTGTCCATACTTAAGAAAAGACATACTTGCTCTCGAGTCAGTACAAAGAAGGTTCACTCGGTTAATCCCGGGGATGAGGGGGTGGTCATATGAGGAGAGGTTGAGTAGATTGGGACTCTACTCATTGGAGTTCAGAAGAATGAGAGGCGATCTTATTGAAACATATAAGATTGTGAAGGGGCTTGATCGGGTGGATGCGGTGAGGATGTTCCCAATGATGGGTGAAACTAGAACTAGGGGGCATAATCTTAAAATAAGGGGCTGCTCATTCAAAACTGAGATGAGGAGAAACTTCTTCACTCAGAGGGTGGTAGGTTTGTGGAATTTGCTGCCCCAGAAAGCTGTGGAAGCTACATCATTAAATAAATTTAAAACAGAAATAGATAGTTTCCTAGAAGTAAAGGGAATTAAGGGTTACGGGGAGCGGGCAGGAAATTGGACATGAGTCTGGGTTCGGAATGGTCATGGCCCTGTGGGTAGTGGAGCGGGCCCAGGGGCCGTGTAGCCTTGTTCTGCTCCTACTGTGTTCTAATTCTGTTAGATTTCAGGAGATGGTTTTATTCCTGTTCCTGGCTGGGGTGGAGATCGCCTTTACAGAAGGTAAATACTGTAGAAAATATAGGGACAGAGTGATCTCCTGGAAGAATTTCGATCGCCTAGATGGGTCGGAGAGGAATTTCCCAGGTTTTTTTCTCCCAAATTGGCCATTGGGACTTTATCTGGTTTTTCGCCTCTCCCGGGAGATCACATGGGTTCGGGTGGATGCAGAGTGATAGAAGATTTGAGGTTAGGATCATATCAGCCATGATCTTATTGAATGGTGGAGCAGGCTCGAGGGGCCGATTGGTCTACTCCTGCTCCTATTTCTTATGTTCTTATGTTCTTATAATATCAGTAACACTTTGTTAGTGCTCTATAAACATAAAGGCCTAGAAATTCGGTTTTGGCGCAGCGAGGGCTTTAGCGCCGGAAGTTAGTGCTGGCGCTAAGTCCCCCTGCGCGCGCCAAAAATTCAGTAGCGCCGCGCCCAAACGCCTGCCGGCGCTACTGAGGGGTCTCAGCGCCTCAAAACTGGCGCCACGCGCCGCATTGCGGCGCTATTCCGGCACTGCGGCGCCCGCTGCGGTGCGGCAGGCTCGGGAAGTGCAGGCCTCCTCCTTCCGTTAAGGAGGAGCTGCCTGCACCCGGCCGCGGCCCGCGATAATCTTTTTTAAAATGAGCCCGGCACCTCGGACAAGTGCCGGGCTTGCTTCTGTTCCGGGGGCGGGGGGGGGGAAGTCCGGGGAGGGAGCTGCGGCCAGGCGGCCGGCGGGAAAGCGGCCGCCGCCGCGGGGCCTTTAATGCGCCGGCGCAAAGTTCTGTAAGGCACCTCTGCCAGAACGTTGCTTGCGGCTGCCACGGGCGAGACGGCTGCAACTCAATTTCCGAGTTCGGGCGGGTTACCATGGCAACCGGGACGCTGCGCACACCGATGACGTCATCGGTGCCGGCGCAGCGCTACCGGCCTAACGCCGATTTAGGGCCCCTGTCAATTTCTAAACTGGCCATAACTTCGGCGCTAGGCCCTCTAGCGCCTCAAAAGCGGCGCTAAGGCCAGTGAATTTCTAGGCCAAACATTTTCAAAACAGTCAACACATTTTCAAAGCTTTACACTGTACTCAAATATTAAGTCTATCAGGCTCTTTTACTTCACGTGTGGATCTTCTCAACACGGGTAAGTCTGATGTGTCTTCATGAGATTGTTCTGGCAGTGAATGACAAAATGCAGTTGCGGCATTGTCATCAATCTGCTCTTGTATAGATCGAGGTCTCCTTGCGATCTTTGCTTGGAGAGGGTTTCAGTGTTTCCTTCACTCTTCATGCCATAACTCTCAATGTAGTCAATGCACTCTCGAAAAACTGCTAGCAGCTGGATCCCATCATACAGCATAGTCCTGTCAGCAGCCTCGGCTAATGGAACACCAAAGATTGGCCTGAGGGAAGAAGGAATATCCACCGGAACTGCTTCCTGCTCTGGTGCAGGCTTCTTCTTTTTCTTTTTCTCTTTCCACTGCTTAACAACATCTGCTGCGGTTATATCTTTGGACTTTTTCTCCTTGTGTTTTTCCTCTTTGTGTTTTTCTTCCTTTGGCTTCTCTTTGACCTTAAAGTCTTTTTCTTTCTTCTTGGAGAAACTAGGCTTTTTGAAGACATGGATACCCTTTGGCCTTTTCATCCTTGACGGGCTCTCTGCTTCATCACCTGAGTCATCTGGCCTGCTTATGGCACAGTTTATACGGTAGACTCTCTTGACCAGTTCTATGTCTTCACAAGCTTTGTCACCTAGTATCAAATCAAGTCTTTCAGCCACAACAGAAAACATGAGATGATGCACTTTGTCTTTGACTGTCACTTTAAGTCTGCATACACCTAAGCTATCTATTTTCTGTCCATTTTCGCTCTTCAGTAGTACTGACTTTTTCTGTATTTTGGGCTTTTCTTTCATATTTTTTATGTCACTCATACTGATTAAGTTTGCTTTTGCCCCAGTGTCCAGTTTCAATGTAACTAATGCTCCATTTATCTGCAGTGGGATCATCCATTTGTCCACTTTTACTGCATTGACTTTATGTTCAGCATTGTCCATTTCTGAGGGCTGCACATTTTCTGTATCTTTTTTGATATTGTCACATGACACCATTCCTACAAAAAATGTCTCACTTAAATCAGTGTCCTCAATTACATTAACTCGTTGCCCTTTCTTAGTTACTTTTGAAAAGCATTGTTTGGCAAAGTGATTCTTTCCATTACACTTTGTGCACATTTTTCCGAACGCTGGGCATTGTCTTAACTGGTGTTTGTAACCACAGCGTTTACAATTTAAAATGTCATCCTCCGATTGCTTTTCATTTCTGTTCTGCCCATGTTTCTTCCCCTTATAGGACATAGCACCGACAGCAGCATTATCACTCATTACAATCGCATCATTATTGATTTCACTGAAAGTCTTCGCGTGCTTTCGAGCTAGCTCACTGGCTTGGCATATTTTCACCGCATTTTCCAAATTTAGTTCGTTTTCTCTCAACAGACGTTCCCTGACTTTTTTATCATGAATACCAAACACAATCTGGTCATGAATCATGGATGCTTTGAGCTCAGAGAAATTACATGTCTGTGCTTTCAGTTTCAGATTAGTTATAAAGCTATTAAAAGTCTCATTTTGCTGCTGTGTCCGAGAACAGAAGATGTATCTTTCATAGGTCTCATCCTTTTTGGGAGAGCAATGTGCATCAAATTTTTTTAGCACATCTTCTAATTTTTCTCTGTTCTCCTCTGGATTAAATACAAATGTATTAAATACCTCTATCGCCTGTGGGCCTGCAACCGTAAGCAGCAACGCTATCTTCCTTGCGCCTGGCTTTGTACCGAATCCGATGGCTGCAATGTAGAGTTCGAATTGTTGTTTAAAAGTCTGCCAATTGTAGTCGAAAGTTCCTGTGATTTTCAAACGCTCTGGTGGCTTCAAATTCTCCATTTCGCTTTTCACAATTTTCAGCAGATCTTCACCACCCTGGTACCATCTTATGTTCATTAATAAATAAACATTCTTATTATGAACACAGCTAGCTTTTGCTAGTTACTTTATTGAGCCCATGTGGACTAGGTACAGTATCTGTAGAGGCTTCCATCTTGACTGCTGCATTGTGGGTAGCCTAGTGCCTCATGGGTAATGTAGTCTTAATATATATATACAGCTGGGTAGTGTAGTCTTATACATATAGCTATATACAGCTCTACACAGCTCTACGGCTCCACCTAGTGTCCACTATAGAATGACATGTTATTGATCATTACAGGCAGTAGAGGCCAATTCATTAAATATATTCAAGAAGGAGTTGGATATATTTCTTAAGGCTAAAGGGATCAAGGGATCTGGGGAGAAAGCAGGGACAGGGTACTGAATTTGAATGATCAGCCATGATCGCATTGAATGGCGGAGCAGGCTCGAGGGGCCGAATGTCCTACTACTGCTCCTATCTTCTATGTTTCTATGTTTCTATACCTCAGCCCCAACCTTGGAAGAACATCCTGTGTTGCAACATTTTTCCATTCTCCACACCAGTCCGCTGTGGTCTTTCTAAACAAGACCACCAATTTTAGTACCAAATTAGGAGCAGATTTGCGTTGTGGGCATATGCCCACGAGGAACAGGATTGAGACACTACTTTTTAATTAGTTCTCAGGAGGTGGTTGATGCTGGAAAGGCTCCATTTATTGCCCATCCCTAGTTGTCCTGAGAAGAGGTGGTGGGCCTTCTACTTGAACCGCTGCAGGACTGCCACGATGGTGTTAAGTAGGGGATCCAAGATATTGACCCAGCAATGATGAAGGAATGGTGATACATGTCCAGGTAAAACCCATCACAGCATCCAAAAGCATCTTAAATCACAGTTTTTACCTTCAGTCTCAACCCTGATGTGTTAGTCATGCCTTTGTACAAAGGAATTTTCCCTAACATCAGACCTATATTCTTTGGGTCTATGTTCCTTTCACCTACTGTCATGGCTTACCTTGCAGTAGTGCTCAGGATTTATGTTATTTTTAAAATTTTGCTCTCGGGATATGGGCATCAGTAGTAATATTATTGCCCATCTCTCAGTGCCTAAACATCCCATCACACTTCCATTTGCTGAGCAGAAGATTGGGGTTATATGGGCATTAGTAGGTAATATGACAATGGTGTATATAGAAAAAATGAGAAGTTGATGGGATTCTTTTTTCATTGGTTCTTGTGGGGAGGGCAGTACTGGCATGGCAGCATTTATTGCCCATGCCTAGATGTCCCCACAACCCTCCGAGATATCTGCGCGCCTCTAATTCTGGCTTATTGAGCATTCCTGATTTCAATCGCTCCTCCATTAGTGGCCGTGCCTTCAGCTGCCTGGGCCCTAAGCTCTGGAATTCCCTCCCTAAACCTCTCTGCATCTCTTTCTTCCTTCAAGACGCTCTTTAAAACTTGCCTCTTTGACCAAGCTTTTGGTCATCTGCCACAATATCTCCTTATGTGGCTTGGTGTCAAATTTTGTTTGATAACGTCTCTGTGAAGCGCCATGGGATGTTTTACTACATTAAAGGTGCTATATAAATATAAGTTGTTGTTGTTGAGGACATTAAGAGTCAACCACAGAGTGTGGAGCTGGACTCACAGGCAGGCTGGGCAGCGTAGGGGTGGCAGGTTGCCCTTATTGAATCAATTCAGTTTTCATGACAATCCAATAGCTTACATAATTATGTTATGTTTTTTTAAATAACAAAAAATAACAATTTCTCAATGCCTTGGTGGGATTTGAGCTCAAGACCTCTGAGTTGCGAATCCAATACCATAATCACTGAGCTACATTTAATGTTTATAATAAGGTTCCTCCTTCAGTCACCTTACTTCTAACACAACCCATTACCCACAGACAATTCCACTGATATTTGCCCTCTTTTGTCACATGTTCACTTTCACTTCATTCAGAATCTGGGGAAATTCCTCTAAACCCTGTAACTAACTAAAAAGATGTTTTTACACTACAGTCTCAAAAAGTGACTGTGATGTTAGCATGCAAAAATGTAATAAATATATTTCTTAAGGCTAAAGGAATCAAGGGATATGGGGAGAAAGCAGGGACAGGGTACTGAATTTGGATGATCAGCCATGATTTCATTAAATGGTGGAGCATGCTCGAGGGGCCGAATGGCCTACTCCTGCTCCTATCTTCTATGTTTCTATGTAATCTGTTCAATAGGACATTCCCTGTTTGCTATTTTAGTGGAGGTATTAACCTATTTAAAATAAATGGGTTAGAATGAGAGAGTGGGGGCGGGGGAGGTGTGTCTTACGACCGTGTGAAGAGCTTGTATGCCAAACCCTCCAACAGCTATATGAGTTTAGTTTACAAAAGGAGAACTGGTCTCCCTCCACTAGCTGAACTCTGGAGTGTTATCAGCTCAAAAATGTTGGTCTATGAATCTGCCATCAGAATATATATATTTTTTATTTTAAAAGTCTCTAAGACCAATTTACTACTCATAGATATGAGACTCGACAGTTTCAATTGTTCCCTTTCTGGGCCGGAGAGGTTGAGTGGCATTGCAGGAACATAAATCTCGTCATTAAAAGGGTCTTTACGCTGTTAAGTACCAGACCTAACTTTATGCGGTGAGTTTAATTGGCAATTAGTGCACAAAGGCAGCAATTTCTTGAAACTCACGGGAAAGTTGACGATGAGCTGCCATTTTCACGAGGCTAATGGCGGAGAGGCGCAAATAGTCCAGCAATTCGCAATTCACAGGGTATCTCTTCCTCGCCACAAATTGTTGGATGATTTACACACAAATAACGGCATGCGCATTAAACTCACTGTTATTTTGCCAGCAAATTCTGGTCCAGTGCCTTGTGAAAGAACATGACAGAAAGTTTTTTCCTTTCAATAAAGTGATTGTAAAAATTTTGGAAATCCAATTGCTGGACTCAAAATGTTTTGCATTATTTTGTGTCAAGATAGGCAAAAATAAATCTCATCATACCGTGTCCTGCCTCACTAACATGGCTGTGTCAAGGTTTCACTCAACACAGGTCTCACTAACAAGCGCTTTTTCCATCTCCACTGCTCTCTGCTACACTGCCAGGCAAAAGTACTTTGTGCTTCTTCTTCTGACAACTGCAACTGGAAGGTTGGATGCTCTCCTTCATCATTCACTATTACATTGACCTTAAACAGCCATCAGACTGTCGAACATTTTGTTATCACTTGCGCTTATAGAGCGGGAGTTTCAAGGGCTGCTCACAACTCTTGCCACCGTTACGCAACCTTTGACCCCCGTCTTGCAAAATTCCAAACCTGCCCGTGGGTTTTGACACTGCCCCTGCAACTTAGAATTTAAGGAGTACTTGATCCTACTCATAAGTAGGACTACAGAGGCTCAAGTAGAGGTGGTTCTGCAATATAAATGGGGCGTCAGGTTCAGCTTGATAGACCCTGCCAGATAACTCTTGGAGCCCCTGTAACTACACAAGTCTTGGGCATAAAGTAGAGTGTCATCCAAATACAATGATGCTCTTTCAGTACATGCTCCAGGAGAGTTTCAAATATTGTTCGTGGGTTCACGAGTTTGACTGACAATACAGTTCACTAATAAAGATGGTGTTTGGCAGATAAAGAGCATGTTGAATGCTCTCTCCCTGCAGTGTTGAAAACTCTCAGGAGCCATCTAGAGAATCATTCATTGGTAATAGATTTAAGTCTTTCCGATGATACTGTCTAACTTTAACAAGACAGTAGGCAGTGGCTGGACGCTTTTTATTGGTTCAGTGACTGCATGGGCTAGAACTGCTGAATATTCCTCTCCACTTCAGCCGTTGTATAGTTTCCCTTTTCACTGGTAAAAGGGAGTTTTTAATTTGGCAAGACGTGCAGATTTTGTCTGTTGAATTTACAGTAATTCAGCCTGCATCCTCCAAGTCAAGAGGCAATGATGAGCCTGTATAAAACCTTAGTAAGAGCTCAGTTAGAGTTCTGTGTGTAGTATTGGGCTCCACACTACAGGAAGGATAGTGAGGCTTTAGAGAGGGTGCAAGACAGACTCACTAGGATGTTGCCTGGTATGAGGAAGTACAAAGACAAAAGAAGACTTGAAAAATTGGGACTTTTTTCATTAGAACAATGCAGATTACTGGGCGATGTGATAGAAGTGTTTAAAATTATGAAAGGGTGGGACAGGGGAGATAGAAGCAGACTGTTTCCAGTAGTCAGGGGTTAAGAACGAGGGGCCATTGATACAAGATTAAATGTATGAGATTTAGAAAAGAGGGCAGGAGAAACTTCTTTACACAGAGTTGAGAGGCTGTGGGATTCACTTCTAGGGTCAGTGGTTGAGGCAGAAACTGCGTCAACATTTCCGATCAGTTTGAACAGGTGGATGAAGGAAAAGGAGTTGAAGGGATATGGGAACAGGGTGAGTAAATGTGATTAGAACAGTTTGCCTGCGTGGAGGGTAATTGCCGAATGGCTTGTTTCTGTGTATTCCTATGTATTTCTACGTACACCTTATTGCATCCAAAATTTCCATATGCCTCCGTGTGATTATAAAGTGCTGTCATATCCTCAGGTGACCATTTGAGCATGCTAATTCAGTTGGAGTGGATCTGATTATATTTAGCACTCTTTATATACAATATTTATAGTTGACACAAAACTAGGTGGGATTGTGAGTTGTGAGGAGAATGCAAAAGCTTCAAGGCGATTTAGACAATTTGAGTGAGTGGGCAAATATTGTACATGGCAGATGCAGTATAACGTGGATAAATGTGAAGTTATCCACTTCGGTAGGAAAAACAGAAAGGCAGAGTATTATTTAAATGGTGAAAGATTGGGAAATATTGATGTACAGAGGGACCTGGGTGTCCTTGTACACCAGTCACTGAAAGCAAACATGCAGGTGCAGCAAGCAGTTAGGAAGGCAAATGGTATTGGTCTTCATTGCAAGAGGATTTGAGTACAGGAGCAAGGATGTCTTACTACAGTTATATAGGGCCTTGGTGAGACCACACCTGGAGTACTGTGTGCAGTTTTGGTCTCCTTACCTAAGAAAGGATATACTTACCATAGAGGGAGTGCAGCGAAGGTTCACCAGACTGATTCCTGGGATGGCAGGACTGTCGTATGAGGAGAGATTGGGTCGACTAGGCCTGTATTCACTAGAGTTTAGAAGAATGAGAGGGGATCTCATTGAAACGTATAAAATTCTGACAGGGCTAGACAGACTCGATGCAGGGAGGATGTTTCCCCTGGCTGGGGGGTCTAGAAGGAGGGGTCACAGTCTCAGGATACAGGGTAGGACATTTAGGACTGAGATGAGGAGAAATTTCTTCACCCAGAGGGTGGTGAACCTGTGGAATTCTCTACCACAGAAGGCTGTGGAGGCCAAGTCACTGAATATATTTAAAAAGGAGATAGATAGATTTCTAGACACAAAAGGCATCAAGGGGTATGGGGAGAGAGCGGGAATATGATATTGAGATAGAGGATCAGCAATGATCATATTGAATGGCGGAGCAGGCTCAAAGGGCCGAATGGCCTGCTCCTGCTCCTATTTTTCTATGTGTTGAACTGATTTTTGACAGTGATTGAGGAAAACACCTCGGGGTTTGAGGGCCTATTTTAATTGGTGGCTAGTCTGTATTTTTTTGAATGCTTTGATTATTCCTTTAACTTTAAAAAGAAATCAATTCTTTCTCCCCTTGTAAAAGTGGCAACTTAAGTTGGGGTACGGTTCCACAGGCCCGAGAAGCCCTCTGACTGATTTGTCCCCTTCCTAGCCCAGGAGCATTGAGATCAGCTGAAGTGGCCCCTAACAGTACCCCTCGGTAAGGTCAGCTGATTCAGCGCGGAGCAAGGATTGAACCTGGCAACTTCTATAATCGTCTGTACTGGCTCAATTCAACACCAAGTGGTGTATTCACTTACACAGCCCACCTGTTTTTAAAAGAAATGTATCTTATCTATTTCTCTTTTTGTTGCCGGCTTGCAGGGCGACAGCAAGAAGATGGAAGATGCCAATATATACTCGAGGCTGCAATCCACCCGCCAGCCCTCCGATTACAAAGGCTCTACACTCATCCGCAGCAACACTACTGTAGGCGGAGGCCTTTCGAATAGTTACAGAGACACCTTCATCATCGCAACACTTGTGTGCTCCACAAAACTCACGCAGAACGGTACGCACATGCCAGAGATTGTTCTCAATTTAAATCGTACAGTGGCTGCTGTTGGGGAGAGAACTGTTGTGATGTACTCGAAGAGATCCATGCAAAAATAGTGGTAGCAAGGGCTGCTGGTTTACTACAGTTACTACATTGCTCAGATATCCATAGAGCTACATAAGCAATCCAAGAAAGAAAGGACATGCATTTTTATAGCGCCTTTCATGGCCTCAGGATGTCCCAAAGCGTTCTGCAGTTAATTAAGTACTTTTTGAAGTGTGGCCACTGTTGTAATTCTATGAATTCAAACTCAGCCTTATTTGCTTATATTTCTTGGTCGCTGGTTTATCCAGATTTACTTTTGTGTTTGCCAGGAGGTTTGGGAAAGGGCTAGTCTTTGGTGGGTAAATCCTAAATCAGGCCACCGAGATCTGTTAAGACCAGCAATTTGAGATAGCTTGGAACTAATGGGAACATTCATTTAATCTTACATGACCCCCACCATCACCCAAGACCTCATGGTACAATCCTATGTAGCCCACAGAGATAAAAAACTTGGACAACCCCTTTTTTTATTTTGAATTAAGGCATGTAAGACAGGAAGATAATTGACCAGCACTGAGCCCTGCCACATACTGTGGGGCAGCACAGCAGAGAGTGACAACTGGCTGGTGGCATAAGCAGTTGGTTTTCCATAACACAGAAGCTCCTTGACAAGCATTCTATTCACACAGAACATAAAGCGCGTCAATGATATTTATTTAAACAGATATTCAGGGGCACTAAGGGGGAAAAATTCGGTTGCTTTGCGCCTCCCGTTAGCACCTTAAGAGGGCGCTAATGGGGCGCAAAGCATCTAGCGCCCGGGCGCAGCGTCGCCCATGCTTCCCGCAAAATTCAGCGGGAGATTAGTGGCGGTGGTAACCGTTAGCGCCCCGCGGTGCTGCGCCACCGGCAATGACAACATCGCCGTGCGCAGCGCCCCGGCCACGATCTTTGGGAGCGCCCCTTGACTTACCGCTGGATGCTATGCCCGACGGGGTCAGGGGGGCCTACCTGCGGCTGGGGAGACGCTATTTAAAGGCGAGGTGCGGGTTGGCCATTTTTGTTGTTGGCCACCTGCCTGTGCTCCTGTCCCCAGCCCCCTGAACCGCCCCCCCTTGTGTGCTCCACAAAACTCACGCAGAACGGTACGCACATGCCAGAGATTGTTCTCAATTTAAATCGTACAGTGGCTGCTGTTGGGGAGTCAGGCACTTCTCTTGAGTGCTGGGCTCTTTTGCCAGCACTCCCGATCCCCGGGGCCGTAGCGCCACGATATTCCATAGCAGCACCCCAAGAGGGATACGGGGCGCTTCCCTCTCAGTGCGCTACCACTCAATTTCTGTCACGTCGGGCACTAATTTCCCACCCCCCCCCGGCAAAGTTAGCGCCCCAAAGGGGGTACTACTCAATTTTTAGCCCTAAGTCTCTTATTGGTACGACTGTGAAGAGAGCGATGTAGTCCTCCAAATTTTTTTCCAGTGTCAGTCCGAAGCTCTAGCTCAGTTTTGAGGCTGAGCACAAGGGGAAGAGGAACCCCACAGTTGTAGGTTTGTGTGTTGGTGTATGTGTCACAGGCATATGACATTGTAACACCTACACAATACCATTAACATTTGCATCACTATTTCAGCCAGTTCTTTATGTAATACTGAAGCATCACGCGAAAGAAATTCTGCAGCGAGAAGTAAAATGTATTTAGCAAAACTCTAGTTGGCATCACTCTCGTTTCTGGGTCTGAAGATCTCGAGTTCCAGCTCCACTCCAGGACTTGCGCACATGACCCAGGGTGCGCTTCGGTGCAGTACTGAGGGAGTGCTTCAGCTGAGATGTTAAACTATTAAACTGAGTCTACCTGTTCAGGTGGATGTAAAGGATCCCATGGCAACATCTGAAGAAGAGCAGAGAGTTCTCCTAGTGCCCTGGCCATCTACTTGGGCCTCCCTCAAATCAACTGCAGCAAAAAATGGGATGTTGTTTACACCACTATAGAATGACTGCTGCAAATATTTGCATCACAAGTCACCGCATTCAAAAATAATCCTCGATATGAAATGCTTTGAGGGGATGTAATAATGCACTATATAAATTGACTTTTTTTACGAGTTTGTGGGCTAGAAATTCGGCTTTGTAGCGCCTGATTTTCTGGTGCTACGGGTGCTGTTTTGTGACGAAATTGACATCTGCATAGCGTGCGTACACTTCTGGTGCGTGCCATGCCGGACGCCGTCTTGGTGAGGGTGGTAGGGCGGGCGTTAGGAGCGTGCGCTGGAAGTATGTTGGGTGGTTAGATGTATGTGGCTTTGCCAGGATAGTGGGCATCCCCGCGGTGTAGAGCCCCATCGACTGCACGCATGCGGCTTTGCGGGCACCGCATTGAAATGCTGAGATGTACCGCAACTGCAAAGATTACCACTGGCTGCATGTGCAGTTGGTATGCGACCATGCTCAGCACATCATGATGGTGAATGCCCGGTATCCTGGCTGCAGTCATGACTGCTGTGACACTCTGCAAACTCCTTTCCACACTGGTAAACGCAGCCATGATGGTCACAGTCTGAGCTTGCGTGGCAGCAAGCTGAGCCTGCCTGAGAGCAGTCTGATCTTGCATGACTTCAGTCTGAGCTTCCACTGCAGCACTCAGACGTTAAGTGGCTTCTGCTTGTGCTGCAGTGGAAGCCGAGACATCAGCTATCAGATGCTGCATCATGGTTGAAGTTGCCCATCACTTCCATTCTGGAAATCATGGGCTCCAAGCTCTGCGCAAAGCTCTGTGCAAGGTTGCTGCCGGACTCCTCCATGCTCCTTGACATTGCAGTTAGGCTTTCTGGCAGGCCTGCCAATGCACCAAGCATTTCATTGTGCATACCCATCAGCCTTCTTCTGTAGGCCGTCCCATCGACGTCCTCGTCTGAGTCCGCTGCAGCAGAACTCGTGTGCGACCTCGCCCTGCGGGGAGCTGGCAAGTGCGCTACCCTTTCACCCTGCCTTGGCTGCAGGCCACACGTGCCCAGTGACTCACCATGTGCAGATCCCGCTTCTAACCTATTGTCTAGGCTACGCAGAGTGTCAGTATCTGAGCTGGTGGCTGCGAGTGTGAAATCGAGTGATGGTGCTGTGTCTTCATCATCAGTGTCTTGGTATTCTTCTATTTCGTGCTCCTCCACCAATGCCTGGCCAGGTGCCAGTTTTTGGCTATCTAAAAGGAGACAGGCCCAAGGGAAAGGGTGTGGTGAGGGCAGTGGGGCTGGTGGGGGGAAGCAAGAGGTGCATACTTACACCCTGTGCAGCTTGTAAATCAGAAGAGATTGTGGGATGAAGGGGAAATGGGATGTGAGAAGGAGGATTACGTATAAGGATACCGGCATCTTGGATTCTTTCAGCCCTGCCGCTGGCCACGGGCTCAGCGATGCCCATCCCAATAATGGCCAGCTGGTTAGGTCCTGCTGGCACTGGTTATGAACCACCTTTTCCTGCAAGAGAAGTGTGTCAGTGTGTGTATTGCAATGTGTTTGGGTGATACGCCTGTCGTGGTTAAATCGCTGACAGTGTATGTGAGTCTTGCAGCAGTGGTAAGTGTGTGAGGGTGAGGTGAAGCTATGAATGTGAGGTATGAGTCATGTTTGATAGAGATTGTTGGTAGGTGAGTGATGGGGGTGTGGTGCATCGAGCAGTGTGTGAGGCTAGTGGCGCAGTTGAAGATGAATTCTCTGACCCTGACCACTCGTGGGAGGTCGTTAAGCTTATTCCTGCACTGCGTCTAGCTCCTCAGGGCTATACTGCTGGCATTCACCACAATGGCTATCTGCTCCCATTGGATTTTATGCATTTTCCTGGAGGGCCTCCTGGCCCCCTATGGAAACAGGACCTCTTTCCTTGTGCTGATCTCCTCCACTAATGCCTCCAGTGCTGCAGCAGAGATCCTTGGCACACGCTCTCTCCCGTTGTGAAATCTTTTTTTTTCCTCTTCCCACTCTCTTCCCAAGCTTCTGCAGGAGGAATGCAACTCCCCTTTAAGAGGTTCAGACTGCCTTTAAGAAGTGCAGACTAGCTTTAATTGGTGTGAACCTCGCATCAACTTGGGCCCCTGCTGAAGCGTTCAGCCACTCAGCAGCTCGTTCAGCACTGGGCTGAACGCCACAATCATGCTAATCAGTAGGCAGCACAAAGTTAGTGTGCTGCCTGCATTCCTTTGAACAGCACGTATACGTGGTACAAAAACCCCTTTTGCCCCCGCACTTACCAACTGTGTGAGAAAATAGGCAGTGCAACAAAGCTTAAGCTATACTAGAAAATACTGGAAACATCTTCTGATGAAGAGTCATCGACCGGAAATGTTAGCCAGGATTTTCCCATCAAAAAACGGGTGGGTTTAGAGCATGGGGGGCAGTTAAAGTGTTAAAAATGGGATTGCCGACCTGATCCCGCCTCCAACCCGCCCACATCCGGTTTTGACGGTACATCAATTTAAATATTGTAATAGAAACATAGAAACATAGAAGATAGGAGCAGGAGTAGGCCATTCGGCCCTTCGAGCCTGCTCCGCCATTCAATGAGATCATGGCTGATCATCCAAATTCAGTACCCTGTCCCTGCCTTCTCCCCATATCCCTTGATCCCTTTAGCCTTAAGAAATATATCCAACTCTTTCTTGAATATATTTAATGAACTGGCCTCCACCGCCCTATGTGACAGAGAATTCCACAGGTTCACCACTCTCTGGGTGAAGAAATACCTCCTCATTTCAGTCCTAAATGGCTTACCCCTTATCCTTAGACTATGACCCCTGGTTCTGGACTCCCGGCCATCAGAAACATCCTTCCTACATCTAGTCTGTCCAGGCCTGACAGAATTTTATACGTTTCGATGAGATCCCCTCTCAATCTTCTAAACTCCAGTGAGTATAAGCCCAATCGACACAATCTCTCCTCATACGTCATTCCTGCCATCCCAGGTATCAGCCTGGTGAATCTTCGCTGCACTCCTTCCATGGCAAGAACGTCCTTCCTCAGGTAAGGCGACCAAAACTGCACACAATACTCAAGGTGCGGTCTCACCAAGGCACTGTACAACTGTAGCAAGACATCCTTGTTCCTGTACTCGAACCCTCTTGCTACGAAGGCCAACATACCATTTGCCTTCTTAACCGCCTGCTGCACCTGCATGCTTATCTTCAGCGACTGGTGCACAAGAACACCCAGGTCTCTTTGCACTTCCCCTTCTCCCAATCTATTGCCATTCAAATAATAATCTGCCTTCCTGATTTTGCCACCAAAGTGGATAACCTCACATTTATCCACATTATAGTGCATTTGCCATATTCCTGCCCAATCACCCAACCTGTCCAAATCGTTCTGGAGTTTCATGACATCCTCCTCACAGCTTACCCTCCCACCCAGCTTTGTGTCGACTGCAAATTTGGAGATATTACATCCAATTCCCTCATCCAGATCATTAGTATATATTGTGAACAGCTGGGGTCCTAGGACCGATCCTTGCGGTACCCCACTAGTCACTGCCTGCCACTCAGAAAACGACCCGTTTATTCCAACTCTTTGCTTTCTGTCCGCCAACCAGTTCTCTATCCAAGTCAATACCTTGCCCCTAATCCCATGTGCCTTAATTTTGCACGCTAATCTCTTATGTGGGACCTTATCGAAAGCCTTCTGAAAGTCCAAATACACCACATCCACTGGTTCTCCCTTATCTATTTTACCAGTTACATCCTCAAAAATTCCAGTAGATTAGTCAAGCATGATTTACCTTTTGCTGGAAGCTGGAAGCCTCTATTTTCCCCTCCATTTTGTGTTTAACTACCTGGGGGTGCATTTCACACAATTTGTGAAACCCGGCAGTTAAACAGGCGGGGACAGCTGCATCCAGGAGTTAAGTGGATTTATACCTACCTCCTGGATCCCGGGTCCCTACTTAACCCACCCCCTGCGAGGAGACCACCTCAGGAGGCTTCCGATCGCATTCCCGGCCTCCAGGGTTTCCCACCTGCCTCGGTACCCCGCCCCCAACCCACCTCCCTTTAGAAAAATCTGGCCATTAACTCTGTTTCTCTCCCCTGAGTCTGCTTGACCTGCTGAGTGTTTTCCAGCGTTTTCTGTTTCTATTTCAGATTTCTCAGCATTGGCAGCATTGTGCTTTTGGCTTAAGTTAAACCACGTTGACTGGCACAGATAATCACTGGGGCTTTTTTTTTATACAGTGGGCTTACTGGGTCTTCTGAAGTGGAGAACCAAACCTGAGCTCTTACAAGAAAACCTGGAGAAACTGAAGATGGTGGACGGAGAAGAGGTAGTTAAGGTACGGTCAGGAGTAGCAATCAATCAGAGACATCTCCGTCTCAGAGCTTCTCAATAACGCGGGACAATTGGTAAACTTATTTCCTTTCCGCTCCTTGTAGGACTTTTTCCTACTATTGTTCGGACCTCGAGAATTACAAATAAGCGTAACAGTGACAGATAAGTTTGTTATAAATAAAATGATCTTTATTCACACTACTGTTTAAAAATTCAAGCTTACATAGAAGCACCCTCGGCAATGTATATGCTAACAGTTTATTAAGTATCCCCGGCAATTCATATGCCCACAGTTTAATATATATATATAATATTTATATACTCTATGTCTGACCTTCATACAGTACATACATACACCCCTCCTCAGGTGATCAGTGGTAGACTGCACAAGTCGACTGGCCACTTCAACAGCTTCCTTTGTTCTTCTAATTTTCCATGTTTCTGTCTATCCCCTTTATAGCGGTCTCCTGCACGTGTTCCCTGTATACCTTCATCTGCCTCCCTCTGATAGGTCAGTTTCACTCCCAACCTTCGCTGATTGGAGTTCCAACTGCATGACACGTTCATGTTCCTGTGATGTGTGTGGGGGCAGGACTTCCTCTTCATCCGGTGCCTCCCCTTCCTGTCCATGTGGTCTTCCAAATAAAGCACCATATGCTGACCCCTCCATTTTGAACCCTTACAGACAAAGCACCACATGCTGACTTCCTCCATTTTGAATCCGTCTGTTATCATCTCACAATTCGTTCACAATTTTGATCTCCACATGGTAGTAGCAGTTCTATTATGTGTATAGCAGCTTACATCCCATCTGATTTGTTTGTGTTCCCACATACCATGAACAGATTCAACAGTAACTTTCAAAAGGGAATTGGATATATACTTGAAAAGGAGAAATTTGCCGGGCTATGGGGAAAGAGCAGGGGGAGTGGGAATAATTGGAGAGCTCTTTCAAAGAGCCGGCAGGGACATGATAGGCCAAATGGCCTCCTTCTGTGCTGCATGATTCTATGAATAGCAAACAGTTGTCAGCTGCAGACGAACCACCTTTTAACACCAGATAGAGTCTCTGCAGTAAATATGATGGTTCACAGCCTGCGTGATATTATGTATAAATTAAGACCTCCATGCCCAAATTCCCAACGTGTGTTCCCACTGCAGGAACTCCTATGCCTGGAATACTAAATCCTCAAATTGACCACAGAACTGCAATGAGATCTGTTCAACAATGCAGTTAATGCTGTCTGGTCAGCAATGAGTTTACTCACAGGTTTCCTACAAAGTGGAAGCATATGTGGGGACCAAGGGAACCTAATCTTAAAATGAGAGCCGAGCCATTTAGGAGTGAAATCAGGTAGCACTTTTTCACACAAAGGCTCGTGGAAATCTGGAATGCTCTCCTCCAAAAGGCTTTGAATGATGGTACAATTGGACCTTTCAAAACTGAGATCGATAGGTTTTTGTTAGACAAGTGTATCAAAGTATATGTAGCAAAGGCGGGTAAATAGAGTTGAGGGACAGATCAGCCATGATCTGATTGAATGGCGGAGCAGGCCCAAGGGGCTGAATGACCTACTCCTGTTCCTAATGTTTCTATGCCCTTTAACTAGTAAAGTAGAGTAGGTAAGTAGGAACATCTCATTGAAATCTACAAGTAATGCGCTTCAGTATTCTGGGAGATGAACATTAACTGCACAGGGCATTCATTTATTGTGAGAAGAGCTTGCGAGCTCAGTTTGTTATTTCCAAGTGGCACGGTTCCCATCTTTTGAAATTTTTAGCACCACTTAACCATGTGATGGCGCATCTCTTAGAGGTCACTAGGCGTGAAGAATGCTAAATGTCAAAATAAATGAATGTCTCATCCATCACTATGCACAATTACAGTTCCTCCAGGACACCCTGGATGCACTCTTCAACATCATGATGGAGCATTCCCACACGGAGAAGTACGACATCCTCGTCTTTGATGCTTTGGTAAGGCACTTTTACTGTTAACTTTACTAACGCTACTGTTTTTGTTTCTTTATATCTTTGCGCTCTTCCCTTGGAGAATAATGTGAAGTAGTGGAAGGATTCACAGGCTGATGAACAGTCTGACAGGCCGCTCCTTCCATGGCCGTACTCATCTTTACAGCAGTCAATGGGGTGGTTGGTCCTATACGGCGGGAGGGTTTTATGGGCTCCCACAACACATATCGTGAGGTGGGGAGGGAGGCACCCATACCAACCGATTGCAAGTATCCTGCTGGACCAGAGTTTAGAGTCGGAGCTCTGCTCTCCATTCCCTGGGACTGTCTGGAGTGGGGTTCCAACCCTGCACCTTCCAACTCAGAGTCGGGAATACTAGCCAAAGGCTCCCTCCAACACGACTGTAAGTGGAACAATCAACACTAAAGGAGTCATGTTTAGAGACTGGCAGGGAGCTTTGCCCTTGGGTAGGGGCACATTCTGGTCCATTTTCCCAGCATTCACTTAAGCAGTTGGAAAATTATGCTCAGCCTATGCACAAATTCCCATTGTCCGCATGCAAAGAAAGAATTAGGAAACGTGGATTAATATCTTTATCACAGGAGATCATATAAGTGTGGCTTTAAACATGGTTGCCAATTAACTGACTTCTGAAGTGGACTAGCAAGTCACACAGTTAGAAGAAAACCATTCTCAGGGACCCCATGAGAATACTGACCCACACACAGGGACACCCTGTAAATAATGACAGACTCCAGGGGACCCCCTGTAAATAATGACACACTCCCGGGGACCCCCTGTAAATAATGACACACTCCCGGGGACCCGCTGCAAATACTGACACACTCCCAGGGACTCCCTGTAAATAATGACACACTCCCAGGGACCCCCTGTAAATACTGATACACTCCCGGGGACTCCCTGCAAATACTGACACACTCCCAGGGACTCCCTGCAAATACTGACACACTCCAGGGGACCCCCTGTAAATAATGACACACTCCTGGGCACCCCCTGTAAATAATGACACACTCCCAGGAACTCTGTAAATACTGACACACTCCCAGGGACCCCCTGTAAATACTGACACAGTCCCGGGGACCCACTGTAAATAATGACACACTCCCGGGGACTCCCTGTAAATAATGACACACTCCCGGGGACTCCCTGTAAATAATGATACACTCCCAGGAACGCTGTAAATACTGACTCACTCCCGGGGACCCCCTGTAAATACTGACACATTCCTGGGGACCCCCTGTACATAATGACACACTCCCGGGGAATCCCTGCAAATACTGACACACTCCCCGGGGACCCCCTGTAAATACTGACACATTCCTGGGGACCCCCAGTACATAATGACACACTCCCAGGGAATCCCTGCAAATACTGACACACTCCCTGGGGACTCCCTGTAAATATGACACACTCCCGGGGACTCACTGCAATTATTGACACACTCCCGGGGATTCCCTGCAAATACTGACCCGGTCCCGGGGACTCACTGGAAATACTGACACGATCCCGGGGACTCCCTGCAAATACTGACACGCTCCCGTGGACTCCCTGTAAATAGTGAAACGCTCACGGGGACTCCCTCGAAATACTGACACGCTGCCGGGGACTCCCTGGAAATACTGACATGCTCCCACGGTCTCCCTGCAAAAACTGACACGCTCCCGGGGATTCCCTGGAAATATTGACACGTCCCTGGGTATCGCTGCAAATACTGACACACTCCCGGGGACACCCTGCAAATACTGACATGCTCCCGGGGACTCCGTGTAAATACTGACACGCTCCCGAGGTCTCCCTGGAAATACTGACCTGCTCCCAGGGATTCCCTGCAAATACGGACACGCTCCCGGGGACTCCCTGGAAATACTACCACATTCCCGGGGACGCCCTGTAAATACTGACACATTCCCGGGGACTCCCAGTAAATACTGACACACTCCCGGGGACTCCCTGTAAATACTGACACACTCCTGGGGACTCCCTGTAAATACTGACACATTCCCGGGGACTCCCTGTAAATACTGACACATTCCCGGGGACTCCCTGTAAATACTGACACATTCCCAGTGACTCCCTGTAAATACTGACACATTCCCGGGGACTCCCTGCAAATACTGACACATTCCCGGGGACTCCCTGCAAATACTGACACATTCCTGGGGACTCCCTGTAAATACTGACACAATCCCGGGGACTCCCTGTAAATACTGACACATTCCCGGGGACTCCCTGTAAATACTGACACACTCCCGAGGACTCCCTGTAAATATTGACACGCTCCCGGGGACACCCTGTAAATACTGACACATTCCTGGGGACTCCCTGTAAATACTGACACACTCCCGGGGGCTCCCTGTAAATACTGACATGCTCCCCGGGACTCCCTGCATATACGGACACGCTCCCGGGGACTCCCTGGAAATACTGACACACTCCCGGGGACTCCCTGGAAATACTGACATGCTCCCCGGGACTCCCTGCATATACGGACACGCTCCCGGGGACTCCCTGGAAATACTGACACGCTCCCGGAGACTCCCGTCAAATACTGACACACTCCCAGGGACTCCCTGTAAATAATGAGACACTCACGGGTACTCCCTGGAAATACTGACACACTCCCAGGGACTCACTGTAAATAATGACACACTCCCGGGGACTCCGTGTAAATACTGATACGCTCCCGGGGAGTCCCTGTAAAAACTGACACACTCCCAGTGGTTCACTGTAAATACTGGCACACACCCAGGGACTCCCTGTAAATACTGACACACTCCCAGGGCCTCACTGTAAATACTGACACACTCCCGGGGACTCCCTGTAAATACTGACACACTCCCAGGGCCTCACTGTAAATACTGACACGCTCCCGGGGCCTCACTGTAAATACTGACACGCTCCCGGGGACTCCCTGTAAATGCTGACACGCTCCCGTGGACTCCATGTAAATAGTGAAATGCTCACGGGGACTCCCTCGAAATACTGACACGCTGCCGGGGACTCCCTGGAAATACTGACATGCTCCCACGGACTCCCTGCAAAAACTGACACGCTCCCGGGGATTCCCTGGAAATACTGACACGTCCCCGGGTATCGCTGCAAATACTGACACACTCCCTGGACTCCTTGGAAATACTGACACGCTCCCGGGGACTCCCTGCAAATACTGACACGCTCCCGCTGACACCCTGTAAACACTGACACGCTCCCGGGGACTCCCTGGAAATACTGACATGCTCCTGGGTACTCCCTGCAAATACTGACACACTCCTGGGTACTCCCTGTAAATACTGACACACTCCTGGGGACTCCTTTTAAATACTGACACACTCCCTGGGGACTCCCTGGAAATACTGACATGTTCCCGGGGACTCCCTGGAAATACTGACATGCTCCTGGGGACTCCCTGCAAATACTGACACTCTCCCGGGGACTCTCTGTAAATATTGATACGCTCCTGGGGAGTCCCTGTAAATCCTGACACACTCCCAAGGGCCTCACTGTAAATACTGACACACTCCCGGGGACTCCCTGCAAATACTGACACGCTCCTGGCGACTCCCTGGATATACTGACACGCTCCCGGGGACTCCCTGCAAATACTGACACGCTCCCGGGGACTCCCTGCAAATACTGACACACTTCCGGGACTCCCTGTAAATAATGACACACTGCCGGGGACTCCCTGGAAATAATTACATGCACCCGGGGAGTCCCTATAAATACTGACACACTCCCGGGGACTCCCTGTAAATACAGACACACTCTCGGGAACTCCCTGTAAATACTGACACACTCCCGGGAACTCCCTGTAAATACTGACACACTCCCGGGGACTCCCTGTAAATACTGACACGTTCCCGCATACTCCCTGGTAATACTAACACGTTCCCGGGGACTCCCTGTAAATACTGACACATAGAAACATAGATGATAGGAGCAGGAGTAGGCCATTCGGCCCCTCGAGCCTGCTCCGCCATTCAATGCGATCATGGCTGATCATCCAAATTCAGTACCCTGTCTCTGCCTTCTCCCCATATCCCTTGATCCCTTTAGCCTTAAGAAATATATCCAACTCTTTCTTGAATATATTTAATGAACTGGCCTCCACCGCCCTCTATGGCAGAGAATTCCACAGGTTCACCACTCTCTGGGTGAAGAAATTCCTCCTCATTTCAGTCCTAAATGGCTTACCCCTTATCCTTAGACTATGACCCCTGGTACTGGACTCCCCGGCCATCAGAAACATTCTTCCTGCATCTAGTCTGTCCAGGCCTGACAGAATTTTATACGTTTCGATGAGATCCCCTCTCAATCTTCTAAACTCCAGTGAGTATAAGCCCAATCGACACAATCTCTCCTCATACGTCATTCCTGCCATCCCAGGTATCATCCCATCCCATCCCTGGTGAATCTTCGCTGCACTCCTTCCATGGCAAGAACGTCCTTCCTCAGGTAAGGCGACCAAAACTGCACACAATACCCAAGGTGCGGTCTCACCAAGGCCCTGTACAAATGTAGCAAGACATCCTTGTTCCTGTACTCCAACCCTCTCGCTACGAAGGCCAACATACCATTTGCCTTCTTAGCCGCCTGCTGCACCTGCATGCTTACCTTCAGCGACTGGTGCACAAGAACACCCAGGTCTCTTTGCACTTCCCCTTCTCCCAATCTATTGCCATTCAAATAATAATCTGCCTTCCTGTTTTTGCCACCAAAGTGGATAACCTCACATTTATCCACATTATAGTGCATTTGCCATGTTTCTGCCCAATCACCCAACCTGTCCAAATCGTACTGGAGTTTCACGACATCCTCCCACCTAGCTTTGTGTCGTCTGCAAATTTGGAGATATTACATCCAATTCCCTCATCCAGATCATTAATATATATTGTGAACAGCTGGGGTCCTAGGACCGATCCTTGCGGTACCCCACTAGTCACCACCTGCCACTTGCAAAATGACCCATTTATTCCAACTCTTTACTTTCTGTCCGCCAACCAGTTCTCTATCCAAGTCAATACCTTGCCCCCAATCCCATGTGCCTTAATTTTGCACGCTAATCTCTTATGTGGGACCTTATCGAAAGCCTACTGAAAGTCCAAATACACCACATCCACTGGTTCTCCCTTATCTATTTTACCAGTTACATCCTCAAAAAATTCCAGTAGATTAGTCAAGCACGATTTACCTTTTGTAAATCCATGTTGACTTTGTCCGATCCTGTCACTGCTTTCCAAGTGCTCTGCTATTACATCTTTTATAATGGACTCTAGCATTTTCCCCACTACAAATGTCAGGCTTACCGGTCTATAATTCCCCGCTTTTTCTCTACCACCTTTTTTGAATAGTGGGGTAATATTAGCTACCCTCCAATCCATGGGTACTGTTCCAGAGTCTATTGAGTTCTGGAAGATGACCAGCAATGCATCTACTATTTCTAGGGCCACTTCCTTAAGTACCCTGTGATGTAGATTACCAGGCCCTGGGGATTTATCGGCCTTCAGTCCCATCAATTTTCCTAACACCATTTCCCTACAAGTACTGATTTCTTTCAGTTCTTTCTTCAGTTCCACCCTTTCATCAGACCCTATGTTCCTCGGCATCTCTGGGAGGTTATTTGTGTTCTCCTTTGTGAAGACAGAACCAAAATATGCGGTGGCATAGTGGTTAGCACTGTTGCCTCACAGCGCCAGGGACCCGGGTTCGAATCCGGCCTCGGGTGACTGTCTGTGTGGAGTTTGCACATTCTTCCCGTGTTTGCGTGGGTTTCCTCCGGGTGCTCCGGTTTCCTCCCACAGTCCAAAGATGTGTGGGTTAGGTTGATTGGCTATGCTAAATTGACCCTTAGTGTTAGGGGGATTAAATACGTGGGGATAGGGTGGGATATGTGTTGGTGTAGGGGTTACGGGGATTGGGTGGGATATGTGTCGGTGCAGGCTCGATGGGCCGAAATGGCCTCTATCTGCACTGTGGGGTTTCTGTGATCTGAAAATATGTATTTAGTTGGACTGCCATTTCTTTGTTCCCCATTATAAATTCCCCTGATTCTGACTGCAAGGGACCTACGCTTGACTTCACCAATCTTTTTCTCTTCACATATCTATAAAAGCTTTTACAGTCAGTTTTTATGTTCCCTGAAAGCTTACTCTCATATTCTATTTTCCCTTTCTTAATTAATCCCTTTGTCCTCCTTTGTTGAATCCTAAACTGCTCCCAATCCTCAGGATTATTGCTTTTTCTGGCCAATTTATATCTCCTCTCCTTGGATCTTATGCTATCCCTAATTTCCCTTGTTTGCCACGGTTGAGTCACCTTTTTTGTTTTATTTTTATGCCAAACTGGGATGAAAAAAATTCTGTAGCGCATCCATTCGTGCTTTGAATGTTTGCCATTGCCTATCCACCGTCAACGATTTGAGTGCCATTCCCCAATCAATCCTACCCAACTCGCTCCTCAGACCATCGTAGTTTCCTTTATTTATTCATTCCCGGGGACTCCCAGTAAATACTGAGACACTCCCAGGGCCTCACTGTAAATGCTGACACACTCCCGGGGACTTCCTGTAAATACTGACACATTCCCAGGGACACCTTGTAAATACTGACACACTCCCGGGGACTCCCTGCAAATACTGACACGCTCCCGAGGACTCCCTGCAAATACTGACACGCACCCGGGGACTGCCTGTAAATACTGACACGCTCCCGGGGACTCCCTGGAAGTACTTACACGCTACCGGGGACTTCCTGCAAATACTGACACGATCCCGGCGACTCCTTGGAAATAATAACCTGCTCCCAGGGACACCCTGCAAATATGGACACGCCCCCGGCGACTCCCTAGAAATACTGACACGCTCCCGGGGACTTCCTGTAAATACTGTCACACACCCGGGGACTCACTACAATTACTGACACACTCCCGGGGACTCCCTGGAAATACTGACACGCTCCTGAGGACTCCCTGTAAATACTGTCACACACCCGGGGACTCACTGCAATTACTGACACACTCCTGGGGACTCCCTGCAAATACTGACACACACCCGGGGGCTCACTGCAATTACTGACACACTCCCGGGGACTCCCTGGAAAAACTGACAGGCCCCCGGAGACTCCCTGGGAATACTGACACGCTCCCGGGGACTTCCTGTAAATACTGACACACACCCGGGGACTCACTGCAATTACTGACACACTCCCGGGGACTCCCTGCAAATACTGACACACTCCCGGGGACTCCCTGTAAATACTGTCACACGCCCGGGGACTCACTGCAATTACTGACACACTCCCGGGGACTCCCTGCAAATACTGACACACTCCCGGGGACTCCCTGTAAATACTGACACACTCCCGGGGACTCCCTGTAAATACTGACACACACCCGGGGACTCACTGCAATTACTGACACAATCCCGGGGACTCCCTGTAAATATTGATACGCTCCCGGGGAGTCCCTGTAAATACTGACTCACTCCCAGGGCCTCACTGTAAATACTGACACATTCCCGGGGACTTCCTGTAAATACTGACACACTCCCGGGGACTCCCTGGACATACTGACACGCTCCCGGGGACTCCCTGTAAATACTAAAACACTCCCGGGGACTCCCTGTAAATAAGACACATTCACGGGGACTCACTGCAATTACTGACACGCTCCCAGGGACTCCCTGCAAATACTGACACGCTCCCGGGGGCTCCCTGCAAATGCTGACACGCTACCGGGGACTCCCTGCAAATGCTGACACGTTCCCGGGGAGTCCCTGTAAATACTGACACACTCCCAGGGCCTCACTGTAAATACTGACACACTCCCGGGGACTCCCTGGAAATACTGACACGCTCCCGGGGACTCCCTGCAAATACTGACACACTCCCGGGGACTCCCTGGAAATACTGACATGCTCCCGGGGAGTCCCTGTAAATACTGCCACACTCCCGAGGACTCCCTGTCAATACTGACACACTCCCGGGGACTCCCTGGAAATACTGACACGCTGCCGGGGACTCCCTGCAAATACTGCCACGCTCCCGGGGACTCCCTGCAAATACTGACACACTCCCGGGGACTCCCCGGAAATACTGACACGCTCCCGGTGACTCCCTGGAAATGCTGACACGCTGCCGGGGACTCCCTGGAAATACTGACACGCTCCCGGCGACTCCCTGTAAATAATGACACACTCCCGGGGACTCCCTGCAAATACTGACACGCTTCCGGGGACTCCCTGGAAATACTGACACACTCCCGGGGACACCCTGCAAATACTGACACGCTCCCGGGGACTCCCTGGAAATACTGACACACTCCTGGGGACTCCCTGTAAATACTGACACACTCCTGGGGACTCCCTGTAAATACTGACACACTCCCGGGGACGCCCTGCAATTACTGACACACTCCCGGGGACTCCCTGTAAATACTGACACACTCCCGGGGACTCACTGCAATTACTGACACACTCCCGGGGACTCCCTGTAAATACTGACACGCTCCCGGGGACTCCCTGTAAATACTAAAACACTCCCGGGAACTCCCTGTAAGTAAGACACATTCACGGGGACTCACTGCAATTACTGACACACTCCCGGGGACACCCTGGAAATACTGACACACTCCCGGGGACACCCTGCAAATACTGACACGCTCCCGGGGACTCCATGGAAATACTGACACACTCCCGGGGACTCCCTGTAAATACTGACACACTCCCTGGGGACTCCCTGTAAATACTGACACACTCCCGGGGACTCACTGCAATTACTGACACACTCCCGGGGACTCCCTGTAAATACTGACACGCTCCCGGGGACTCCCTGTAAATACTAAAACACTCCCGGGAACTCCCTGTAAATACTGACACACTCCCGGGGACTCCATGGAAATACTGACACACTCCCGGGGACTCCCTGTAAATACTGACACACTCCCGGGGACTCCCTGTAAATACTGACACACACCCGGGGACTCACTGCAATTACTGACACAACCCCGGGGACTCCCTGTAAATATTGATACGCTCCCGGGGAGTCCCTGTAAATACTGACTCACTCCCAGGGCCTCACTGTAAATACTGACACATTCCCGGGGACTTCCTGTAAATACTGACACACTCCCGGGGACTCCCTGGACATACTGACACGCTCCCGGGGACTCCCTGTAAATACTAAAACACTCCCGGGGACTCCCTGTAAATAAGACACATTCACGGGGACTCACTGCAATTACTGACACGCTCCCAGGGACTCCCTGCAAATACTGACACGCTCCCGGGGGCTCCCTGCAAATGCTGACACGCTACCGGGGACTCCCTGCAAATGCTGACACGTTCCCGGGGAGTCCCTGTAAATACTGACACACTCCCAGGGCCTCACTGTAAATACTGACACACTCCCGGGGACTCCCTGGAAATACTGACACGCTCCCGGGGACTCCCTGCAAATACTGACACACTCCCTGGGGACGCCCTATAAATACTGATATGCTCCCGGGGAGTCCCTGTAAATACTGACACACTCCCAGGGCCTCACTGTAAATACTGCCACACTCCCGGGGACACCCTGTCAATACTGACACTCCCGGGGACTCCCTGGAAATACTGACACGCTCCCGGGGACTCCCTGGAAATACTGACATGCTGCCGGGGACTCCCTGGAAATACTGACACGCTCCCGGCGACTCCCTGTAAATAATGACACACTCCCGGGGACTCCCTGCAAATACTGACACACTCCCGGGGACTCCCTGGAAATACTGACACACTCCCAGGGACTCACTGTAAATACTGCCACACTCCCGAGGACTCCCTGTCAATACTGACACACTCCCGGGGACTCCCTGGAAATACTTACACGCTGCCGGGGACTCCCTGCAAATACTGCCACGCTCCCGGGGACTCCCTGCAAATACTGACACACTCCCGGGGACTCCCCGGAAATACTGACACGCTCCCGGTGACTCCCTGGAAATGCTGACACGCTGCCGGGGACTCCCTGGAAATACTGACACGCTCCCGGCGACTCCCTGTAAATAATGACACACTCCCGGGGACTCCCTGCAAATACTGACACGCTTCCGGGGACTCCCTGGAAATACTGACACACTCCCGGGGACACCCTGCAAATACTGACACGCTCCCGGGGACTCCCTGGAAATACTGACACACTCCTGGGGACTCCCTGTAAATATTGACACACTCCTGGGGACTCCCTGTAAATACTGACACACTCCCGGGGACGCCCTGCAATTACTGACACACTCCCGGGGACTCCCTGTAAATACTGACACACTCCCGGGGACTCACTGCAATTACTGACACACTCCCGGGGACTCCCTGTAAATACTGACACGCTCCCGGGGACTCCCTGTAAATACTAAAACACTCCCGGGAACTCCCTGTAAGTAAGACACATTCACGGGGACTCACTGCAATTACTGACACACTCCCGGGGACACCCTGGAAATACTGACACACTCCTGGGGACACCCTGCAAATACTGACACGCTCCCGGGGACTCCATGGAAATACTGACACACTCCCGGGGACTCCCTGTAAATACTGACACACTCCCTGGGGACTCCCTGTAAATACTGACACACTCCCGGGGACTCACTGCAATTACTGACACACTCCCGGGGACTCCCTGTAAATACTGACACGCTCCCGGGGACTCCCTGTAAATACTAAAACACTCCCGGGAACTCCCTGTAAGTAAGACACATTCACGGGGACTCACTGCAATTACTGACACACTCCCGGGGACTCCCTGCAAATACTGCCACGCTCCCGGGGACTCCCTGCAAATACTGACACACTCCCGGGGACTCCCCGGAAATACTGACACGCTCCCGGTGACTCCCTGGAAATGCTGACACGCTGCCGGGGACTCCCTGGAAATACTGACACGCTCCCGGCGACTCCCTGTAAATAATGACACACTCCCGGGGACACCCTGCAAATACTGACACGCTCCCGGGGACTCCCTGGAAATACTGACACACTCCTGGGGACTCCCTGTAAATACTGACACACTCCTGGGGACTCCCTGTAAATACTGACACACTCCCGGGGACGCCCTGCAAATACTGACACACTCCCGCTGACTGCCTGGAAATACTGACACGCTCCCGGGGACGCCCTGCAAATACTGACACACTCCCGCTGACTGCCTGGAAATACTGACACGCTCCCGGGGACTCCCTGGAAATATGACACGCTACCGGGGACTCTGCAAATACTGTCACGCTCCCGGGGACTCCCTGCAAATACTGACATGCTCCCGGGGACTCCCTGCAAATACTGACACACTCCCGGGGACTCCCTGCAAATACTGACACACTCCCGGGGACTCCCTGTATATAATGACACACTCCCGGGCACTCCCGGCAAATACTGACACACTCCCAGGGACTCCCTGTAAATAATGACACACTCCCGGCGACTCCCTGGAAATACTGACACACTCCCAGGGACTCCCTGTAAATACTAATATGCTCCCGGGGACTCCCTGTAAATACTGATAACCTCCCGGGGTGTCCCTCTAAATACTGACACACTCCCAGAGCCTTACTGTAAATACAGACACACTCCCGGGGACTCCCTGTAAATACTGACACACTCCCGGGAGTCCAAAAGATACTCACACACTCCCGGGGACTCCCTGTAAAGACTGACACACTTCCGGGGACTCCCTGCAAATGCTCACCCACTCGCGGGGACTCCCTGCAAATACTCACTCTCCCGGGGACTCCCTGCAAATACTGACACGCTCCCTGGGACTCCCTGCAAATACTGACATGCACCCGGGGACTCCCTGGAAATACTGACATGCACCCGGGGACTCCCTGGAAATACTGACACGCTCCCGGGGACTCCCTGGAAATATTGACACACCCCCTGGGACTCCCTGTAAATACTGATACGCTCCCAGGGAGCCTCTGTAAATACTGACACACTCCCAGGGCCTCACTGTAAATACTGACACACTCCTGGGGACTCCCTGGAAATACTGACACGCTACCGGGGACTCCCTGCAAATACTGACATGCTCCCGGTGACTCCCTGTAAATAATGACACACTCCCTGGGACTCCCTGTAAATACTGATACGCTCCCGGGGAGCCTCTGTAAATACTGACACACACCCAGGGCCTCACTGTAAATACTGACACACTCCTGGGGACTCCTTGTAAATACTGACAAACTCCTGGGGCCTCACTGTAAATAATGACACACTCCCGGGGACTCCGTGTAAATACTGATACGCTCCCGGGGAGTCCCTGTAAATACTGACACACTCCCAGGGCCTCACTGTAAATACTGACACACTCCCTGGGACTCCCTGGAAATACTGACATGCTCCCGGGGACTCACTGCAATTACTGACACACTCCCGGGGACTCCCTGCAAACACTGACACACTCCCTGGGACGCACTGTAAATACTGACACACTCCCGGGGACTCCCTGTAAATACTGACACACTCCTTGGGGACTCCCTATAAATACTGATATGCTCCCGGGGAGTCCCTGTAAATACTGACACACTCCCAGGGCCTCACTGTAAATACTGACACACTCCCGAGGGACTCCCTGTAAATACTGACACACTCCCAGGGACTCCCTGTAGATACTAAAACACTCCCGGGAACTCCCTGTAAATAAGGCACGCTCCCGGTGACTCCCTGGAAATACTGACACGCTCCCGGGGACTCCCTGGAAATACTGACACACTCCCAGGGACTCCCTGTAAATAATGACACACACCCGGGGACTCCGTGTAAATACTGATACGCTCCCGGGGAGTCCCTGTAAATACTGACACACTCCCGGGGCCTCACTGTAAATACTGACACACTCCCCGTGGACTCCCTGTAAATACTGACACACTCCCGGGGACTCCCTGCAAATACTGACACGCTCCCGGGGACTCACTGCAATTACTGACACACTCCCGGGGACTCCCTGCAAATACTGACACGCTCCCGGGGACTCCCTGTAAATAAGACACATTCACGGGGACTCACTGCAATTACTGACACACTCCCAGGGACGCACTGTAAATAATGACACACTCCCGGGTACTCCCTGTAAATACTGACACACTCCTTGGGGACTCCCTGTAAATACTGATATGCTCCTGCAGACTCCCTGTAAATACAGGTAGACTATCCTTTATCCGAAAACCTCGGGACCAGCCGTGTTTCGGTTTTTGGAAAATTTCGGATTACGGTAGGTGAGCGAAAACACTTCGGTTTTCAGAGTAATTCGGTTTGCAGGAGTACGGATAAAGGATACACTATCCCTTATCCGAAAGGGTGGGGGTCGGGGGTGGGGGTCGGCGGGGGGTCGTGGTCGGGGGGGGTCGGGGGTCGGGGTCGGCAAGGGTGGGGGTCGGCGGTGGGTCGGCGGGGGTCGGGGTCGTGCGCACGACTTACGCTGAGCGATTTCGGTTTTCAGAAGTCATGCTTTGCGCCACTTTCGGCTTTCAGAGGTTTTCTGGTTTCGGATGTGCGGATAAAGGCTGGTACACTATATCTTATCCGAAATGGGGCGGGGTCGGGGGTGGGGTTCGGCGGGGGGGTCGGGGGTCGGGATCGGCGGGGGGTCGGTGGTGGGGGTCGGCGGGGGTCGGGGTCGTGCGCACGACCTACGTTGAGCGATTTTGGTTTTCAGAAGTGCGGAAAAATGCTACACTATCCCTTATCTGGCTAGGCCTGTAAGTCGTGCGCCACTCTGGTCATGTCGTGCGCACGACTTACGCTGACCGAAAAAACCTTTGGTTTTTAGAGGGTTTCGGTTTTCGGAAGTTCGGATAAAGGGTAGTCTACCTGTACTGATACCCTCCCGGGGTGTCCCTGTAAATACTAACACACTCCCAGAGCCTTACTGTAAATACAGACACACTCCCGGGGACTCCCTGTAAAGACTGACACACTTCCGGGGACTCCCTGCAAATGCTCACCCACTCGCGGGGACTCCCTGCAAATACTCACTCTCCCGGGGACTCCCTGCAAATACTGACACGCTCCCGGGGACTTCCTGCAAATATTGACATGCACCCGGGGACTCCCTGGAAATACTGACACGCTCCCGGGGACTCCCTGGAAATACTGACACGCTCCCGGGGACTCCCTGGAAATACTGACACACACCCGGGGACTCCGTGTAAATACTGACACACTCCCGGGGACTACCTGTAAATACTGACACACTCCCAGGGACTCCCTGCAAATACTGACACACTCCCAGGGCCTCACTCTAAATACTGACACACTCCCGGGGACTCCCTGGAAATACTGTCACGCTCCCGGGGACTCCCTACAAATACTGACACACTCCTGGGAACTCACGGGAAATACTGACACGCTCCCGGGGACTCCCTGGTAATACTGACACACTCCCGGGAAATACTGACACGCTGCCGGGGACTCCCTGGTAATACTGACACGCTCCCGGCGACTCCCTGTAAATAATGACACACTCCCAGGGCCTCACTGTAAATACTGACACACTCCCGGGGACACCCTGCAAATCCTGTCACACACTCCCGGGGTGTCCCTGCATTAATAACACACTCTCGGGGACTCCCTGTAAATACTTAGACACTCCCGGGGACTCACTGCAAATACTGACACACTCCCGGGGAATCCCTGTAAATACTGACATGCTCCTGGGGTCTCACTGGAAATACTGACACGCTCCCGGGGACTCCTTGTAAATTGGGACACACTCCCGGGGACTCACTGCAAATACTGACACACTCCCAGGGACGCACTGTAAATACTGACACACTCCTTGGGGACTCCCTGTAATTACTGATATGTTCCCGGGGACTCCCTGCAAATACTGACACACTCCCAGGGACGCACTGTAAATACTGACACGCTCCCGGGGACTCCCTGTTAATACCGACACACTCCCGGGGACTCCTAAAGATACTCACACACTCCCGGGGACTCCCTGCATTAATAACACACTCTCGGGGACTCCCTGTAAATACTGAGACACTCTCGCGGACTCACTTCAAATACTGACACACTCCCAGGGACTCCATGCAAATACTGACACACTCCCGGGGACTCCGTGTAAATACTGACACACTCCCGGGGGCTCCGTGTAAATACTGACACACTCCCAGGGACGCACTGCAAATACTGACACACTCCCGGGGACTCTATGTAAATACTGACACACTCCCGGGGACTCCCTGCAAATACTGACACACTCCCGGGGACTCCCTGCACATAATGAGACACTCCCGGGGACTCCCTGCAAATACTGACACGCTCCCGGTGACTCCCTGGAAATACTGACACGCTCCCGGGAACTCCCTGCAAATACTGACGCGCTCCCGGCGACTCCCTGTAAATAATGACACACTGCCTGTAAATACTGATACGCTCCCGGGGAGCCACTGTAAATACTGACACACTCCCAGGGCCTCACTGTAAATACTGACACACTCCTGGGGACTCCGTGTAAATACTGATACGCTCCCGGGGAGTCCCTGTAAATACTGACACACTCCCAGGGCCTCACTGTAAATACTGACACACTCCCGGGGACTCCCTGGAAATACTGACACGCTCCCGGGGACTCCCTACAAATACTGACACACTCCCGGGGACTCCCTGTAAATACTGATACGCTCCCGGGGAGCCACTGTAAATACTGACACACTCCCAGGGCCTCACTGTAAATACTGACACACTCCTGGGGACTCCTTGTAAATACTGACACACTCCCGGGGACTCACTGTAAATACTGACACGCTCCCGGGGACGCCCTGCAAATAATGAGACACTCCCGGGGACTCCCTGCAAATCCTGTCTCACACTCCCGGGGTGTCCCTGCATTAATAACACACTCTCGGGGACTCCCTGTAAATACTGAGACACTCCCGGGGACTCACTGCAAATACTGACACACTCCCGGGGAATCCCTGTAAGTACTGACATGCTCCTGGGGACTCACTGGAAGTACTGACACGCTCCCGGGGACTCCCTGTAAATAGTGACACACTCCCGGGGACTCACTGCAAATACTGACACACTCCCAGGGACGCAATGTAAATACTGACACACTCCTTGGTGACTCCCTGTAAATACTGATATGCTCCCTGGGACTCCCTGTAAATACTGATAGTCTCCCGGGGTGTCCCTGTAAATACTGACACACTCCCAGGGCCTTACTGTAAATACTGACACAGTCCCGGGGACTCCCTCTAAATACTGACACACTCCCGGGGACTCCGAAAGATACTCACACACTCCCGGGGACTCCCTGTAAAGACTGACACACTTCTGGGGACTCCCTGCAAATGCTCACCCACTCGCGGGGACTCCCTGCAAATACTCACTCTCCCGGGGATTCCCTAAAAATACTGACACACTCCCAGGGACTCCTTGTAAATACTGACATGCTCCCGGGGACTCCCTGGAAAGACTGACACGCTCCCGGGGACTCCTTGTAAATTGGGACACACTCCCGGGGACTCACTGCAAATACTGACACACTCCCAGGGACGCACTGTAAATACTGACACACTCCTTGGGGACTCCCTGTAATTACTGATATGTTCCCGGGGACTCCCTGCAAATACTGACACACTCCCAGGGACGCACTGTAAATACTGACACGCTCCCGGGGACTCCCTGTTAATACCGACACACTCCCGGGGACTCCTAAAGATACTCACACACTCCCGGGGACTCCCTGCATTAATAACACACTCTCGGGGACTCCCTGTAAATACTGAGACACTCTCGCGGACTCACTTCAAATACTGACACACTCCCAGGGACTCCATGCAAATACTGACACGCTCCCGGGGACTCCCTGCAAATACTGACACGCTCCCGGCGACTCCCTGTAAATAATGACACACTGCCTGTAAATACTGATACGCTCCCGGGGAGCCACTGTAAATACTGACACACTCCCAGGGCCTCACTGTAAATACTGACACACTCCTGGGGACTCCGTGTAAATACTGATACGCTCCCGGGGACTCCCTGTAAATACTGACACACTCCCAGGGCCTCACTGTAAATACTGACACACTCCCGGCGACTCCCTGTAAATAATGACACACTCCCAGGGCCTCACTGTAAATACTGACACACTCCCGGGGACACCCTGCAAATCCTGTCACACACTCCCGGGGTGTCCCTGCATTAATAACACACTCTCGGGGACTCCCTGTAAATACTTAGACACTCCCGGGGACTCACTGCAAATACTGACACACTCCCGGGGAATCCCTGTAAATACTGACATGCTCCTGGGGTCTCACTGGAAATACTGACACGCTCCCGGGGACTCCTTGTAAATTGGGACACACTCCCGGGGACTCACTGCAAATACTGACATACTCCCAGGGACGCACTGTAAATACTGACACACTCCTTGGGGACTCCCTGTAATTACTGATATGTTCCCGGGGACTCCCTGCAAATACTGACACACTCCCAGGGACGCACTGTAAATACTGACACGCTCCCGGGGACTCCCTGTTAATACCGACACACTCCCGGGGACTCCTAAAGATACTCACACACTCCCGGGGACTCCCTGCATTAATAACACACTCTCGGGGACTCCCTGTAAATACTGAGACACTCTCGCGGACTCACTTCAAATACTGACACACTCCCGGGGACTCCGTGTAAATACTGACACACTCCCGGGGGCTCCCTGCAAATACTGACACACTCCCGGGCACCCCCTGCAAATACTGACACACTCCCGGGGAATCCCTGCACATAATGAGACACTCCCGGGGACTCCCTGCAAATACTGACACGCTCCCGGTGACTCCCTGGAAATACTGACACGCTCCCGGGAACTCCCTGCAAATACTGACGCGCTCCCGGCGACTCCCTGTAAATAATGACACACTGCCTTTAAATACTGATACGCTCCCGGGGAGCCACTGTAAATACTGACACACTCCCAGGGCCTCACTGTAAATACTGACACACTCCTGGGGACTCCGTGTAAATACTGATACGCTCCCGGGGAGTCCCTGTAAATACTGACACACTCCCAGGGCCTCACTGTAAATACTGACACACTCCCGGGGACTCCCTGGAAATACTGACACACTCCCGGGGACTCCCTACAAATACTGACACACTCCCGGGGACTCCCTGTAAATACTGATACGCTCCCGGGGAGCCACTGTAAATACTGACACACTCCCAGGGCCTCACTGTAAATACTGACACACTCCTGGGGACTCCTTGTAAATAATGACACACTCCCGGGGACTCACTGTAAATACTGACATGCTCCCGGGGACGCCCTGCAAATAATGAGACACTCTCGGGGACTCCCTGCAAATCCTGTCACACATTCCCGGGGTGTCCCTGCATTAATAACACACTCTCGGGGACTCCCTGTAAATACTGAGACACTCCCGGGGACTCACTGCAAATACTGACACACTCCCGGGGAATCCCTGTAAGTACTGACATGCTCCTGGGGACTCACTGGAAGTACTGACACGCTCCCGGGGTCTCCCTGTAAATAGTGACACACTCCCGGGGACTCACTGCAAATACTGACACACTCCCAGGGACGCAATGTAAATACTGACACACTCCTTGGTGACTCCCTGTAAATACTGATATGCTCCCTGGGACTCCCTGTAAATACTGATAGTCTCCCGGGGTGTCCCTGTAAATACTGACACAGTCCCGGGGACTCCCTGTAAATACTGACACACTCCCGGGGACTCCGAAAGATACTCACACACTCCCGGGGACTCCCTGTAAAGACTGACACACTTCTGGGGACTCCCTGCAAATGCTCACCCACTCGCGGGGACTCCCTGCAAATACTCACTCTCCCGGGGACTCCCTAAAAATACTGACACACTCCCAGGGACTCCTTGTAAATACTGACATGCTCCCGGGGACTCCCTGGAAATACTGACACGCTCCCGGGGACTCCCTGGAAATACTGACACGCTCCCGGGGACTCCCTGTAAATAGAGACACACTCCCGGGGACTCACTTCAAATACTGACACATTTCCGTGGACTCCCTGCAAATACTGACACATTTCCGTGGACTCCCTGCAAATACTGACACACTCCCGGGGACTCCATGTAAATACTGACACACTCCCGGGGACTCCATGTAAATACTGACACACTCCCGGGGACTACCTGTAAATACTGACACACTCCCAGGGACTCCCTGCAAATACTGACACACTCCCAGGGCCTCACTCTAAATACTGACACACTCCCGGGGACTCCCTGGAAATACTGTCACGCTCCCGGGGACTCCCTACAAATACTGACACACTCCCGGGGACTCCCTGTAAATACTGATACGCTCCCGGGGAGCCACTGTAAATACTGACACACTCCCAGGGCCTCACTGTAAATACTGACACACTCCTGGGGACTCCGTGTAAATACTGATACGCTCCCGGGGAGTCCCTGTAAATACTGACACACTCCCAGGGCCTCACTGTAAATACTGACACACTCCCGGGGACTCCCTGGAAATACTGACACGCTCCCGGGGACTCCCTACAAATACTGACACACTCCCGGGGACTCCCTGTAAATACTGATACGCTCCCGGGGAGCCACTGTAAATACTGACACACTCCCAGGGCCTCACTGTAAATACTGACACACTCCTGGGGACTCCTTGTAAATACTGACACACTCCCGGGGACTCACTGTAAATACTGACACGCTCCCGGGGACGCCCTGCAAATAATGAGACACTCCCGGGGACTCCCTGCAAATCCTGTCTCACACTCCCGGGGTGTCCCTGCATTAATAACACACTCTCGGGGACTCCCTGTAAATACTGAGACACTCCCGGGGACTCACTGCAAATACTGACACACTCCCGGGGAATCCCTGTAAGTACTGACATGCTCCTGGGGACTCACTGGAAGTACTGACACGCTCCCGGGGACTCCCTGTAAATAGTGACACACTCCCGGGGACTCACTGCAAATACTGACACACTCCCAGGGACGCAATGTAAATACTGACACACTCCTTGGTGACTCCCTGTAAATACTGATATGCTCCCTGGGACTCCCTGTAAATACTGATAGTCTCCCGGGGTGTCCCTGTAAATACTGACACACTCCCAGGGCCTTACTGTAAATACTGACACAGTCCCGGGGACTCCCTCTAAATACTGACACACTCCCGGGGACTCCGAAAGATACTCACACACTCCCGGGGACTCCCTGTAAAGACTGACACACTTCTGGGGACTCCCTGCAAATGCTCACCCACTCGCGGGGACTCCCTGCAAATACTCACTCTCCCGGGGATTCCCTAAAAATACTGACACACTCCCAGGGACTCCTTGTAAATACTGACATGCTCCCGGGGACTCCCTGGAAAGACTGACACGCTCCCGGGGACTCCTTGTAAATTGGGACACACTCCCGGGGACTCACTGCAAATACTGACACACTCCCAGGGACGCACTGTAAATACTGACACACTCCTTGGGGACTCCCTGTAATTACTGATATGTTCCCGGGGACTCCCTGCAAATACTGACACACTCCCAGGGACGCACTGTAAATACTGACACGCTCCCGGGGACTCCCTGTTAATACCGACACACTCCCGGGGACTCCTAAAGATACTCACACACTCCCGGGGACTCCCTGCATTAATAACACACTCTCGGGGACTCCCTGTAAATACTGAGACACTCTCGCGGACTCACTTCAAATACTGACACACTCCCAGGGACTCCATGCAAATACTGACACGCTCCCGGGGACTCCCTGCAAATACTGACACGCTCCCGGCGACTCCCTGTAAATAATGACACACTGCCTGTAAATACTGATACGCTCCCGGGGAGCCACTGTAAATACTGACACACTCCCAGGGCCTCACTGTAAATACTGACACACTCCTGGGGACTCCGTGTAAATACTGATACGCTCCCGGGGACTCCCTGTAAATACTGACACACTCCCAGGGCCTCACTGTAAATACTGACACACTCCCGGCGACTCCCTGTAAATAATGACACACTCCCAGGGCCTCACTGTAAATACTGACACACTCCCGGGGACACCCTGCAAATCCTGTCACACACTCCCGGGGTGTCCCTGCATTAATAACACACTCTCGGGGACTCCCTGTAAATACTTAGACACTCCCGGGGACTCACTGCAAATACTGACACACTCCCGGGGAATCCCTGTAAATACTGACATGCTCCTGGGGTCTCACTGGAAATACTGACACGCTCCCGGGGACTCCTTGTAAATTGGGACACACTCCCGGGGACTCACTGCAAATACTGACATACTCCCAGGGACGCACTGTAAATACTGACACACTCCTTGGGGACTCCCTGTAATTACTGATATGTTCCCGGGGACTCCCTGCAAATACTGACACACTCCCAGGGACGCACTGTAAATACTGACACGCTCCCGGGGACTCCCTGTTAATACCGACACACTCCCGGGGACTCCTAAAGATACTCACACACTCCCGGGGACTCCCTGCATTAATAACACACTCTCGGGGACTCCCTGTAAATACTGAGACACTCTCGCGGACTCACTTCAAATACTGACACACTCCCGGGGACTCCGTGTAAATACTGACACACTCCCGGGGGCTCCCTGCAAATACTGACACACTCCCGGGCACCCCCTGCAAATACTGACACACTCCCGGGGAATCCCTGCACATAATGAGACACTCCCGGGGACTCCCTGCAAATACTGACACGCTCCCGGTGACTCCCTGGAAATACTGACACGCTCCCGGGAACTCCCTGCAAATACTGACGCGCTCCCGGCGACTCCCTGTAAATAATGACACACTGCCTTTAAATACTGATACGCTCCCGGGGAGCCACTGTAAATACTGACACACTCCCAGGGCCTCACTGTAAATACTGACACACTCCTGGGGACTCCGTGTAAATACTGATACGCTCCCGGGGAGTCCCTGTAAATACTGACACACTCCCAGGGCCTCACTGTAAATACTGACACACTCCCGGGGACTCCCTGGAAATACTGACACACTCCCGGGGACTCCCTACAAATACTGACACACTCCCGGGGACTCCCTGTAAATACTGATACGCTCCCGGGGAGCCACTGTAAATACTGACACACTCCCAGGGCCTCACTGTAAATACTGACACACTCCTGGGGACTCCTTGTAAATAATGACACACTCCCGGGGACTCACTGTAAATACTGACATGCTCCCGGGGACGCCCTGCAAATAATGAGACACTCTCGGGGACTCCCTGCAAATCCTGTCACACATTCCCGGGGTGTCCCTGCATTAATAACACACTCTCGGGGACTCCCTGTAAATACTGAGACACTCCCGGGGACTCACTGCAAATACTGACACACTCCCGGGGAATCCCTGTAAGTACTGACATGCTCCTGGGGACTCACTGGAAGTACTGACACGCTCCCGGGGTCTCCCTGTAAATAGTGACACACTCCCGGGGACTCACTGCAAATACTGACACACTCCCAGGGACGCAATGTAAATACTGACACACTCCTTGGTGACTCCCTGTAAATACTGATATGCTCCCTGGGACTCCCTGTAAATACTGATAGTCTCCCGGGGTGTCCCTGTAAATACTGACACAGTCCCGGGGACTCCCTGTAAATACTGACACACTCCCGGGGACTCCGAAAGATACTCACACACTCCCGGGGACTCCCTGTAAAGACTGACACACTTCTGGGGACTCCCTGCAAATGCTCACCCACTCGCGGGGACTCCCTGCAAATACTCACTCTCCCGGGGACTCCCTAAAAATACTGACACACTCCCAGGGACTCCTTGTAAATACTGACATGCTCCCGGGGACTCCCTGGAAATACTGACACGCTCCCGGGGACTCCCTGGAAATACTGACACGCTCCCGGGGACTCCCTGTAAATAGAGACACACTCCCGGGGACTCACTTCAAATACTGACACATTTCCGTGGACTCCCTGCAAATACTGACACATTTCCGTGGACTCCCTGCAAATACTGACACACTCCCGGGGACTCCATGTAAATACTGACACACTCCCGGGGACTCCATGTAAATACTGACACACTCCCGGGGACTACCTGTAAATACTGACACACTCCCAGGGACTCCCTGCAAATACTGACACACTCCCAGGGCCTCACTCTAAATACTGACACACTCCCGGGGACTCCCTGGAAATACTGTCACGCTCCCGGGGACTCCCTACAAATACTGACACACTCCCGGGGACTCCCTGTAAATACTGATACGCTCCCGGGGAGCCACTGTAAATACTGACACACTCCCAGGGCCTCACTGTAAATACTGACACACTCCTGGGGACTCCTTGTAAATAATGACACACTCCCGGGGACTCACTGTAAATACTGACATGCTCCCGGGGACGCCCTGCAAATAATGAGACACTCTCGGGGACTCCCTGCAAATCCTGTCACACACTCCCGGGGTGTCCCTGCATTAATAACACACTCTCGGGGACTCCCTGTAAATACTGAGACACTCCCGGGGACTCACTGCAAATACTGACACACTCCCGGGGAATCCCTGTAAGTACTGACATGCTCCTGGGGACTCACTGGAAGTACTGACACGCTCCCGGGGTCTCCCTGTAAATAGTGACACACTCCCGGGGACTCACTGCAAATACTGACACACTCCCAGGGACGCAATGTAAATACTGACACACTCCTTGGTGACTCCCTGTAAATACTGATATGCTCCCTGGGACTCCCTGTAAATACTGATAGTCTCCCGGGGTGTCCCTGTAAATACTGACACAGTCCCGGGGACTCCCTGTAAATACTGACACACTCCCGGGGACTCCGAAAGATACTCACACACTCCCGCGGACTCCCTGTAAAGACTGACACACTTCTGGGGACTCCCTGCAAATGCTCACCCACTCGCGGGGACTCCCTGCAAATACTCACTCTCCCGGGGACTCCCTAAAAATACTGACACACTCCCAGGGACTCCTTGTAAATACTGACATGCTCCCGGGGACTCCCTGGAAATACTGACACGCTCCCGGGGACTCCCTGGAAATACTGACACGCTCCCGGGGACTCCCTGTAAATAGAGACACACTCCCGGGGACTCACTTCAAATACTGACACATTTCCGTGGACTCCCTGCAAATACTGACACACTCCCGGGGACTCCATGTAAATACTGACACACTCCCGGGGACTCCATGTAAATACTGACACACTCCCGGGGACTACCTGTAAATACTGACACACTCCCAGGGACTCCCTGCAAATACTGACACACTCCCAGGGCCTCACTCTAAATACTGACACACTCCCGGGGACTCCCTGCAAATACTGACACACTCCCAGGGACGCACTGTAAATACTGACATGCTCCCGGGGACTCCCTGTTAATACCGACACACTCCCGGGGACTCCTAAAGATACTCACACACTCCCGGGGACTCCCTGCATTAATAACACACTCTCGGGGACTCCCTGTAAATACTGAGGCACTCTCGCGGACTCACTTCAAATACTGACACACTCCCAGGGACTCCATGCAAATACTGACACACTCCCGGGGACTCCGTGTAAATACTCACACACTCCCGGGGACTCCCTGTAAAGACTGACACACTTCTGGGGACTCCCTGCAAATGCTCACCCACTCGCGGGGACTCCCTGCAAATACTCACTCTCCCGGGGACTCCCTAAAAATACTGACACACTCCCAGGGACTCCTTGTAAATACTGACATGCTCCCGGGGACTCCCTGGAAATACTGACACGCTCCCGGGGACTCCCTGTAAATAGAGACACACTCCCGGGGACTCACTTCAAATACTGACACACTCCCGGGGACTCCCTGCAAATACTGACACATTTCCGTGGACTCCCTGCAAATACTGACACACTCCCGGGGACTCCATGTAAATACTGACACACTCCCGGGGACTACCTGTAAATACTGACACACTCCCAGGGACTCCCTGCAAATACTGACACACTCCCAGGGCCTCACTCTAAATACTGACACACTCCCGGGGACTCCCTGGAAATACTGTCACGCTCCCGGGGACTCCCTACAAATACTGACACACTCCCGGGGACTCCCTGTAATTACTGATATGTTCCCGGGGACTCCCTGCAAATACTGACACACTCCCAGGGACGCACTGTAAATACTGACATGCTCCCGGGGACTCCCTGTTAATACCGACACACTCCCGGGGACTCCTAAAGATACTCACACACTCCCGGGGACTCCCTGCATTAATAACACACTCTCGGGGACTCCCTGTAAATACTGAGGCACTCTCGCGGACTCACTTCAAATACTGACACACTCCCAGGGACTCCATGCAAATACTGACACACTCCCGGGGACTCCGTGTAAATACTGACACACTCCCGGGGGCTCCGTGTAAATACTGACACACTCCCAGGGACGCACTGCAAATACTGACACACTCCCGGGGACTCCATGTAAATACTGACACACTCCCGGGGACTCCCTGCAAATACTGACACACTCCCGGGCACCCCCTGCAAATACTGACACGCTCCCGGTGACTCCCTGGAAATACTGACACGCTCCCGGGGACTCCCTGCAAATACTGACACGCTCCCGGCGACTCCCTGTAAATAATGACACACTGCCTGTAAATACTGATACGCTCCCGGGGAGTCCCTGTAAATACTGACACACTCCCAGGGCCTCACTGTAAATACTGACACACTCCCGGGGACTCCCTGGAAATACTGACACACTCCCGGGGACTCCCTGGAAATACTGACACGCTCCCGGGGACTCCCTGGAAATACTGACACACTCCTGGGGATTCACTGCAAATACTGACACGCTCCCGGGGACTACCTGGAAATACTGACACACTCCCGGGGACTCCTTAAGAATACTCACACAATCCCGGGGACTCCCTGCAAATAATGAGACACTCCCGGGGACTCCCTGTAAATACTGATACGCTCCCGGGGAGCCACTGTAAATACTGACACACTCCCAGGGCCTCACTGTAAATACTGACACGCTCCCGGGGACGCCCTGCAAATAATGAGACACTCCCGGGGACTCCCTGCAAATCCTGTCACACACTCCCGGGGTGTCCCTGCATTAATAACACACTCTCGGGGATTCTCTGTAAATACTGAGACACTCCCGGGGACTCACTGCAAATACTGACACACTCCCGGGGAATCCCTGTAAGTACTGACATGCTCCTGGAGACTCACTGGAAGTACTGACACGCTCCCGGGGACTCCCTGTAAATAGTGACACACTCCCGGGGACTCACTGCAAATACTGACACACTCCCAGGGACGCACTGTAAATAATGACGCACTGTAAATACTGACACACTCCTTGGTGACTCCCTGTAAATACTGATATGCTCCCTGGGACTCCCTGTAAATACTGATAGTCTCCCGGGGTGTCCCTGTAAATACTGACACACTCCCAGGGCCTTACTGTAAATACTGACACAGTCCCGGGGACTCCCTCTAAATACTGACACACTCCCGGGGACTCCGAAAGATACTCACACACTCCCGGGGACTCCCTGTAAAGACTGACATACTTCTGGGGACTCCCTGCAAATGCTCACCCACTCGCGGGGACGCCCTGCAAAGACTCACTCTCCCGGGGATTCCCTAAAAATACTGACACACTCCCAGGGACTCCTTGTAAATACTGACATGCTCCCGGGGACTCCCTGGAAATACTGACACGCTCCCGGGGACTCCCTGTAAATAGAGACACACTCCCGGGGACTCACTTCAAATACTGACACACTCCCAGGGACTCCCTGCAAATACTGACACACTCCCGGGGACTCCCTGCAAATACTGACACATTTCCGTGGACTCCCTGCAAATACTGACACACTCCCGGGGACTCCATGTAAATACTGACACACTCCCGGGGACTCCATGTAAATACTGACACACTCCCGGGGACTCCATGTAAATACTGACACACTCCCGGGGACTCCATGTAAATACTGACACACTCCCGGGGACTACCTGTAAATACTGACACACTCCCAGGGACTCCCTGCAAATACTGACACACTCCCAGGGCCTCACTCTAAATACTGACACACTCCCGGGGACTCCCTGGAAATACTGTCACGCTCCCGGGGACTCCCTACAAATACTGACACACTCCCGGGGACTCCCTGTAATTACTGATATGTTCCCGGGGACTCCCTGCAAATACTGACACACTCCCAGGGACGCACTGTAAATACTGACACGCTCCCGGGGACTCCCTGTTAATACCGACACACTCCCGGGGACTCCTTAAGATACTCACACACTCCCGGGGACTCCCTGCATTAATAACACACTCTCGGGGACTCCCTGTAAATACTGAGGCACTCTCGCGGACTCACTTCAAATACTGACACACTCCCAGGGACTCCATGCAAATACTGACACACTCCCGGGGACTCCGTGTAAATACTGACACACTCCCGGGGGCTCCGTGTAAATACTGACACACTCCCAGGGACGCACTGCAAATACTGACACGCTCCCGGTGACTCCCTGGAAATACTGACACGCTCCCGGGGACTCCCTGCAAATACTGACACGCTCCCGGCGACTCCCTGTAAATAATGACACACTGCCTGTAAATACTGATACGCTCCCGGGGAGCCACTGTAAATACTGACACACTCCCAGGGCCTCACTGTAAATACTGACACACTCCCGGGGACTCCCTGGAAATACTGACACACTCCCGGGGACTCCCTGGAAATACTGACACACTCCTGGGGATTCACTGCAAATACTGACACGCTACCGGGGACTCCCTGGAAATACTGACACACTCCCGGGGACTCCTTAAGGATACTCACACAATCCCGGGGACTCCCTGCAAATAATGAGACACTCCCGGGGACTCCCTGTAAATACTGATACGCTCCCGGGGAGCCACTGTAAATACTGACACACTCCCAGGGCCTCACTGTAAATACTGACACACTCCTGGGGACTCCTTGTAAATACTGACACACTCCCGGGGACTCACTGTAAATACTGACACGCTCCCGGGGACGCCCTGCAAATAATGAGACACTCCCGGGGACTCCCTGCAAATCCTGTCACACACTCCCGGGGTGTCCCTGCATTAATAACACACTCTCGGGGATTCCCTGTAAATACTGAGACACTCCCGGGGACTCACTGCAAATACTGACACACTCCCGGGGAATCCCTGTAAGTACTGACATGCTCCTGGAGACTCACTGGAAGTACTGACACGCTCCCGGGGACTCCCTGTAAATAGTGACACACTCCCGGGGACTCACTGCAAATAATGACGCACTGTAAATACTGACACACTCCTTGGTGACTCCCTGTAAATACTGATATGCTCCCTGGGACTCCCTGTAAATACTGATAGTCTCCCGGGGTGTCCCTGTAAATACTGACACAGTCCCGGGGACTCCCTGTAAATACTGACACACTCCCGGGGACTCCGAAAGATACTCACACACTCCCGGGGACTCCCTGTAAAGACTGACACACTTCTGGGGACTCCCTGCAAATGCTCACCCACTCGCGGGGACTCCCTGCAAATACTCACTCTCCCGGGGACTCCCTAAAAATACTGACACACTCCCGGGGACTCCCTAAGTATACTCACACACTCTCGGGGACTCACTGCAAATATTGATACACTCCCGGGGACTCCCGTCAAATACTTACACACTCCCGGGTCTCCCTGCAAATACTGACACACTCACGGGGTCTCCCTGCATTAATTACACACTCTCGGTGACTCCCTGTAAATACTGAGATACTCCCTGGGGACTCTCTGTAAATATTGACATGCTCCCGGGGACTAACTGGAAATACTGACACGCACCCGGGGACTCCCTGTAAATAGTGACACACTCCCGGGGACTCCCTGGAAATACTGATACACTCCTGGGGATTCACTGCAAATACTGACACACTTCCGGGGACTCCCTGTAAATACTGACACACTCCCGGGGACTCCCTGTAAATACAGACACACTCCCGGGGACTCCCTGGAAATACTGACACACTCCTGGGGATTCACTGCAAATACTGACACGCTCCCGGGGACTCCCTGGAAATACTGACACACTCCCGGGGACTCCTTAAGAATACTCACACAATCCCGGGGACTCCCTGCAAATAATGAGACACTCCCGGGGACTCCCGTCAAATACTGACACACTCCCGGGTCTCCCTGCAAATACTGACACACTCCCGGGGTCTCCCTGCATTAATAACACACTCTCGGGGTCTCCCTGTAAATACTGACACGCTCCCGGGGACTCTCTGGAAATAGTAACACACTCCCAGGGACTCGCTGTAAATACTGACACGCTCCCGGGGACTCCCTGTAAACACTGACACACTCCCGGGGACTCCCTGCAAATACTGACACATTTCCGTGGACTCCCTGCAAATACTGACACACTCCCGGGGACTCCATGTAAATACTGACACACTCCCGGGGACTACCTGTAAATACTGACATACTCCCAGGGACTCCCTGCAAATACTGACACACTCCCAGGGCCTCACTGTAAATACTGACACACTCCCGGGGACGCCCTGCAAATCCTGTCACACACTCCCGGGGTGTCCCTGTAAATACTTAGACACTCCCGGGGACTCACTGCAAATACTGACACACTCCCGGGGAATCCCTGTAAATACTGACATGCTCCTGGGGTCTCACTGGAAATACTGACACGCTCCCGGGGACTCCTTGTAAATTGGGACACACTCCCGGGGACTCACTGCAAATACTGACACACTCCCAGGGACGCACTGTAAATACTGACACGCTCCCGGGGACTCCCTGTTAATACCGACACACTCCCGGGGACTCCTAAAGATACTCACACACTCCCGGGGACTCCCTGCATTAATAACACACTCTCGGGGACTCCCTGTAAATACTGAGACACTCTCGCGGACTCACTTCAAATACTGACACACTCCCAGGGACTCCATGCAAATACTGACACACTCCCGGGGACTCCGTGCAAATACTGACACACTCCCGGGGGCTCCGTGTAAATACTGACACACTCCTAGGGACGCACTGCAAATACTGACCCACTCCCGGGGACTCCATGTAAATACTGACACACTCCCGGGGACTCCCTGCACATAATGAGACACTCCCGGGGACGCCCTGCAAATACTGACACACTCCCGGGCACCCCCTGCAAATACTGACACACTCCCGGGGACTCCCTGCACATAATGAGACACTCCCGGGGACGCCCTGCAAATACTGACACACTCCCGGGGACTCCCTGCAAATACTAACACACTCCCGGGGACTCCCTGTAAATACTGACACACTCCTGGGGTCTACCTGCATTAATAACACACTCTTGGGGACTCCCTGTAAATACTGACACACTCCCGGTGACTCCTTGGAAATACTTACACGCTCCCGGGGAATCCCTGTAAATACTGACACACTCCCGGGTACTCCCTGCAAATACTGACACACTCCCAGGGACTCCCTGTAATTAATGACACACTCTCGGGGACTCCATGTAAAAACTGGCACATTCCCAGGGACTCCCTGTAAATACAGACACACATAACCGGGGACTCACTGCAAATACTGACACACTCCCAGGGACACCCTGCAAATACTGATACACTCCCGGGGACTCCCTGTAAATACTGACACAATCCCAGGGACTCCCTGAAAATGCTTACCCACTCCCGGGGACTCCCTGCAAATACTCACACACTCCCGGGGACTCCCTGCAAATACTGACACACTCTCAGGGACTCCCTGCAAATACAAGCACACTCCCGGGGACTTGCTGCAAATATTGACACACTCCTGGGGACTCCCTGCAAATACTGACACACTCCCAGGGACTCCCTGCAAATACTGACACACACCCGGGGACGCCCTTTAAATACTGACACGCTCCCGGGGACTCCCTGCAAATACTGACATACTCCTTGGGGACGCCCTATAAATACTGATATGCTCCCGGGGAGTCCCTGTAAATACTGACACACTCCCAGGGCCTCACTGTAAATACTGCCACACTCCCGGGGACACCCTGTCAATACTGACACTCCCGGGGACTCCCTGGAAATACTGACACGCTCCCGGGGACTCCCTGGAAATACTGACATGCTGCCGGGGACTCCCTGGAAATACTGACACGCTCCCGGCGACTCCCTGTAAATAATGACACACTCCCGGGGACTCCCTGCAAATACTGACACACTCCCGGGGACTCCTTGTAAATTGGGACACACTCCCGGGGACTCACTGCAAATACTGACACACTCCCAGGGACGCACTGTAAATACTGACACGCTCCCGGGGACTCCCTGTTAATACCGACACACTCCCGGGGACTCCTAAAGATACTCACACACTCCCGGGGACTCCCTGCATTAATAACACACTCTCGGGGACTCCCTGTAAATACTGAGACACTCTCGCGGACTCACTTCAAATACTGACACACTCCCAGGGACTCCATGCAAATACTGACACACTCCCGGGGACTCCGTGCAAATACTGACACACTCCCGGGGGCTCCGTGTAAATACTGACACACTCCTAGGGACGCACTGCAAATACTGACCCACTCCCGGGCACCCCCTGCAAATACTGACACACTCCCGGGGACTCCCTGCACATAATGAGACACTCCCGGGGACGCCCTGCAAATACTGACACACTCCCGGGGACTCCCTGCAAATACTAACACACTCCCGGGGACTCCCTGTAAATACTGACACACTCCTGGGGTCTACCTGCATTAATAACACACTCTTGGGGACTCCCTGTAAATACTGACACACTCCCGGTGACTCCTTGGAAATACTGACACGCTCCCGGGGAATCCCTGTAAATACTGACACACTCCCGGGTACTCCCTGCAAATACTGACACACTCCCAGGGACTCCCTGTAATTAATGACACACTCTCGGGGACTCCATGTAAAAACTGGCACATTCCCAGGGACTCCCTGTAAATACAGACACACATAACCGGGGACTCACTGCAAATACTGACACACTCCCAGGGACACCATGCAAATACTGATACACTCCCGGGGACTCCCTGTAAATACTGACACAATCCCAGGGACTCCCTGAAAATGCTTACCCACTCCCGGGGACTCCCTGCAAATACTCACACACTCCCGGGGACTCCCTGCAAATACTGACACACTCTCAGGGACTCCCTGCAAATACAAGCACACTCCCGGGGACTTGCTGCAAATATTGACACACTCCTGGGGACTCCCTGCAAATACTGACACACTCCCAGGGACTCCCTGCAAATACTGACACACACCCGGGGACGCCCTTTAAATACTGACACACTCCCGGGGACTTCCTGTAAATACTGACACACTCCCAGGGACTCCCTGCAAATACTGACACACACCCGGGGACGCCCTTTAAATACTGACACACTCCCGGGGACTTCCTGTAAATACTGACACACTCCCGGGGACTCGCTGCAAATACTGACACACTCCCAAGGACGCCCTGCAAATAATGACACACTACCGGGGACTCCCTAAAAATACTCACACACTCCCGCGGACTCCCTGAAAATACTCACACTCTCCCGGGGCCTCCTGAAAATACTCACACTCTCCCGGGGCCTCCTGCAAATACTGACACACTCCCGGGGTCATGCTGCAAATACTGACACACTCCCGGGGACTCACTGCAAATACTGACACTCTCCCGGGGACTCCATGTAAATACTGACACACTCCTGGGCATCCCCTGCAAATACTGACACACTCCCGGGGACTCACTTCAAATACTGAAACACTCCCAGGGACTCCCTGCAAATACTGACACACTCCCGGGGACTCCCTGCAAATAATTAGACACTTCTGGGGACTCCCTTCAAACACTGACACACTCCCGGGGACCCCCTGCAAATACTGACACGCTCCCGGGGACTCCATGTAAATACTGACACACTCCTAGGCACTCCCTGCAAATACTGACACACTCCCGGGGACTCACTTCAAATACTGACACACTCCCGGGGACTACCTGTAAATACTGACACACTCTCGGAGACTCACTGCAAATACTGACACACTCCCAGGGACTCCCTGTAAATAGTGACACACTTCCGGGGACTCCCTGCAAATGCTCACCCACTCCTGGGGACTCTCTGCAAATACTGACACACACCCGGGGACGCCCTTTAAATACTGACACGCTCCCGGGGACTCCCTGCAAATACTGACATACTCCTTGGGGACGCCCTATAAATACTGATATGCTCCCGGGGAGTCCCTGTAAATACTGACACACTCCCAGGGCCTCACTGTAAATACTGCCACACTCCCGGGGACACCCTGTCAATACTGACACTCCCGGGGACTCCCTGGAAATACTGACACGCTCCCGGGGACTCCCTGGAAATACTGACATGCTGCCGGGGACTCCCTGGAAATACTGACACGCTCCCGGCGACTCCCTGTAAATAATGACACACTCCCGGGGACTCCCTGCAAATACTGACACACTCCCGGGGACTCCTTGTAAATTGGGACACACTCCCGGGGACTCACTGCAAATACTGACACACTCCCAGGGACGCACTGTAAATACTGACACGCTCCCGGGGACTCCCTGCAAATACTGACACACTCCCGGGGACTCCATGTAAATACTGACACACTCCCGGGGACTACCTGTAAATACTGACATACTCCCAGGGACTCCCTGCAAATACTGACACACTCCCAGGGCCTCACTGTAAATACTGACACACTCCCGGGGACGCCCTGCAAATCCTGTCACACACTCCCGGGGTGTCCCTGTAAATACTTAGACACTCCCGGGGACTCACTGCAAATACTGACACACTCCCGGGGAATCCCTGTAAATACTGACATGCTCCTGGGGTCTCACTGGAAATACTGACACGCTCCCGGGGACTCCTTGTAAATTGGGACACACTCCCGGGGACTCACTGCAAATACTGACACACTCCCAGGGACGCACTGTAAATACTGACACGCTCCCGGGGACTCCCTGTTAATACCGACACACTCCCGGGGACTCCTAAAGATACTCACACACTCCCGGGGACTCCCTGCATTAATAACACACTCTCGGGGACTCCCTGTAAATACTGAGACACTCTCGCGGACTCACTTCAAATACTGACACACTCCCAGGGACTCCATGCAAATACTGACACACTCCCGGGGACTCCGTGCAAATACTGACACACTCCCGGGGGCTCCGTGTAAATACTGACACACTCCTAGGGACGCACTGCAAATACTGACCCACTCCCGGGGACTCCATGTAAATACTGACACACTCCCGGGGACTCCCTGCACATAATGAGACACTCCCGGGGACGCCCTGCAAATACTGACACACTCCCGGGCACCCCCTGCAAATACTGACACACTCCCGGGGACTCCCTGCACATAATGAGACACTCCCGGGGACGCCCTGCAAATACTGACACACTCCCGGGGACTCCCTGCAAATACTAACACACTCCCGGGGACTCCCTGTAAATACTGACACACTCCTGGGGTCTACCTGCATTAATAACACACTCTTGGGGACTCCCTGTAAATACTGACACACTCCCGGTGACTCCTTGGAAATACTGACACGCTCCCGGGGAATCCCTGTAAATACTGACCCACTCCCGGGCACCCCCTGCAAATACTGACACACTCCCGGGGACTCCCTGCACATAATGAGACACTCCCGGGGACGCCCTGCAAATACTGACACACTCCCGGGGACTCCCTGCAAATACTAACACACTCCCGGGGACTCCCTGTAAATACTGACACACTCCTGGGGTCTACCTGCATTAATAACACACTCTTGGGGACTCCCTGTAAATACTGACACACTCCCGGGGACTCCATGTAAATACTGACACACTCCTAGGCACTCCCTGCAAATACTGACACACTCCCGGGGACTCACTTCAAATACTGACACACTCCCGGGGACTACCTGTAAATACTGACACACTCTCGGAGACTCACTGCAAATACTGACACACTCCCAGGGACTCCCTGTAAATAGTGACACACTTCCGGGGACTCCCTGCAAATGCTCACCCACTCCTGGGGACTCTCTGCAAATACTCACTCACAATTCACAATTCAAATCGCTTTATTGGCATGATAAGTTACATCTTATGTTGCCAAAGCATCAAAATACATTTATGGTTTAGCACATAAACGCAGTTCTATTCATACAGTGTATAAACAGGTATATCCCTGAGTGTATAAATATACATTCGCATTGTTTATATATATTCTTTTCTTAGTTTACTGGTTGTCCCTCTGTTCATGGCAAGCTGTAACATAGTGTGCCGCCAGTGTTACACAGCTTCTCTCCTCTCCCAGTAGGAATGGGAGTTTTTGGTTGTCATTCAGATTTCTGAAATCAGGGCATATTTGTGAGAATTTTTGGTAGAAATTCTCCCTGATGCCCTGATATTTTTCGCAGGCTGTGAGGAAGTGCATCTCTGTCTCCACTACTCCCTGACTGCAGTGAGAGCATATCCTGTCTTCTCTTGGCAGCCTGGTCTGCCTGTGTCTGCCTTTTTCTATCGCTAGGCTATGTTCGCTAAGTCTGTACCTTGTCAAGGTTCTTCTCAGTTTGTTATCCTTTACCATGGTCAGGTAATCAGCTATGTTGTATTGTCTGTTTAGGGCCAAGTAGCAATTGAGTTTGCTTTGGGTTTTTGTTGTTTCTGCCCAATATGTCAGATATTTTTCCTTTTGCTTAGCGACGATTGTGTTGGGTCGGATTCTTTGTGTTACCCTGTCACTGTCCTGGGGCTGGTTATTGTTAGTATTGTTAGTAGTTACTTCACTGAGTCCCAGGACTAGTTGACTGAGGGTATTCTTCTTTATGGTCAGCTCTTGGCATTTCAGGGCGTCGTAGTGATAGCATTGGGGATTGGGGAGTCTCCCGGGGACTCACTGCAAATACTAACTCTCCCGGGTACTCCCTAAAAATATTCCCACACTCCCGGGGACTCCCTAAGAATACTCACACTCTCCCGGGGACTCCTGCAAATACTGACACACTCCCGGGGACTCACTTCAAATACTGACACACTCCCAGGGACTCCCTGCAATTACTGACACACTCCCGGGGACTCCCTGCAATTACTGACACACTCCCGGGGACTCCCTGCAAATAATGAGACACTCCTGGGGACTCCCTGTAAATACTGACACTCCTGGGGACCCCCTGCAAATACTGACACACTCCTGGGGGCTCCATGTAAATACTGACACACTCCTAGGCACCCCCTGCAAATACTGACACACTCCCGGGGACTCACTTCAAATACTGACACATTCCCGGGGACCCCTTGCAAATACTGACACGCTCCCAGGGACTACCTGTAAATACCACCTGATGCCGGATCCAGCACCGCTGAATGCGATCGCCGGGGACCTCGCCATCACAGAGATCATGACGTCAGTGAATGTGCAACGCTCACTTGACGCCCGATCTCCCAACTTTGTTGCAGCCAATGAACTTACCGGCTTGAGAAAACAACAACAGCTTCAGGTGGCGTGCAGCAGCAGGAAGCCAGCTCCACCAACACTATTTAAAGGATCATCACCAATCACTTGGACCTGACAGGTTTTTGAAATTTGAGTGGGTGTGTGCTACTTCCTGCTGCTGGAAGAGTTTTCTTTATTCATTTCAAGGTTCTCTGGTATCAGGGAGTGTTGTCGCAAGTACAAAACTGCATAATTATTTCTGAAAAGCTTCAACCTACAACACTTGCTAAAAGTCATGGGGGCTGTACTGGCAGCGGACCTTGCCCTCCAAGATCTAGTGTGGAGGGAGCGGAGGCAGAGAGACAATCGGCCTTCCAAACTGACTGTCCATGATTGGCTCATCAGACTCTGATTAACATGAATGAAACCCAAGATCCCCGTAGCTCACCACATCCCCATCATACAATCACTGCCTCAAGCCATATCATAGCATCCTCCTAGGTGCAAAGGTGAAATGAGAGTGACCAGAAAATATTCCAAACAAAATTAATAAATTTATCTAAACATATCACACATATCACATGAATTCTAATAACTAATGACCCTTTTGCCTGCCATAGTTGAATAGCTGTCATTGTGTGCAAGGTGTGAGATGTGGGTGTGAGTGTTGCTAGGTAGAGACTGTGTGGTGCATTGAGCAGTGTGTGAATCTTGTGGTACAGATGGTGGTATGTAGCATATGTTGAAGCCTTCACTCACCATGACCACTAATGCGAGCTTGTTAAACTTCCTCCTGCACTGGCTGTGGGACCTGGGGAGCACAATGCTGCCCCTGACGTGGTGCGCCATCTCCTTCCACATAGTCCGGCAGACATGTGGTGAGGGCCTCCTGCCAGTTGGTACAGGACCGCCCGCCATCTCTCCACCGCTAAAGCCAGTGCCTCCAAAGATTCATCGGAAAACCTCCAGGCTCTCTCTCTGGGGTGGCGATCTGCCATCAGGATTTGTAACTATTTCTCCTTTCCTTGTCCTCCTTCTTAAGGTTGTTGAGGCTGCTGCACACCCAACAATGCCGAGAATGAGGTGCTGCAGCATCAATTAACTTCCTCATTAAGTAGTGAAAAAAGCACATGGCAATCATTACTCGCGTTTAGACTGCCCCGATATTGGGCCATCTTTTCAGCGTAACACCAATGAGCTTAGGTTTTTAGACGAGAATCATGACTACAATCATTTTAATGAGGATTGAGGACGAATTTTGCGTGCAGTCTAGATGATTTTCAACTGGCGCTACTTAACCATTTTTAGTCTAAACACTGCCCATTTCTTGGCTATAATGAATTTCTAGCCCTTTATATTTCTGACGTCCAGGCCTCGATTTTAACTCTGTGTGAGTGGCGAGGTGAGCTGGAACTCACTCGATGCTGCAGGAATCAGGCCCGGGCTATTTAAACTCCCGGGCCTCATTAACAGGCTGATGGTTCACTTTCTGCTTTGATATGTCCTGAAGACAGGATAGGTGCTTATAATATGCAAGTCGTTTCCTTTTTTCGTTCAATTGGTGCCGAATTTGGGAAAGTTTTACATTGCATATTTGTGCTCCCTAGGGACTCCATTAAGACTACACAAATTCATTTCACATAGCAGACCCTCTAAGGAGAACTTCAGAGCTAATGGCTGCACATGGATAGATTACCTATCCTTTATATAGAAAATGCCCATTTACTACTCATTCGTTCCATTGCTGAGAAGTGAAGGTGTCTGTACAAATTGGATTGACAGAAACTGTTAGTGATCAAGTCAGTGAATACTGTAAGAGAGAACTGTACAGATAAACACTTTAAATGGCAAGTACTCACTCTTTAACACGTTCTAGTCAGTTTTTTAATTGGCTTCCTTGTGCTCAGATATTTGGTCATTGCAGGAATCCTCCATAACAAGTCTCGGGGGAAGGGGAATGGAGGTAAAAATACAAGAACTAACTGTACAGTTGTCAGTGCATGACTCAAGTATCCCCTTGGCTGCCATTACTCTGCCACTTGAAGTTTCGATCACTTGTCAGTGAAATAAATGTCTTTTGGATTCAGTGAAGGACCAATTTCTTGGAAAATAAAGATAATTAATACTCATTACTTGGTACATGTTAAAGAAAATGTCCTGTAAATGTATCGGTGCTTGTCCATGCAGTTATATAGTTCAATTAATTGCTATAATGATGGATTTTCAGTTACTGAAACACATACTATAGGCAATCAAATATAATTATTAACGCTTCGCACATTACTCATTGGGTAATTGCAATGCCTGGTGTGGTATGAAACTACACCCAAGAAGGAAGAGCCCAGGTTGAATCCCTAATCCATGCCCATTATAAAATCAGAGCTACCGTAGACACCATCTTGGGTTCAGTGTTGTCAATTGATGCCATAAACAGAAGCCACGCCCCTTTTATGCCAGAGTTTACTCACACTGTCCAATTTCAACCTCTACGATAGCCCAACCCAGGGAATGTAATACTGCGCCACTTTTGATATACGAACTGGATATCGTGTCTTTTGCACATGTCGTCACACGTGCTACTCCAATCTTTCCAAAGTCGGACTGAAGACACACCTCATGAGATGAGGTGGAAATGAGGCCAGATATGAATTGTTAAATTGCTTAATGTCATATACAGAGCAATAGTTACAATCAGACTCATTTCTTTCAATCAGTACAACAACAACAACAATTTGCATTTATGTAACATCTTTATAGTAAAACGTCCCAAGGCGCTTCACAGGAGTGCTATCAAACAAAATTTGACACCGAGCCACATAAGGAGATATTAGGGCAGATGACCAAAGCTTAGTTAAAAAGGTAGGTTTTAAGGAACATCTTAAAAGGAGGAAAGAGAGGTGGAGAGGTTTAGGGAGGGAATTCCAGAGCTTAGGGCCTTGGCAGCTGAAGGCACGGCCGCCAATGGTGGAGCGATTAAAATCGGGGATGCGCAATAGACCAGAATTAGAGGAGACCAGATATCTCAGAGGGTTGTAAGGCGGAGGTTACAGAGAGAGGGAGGGGTGTCAACTTGTCTTTGCGTAGTAATACAAAATAATGAAACCGTTATGCTTCCCCATATTAGTGGGTAGTCTTGTTAAATTAATACAAAGTAACTTATAACTGCTCTCCTGTATTCTAACTTCTTGCACCATTTGTTTGGCATGAATGACAGTGTGTGTTTTTATCTCTATTTGTTATCTCCCTCTGTTCACACTCAGGCAGCCCCTGGCAAGCATCTGGGAACAGGGACTTCCAATACAATGGGCATGAGGCATTTACTGATCACTAAGACAGACTAATTTATTTGATTATTATTTTCGGTCTTTGAGGAAACAAGTTTTAAAGCCTGGTTCATTGACACTTTAAGCTCCTTTTGTCTCAGTGCTCTTATGTAAATACTTTAAAAAAAACTTGTGTGAATATGCTTTGCTTCAGAAACCCAACATTTAAATGTAGCTCTTTTCCAAATCCTTTCAATGGAAGAGTGTTCAATAATGTGACACTGCCATCACCTGTTCTCTGTCACTGTGATGGTAGAGAGTACTCAGTTACCTGAACTCGACCCCTGAATTAATGCCAGCCAGAGATCCTGCTCATGATCCCTATGTGCCAATTGGTGCAAGTGAACATCAGGCATAGACGCAGCTGTGATGTCCTCCCTAGTCATACAAACTTGTCAGCACTCTGCTTCAAGGCTGGCACCTGAAGAATGGCCACGAGAGGATGCCTGGGACTTTAGGGTCTGTATACCACCAAAAGTTGATGCCTGCAGGAGAGGAAAGGGGAGAAAATTGTCCAGTGTGATTCTGCGATGCTTCCGTGTTGAATTAGTTGTTATAGTTCACTAAATATGGAACTTATTGAAATGTACTGGTAGGCATGAGTTTGCAGCACAGAACTTAACACTTTCAGGAAAACTGTAAAGATGGCTAGTGTGGGAAATGGACACCCCACTGGTGCAGTCGTCTTGCTCTTTATAACCTGGAAGCTAAAGAACATTGATGCAGCAGTGCAGAGAGAACTTTACGCTGTAGGGCTATCTGCGCTTAAAGGGAGATTGAACAGGAGATAGGACGACAGGAAATTCTCCCAATTCTCTGATCTGTGCCCCCTGAGAGCACAGTTCCCTGTTTGGAGCACAGAGAGCCGAGAGCTTTGATAGTTTGCGTTAATTTTACCAGCGCAATTTGGCTGAACTTGGCCAAACTAGCGTAAAACTTCGAGGACTTTTAAGCGCAAGTTACATTGAGCGTAAATCGAGTTTCCACAATCTTTAACGCTGGTTTCAAAAACATCGTGCTGGAAGCCAGCCCCGCCCACAAAACTGGTTCCGCCCCCAGATCAAAATAATGAGGATGGCGAGTTTCCACTGATTGCGACCGTTCGAGGAGGCTCTTCAAATTAAGCTTGTAATTTTAAGTGCAAAGACAGTAGTAGGCACGTTTTAAAAGTTTGTAAATATTAAAAAAATATTTAGTTTACTAAGAAACTTATTAGTGTGCACCAATGAAACTAGTAAATGGTTCAGTATAGTTTTTTTAAAGTCATTTTCAGTGATATAAAATCAGGTTACTCACAGGTGGGGTGATTAGACATACTGATTAAAAATGCTTATTTTTTGTGGTAAATCAATTTTCAGCTGGATTAATAAAAACGCATCAGGTTACCATTCTTAAATACATCAATGAATATTTTTAATGCAAAGAAAAACAAGAAACAATTACGTTCTATTATGCTGCCTGATTGCACTGGTTCATGGGAGATTTTATGCTTGTGGTTATGCAAATGAGTTTGAATGGGAACTTGAACCATAACTTCTCTTCGGAAAGCCAGCGCAATTTCAAACGCAATCTGCGCCCAGATTGCCGATCGTGCCCAAAGTTGAAACTCTGCCCCATTGTTGTACCTGACTTAGGAGTGATTGATTGGTCAATGTGGAGTACATTTTACTGTGCTCTACCTGCCCTGGGAGTGTCTGATGGGACAGTGTAGAGGGAGCTTTACTCTGTATCTAACCTGTGCTGGGATTGTTTGATGGACATTGTAGAAGGAGCTTTATTCTGTATCTAACCCATGCTGTACCTACCATGGGAGTGTTTGATGGGACAGTGTAGAGGGAGCTTTGCTCTGTATCTAACCCATGCTGTACCTACCATGGGAGTGTTTGATGGGACAGTGTAGAGGGAGCTTTGCTCTGTATCTAACACTGTGCTGTACCTACCATGGGAGTGTTTGATGGGACAGTGTAGAGGGAGCTTTGCTCTGTATCTAACCTGTGCTGTACCTGCCCTTAGAGTGTTTGATGAGAACAATGTATAAGGTGCATTTCTGTTGTCCTATTTAAGGGATCCCATTGACTCTAAGCAAGACCGAGTGAGGGGCTTCCATGCTGAGAAACATTTTATGATGTTAAACACACGCCCAAGCAAAGAACGCACGAGGTGGGCTCATTTGTTGGGGATTTGGGGTCTACTTTAAGACCCCAGATGCTTTGGGTAGCCACGAACCTTTATTCACTTTTTGATACAAACTACACCAGCAAACTCTACAATGAGATACATGTGATTGCTCAGAAAAGAAATGGGTTTGAAATGTCCTGCTCTGCTGCCATAACTTTGCTGGAGACACATTTACATGCGTAATTGTTTTTTCCGGCGCACTTCAGGCGAATTCATGATGGCGGGGTGGGAGCAGTTCTGAGGAAATTCCGGGCCTTTCTGTTCGGAATGTCTCAGGCAGCATCAATTTATTTGTTCTACAATTCCTGCTTAGATCAGTGTAGAGAGATATGCTTGGACCCAGGCCTTGAGCTTGCCTATGTAGCCTGACCACTGGGGAGTACAAACCATCCTCTTCAAAGTGGACTGGAAGGCACATCTGTTGCTAAAGAGACCTTCTGCAGCAGTGGTTCCTTTTTGATAAACTTAATACAGTTTCAAGAGCGGTAAGGTGGTTGTAATGGAGGGCCTCAGGGCTTCTTCATTTCCAACTGGCTCTCAGGCCGCACTGCAACAAAGCACGTTAATTTGATGGCACCTCGCAGCCCTGCGACCTTTTCCACCAAGAACAAGAGCAGCAAGATGAACAGGCCCGGCAGCGTAGTGATAGTCCAGAGACCTATACCAATAATCCAGAGAATGTGAGTTCAAATCCCATCATGGCAGTTTGAGAATTTGGATGAAGTTGTTGGAATGTCAAAATCCCAATTAGTTCATTGATGTCCTTCAGGAAATGAAATCTGCCATCCTTAACTGGTCGGGCCTATATGTGACTCCAGTCCTACCAATGTGGTTGACTCTTAACTGGCCTAGCAAGCCATTCAGTTTTAACAAACTTCCTCAGGGTAACTAAGGATGGACAATAAATGCCAGTGTGGCAAGTGACACCCACATACCGAGACTGAATAATATGTTAAAAAAAAGAACATAGAAACACAATCACCAAGCTCTCTCCAAGTTCCCTACCATCCTGATTTGGACATTTACTGTCGTTCCTTCATTGTCACTGGGTCAAAATTCTGGAACACCATCGCGGGAGCACCATTAGCACAAGAGTTGCAGCACTTCAAGAAGGAGGTCCAGCGGCATCTTCCCAGTGATGGGCAATAAATGTGGCTTTGCCAGCATCGTCTACATCCCGAGAACATATTTAAAAAAAACACGGATGGCCGAACATAATTTCATGAGGAGGAAACAATGAGGAGACCATGAATGATTACCTTCCAGCTCCTTTTAGTGTTCTACTTTGTGAAGACAGTTGAAACATTTATTGAAATAATTTATTTCTGCCATACAAAATTATTTTACTGGTTAAAGTTTTCCATTAACAAACATCGCCCGATTTTCTTTTTGTTCCGATAAAGAACCGATTTACTTGCAGTTGATTTCACCCAATGGTTAGACCAAATTCAGGAAACAAAACCCGAAAAGATCCTGAAGGCCAAACAATAAACACAGTCTAAAACCCGATAAAACCCAGAAAGGGCTAGAAATGCACAGGTCAGTATTATTTTAATTGGACCATAAAGGGTGGCACTGGTACCCTATCAATCAGCACAGCGAATGCCCCCTTGAACTGGGGAGGGCACCAATAATAAAACACAGTCTTAACACAAGGTCCAATCAAACTAAAATGAGCTTGAAATAAAACTAAACTGGGATCTCGTCATGAACGATTAGACAGATCACGTCTTGCAGTGCCCATGGGTCATAGCAGGCCTCGTGGATACCATATGGGCCCCTCTCCAGTGCCACCTGCGCGCAAACAAGACTGCAGAAGAGAGGCAGGTAGCCAGAGGGATCCTGACCGCGAACTCCACATCCTGCAGATGTGGGTGGTTATCTTGGCCAGGCCCAGGAGCAGATCCACGAGAAGGTCCTCCGACTTGCCAGTCCTCTCCTCCATTTTTTTTTTAAGCGTCCGTCGAAAAGAAAGAGCTTGCATTGCCAAAGCACCTTTCACCTCAGGACGTCCCAAATGCTTCACAATTAAGTACTTTTGAAATGTAGTCACTGTTGTAATGTAGGAAACGCAGCAGCCAATTTGTGCACAGCAAGATCCCACAATAGAAATGAGATAAATGACCAGATATGTCTTTTTCAGTGATGTTGCTTAAGGGATAAATGTTGGCCAGGACACTGGGGAGAACTCCCCTACTCTTCTCCAAGTAGTTCCATGAGATCCTTTATGTCCACCTGAGAGGGCAGACAGGGCCTCGATTTAATGTCTCATCCGAAAGACGGAACCTCCGACAGTGCAGCACTTCCTCAGTGCACTGAATCATCAATAAAGTTAGCGAAACACGCTGGTGAAAGGAGGCAATGTAGGCCCTTTAAGAGAAATTATATTAAAAAAACTATTGTACATTTTGAACCTGTCCTTTCCCATAGTGATCGTAACATAATTGTTTTTGTTTTACAGATATACATTATAGGGCTGATCGCAGACAGGAAATTCCAGCACTTCAATGCTGTCCTTGAAGCCTACATCAAACAGCACTTCAGTGCAACCTTGGCTTATAAGTAAGTTCCACTGCTGTAGCTGGCAGCGCAGTAGCCTTGCTTTTAATTGGGTCATCCTTCACTGTTGCAGGAGCAAAATGTGACAATTTGCAGCCTACAGTTAGACCAACAAAATGTTAAAAATAGTGCTGAGCGTTGCCCTCCATTTAGGTGAACACTGCTTTGGTCTCCTGCACAGCTCGATCCCAGACAGTTCCTTTATTTGCAACTTGTTTTATTGTGCTGTTAAGATCAAGTGCCGAGTTAATTATCACTTTACTGAGCTAGGGATATTGGATTATGCAGGATTTTTGAGTTTGTCCTCTGGTAGCCTGTTACAAATTCAAGTCTGCCATAGATCCCTTCTTAAGTTCAGTGGAATCAGTCACTCCTGTAACAGCTCTGAGTGGCTTACTTTATATGGTGCTGGATTCCCACCTGCATGTTAGTGGGACCCAGGAATATAATAGTGAAACTTCCTTGTGATCTGGACTGGATCGCCTGGCCTTTCAAACGTGCAGTGCTTCAATCTTTCCATAGGCAGACTAAGTTAACACTAGATGAGGAGAAGTTTGGTTTAAATCAAAAACTAATTATTACACATTAAGGCAGATGTACAGAGCAATATGAATGATCAGAGTCACTTAGTTCAATCAGTACAACTTATATTCACATAATGGTACAAAATAAAGAACATATCATGCTACCCCACATCAGTGGGCCTTCTTACTTAATTTACAGATTAATATCTCTGCATCGTGCCCTGTAGCCTAGAGCAGAACCTCTCCCCCTGCAGTCTTCCATCTTCTTTTAAAGTTCTACAGCACTTCACTGTCTGTTCAGTCGGTTTCAAAAATCCTTTTGGTGTCTTCGTCCCAATTTTTTTAAATCCCCTCTCACAGACAGAGATGAAAGGGTTTTCCGACACCACTTTGAGAGGCATCTTTCTGAATACCCAGGCTAGCTAGCAAATCGCCTATTGTTCGTGCCTGGGAGAAATTACTCACATTTAGTTTATTGATCACCTCTCATCTGGGTGCCTCGTTCTTTTTAAAACTCGTAAGAATATACATTAATTTTGAAACCCTCTGGCATTAGAAACCCTCTTTACCCAAATCCTTTTTGATGAATCATGATCAAAAAAGTCAAGAAAAGTGACACAAAGGACAAATTTTAGAGACATCACAAGATAAAGAGACACATTTATTCAGCTACTTCATTCAAAAAGAAACTACAGTCCCCCTCATCACGAGAGTTTCTTAAATGATTCCAGGGTTTTCACCTACCTGGAAGTACATACAGGAAACTTTCTGGTATCCGGCACCGATGGGACCGAGCTGGTGCCGTTAGATCAAAACTGCCGTAGAAACCAGTGCTAATGTTAAAACATACGGAGCTCAGAGCTCCATGTGAAGCAACAAACCCTGTTGCTTAGCAACAGCTTCAAAACAGTCGGCGCAGCTTGCAAGCGTCTAGCTGAAGCTGTTGCTTAGCTACAGAGATGCTTGCAGAGCCAGGACTGGAGAAAAGAAGCAACGAAAAGAAAAAAAATTATCTGAACCGACTCCTGAATTTTGCTGGTAGATAGAGCTTTCCGGACATTTAACCTCTGGATAAACGAAAGTTTCCTGTACTACATCTTGATGTCCTTTGAGTGAAGAACTTCCTGAAAGTAGTCTGACATTTGCCTTTTTGCTAAATTTGAAGTGTGCCCTTTGTCCTCTGGTCACTGTTTAACCAGTTTTAGATTTACCTCTTTCTAAACAATATATTATTTACTTCACAAGACCACTCTCAGTCATTACCTTTCAAGATTTGAAAGCCCAAGCTTCTCCAGTCTTCCCTCATAAAAAGGTTAGCCTTGTTGCTCCTCTCTGTAGCACTTTGAGGGCTTGAATGCCTCCCTTGTGTCTCAGTGACTAGAAATGGATGAGCACTCAAGGTGTGGTCTAACCTTAATACTATACAGTTGCAGCAAGACTTCCTCACAACTTGCACCTTACTGTTTTGGTATCTGCTGTGGCTCAGTGGTAGCACTCTCGCCTCTGAGTCAGAAGATTGTGGGTTCAAGCCCTATTCCAGAGACTCGAGTGCTGCCACTTCAGTACAGTACTGAGCACTGGACTGTCAGAGGTGCTGTCTTCGGATGAGACCTTAAACCGAGGCCCTGTTTGCCTGCTTAGGTGGATATAAAAGATCCCATGGCACTATTTCAAAGAAGAGCAGGGGAGTTCACCCCGGTGTCTGGCCAATATTTATCTCTCAATCAACACCACTAAAAACAGATTATCTGGTCATTATCAAATTGCTGTTTGTGGTGTTTAAATTGGCTACTGCATTTCCTACATTACAAGAGTGACAATATATTTCACATAAAGCGCTTTCGGATGTCCTGATGGTCGTAAAAGGCGTTGTATAAATGCAAGTCTTTCTTTATGTAATTCAGTATTTTATTTGCTCCGGTAAGTGCTGCTTTTTCAGTTGCTGGACATGTTTTGTGCCGAGTCTTCAAATTCTCTTAAAAACATCAAATATTATGTAAGGGGCAGCACGGTGGCATAGTGGTTAGCACTGTTGCCTCACAGCGCCAGGGACCCGGGTTCGAATCCGGCCTCGGGTGACTGTCTGTGTGGAGTTTGCACATTCTCCCCGTGTTTGCGTGGGTTTTCTCCGGGTGCTCCGGTTTCCTCCCACAGTCCAAAGATGTGCAGGTTAGGTTGATTGGCTATGATAAATTGACCCTTAGTGTTAGGGGGATTAAAATATGTGGGGTTATAGGGTGGGATATGTGTTGGTGTAGGGGTTACGGGGATCGGGTGGGATATGTGTCGGTGCAGGCTCGATGGGCCGAAATGGCCTCTATCTGCATTGTGGGGTTTCTGTGATTCTGTGATTACAGTTGAAAAAAAGTCAATATCACACATGCACATACATCAAATTATCGACAAGTGTACAATTCTTTTTAATGTGCCATTCTTCTTTATTTTCTTCCATGAATCTTACTCTAGAAAACTGATGACAGTGTTGAAAAACTACCTGGATATATGTTGCGAAGGCAAGCAGTGTGAACCAATCTTACGGACTTTGAAAGCACTAGAGTACATCTTCAAGTTCATAGTGAGGTCCCGATCGTTATTTGCACAGTAAGTTCCATATATTGATTTACTTCTTTTATTAACTGATCAACTTAACTTTTCATGACCTTAATCAGACCGCTTGTTTAAAATATATATATTTAAAAGTATTTCGACTTCAATTTTTTTTAATGGGTTTTTGAAGGAAATCCATAAACGGTCAGAATTTAACAAAGTAAGCACTTTGGTTATCAATTTGCCAAAAATACTACTTGATCACCATTAGACTTAAAAATTTGGACAGGAGTATAGGGCATTTGTACGGAAGGCTCCACTGAATCCCAATACAAAAGGGATGCAAAGCAACTGCCAAAGAAAACACCAGTTAGAAAGAGGTAAAAACAGAAAATGCTGGAGATACTCAGCAGGTCAGGCAGCATCTGTGGAGAGAGAAACAGAGTTAACGTTTCAGGTCAATGACCTTTCGTCAGAACTGGAAAAAAGCAGGAAATGGAACAGATTTTTAAGCAAGTGTAGGGGCTGGGAAATGGGGGAGGGGATGAAAGAACAAAAGGGAAGGTCTGTAATAGGATAGAAGGCAGGAGAGGTTAAGAGGCATTAAGAGATATTCAAGGTAAAAGGAGATGGTAATGGGACAGGTTAAGAAACAAAGGATGGCTCTAGATGAAGTGTAAATTGTGTTGGCAGAATGAAAGACAGCTGCCATGTGGGAGAGAAGAAAAGACACAAATAAAAAGTGTGGATAAAAAATATATATGATAGGGGCCGAGGTTATGATCTGAAATTGTTGAACTCTATGTTGAGTCCAGAAGGCTGTAAAGTACCTAATCGAAAAATGAGGTGCTGTTCCTCGAGCAGCACCTCATCGTTCTGGATTCAACATAGAGTTCAACAATTTCAGATCATAACCTCGGCCCCTGTTCCATTTCCTGCTTTTTTCCAGTTCTGATGAAAGGTCATCGACCTGAAACATTAACTCTGTTTCTCTCTTCACAGATGCTGCCTGACCTGCTGAGTATCTCCAGCATTTTCTGTTTTTATTTCAGATTTCCAGCACCTGCAGTATTTTCTTTTTGTTTTAGTTAGAAAGAGGTGTCAATTGTCCGCATTAACAGACAATTTAAATAATGGCTATAGTGCAATTGAGACTGCTTCTCTCGGCATCTATACATGAAGTAGGACTGATACATTATGACGGAGAATCATTAGGCAAATGATTATGTATGGTACATAAAAGAATATTTAACCAAGTGCCTTTACACTGTCACAGCTTCTCTGTGCTCATTTAGATACTCATCCATAAAGATTAGAGTGGTAACAGATCAGCTGTGACTGTCCTCGACAGGAGTCATTTAAACACGCAAGCTTTCAAAGTGTCAGCTTAGCTCATGTGGTGGACCTCTTGCTTCTGAGTCAGAAGGTCGTGGATTCCAGGCCTTCAACACGTTACCTAGGAATGACACATCAGTACATTACTGAGGGAGTGCTGTGCTGTCAGAAGTGTTGACCTGTAGCTGTTGGTCCCATTGGCCATTTAAAGAAATTATACTACAAAACAATTCATTAAAACAAAGGGGGAAAAGTTTGGTCGCGCCCCCAGCGCCCCAAAAAAGATGCCGCCCCATGCCGTAAATTGAGTGACAGCATCCCAAGCAGGAGGGAGGGCGCTACTGGAAGCGCTCCCCCTCCTTCCTGGGGCGCTACCATTCAATATCGTGTCGGCACATAGTGCCGCGGTATTACAGGCCTCCCTTCCCTGATTAAAGGGGAGGGGCCTAGTGCAGCGCACCCTGGAGCCCTGCTGGACCACCGGGGAGCAGGGTGCCAGGAAAAGAGCCTGGCCCAAGAGAAGTGCCAGGCTGACCGATTGCAGCCAGCACCCCGCAGGAGGAAGCGAGAGGGGGCAGGTGCTGGCAGGTGGCCCAAATTAAAATGGCCGCCCGGCACCTGCCCTTTAATTTGCACCGCCGTGGCCGCAAAAACACCACCCTGACCCTGTCGGACATATCGTCCGGCGGTAGGTCAGGGGGCGCGATCGGGTTGCTGCGCACGCTAATGATGTCACCGCCGGAGTTGCAGCGCCACGGGGTACTACCGGCTGCTGCCGCCGCTAACCTCCCGCTGACTTTTGTGGGAGGCGTTAGCAGTGCCACGCCCAGGCGTTAGGGGCTTTGCACCCAGTTAGCGCCCCCCTCGGGAACGCGAACGGGAGGCACAAAGAAACCCAATTTTTCCCCCGAACTGTGTTGAGATGTTTGAGACAGTATAGATCCTATATGAATGCAAATCATTCATTAATGAGGATAATGAAAAAAAAATTAATCAGTTTAGAACATTAAAACTAATGAAACATGATACCTATCACCAAGTGACTGTGCTATTTCAAAAGCTACTTTTATAAAAAGAATTTGTATTGACATAGAATCTTCTTATATCTCTCACAACATCCCAAAGCATTTTTTTTGGAACTGCATTCACTTGTTATGTGGGTAAACACAGCAAGATCCCACAAACAGCAAGTGGGATGAATGGCCAATTAATCTGTTTGTGGTGTTGTTGGTCGAGTTTAGAATGTTGGCTAGGACACCAGCAGAACTCCCTGCTCTTACTTGAATAGTGCCGTGGGATCATTAATGTTGCCTTGATCAACTGGAAGAGGCAGACAGGACCTTGGTTTAACGTCTCTTCTGAAGGACAGAAAACAAATATGTTTTGAATAATGCATTAATGGAAATTGCCTTGGAGTCAGGCTGAGAATTGAAAAAGCGAATTTTCATCAAGAGAAGACAACCCTGCTAACTATTCCAATCTCGAGAGATTGATTTCAATGTTTTCTGTTTCTGGAACTCTCATCCAAAACCAGTCTGCCTTACTACTTCCTTTGCTGACTTCAAAAACCTCCCAAGAACGCTTCCTTTTCGATCATGGCTCCTTTACCTCTGCCAAATCTATTCTTTTCCTATCAGTAGTACCACTCTTGCCTTGGGGTCAGAAGGTTGTGGGTTGGAGTCCCATTCCTGAGACTTGAGCACATACTCTAGGTTGACACTTCAGTGCAGTAATGAGGGAGTGCTGCACTGTCGGAGATGCTGTCTTTCTGATGAGATGTTATACCGCGGTCCCGACTGTCCGCTTTTTTAAAAATTCGTTCATGGGATGTGGGTGTCGCTGGCAAGGCCAGCATTTATTGCCCATACCTAATTGCCCTTGAGGTGGTGGTGGGGAGCCGCCTTTTGAACCGCTGCAGTCCGTGTGGTGAAGGTACTCCCACAGTGCTGTTAGGGAGGGATTCCCAGGATTCTAACCCAGCGATGAAGGAATGCCGATATCCTTCTAAGTCAGGCTGGTGTGTGACTTGGAGGGGAACTTGGAGGTGGTGGTGTTCCCATACACTGCTGTCCTTGTCCTTCTAGGTGGAAGAGGTCGCGGGTTTGGGAGGTGCTGCCGAAGAAGCCTTGGCGAGTTGCTGCAGTGCATCCTGTAGATGGTACACACTGCAGCCACGGTACGCCAGTGGTGGAGGGAGTGAATGTTTAAGGTGGTGGATGCGATGCCAATCAAGTGGCCTGCTTTGTCCTGGATGGTGTCGAGCTTCTTGAGTGTTGTTGGAGCTGCATTCATCCAGGCAAGTGGAGATTATTCCATCACACTCCTTATTTGTGCCTTGTAGATGATGGAAAGACTTTGGGGAGTCAGGAGGTGAGACATTCGCTGCACAATATCTAGCCTCTGGCTGCAAGCAGCCACAGTATTTATGTGGTTGGTCCAGTTAAGTTTCTGGTCAATGGTGACCCCCAGCATGTTGATGGTGGGGGATTCAGCGATGGTAATGCCGTTGAATGTCAAGGGGCAGTGGTTAGACTCTCACTTATTGAAGATAGTCATTGCCTGGCACTTCAGTGGCACGAATATTACCTGCCACTTATCAGCCCAAGCCTGAACATCGTCCAGGTCTTGTTGCATGCGGGCATGGACTGCTTCATTATCTGAGGAGTTGCGAATGGCACTGAACACTGTGCAGTCATCAGCGAACATCCCCATTTCTGACCTGGCGGGACGTTCATTGATGAAGCAGCTGAAGATGATTTGGCCTAGGACACTGCCCTGAGGAACACCTGCAGTAATGTCCTGGGGCTGTGATCATTGACCTCCAACCACCACAACCATCTTCCTTTATGCTAGGTATGACTTCAGCCAATGGAGAGTCCCCACCGCCCCCCCCCCCCCCCCGATTCCTATTGACTTCAGTTTTACTCTGACTCCTTGATGCCACACTCGGTCAAATGCTGCCTTGATGTCAAAGGCAGTCACTCTCACCTCACCTCTGGAATTCAGCTCTTTTGTCCATGTTTGGACCAAGGCTGTAATGAGGTCTGGAGTAGAGTGGACTTGGCGGAACCCAAACTGGGCATCAGTGAGCAGGTTATTGGTGAGTGCTGCTTGCTAGTGGCAATTACTCACCAATAACCTGCTCAGGTGGATGTAAAGATCACATGGCACTATTTCGAAGAAGAGCAGGAGAATTTTCCTGGTGCCCTTGCAATACTTATTCGTCAACCAACTTCACTAAAACAGATTATCGGTTAATGCATTTTGTTGCTGATTTTGGGACATCGTCGTGCGTAAATTGGCTTCCGCGTTTCCCTACATTACAACAGTGATTAGACTTCAAAAGTACTTAATTGGTGTAAAGCTCTTTGGGATGTTCTGAGGTCTTGAAATGTGCTATATAAATACAAGTCCTTTTATTTATTAAAGCTCTGAAGTTATGTTAGAGGGTGTTCAAAAAGGGGAGCAAGCAATAAACCAGCTAATTGTACACCTGTCAGACTAATATTACTAGTGGGTTAGTTTCTCGAGGCAGTGATACAGGTTAAAATCAATACTAACCTAGAGCATGGGTTAATTAAGGACAGTCATCATGGACTTTTAAAAAGGCAAATTATGTCTAACAATTTTAAAAGTTCTTTGAGGAAGTAACAAAGTGTACTGATGAAGGAAATGCAGTGGATGGTGTGTATATGGACTTTTAAATGTCCTTTGATAAGATGCCATTTTGGAGGCTTTTTGGTCAATATCGAATTAGCCATTCAGCAGAGAGAGAAAAAAAAAGAAAGAGGATAAGATTTTGTTTTAGGCAGAAGGTAGTTAGGGCATAGAATGCCTTAGCAATGCAGAATCCATCATGGCTTTTAAAAGGAAAGTGGGTAAGTATTTGAAAAAGAAAATTTTAAAAGGGCACGAGAAAAAACGGAATGGGACTAAGCAGAAAGCTCTTTCAAAGAACCAGCAGAGGCGTAATGAACCCTCCGTGCTAAAATTCCACAATTCTATATTCATGCAAACTTTTCTCTTTCTCCCACCACAACATTTCTTTGTTTTCAATCACTGCTACAAGGCGATTGCACCTCTGAATGTGACTCCTTTGTTTCTTTGAAACTGTAAATATTAAACCTATGCACTCCTCTTCCTCTTTGAATCCTCACTGTATTGAATTCAATACTCATCATACTATCTCCTGCTCAAGCTCAATTTCTTCCCCCCCTGTAAAGTCCGCACCTCAATAATACACGGACTTCGGGAGAACAGTTTAACAGGTACTTTACTTGAACAGGAGGCAACGTCAGACTGAAATACAGAAGCCTGCTAGGGCCTTTTATACAGGGGTGGTCACTGCCGGTACTGCAGTCTAAGACCAGTTATTCCCTTAAAGGTACATACACAACAATTCCTCCCCTTTTAGATAAACAGTACATAACATTAATTTAACAACTAAATAATAACTAATTACAATTACAATTTTCTCGGTACTATATACATCAACTGAAATAGTCATTTATAAGTTCAGTCTTTGAGGAGGCTTCCTGATCCTGACTGGATAGCGCCTTTCTCGAGTATCCTGTTCTTGCGGTGGAGTCAATTCTGGCTCATTGTCATTGGTTGGTTCATCACCTTCCAATACCCCTGCTTCTGAGGTAGGCGCAATCTGTACTTCGGGCTCATTACCAGGTGCACCTGCTTGTGGTATAGATTTGGCTTGTTCCTGTGACTCTAGAATCTGGTCAGCATGGCGTCTCACGATGCTCTCTCCAATGTCCACTGTGTACATTAGTGGTCCCTGCTGTGTGCCTATCGTTCCAGGCTGCCATTTTTCTGTTCGGTAGTCGCGGGCCAAGACTGGTTGCCCTATCTTGAAGCTCCTGGTTGGCTTCTCATTTATGTGTTGGAACTGCTTATCCTCAACATCTCGTCTTATGTTTGGTTTGAGCAAATCCAAGCTACATCTTAGTCTTCGGTTGAAAAACAGTACGGCTGGAGTTTGGTTGGTTACTGCATGTGTCGCATTCCGGTAAGCAAACAAGAAATTATCCACCTTGTGTTGTAGTGGTATGTCGTCATTATACATTGCCTTTATGGCCTTTTTAAAGGTCTGAACAAACCTCTCAGCCAATCCATTTGTGGCTGGATGATATGGGGCAGATGTGTAATGTTTCACCCCATTATTCTTCAGGAACCTCCGGAAATCCTCAGACACAAACTGTGGGCCATTGTCGGAGCAAATCTGTTCTGGCAACCCATTCCTGGCGAAGATGGTCCTTAGGACTGCAATAGTTTTCTCCGTGGTCGTGGAGGACATTTTAATGACCTCTGGCCATTTCGAATGGGCGTCCACAGCTATTAGAAACATTGAGTCCATAAATGGACCAGCAAAATCAATGTGTGCCTGTTGCCATGGAGATGAGGGCCACTCCCATGGATGTAGCAGGGCCTGTGGTGGAGTGTTTTGGACCTTCTGGCATCCTGTGCATCTCTTAGTCATATCCTCAATTTCTTTATCGATTCCCGGCCACCACACAAACGCCCTGGCTAGGCTCCTCATTTTTACCCCTCCCAGATGACCCTCGTGAAGCTCATTGAGCACTCTATCTCTCAACTTGGGTGGAATTACCACTCAGGATCCACACATCAAGTTTCCCCGGCACACTGACAGCTGTTCTCTCCTTGGCGAGAATGCTGGCAACAGTGAGTCGCCATATGCTGGCCATCCCTTCACCATCAAATCATAGACCCGAGAGTGTGTCGGGTCATTTCGGGTTTCCTTCTCAATACTTGCGTTTGTAACAGGCAAACATTCGACTATGGTCGCATGGAATATCTCCACAGGGTCCACTGCAGGTGCTTCTTCCGCCGTAGGCAATGGTAGGCGCGACAGCCCATCAGCGTTTCCATGCTGTTTCGTACCTTTGTACTCTATGTCGTACTGATGTGCCCCTAGAAAAAGTGACTATCTTTGCAGCCGTTGCGCCGTCATCACCGGAATGCCCTTCGTTGGGTTAAAAATTGAGACCAGGGGTTGATGATCAGTTAGTAGGGTGAATTTCTGCCCGTGCAGATAGTGATTGAACTTCTTCACCCCCCACACCAGGCTGAGGGCCTCCCTGTCAATCTGGACGTAGTTACGCTCGGCTGAGGTTAGCGAGCGCGATGCAAAGGCTATTGGCCTCTCTGAACTGTCACGGAATTTGTGTGACAGTACCACTCCAATGCCGTAAGGTGACGCATCACATGCCAACCAAATCGGCAGTGTTGGGTTGTAGTGGGCCAACACTTCTTTTGAAGTGATTAGGCATTTACATTCCTGAAAGGCACGCTTACACTCATCACTCCATTTCCATGTTACACCAGTTTGAAGCAGGGCATTCAGTGGGTGCAGAATTGTAGATAAATTCAGCAAGAACTTATGGTAGCAGTTCACCAACCCGAGGAACGACCTCAGTTGCGACACATTTTCCGGTGCTGGAGCCTTGACTACAGCCTCAATCTTGTCCGGCGACTTATGTAACCCTTCCTCATCAATCATGTGGCCACAATACGAGATTTGTCTCCTGAAGAACTCGCATTTGGGGCGGTTGGCTCATAGCCCATATCCCTGCAATCTCGTGAGCACCTGTTCCAGGTTGGCAAGGTGTTCATTGTCATTTTCGCCCGTAACCAGGATGTCGTCCAAATAACACTGGGTCCCCGGGATCCCTTGCAGGACTTGTTCCATTGCCCTCTGCAAAATAGCCGGGGCCGATGCTACCCTGAATACCAGTCGATTGTACTGGTAAAGGCCTTTGTGAGTGTTTATCGTGAGGTATTTCCTAGATGCGTCTTCCACCTCCATTTGTAGATACGCTTGAGCCAGATCAATCTTTGTAAAACGTTTCCCTCCAGATAGTGAGGCGAAAATATCTTCTATCCGTGGAAGTGGATACTGTACTGTGTGCAGGACTGGGTTCACAGTCACCTTGAAGTCCCCACAGATGCAAACCTTCCTTGGCTCCCCAGGCGTGCTGCTCAATGCTTTCTTCATTACAGGAACGATGGGTGTGGCCCACTCGCTCCAGTCCAACTTAGACAGCACCCCCGAACGCTCCAGACTCTCCAGTTCAGCTTCAACGGCTGGGCGGATCGCGTATGGCATCGGTCTGGCCTTGAAAAATTTTGGGGTTGCGTTATCCTCAATCTTTATGGTTGCCTTTACTCCTTTTAGAGTCCCAAGTCCTTGTTGGAACACCTCTTCCGCGTCAGATAGAATTTGTGACAGACGTCCAGGTGCGACGTCATCATCCTTTTTGTCAGTCACTGTTGGTGCCAGAATGGAATGCCAATCCAATTGTATTTTTCGGATCCATTCACATCCCAATAATGGTGGTCCTCCATCTCGTAGTATATACATGTATAGTTTCTGTGTTTCCTTTCCGTTATATTCAACTGGCACCCTTATTTTTCCTCTGGGGTAGACCTTTTGCCCCGTGTATGTCTTCAATACAATGGACGTGTCCTTTAAGGGTATGTGTGAGAATAGCCGCTCATAGTCTCGTCGATTCATGACAGTTAGGGCTGATCCTGTGTCCAATTCCATCTTTACTGGGGACCCTGCTATCATGAGGGTGACCCAAATGGTTCGGTGATCTTCTTTTGCGATCACGTTGTGTAACTTTAAACAACTTAGTCTCCTGCTCCCGGAGTCCTTATCACTCTCCTGATCTTCTGAACTACTGTCTGTCAGTTTCTTTACTTTCCTGTACTGTTCCTTAGTAGTTCTTGTCATGTCGGTTTTCTTTCCCGACCTGCAGACTCTTGCTATATGTCCCATTTTTCCACATTGCCTGCATATTTTGTCTTTAAACCAGCAGTCCTTCTGCTCATGGGTTGTTTTGCCGCAGCGATAGCACTTTTCTGCTCCATACGCCATTTCGTTAGCGCTGTATTCTTGTGGTTTCTGTTGTATTTCCGCAGCTCCCCGTGCTGCTGCTTGTAGGATACTGCCACGCTGAAAGCCTGTTCTAGCGTCAGGTCCTTTTTTGAAAGTAGTCGTTTCTGGGTTCCTTCACTCTGGAGCCCGCAGGCAAACTTATCCCGTAAGGTGTCTGCCAGTCCTGCTCCGAACTGGCAGTGCTTCGATAACTTGCGTAGTTTCATCAGAATTGCTCTCATCTTTGTGCTGGTTTCTTTTATGGAACTTGAATCTTTCTGCTATCAGCAGTGATGTAGGGCTTAGGTGTTCCTGTAAGATATGAACAATCTCCTCAAAACTTTTCTCCATTGGTTTAGCTGGGGTAATTAAATTCCGCAATAGGCCGTACGTACTCGCACCCATCAGATTTAATAATAACGACGCCCTCTTTCCATCGGCCACCTCATTTGCCTTGCAGTACACTTCAATTCTTTCCACATACGTGGTCCAGTCTTCTACCTCGTTGTCGAAAGCAGTGATACTGCCACTTTTCGGCATCTTGGGTGACTTAAAATGGCGCCTCCCGCGCTTTTGCTTCTTCCCCAATGGAATAAAATGGCGCCTCCCGTGCTTTTGCTTCTTCCCCAACGGGATAAAATGGCGCCTCCCGCGCTTTTGCTTCTTCTCCTTGCTGCCACGCTGCTCCTAGCGTTCTATGGGGTAATGGCGGCGACCCGCAGCTTCGGCGCGTCTCGCTTTCCTTCCCCCCGTTCAGTTTCTCTCCGCTGCCCTGTTCTTGAGCACCGACCGCGCCCTGTGCGCTCCACCCTCTCTCTCTCTTGTTTTCTTTTCCCGGCGACGCTGCGCGGCCCGTTTTGTAGAGCCACTCGATCGAGCTTGAGCCCGCCGCAGTCCGGAAGGGTCAGCGCGCTACCTGCTACCAGCACGATTTGCTGGAACACCTTAACTGCACAGCTCTCCACAGTCTCTCCCGCAATTCTCCGAACACCGATGAATTCTTTGGGCGGTTGCCCTCTGTCGACGCCCGTTGCTCAGACTACGACCTTCCAGAACCCTCCTCTCAGGGCGAGATCCCCGTGAGATGCTGCCACACTTCCGGTGAGTTCGTACTTACTCGTCGCCACTGTAAAGTCCGCGCCTCAATAATACACTGACTTCGGGAGAACAGTTTAACAGGTACTTTACTTGAACAGGAGGCAACGTCAGACTGAAATACAGAAGCCTGCTAGGGCCTTTTATACAGGGGTGGTCACTGCCGGTACTGCAGTCTAAGACCAGTTATTCCCTTAAAAGGTACATACACAACAATTCCTCCCCCAGATCTCAAAACTGTGGAACTCCTTACACCTCAGTTTTCAAGCTTCAAAACCCAAGATTGATGTCACTTTACTGCTCCTTCTGTTTGACCTTAACATTCTCTCCTCTTTTCAAACATTTGACATCTTGCTCTAGGGGTCTTGGTCCTCCCCCTTAATTTCCAGCTTGCAAAAAAAAACTACAGTCCTAGGAATACCAGCCTCAGTTGGATTCACATTTGGTCCACTCTTAGATGTTGAGTTGTCAATGAGTTGGGTCCTCAGACTTGAAGCAGAGGCAAAGTACATAGAAATAAAGGGGGGCAAGTGCCCATGTATTCCAGCCACACCAACACCCTTCAACTGACATGGTTTAGAATGGTTTTGGCAGAGGGTGTGGTGATAGCCTCACTGCCCCACCAGACCCTTCAGCTAGAGGCAAGGAGAATATATTAAGAGTGAGTAAACATCCAACAATTAATACAAAAGTGCATGTCTGTGTTAATGTAGCCCAAGCCTACAAGAGGCCTTGTGCCTCCTTTCTCAGAAATGCTCTACTTTCCTATAAACAGTTACAAATTCTCATGTTAATGAAGATTACATCTTATAAGCAAAATACAGTCGATGCTTTAAAATGCATTTTTGTCCCCCGACTTCAAAACCGTTTCTCTTTGTCCTAGGCTGTATGAAGAGAAGGAACAGACTGAGTTTGAAGAATCACTGAAAAAACTGTTTGAATCCATCAACAACCTGATGAAAAGTCAGCAATTGACCACAATTCTACTACAGGTCAGATGACAGTTGGAACTGGGCTATCTAGAAAAGACTGTGCAATAAGATGATGGATGAGATTGCTGGACAATAGGATGTATTTACTTTGCAATTAGCCTGACAGAAAGCTACACATCCATGCCAATTATCATAGAATCACAGAAACAGCAAAGAAGGAGGCCATGCGGCCCATCGTGCCTGTGCCGGCTCTTTGAAAGACCATCCAAATAGTCCCACTCACCTGCTCTTTCCGCATAGCCCTGCACATTTTTCCTTTTCAAGTATTTATCCAACTGCCTTTTGAAAGTTATTATTGAATCTGCTTCCACCGCCCTTCCAGGCAGTGCATTCCAGATCATAAAAACTCGCTGCGTGAAAAAAAATTAATCTCCCCTCTGGCTCTTTTGCCAATCATCTTAAATCTGGTGTCCTCTGGGTACCAACCCTTCCACCAGTGGAAACAATTTCTCCTTATTTACTCGATCAAAACCCCTCAGCATTTTAAACACCTCTATTAAATCTCCTTTTAACTTTTAGTGATCTATTTAAATATAAACCTATTCCATATTCAGAATCTAATCATACTGTTTAGATGTTATAAGATAATTAACAAAAGAACCAGAGATGAGAGGAGAAGAATTATTTTTATGCAGCAAGTTGTTGTGATCTGGAATGGACTGGCTAAAAGGGTGGTAGAAGCAGATTCAGTAGTAACTTTCAATAAGCAATTGAATAAATACTTGAAGGGGAAAAATTGGCAGGGCTATGGGGAAAGAGCAGGGGAATGGGATTAATTGAAGAGATCTTTCAAAGAGTCAGCACAGGCATTATGGGCCGAATAACCACCTTCTGTGCTGTATCATTCTATGATTCTAAATATGCTTGTCTGAATATTTGTTTTCAAACTTGAGTCCCATTTTCTTCACTCCCCCTTCTCTCCTACATCAGTGACACGCGTTGGGAGAAATCCATGAACATCGGCAATCCTTCAGGACCTTGCCCATATGTTGACATGAACCTGGGTGTGAGTGTTGGTAGGCTACTTGAATATATGGGGTAAGAGAAGGGGAAAAATAGAGAAGGGTTGCACTGAAGAACCTTTGTCACTTCCAGACTTGATAATTCTAATGCTCTCCTTGCTGGTCTTCCTACGTCCACCCTCAAATGAATTCCAACTTTTCCAACATGCAGCTCCCCATATCCTACCCTGCACTGAGACCCGCGCACCCATCACCTCAATCCTTGCTGACCAAAAAAGTCAACATGGATTTATGAAAGGGAAATCGTGTTTGACAAACCTACTGGAGTTTTTTGAGGATGTAACTGATAGACTAGATAAGGGAGAACCAGTGGATGTGGTATATTTGGATTTTCAGAAGGCCTTTGATAAAGTCCCACGTAAGAGGTTAGTGTGCAAAATTAAAGCACATGGGATTGGGGGTAATATACTGGCATGGATTGAAAATTGGTTAACAGACAGGAAACAGAGAGTTGGAATAAATGGGTCTTTTTCGGGGTGGCAGGCGGTGACTAGTGGGGTACCGCACGGATCAGTGCTTGGGCCCCAGCTATTCACAATATATATCAATGATTTGGATGAGGGAACCAAATGTAATATTTCCAAATTTGCTGACGACACAAAATTAGGTGGGATTGTGAGTTGTGAGGAGGATGCAAAGAGGCTTCAAGGTGATTTAGACAAGTTGAGTGAGTGGGCAAATACATGCAGTATAACGTGGATAAATGTGAAATTATCCACTTCGGTAGGAAAAATAGAAAGGCAGAGTATTATTTAAATGGTGATAGATTGGGAAATGTTGATGTACAGAGGGACCTGAAAGTCCTTGTACACCAGTCACTGAAAGCAAGCATGCAGGTGCAGCAAGCAGTTAGGAAGTCAAATGGTATGTTGGCCTTCATTGCAAGAGGATTCGAGTACAGGAGCAAGGGTGTCTTACTACAGTTATACAGGGCCTTGGCGAGACCACACCTGGAGTACTGTGTAGTTTTGGTCTCCTTACCTAAGAAAGGATATACTTGCCATAGAGGGAGTGCAGCGAAGGTTCACCAAACTGATTCCTGGGGTGGCAGGACTGTCGTATGAGGAGATTGGGTCAACTAGGCCTGTATTCAGTAGAGTTTAGATGAATGAAAGAGGATCTCATTGAAACGTTTAAAATCCTGACAAGGCTAGACAGACTGGATGCAGGGAGGATGTTTCGCCTGGCTGCGGGGTCTAGAATGAGGGGTCACAGTCTCAGGATATGGGATAGGACATTTAGGACTGAGATGAGGAGAAATTTCTTCAGTCAGAGGGTGGTGAACCTGTGGAATTCTCTACCACAGAAGGCTGTGGAGGCCAAGTCACTGAATATATTTAAGAGTGAGATAGATAGATTTCAAGACACAAAAGGCATCAAGGGGTATGGGGAGAGAGCGGGAATATGGTATTGAGATAGAGGATCAGCCATGATCATATTGAATGGCAAAGCAGGCTCGAAGGGCCGAATGGCCTACTCCTGTTCCTATTTTTCTATGTTTCTAACACCTTCAGCACATTCAATTAAAAATACTCATCTTCAAAGGAAGAGAGGCAGGGAAGGAAAGAAAGAAGGGGAGGGGAGGTTGAAAATAATTTTTTTTGCATTTTTACAGCTCCCCATCACATTTCAAAGCCCCTCACCCAACACATTGCTTTTTTATGTTTTTGATTAGTTCTCGATTGGGGAAAAGGCCAATTTTATTAAGCTGAGATGTGATTTAGCAAAAGTGGACTGGAAACAGCTACTTGAAGGTAAATCAGTGTCAGAGTAGTGGGAGGCATTCAAGGAGGAGAAAGAGAGAGTCTGGAGCAAATATGTTCCCACAAAGAAAAAGGGTACGACTCCCGAATCTAGAGCACCCTGGATGTCAAAGAGCATACAGGATCGTCAGATACTGAGAGCTCAATATGACAGAAAGCCAAGAGGAGTATAGAAAGTGCAGGGGTGAAATTATAAAAGGAAATTAGGAAAGCAAACAGAGGGTACAAAAAATATTGGCAAGTAAAATCAAAGAAAACCCAAAGATGTTTTATAAATACATAAAGAGCAAGAGAATAACTAAAGAAAGAGTAGGGCCTATTAGAGACAATAAAGGTAACCTATGTGTGGAGGCAGAAGACATGGGTATGGTGCTTAATGAATACTTTGCCCCTGTCTTCACAGGAGAAGGACGATGCAGACATTGTAGTTAAAAAGAGGGTTGTGAAATATTAGAAGGGATAAACATGGAGAGAGAGGAAGTATTAAGAGGTTTAGCATCTTTGAAAGTAGATAATGTATCCCAGGCTGTTAAGAGAGACAAGGGAGGAAATAGCAGAGGCTCTGACCATCATTTTCCAATCCTCTTTGGCTACAGGCATTGTGCCAGAGGACTGGAGGACTGCTAATGTTGTGCCATTGTCTAAAAAGGAGAAAGGGATAGACCAAGTAATTACAGGCCAGTCAGCCTAACCTTGGTGGCGGGAAATTATTGGAAAAAATGCTGAGGGCAGTATAAATAATAATTTAGAGTGTCATGGATTAAACAAGGATAGTCAGCATGGATTTGTTAAGGGAAAGTTGTCTCTGACTAACTTGATTGAATTTTTTGAGGAGGTAATGAGGAGGGTCGATGAGCGTACTACATTTGACGTAGTCTACATGGATTTTAGCAAGGCCTTGGACAAGGTCCGCATGGCAGACTGGTCAGAAAAGTAAAAGCTCATGGGATGCAAGGGAAAGTGGCAAGTTGGATCCAAAATTGTCTCAGTAGGAAGCAAAGGGTAATGGTCAACGGGTGTTTTTGTGACTGGAAGGCTGTTCCAATGGGGTTCCACAGTCCCCTGCTTTTTGTGGTATATATCAATGATTTAGACTTCAATGTAGGGGGCATGATTAAGAAGTTTGCAGATGATACAAAAATTGGCCGTGTGGTTGATAGTGAGGAAGATAGCCGTAGACTACAGGAAGATATCAATGGATTGGTCAGGTGGGCAGAAAAGTGGCAAATGGAATTCAATCCAGAGAAGTGTGAGGTAATGCATTTGGGGAGGGCTAACAAGGCAAGGGAATACATGATAAATGGTAGGATACTGAGAAATGTAAAGGAACAGAGGGACCTTGGAGTGCATGTCCACAGATCCCTGAAGGTAGCAGGATAGGTAGATAAGGTGGTTAAGATGACATACGGGATACATTCCTTTATTAGCTGAGGTACAGAATATAAGAGCACTGAGGTTATCCTAGAACTGTATAAAACACTAGTTAGGCCACAGCTAGAGTATTGCGTACAGTTCTGGTCACCACATTACAGGAATGATGTGATTGCACTAGAAAGGGTGCAGAGGAGACTTACGAGGATGTTGTCTGGACTGGAGAATTTTAGCTATGAGGAAAGATTGGATAGGCTGAGGTTGTTTTCTTTGGAACAGAGGAGGCTGAGGGAAGATTGGGGTATATAAAATTATGAGGGGTCTAGATAGAGTGGATAGGAAGGATCTATTTCCCTTAGCAGAGAAGTCAATAACCAGAGGGCATAGATTTAAAGTAATTGGTAAAAGGATTAGAGGAGAGTGGAGGAGAACATTTTTCACCCAGAGGGCGATGGGGGTCTGGAACTCACCGTCTGAAAGGGTGGTAGAGTCAGAAACCCTCATCACATTTAAAAAGTACTTGGATATGCACATGCAAGGCTACAGACCAAGGGCTGGAAAGTATGATTAGGCTGGATAGCTCTTTTTCGACTTGCAGACACGATGGGCCGAATGGCCTCCTTCCGTGCTGTAAATTTCTATGATAACTAGGGCAAGTAACGTAGCGCAGAGGAATATCACTTAAATCTCTAGACATCCCAAATAGCATAATTTGGTGCCCATGTATTGCAATTTTACATTTAAATAGTCACAAAGGCAGTGAAAATAGCTTTCTGATCAGCTGAGGAAGAACAAATCAAGGGGTGCATTGAATGAAAAGTCCGAACAAAGCTTTCAGTTTGTGGTAATTCAATGGACGAGGATCCATCAAGCTGTCACCCTCAAACATTCCATCTGAAGTAAAATCGGTTTATTAAAACTGGCATCCAAGGGGAGTTGGAAGCAACAATTCTGCTCGAGCTGGTCAGTCCTGCATTAAAATGGTGAGCACATTAGAAATGTAGCAAGGGTGGATCATAGCCTTGCATGCAGAAAGGAAGCAGCCTGCAGAGGTTTAAATAATGCTTCAGAATCAGCCAAAAAAGTGATGGCTTCAATATACAAGTTATCGTGAACCCATCAGTACTCAGGCTATGAAGACGATTGATGTATGTGGACTGCAGGTTTGTACAGCTTCACTAGCTCATTTCTATTTTTTCCTGATCCCAGGTTGCTTCTTTGAAATACCTGCCATCAGTACTACACGATGTGGAGACAGTCTTTGACGTCAAGTTACTGAGGTAAGATACACCCTGCTGAAGAGGCACCATCTTTACGAAGAAGTCTTTCCACAAGCATCTATTATTGTTGTGTGGGAAATAGGAAGGGAAGGGAAGGACAGATTTGCACTTGTATAGCTCCTGATCTCATCATCTCAAAGCCCTCATCACCATAGATTACATTTTTTATTTGGAGTGCAGTGTAGGCAAAAGGAACTGAGCCAGAAGAGACAAGACATTGGTAACATTACACACATGTCATGTAATCCAAAGTTTTAAACTTGATTTACATCATCGTATCGCATGCTCATCACCAAAAAAAAGGATTGACAAATACCGAAGGTGCCTCTTTAGAACAACAAAGGACCAAACGCCACAAATATTTTGCAAGATTTAGTTTGTAAACTGGAAGGAGCAATACTGTCTTGTCACGTCATTGATCATCTGCTGAGGTCCAAACTATCCCCAGTGGTCACATGGCGGACCTAGAACAGTCATGTCAAAGCAGGCTGCTGCCAACTCCACCGGTAACTGAGCCTCCCCAATAACTCCAAGCGTCCTTTTTCTAACACTTTTCTGGTATGAATTTTGGGTTCATTGAGGTGAGAAATGTCAGTGTGTGCCAATAGAAAACTTTCCATTTCAGTCGGGCAGCATCAGAACCAATCACTCTGAGATGAAGCACAGTTAGATGCCAAGTTAATCTCCCTCTCCTCTGCCCCAAATAACACAGCTCAATGCCAAAGTTGGAAGCATCCACTCCTAGCCCATTGTGATACTGATGCCAAATTAGGCGCCTTTTTTTTGCTATAGGTTCCTTGCCCACACAAACTCATTTCACATAGGATCCTTTCTGCTAACAGGCACAGAGAGTTTCACCTCAGCAGTCTGGGCTGAATTTGAACGGAGCTTCCAGCGGTGAGGCCCAGTGAAGACAATTTCAAAACAAGATGCTCATTTAAAAAAAAAATATGCAATGAGTCAATGGCCCAGAAATTAGGGTCAGGGGCTTCCCGCGGGTACAAGCCCCCGACCTGCACTTATCTTGCGCGCCGGCAGTTGAGCTGTAGGGCCCCGTGGAATTCCGCTCCGGGGCCTGGCCCAGCTGCCGGCGCGCTGTGCTTGCGTGTCCCGGGGCGTAGTTAGTGCGATGCGTCCCCTGGGACCATGTGAGCCATGGGCAGCCAATCGGAGGAGGGAAAAGCCCATTCATAAGATTGACAGGAAGACCTGTCTAAACTTATGAATACTACAGGCCTCAAAATAGCATTAAACCTTCAAATAATTTTTTTTTTAAATTCACACTTTTTCAATAAACTACAAATTACATTAAATAACTCTTTTAAACAATAATTGAAATTTTTGAAAAAAATAATTTTATAAAAAAACGGGGCTAAAAATAAACTTACCTTGCTTTAAAGTATTTAAAAAAGTAAACCTGTGGAAAAAATGTTTTAATTTTAATTAATTGACCACTTACCTTGTAAAAAGCAGGCCTTACGCCTGCTTTTTAATTATGATCTGGAATGCACTGCCTGAGGAGGGTGACGGAAGCAGATTCAATAATAACTTACAAAAGGGAATTGGATAAATAGTTTTGTGCTATATCATTCTATGGTCGCCAAATTAGGCTCCTTAGCACCCGCTGTTTAGGCACTACGAGAACCGTTTGGCACCAAAACGTTGTCTGCAGTGTGCCCGCACACTTCTAGTGCAAATCGTGATGCTCCAACGCCGCACCTGCACAGGAACTTCGCCTCGGATGCCTCCAGCCACACCACCACGACAGAAGTTAAGCGCTGCGCCAACAATCTCCATCTCCCCAGATCAATTTTGCTCCTTTAACGGTCGCTGAAAATGGCCGCAACGCTAACTCCAGTTGCCAATGACAACTTTGCTGGCGAAAATGAATTTCTTCCCCAATGTGTCAGATATCTGCGCTTCACCAAAGAATGTTCTCACTGAAATCTGCCACCTGCAGCAGCCACAACTGCAACCTCAGAGCTGGACGAGGACTACATTGGCGGCTGGCGTGAAGGTCACAGTGGCCGAGAAATTTTATAATTCGGACCCCTTCTGGTGGTCTGCTGCATGACCTCACCATCATGAGGACACAGCCCTTGCCACCAGCTGAGGAGCAGGAGGAGGAGGAGGAAGCGACCCAGACAGCCCCTTTCTGGCCAGGCTGTCTGTGACCGACTCATCCAGCTGTGCTACCAGTAAACACAACCCCAATTCCACATTCACCAACAGTCCCACACCTTACCTTCCCTCTGTTACTGATCATCGCAGCGTCTGCTTGGCCACAATGCAAAAATAAAACACAAAATAAACATTTCAAACCAAATTTATAAATCAAGCCATGCCATATTGCACACAAACGTCAATTAATCATCCTTATGCATTCCCTCAGTGCCTGCACCATCTTGGCATGGGTGGCAGCAGCCTGGGCTGGTTGGCTGACAGGCAACAGCAAGGGCACTGGCAGAATGGCAGTGGTCGGAGGACGAATGCCGTCATCCTGAGAGAACAGCAGATTCGTGCTCCACGGAGCCGATGCCACTCCCTCATGGCGGCACCTCAGCAATCCTGGTAATCTGTTGGAGGACAGATTGCTCGACTGCTGTGACACCCTGAAAGCCCCTTTGAACACTGGTATCCTCAGCCACGATGGCAGCAGCCTGAGCTTGCATGAGAGCTGTCTGAGCTTCCACTGCAGCACTCAAATGTTGGGTGGCTTCTGCTTGTGCTGCAATGGAAGTGGAGACATCAGCTATCAGACGCTGCATCATAGTTAGGTCTGCAAGTGCGCTAATGGAGTTGGCCACCACTTCTATGCTGGAAAGGATGGGCACTACGCTCTGCGCAAAGCCCTATGTCAAGTTGGTGCCGGACTTCTTCATGCACCTTGACATTGCATGCAGGCTTTCTGGCTGGCTTGTCAATGCCCCAAGCATTTCATTGTGCATATCCATCAGCCTTCTCTTCTAGCCTGCCCCACCGAAGTCTTCATCTGCGTCCTCTGCAGCAGAACTCGTGTGCGACCTCACTCTCCGGCGAGCTGGCACCTGCGCTACCCTTGTCCCCTGCCCTGGCTGCAGGCCACTTGTACCCGGAGTCTCGCCACGTGCAGATCCTACCTTTAAGCTGTCCTCTAAGTTATGCGCAGTATCGATATTTGATCTGGGTGCTGCGAGTGTGAAATCGAGTGAATGTGCTGTGTCTTCATCATCACTGCCTTCCACCACTGCCTGGCCAGGTTGCAGTTCTTGGGTATCTGAAAGGAGAAAGGCACAAGTAGGGTTGCAGTGCGGAGAGTGGGGGCAGGGGGTGGGGAGGGAAATACAAGGTGCATTCTTACACCATCTGCAGCTTTTAAATCAAAAGACATTGTTGGATGAGGGGGAAGTGGGATGTGAGGAGGAGGATTAGGTACGAGGATACCGTTACCTTCAATGGTTTCAGCCCCGCCGCTGGCCATGCCCTCAGCGATGGTGGCCACTGTCTCCCCCATGAGGTTAAGGTCATGCAGCCGTGTTTGTCCCCCACCAGTTAGCTCCTGCTGCCTCCATTTATGTGCCAACATGTCCAGCAAGAGAGCAGAATTGTGTCAGTGAGTGTGGTGCAATGTGTTTGGGTGCTGTGCCCGTCATGGTTGAATAGCTGGCAGCGTATGCAAGCTTTGAGATATACGTGTGAGGCTTGCAGCAGTCTCAAGTTTGAGAGGGTGAGGTGAAGCTATGAATGTGAGGTACGAGTCCTGTTTGATAGATTGTTGGTAGCGCAGTGATGGGGTGTTGTGCATTGAGCAGTGTGTGAGGCTAGATGGTGGGATATGGCATATGAATTCACTGACCATGACCACTCATGTGAGGTCATTGAACTTCTTGTGGCACTGCATCCAAGTCCTCGGGCCTTGACTCCTGACATTGACTGCTATGGCTATCTGCTTCCACTGCCTTCGCAGAGTTTGTCTGGAGGGCCTCCTGGCCCCTGTGGATAGGGGACCTCTCTCCTACCTCCCTCACCAAGGTCTCTAGTGCATCTTCAGAGAACCTTGGAGCCTACTGTCTGCCCTGTTGCTCTATTATTCAGTTGCCTTCTTGCTCAGAGCCTCCTCCACAAAGAGTTCCAGCACCTGCTCCAGCCTGAATGTACCTCCCCTTTAAGAGGTGCGGGCTGGCTTTAAGTAGTGCAGACTGGCTTTAAGTGGTGCTAGCCTCGCACAAACTTGGGCCCCCTGCTGAGGCGTGCAGCCACTCAACAACGCGTTGAGTTGGCTGCACGCTCCAATCATTTAAATTAACAGGCAGCATGAAGTTTGCGTGCTGCCTGCATCGAAAGCAACGGGCGCGGGTTAATCGCGGATCGCGATCCCCGTGCCTGTTTTTGGAGGCTATTGATTTTAGCCCCCTAAGACTTTAATAACATTCATAGTATTAACAATAAACTCGAAATGCAGATTGGAATATTGAATTAAATGATGGGAGAATGACCTCTAGTGTAGATACCGTGAATCGATTCATGCCTTAGAAATTTTCTCTCAAAAAAAAAAAGGTATGCTTTGATGACTTTGACTCGCTGAATTGATGGATCCCAGCGAGGAGAGTTAATAATCAAATACAGAGTTGCCTGCTGTGCTTTATGATTTTATGCTGCAATTTGACCTGACCAGCATAACTAATGAGTAACAGACCGGAGTTGTTCATAGTATGACCTTAGTAGGGAATGCTATCTTACACAAGTCAGGACGAGGTGATCCTTTTCACTTTTTTTGGGTTGTTGAGGTCGAGGTCATCAGTTGTACCAGCAGGATTTATTAAATCAGGCAATACTCTACACAGATCATCATTCTTTCTGTTAATAGTCTATTCAAGAACTGACATAGCAGAATAAACCAAAATATTTATATAGCATCTTTGCATGTCCTGGCGCCGTCCTAAAGTGCTGCACCGCCACAGAATGACTTTTAAAGTGTCGTCACTGCTCTAATGCAGGTAAATGCAGCAGCTAATTAGTGCACAGCAAGACCTCACAAGCAGCAAATAAGATTAACGGCGGTTTCGTCTGTTTTTGGTGGTGTTGGTTGAAGGATGGATGTTGGCCAGGACACCGACAGAACTCCCCTGCTCTCTTCACATGGTGGCGTGGGATCCTTTACACCCACCTGTGACAACAGACAGGGTCTTAGTTTAACACCCTTCCTCTCCCGGCTCCCTCAGTACTGCACTGAAATGCCAGTCTAGATTATGTGCTTAGGTCCTATAATGGGGAGTTGAACATACAACCTCCTGACTCAAAGGCGAGAGTGCTACCAGCTGAGCCGAGATCACCCAAACACATTAAAACCACAGGCGCAGTTAGAAATAAAAACAGAAAATGCTGGAGATACTCAGCAGGTCAGGCAGCATTTGTGAAGAGAGAAACAGAGTTAACGCTTCAGGTCGACGACCTTTCGTCAGAACTGGAAAAAAACAGGAAATGGAACAGATCAATCGCCTGTCACTTTAATTCTCTGCTCCATTCCCACTCAGACCTCACCGTCCTCAGCTTCTTGCATTGTTCCACTGAAGCTCAGCGTAAGCTCGAGGAACAGCACCTCATCTTTCGATTAGGCACTTTACAGCCTTCTGGACTCAACATAGAGTTCAACAATTTCAGATCATAACCTCGGCCCCTATCATATATATTTTTAATCCACACTTTTTATTTGTGTCTTTTCTTCTCTCCCACATGGCAGCGGTCTTTCATTTTGCCAGCACAATTTACACATCATCTAGAGCCATCCTTTGTTTCTTAACCTGTCCCATTACCATCTCCTTTTACCTTGAATATCTCTTAATGCCTCTTAACCTCTCCTGCCTTCTATCCTATTACAGACCTTCCCTTTTGTTCTTTCATCCCCTTTCCCAGCCCCTACACTTGCTTAAAACTCTGTTCCATTTCCTGCTTTTTTCCAGTTCTGACGAAAGGTCGTCGACCTGAAGCGTTAACTCTGTTTCTCTCTTCACAGATGCTGCCTGACCTGCTGAGTATCTCCAGCATTTTCTGTTTTATTTCAGATTTCCAGTATCTGCAGTATTTTTTTTTTGCTCAGTTAGAATCCCTGTTAGACTCCAGTAACCATCATGCCCTCTGTACTGGCAAGAGTCATCTTTGTTCTTGCCTCTGCTGCTTCTCCCACTTACCCTTACCCACTAAGCCAATACCTCCCCTCAGGCTCTACCCATCCTAGCCTTGAACCAGTGTCTTAATCTCAATTCCTGTCCCCTTTCCCCTCGTGTACTCCCTGACGTAAGAAAACTACTAGGCACTTGGTCTGAGTATTAAACAAGGCTTTAATCAACTGTTTTTCAACATGGAGATCTAGTTGTGTCCTTCACTAGTTCCTGTTAAAGAATGTCCCGAGCAAGCTGGGCACATGCCAGAGTATTTATATTCTCCCTGGACAGCGCCATCAGCAGGCCGCCCAGTATTACTTCATAAGTCATTTCCACATGAATGACAAGATTCATGTCACTCCCCAAGTTCCGCATGCTGGCTTGACCTCATTCATACTGAAGTGCTGACCATCCAACTTCCTTTCCACCCAAAATTTGGGGCAACAGTCTTGATTAGTTAGGGATGGTTACAAATTCCAGTTTGCACTAAATATGCTCGCAGGTTCAATGTCACCAGTCATCTCCAGCAAGTGGACCCCACATCCCCTACGATCAATACTTGTATTACCCAGTATCTTAGTATATGATAGCATAACCCAAGGGTCAAAGCAGTAAGAGCCCTTGTGTGTACTGGATACTATGATCTCACACAAGTCCCCACCTGCATTTCACCTATCTTTCAGAAAGCAGATTGATAAACAGTCTAGCGAGGAAAGGTTAATTGTGAACTAACAATCTGTTCATTCATATATTACAGGTAAAATTGACCAAATGCCATTTTCACAGTGAGAGTTAACCATTTCCTATTGCCCATAACATGTAAAATAAGTTATGCAAACATTTTCCTTCTGATGTTAGCCTACCTTAATTTACAAGTCAGTATTGCTGAACTGACGGGCACTAACTTCAAAAAGCCAGAACCTTCTGCCTCTCTGACTGTTCCACATTGAAAACCTGCTGCAGACCATTTCCTACCACTCCACCCCCAGAGAAAAAGCGAAAAGCTTAACCTATGACCCCCTCCCTTAGCTCTGGGTGTCAAGGATTGGCTTACCAAGTTTCCAATCACAGTTAGCACCTTGAATCAGAACCCACCACCCCACTCTCCACCCCCAACCCTCCTAATAGTGAGAGCCATGGCATCTGCATTGCCTGTTTAGCTATGACCCCTGCTGGCACCTCTGAATGGAAACGAATCCAGCATTACAAGTATGAATCGGTTGAATATGCAAATGGTAACTCCTCTTTGTTGTTTCAAACTAATATGGTATTGTGAAACTACACAATTCTGCTGGCTACTTCATCTGGTATTCCAGCTAAGGTCCTATTCAAATCCTAAATAACTTGTGTCTTCATGGGAGTTAACCACTTCGACGACAGCACTTCCCAAACCCACAACCTTTACCACCTAGAAGGACAAGGGCAGCAGGTGCACGGGAACACGAACACCTCCAAGTTACCCTCCAAGTCACACACCAGCCTGACTTGGAAATATACTGCTGTTCTTTCATCGTCGCTGGGTCAAAATCCTGGCACTCCCTCCCTAACAGCGCTGTGGGAGTTCAAGGCAGCGGCTCACCACCACCTTCTCAAGGGCAACTAGAGATGGGCAACAAACCTTGCCAACGATGCCCACATCCCAGAATGAATTTTAAAAAAAACTTCATCACATCATGATGCAAGTTAACTGAATATCCCACCCCCCCCACAAAAGGACAAATAGACAAAAGTCTTGAAAAATCACAGGGGCTTTGTGATATCTTAAAGTGTTGGCCTTTGCTTCTTTTTTAAGCTGCTAAAGAGTCCTTTCTCTTTCCTCTATAGCCAGCTCCTGTTGGAGTTTTACACCAGTATTCCTCCCGATAAGCTACAGAAACATAAGATCCAGTCCATGACCGAGATTGTGCGCAGTAAGCTCTTCAAGAAAAAAGGTAAGTCAGTCACAATGACAATGAATATGTCTATGGTTTGGGAGGGTGGTGGGGGAGGAGGAGGAGAGAAATTGTACTCATAAGGGAAATGTATTCGACTGAATTTTTCCATCAATGTTATAGAAAGGAGACACAGCCTTCACCACTTATACCATCGGCAATTATCATGGGTGGCCAACTATATAGGGCAAATTGCACTAACCATTTGCTGGTACCATAGGAGTCAATTACAACAGTGCTGCTTATAACGTATTCATTGAGCCGGTTATTTCAGGTAGTTCAATAAGTACAAACCTTGTAGTTACTGGTTTAATAAGCTCTGCTGTTTTCAATGAAAATGCTTGAAGACCCCATTTTGAATCAGCTCTTCGCGCCTCATTAAAATGCTTAGTGATGAGATTCTGGATGTAACTGCAAACAATTAGAAGAGGCAGGGGCTAAGTGGAGATTTCCTGTTTTTTAAAAATATGTTAGTTATTTTGCTTTTACTGCTATAGCGGGCAAATCACGTTAACACTATAAACAGTGGGGAGATACCTGCACAATACCAGGGTCTTTAAGTTACCTCTGCTTTAAGCTGTTAAAAGGCAGCCTGCAAGCAGACACTTTGGCCCCGATTTTCCTGGAGCCGCCAGGCGGGGTTTCAGGAGGGCGGGGGTTGAAAAATAGTAGAAATAGGGGGTCGCGACCCCCCCCCCGCCCGATTCCCCGCCCCGTCCGACTTTCGCCCCGTTGTTTCAGCGCGACCCGAATCAGTCCTGCCCACAGCAGGCGGGACTGGTTGGCGGGAGCCTAATGAGCAATAATTGGCATCTGTAATCCAATTTTAAGGGGCCCTTGCAATTTTCAGCCTTTCCCCACGCTAAACACGCCTGGTGGGAACACCGCTGATGAAACCTGGCATGAACAATATCGGCTCGCTTACTTTCAGCTGCAGGTCCATCAGGAAAGAAGAGATTTAATCAGACAGCATTTGTAGATTGCAGGACCTTGTTGTTTCAGGCTTGGGGCAACTTGTTCAAGGCTTAGGCACAGCTGTGGAAGGTTGGAGCCTCACACACTTCTCCAGTGTGAGCTCCTGTGAAGCACCGCTTGGCACCCTCACTCAGCGCTTCCTCAACGGAGGCATCTACCAGAAGTATGGGAGGCCTTTTTTCCCTTCCCCTCATGCCATTAGTGGATCTCCAGCAGCAGAGGCACCAGCAGCAGAACCAGGAGCAGCAGCATCAGCAGCAGGAGCGCCAGGCTGCTGCTCACTCACCTGAAGTTGCACAGGCCAGAAGGGGCCAGCGCTTGGATGTGGCTTGAGAGCACCTTGCTGCACATCAGGGGGCCATGGCGACCCGTATCTGCACTGGCAGTCCTACTCAGAAGGACTTCCATGATGGTCTGGTTTCTCTGTTCAATAGATGCCCATCACTCCTCAAGAGATGTCATTCTATAATGAACACTCACCATGTTTTCCATACCCTGGCGACTTATCTCCTCCATGGAGGGTGCCAACCTTTGCATGGTGATGCGTTCATCTGCCAATGACTACGCAAAGGCTCAGCTCATCTTCGCAATGGACTCCTCCATTCGCGCCACACTCGCAGCGACCCTGGAGACAAAACCTGCCAGAGACTCCTGCATCTGTGCATGGAGATCCATCACCTCTTCTCTTGCGGATGCACCCAGAGGCAGAGGGTCGACATGCAGCTGAGCTGAGCTGGCAGAGTCCTGCGCCCTCCGACGAGGACTCTCCACTGCTGTCCCTGTCTCCACAATCTGCTGATGCTCACTTGTGAGCTATGAAACACCAGGTGACAACACTACTCCATGTCCCGAAGGTCCCCCCGTGGTGTGAGTGTCTGCGCTGGTGCTGGGTGCGCTTACTTCTGCGGACGCTGCACCCTCAGAGGTTGGAGCTTCCTCCTGAGGAGTCTGGCTGCACAGCCTCTTCACTCCAAAGTGAGGACGGGGGCTCTGGATGGTACTGTGGGGGAGTAAAGGAAGGAGTTAGAGATGTAATGCCAAGGTTCTTCTGGTGACTCCCAGGGAGTTGACATCTGCTGATACCTGCATCCATGGTCTCAGTGGGAGGCCTCTTCCTCCCTGACCTAGGAAAGAGGACCTCCCTGTGGGCCCTAACCCCATCCAATAATGCCTGCAGTGAAGCCTCGTCGAATTTGGAGGCAGCTCGGGGTCTGGCACTGGCCACAGCTACTGCAGGCTCCTCTGCCATCCTGTATGGTTCGTTTGGAAGCCTTCAGAGGATGCAGTGCTTGCTGTGGACCTTGAAAGCACCACGAATGATGACATCATACTGTGGGGCTTTCTGACTGGAAATGGACAATTAGCAAGGGTGCCCACACACTGGAAATAAATTGGCCAATTGAGGGAAAATTGCGTGCAGCTGGCTGACCCATTTAGATTTGTGTCGGAACCCGACAATTCCCCGCACCTGCGGGAAAATTGGCCCCTTTGTGTCTACCTCTCTCTTCATGCGAGTGCTTCTCTGAAACCGCTGTCCGCATTCAGGCAGTCACTGGAGTTGAATTTCACACAGCAGTTTTACACAAAATGGCTGCACCTAACCAACAATACTGAAGCCCAGTAACAACAGTCTCCGAGAGATACCAGCAAGTGTACAGGATAAGATCCCTATAATGTTTAGCTTTTATGTGATGATTCAGTGCAATACATTTCTCTTTTAATTGTGGTTCATGCTTACTTGCAGTTGATAGCTGCAGTTCGTCATTTTATTTGTCCATAAATTTGACTTGGCGACTAGCTTTTAGCCATCTGCAGAGACTGATTGATGTGATAGCAGCAAGGATATTATGATATAGCTTCATTAGCAGTGCAATAATCACATCATCATATCCGATCATTGATTTCCTTTTACTACTGTGCAAGCTTTCGACCTCGAATGCCAGCAGCACAGATAAGTCCAAAAGATATTTTGTTATGAATCTATTATTGGTTTCAATTATATTTCTTCTTGGTAAAACCAACACTTGCAGAGGACAGAGGGTATTACGGAGAGTAAAGGGTAGCATACATTAGCACACTGTCCTTGCATCTCTAGGTTTGAATCCAGTCCAGTACTGGATCAAAATATAATGAGTTTGGGACAGCCCACCTTTGGGCAGAGGAGTCCACCACACCAAGCTACCCATAATTCAGAGCTAATTGCCACCACTGTATCTGTTTTGAACCACAGCGCAGATGGAGGAGCATCGCAGCAAATGGAAATGGGAGCCTTTTGTTCATTGTTCATTTTTTTGATGGGGTTTGCACAGTGTTTAACTCCTGTTATATCTGGCAGTGGTCAGCGCAGACACAGGGTGAAAAACCAATGTCCTTCCAGCACTAACATAGGAATCATTGTGGTAGAGAAGGAAAAAAGAAAAATCGGCTGCGGGGTTGGAAAAGCCATCAACAGAGGTTACAACAATACTCCCTGAAAGGGCTGCATCTCGGAGACATTTTCATTATCCACTCCACTCACCTTGTGGTCTCCTTGATGCCATGTTTAGTCAGTCCTAGTTAAACACTGGTCTACCCAAAGTAGTTTCTGAACTTGTCAAGGTAGTCTGAGATTTAAGCCAGTCAGAATGCTGTATTTACCTCATGAGTAATGACATCTATATGTTGTGGCTCACTAAAATAATGTGATGTTTGAAAGTATTCAACGGATAAATAAAGTTGCAAGTATTTTCTCTCCCTCTCCTTGCGACATAAGAACACTGTGACGGACACATTGAAAGAGCAAATATAAGGCTGAATCCTATTTGGCCAGCACTCCCACTGTAATTAACTGATTTACAATTGAGAATAGACTTCTTCCTTACAGGCCTCTTGGACAAATCTCTTCCAATTAGTTCCCAGCAACTCTAACACTTTACCATCAATTGCAAACTGGATTACAGGGGAATTTGAACCTCTTCCCTTTGCAGGGAGAAGCAACACCAATCAGTGTCGAATTATGGGCAGGCTTATATTGTTGATTTGAATTCCATGAGAGATCATTTAACACCTCATCCAGAGGCCTGAACTAATAATCTAGAGAATTTAGCAGTTTGAGAATTTGAACTCAATTAAAAAAATCTGGAAATAAAAAACTGATAGCAGTAAAAATGACAGTGAAGCCGTCGTAATGTCGTAAAAACCCAACTGGTTCACTAGTATCCTTTACGAATGGAAACCTGTTGTCCTTACCCAGTCTGGCCTATATATGACTCCAGTCCCACACCAATGTAGTTGGCTCTTAATCTCTGAAGTGGCCTAGCAAGCCATTCAGCTGTATCAAACCCCTATGCAGTTCAAGAAGAATGCCCACCGCCACTTTCTCAAGAGCAACTAGGGATGGGCCTTGCCAGTGACGGCCAAATCCCGAGAATGAATATAAAGAAAATAAGCATAGAATAAGCAGACAATTTGCTCCATCAAGTCTTCTCATTCCATAAATCCTAACCAACTATTGGTCACCACCCTATTACTATCCGAAGTTAATTGAATTAAACATAGCTCCAAAATTGTCAGACTCTGCTCACGGCACGGAGCATAGATTGTAAAATTGGGTGCAAACGTCAGTGCGCCAGATTCACGGCCTTCTTAATTTTCTGGCCATTGATTTTAATCACTGTTCAATTGGAACACCACAAATCAGATGCACTAATCTTTGATCTGCACTTGCCCATGGAGTCAGAAACACTACAGGGATTTGAATCTTGCAATTTTGGGGCTTTTCAATGTACCTTATAGTTTCTGTGGCTGGCTGCTTTGCACAGGTGACATTTTCATGGTCCCAGCAGCAACATTATACAGAGGTTTTGATCATTTATGAATACATTTGTCATTATAATCCTCAATCAATCGGAGTCAGAAGGTTCTGGGTTCGAGTATCACTCCAGAGACTTGAGCACATAATCTAAGCTGACACTCCAATGCAGTACCAAGGGGGTGCTTTTCAGCATACCTTTGTATTCCCTTTTCTCTCATGTGTCATCCGTGGTTCCGTTGGTAGTACTCTCAACTCAATCAGCAGGCTGAGAGTTCTAGTCCAGAGGCTTGAGCACAAAAATCTCAGCTGACACTCCAGTGCAGTACTAAGGGTGTGCTGCACTGTCGGAAGTGACGTCATTCGGATGAGATGTTAAACCAAGGCCCCATCTGCCCTCTTGAGGTAGATGTAAAGTCTGTGGGTTATATGGTGAATTAATACACAGACTACAAGAGTAACTTTAACAGGACTTTACTATTCGAAGGTCAGGGCGAATCTGCCCAATAAATCCTTACACAGCACTTATATACCGGTGTGGTCACCACCGGTATTACAGTATACAGTAGCCAAGATAAAGTAGTGCAACCCTTAAAATAGTTCTCTTAAAGGTGGAACGTTACATACACTACAGTAGACGTTAAAGATCCCTTGGCACTATTTTGAAGAAGAGCTGGAGTTTTCCCCGGTGTCTTGGCCAATATTTATCCCTCAATCAACATCAATAAAACAGATGATCTGGTAATTAGCTCATTGCTGTTTGTGGGGCCTTCCTGTGTGCAAATTGTCTGCCACATTTCGTACATTGCAACAGTGACTCCACTTCAAAAGTACTCAATGTCCCAAAGCGCTTTACTGCCAATTGAGGTGAAAGGCGCTATATAAATGCAAATTCTTTCTTTCTTATAGTCAGTCCCATTTCTAATCAGATAGTTACACTAGATATTCTATACTTCTTGAAGGAGTTAATTGACACATCATTAACTGTTCATTTTGCACAGACCAAAAGGCAGAATCTAAAATATAATGGGTTGAAGCTAATCTGTAACATTTCATCTCGGGGTCCTTAAACCGTAAACAGCTCAAGCTTTGTTGGTTTAAGACACCATCTGTACCTTCAGTTTCAGGGTAGTTTCATCGAATTACAGTATGCAGACGACGCTTGCGTCTGCGCACTCTGAGGTCAAACTCCAAACCATCGTCAACACCTTCACTGAAGCGTACGAGAGCATGGGCCTTACACTAAACATCCGTAAGACAAAGGTTCTCTACCAACCTGCCCCCGCCACACAGTACTGCTCCCTGATTATCAAAATCCATGACGAGGCCTTGGACAACGTGGGCCACTTTCCATACCTCGGGAGCCTACTGTCAACAAGGGCAGACGTCGATGACGAAGTCCAACACCGCATTCAGTGTGCCAGTGCAGCCTGAGGAAGAGTGTGTTTGAAGACCAGGACCTCAAACCCAGCACCAAGCTCATGGTCTACAGAGCAGTAGTGATACCCGCCCTCCTGTATGCTTCAGAGACATGGACCATGTACAGCAGGCACCTCAAAGCACTGGAGAGGTACCACCAATGCTGCCTCCGCAAGATCCTGCAAATCCATTGGCAGGATAGGCGCACCAACGTCAGTGTTCTTGCTCAGGCCAACATCCCCAGCATCGAAGATTTGACCACGCTCAATCAGCTCTGATGGTCGGGCCACATCATCCGCCCGATACGAGACTCCCAAAATAAGCGCTCTACTCGGAGCTCCGACATGGCAAGAGAACCCCAGATGGGCAGAGGAAATGCTTCAAGGACACCCTCAAAGCCTCCTTGAAAAAGTGCAACATTCCCACTGACACCTGGGAATCCCTGGCCCAAGACTGCACAAAGTGGAGGAGAAGCATCCAGGAAGGCGCCGAACACCTCGAGTCTCTTCGCCGGGAGCAAGCGGAAGCCAAACGCAAACAGCGGAAGGAGCGTACGTCAACCCAAGCCCCTTCAACCACCATCTGCCCCACCTGTGAGAGACTGTAGGTTCCGCATTGGACTCATCAGTCACCTGAGAACTCATTTTTAGTGTGGAAGCAAATCATCCTCGGTTCCGAGGGACTGCCTAAGAAGAAGAAGAGTTTCACTACAAATTCCCAGTCGTTTATTGTTTTATATCAGGGGGATTCTACACAAGCTCTCATTCTGTTTAGTCCAGCACCATTGCTGTTTTGTGTGCGGATTCCAACACAGTAATGTATTGATCCTATTCCAATATCGAATGGAGCAATATAGTTCCGTACAGTTCTATAAATATGTTCTTTGTCTTCAGTGACATTTTATAAAAAGACTTTTGATTAACAATTTAAAAATAAAATCATTCACAGGATGTGGGCATCGCTGGCAATTATTGTGCCTCCCTCGTTGCCCTGAGAAGGCAGTGGTAGGCCACCTTCTTTAACTGCTGCAGTCTTTGTAGTGGCTTGATACAACTAAACGAATTGCTAGGCCACTTCAGAGAACAGTTAAGAGTCAACCACATTGGTGTGAGAGTGGAGTCACATAAGGCCAGACAGGTAAGGACAACCAGGTTTTCTTCGCTAAAGGACATAGTGAACCATTTGGGATTTTACAACAATCCGACAGCTTCATGGTCACTTTTACCTACCGATCAATTTTTCAAAAGATTGTAACTCAAATACACAATTTGACATGGTAGGGTTTGAACTCGCATTCTCTGGATTATCAGTCCAGTCCTCTGGATTGCTAGCCAGTGGTTACTGCATTACAACAAAATTAAGGAAGAAGTAGCGAAAGGAGAAAAGAGAATCGTGTTTCTCACTCAATACTCAAGAAGTCCAACAAGAAAAGAATCAATGCTGGATCTTGTAATGGGTAATGAACCAGAACAGAATGGAGAAGTAAGAGAGTATCTTGGTAGTAGTGATCACAACATCATAAGGTTCAAGGTTAGGGTCAAGACTGACATAAGTAGGACAAAGACTAAGGTAATACATTGGAAGAGAGAAAATTATGAGGAAATGAGGGTGGAACTAAAGAAGGTAAACTGGGAGAAAATCTTGAAAAACAAAGTCAGAAAAACAGTGGGAAATCGATAGAGTTCAATAGAAATGTGTTCCACTGATAGTCAAAAACAAGCAAGCTAATTATGGGGCACCATGGTTGATTAAAGAACTAAAGCAAAAATTGAATCTAAAGAAAAAGACATACAAGTATTTAGGTACTAAAGGAGAGGAGGAAAGAAGGAAATACAAAGAACTCAGGAGAGAAGTTTTAAAAAACCATCAAGAAGGCAAAGAGAAATTACAAAATCAAATTATCACAGAATATAAAAAGAAATAATGAAGTGTTCTATAGGCACATAAATAACAAAAGGAAAATTAAAGTAGGGATAGCGCCACTAAAGGATCAACCAGGTAAACTCACAGGTAATGGCAGAAGTGTTGAATAACCACTTCACCTCAGTTTTTACTAAAGAAGTTAACAAAATAGACACTTCACTGGAGAATGAGCTTAAAAAGAATATTAATACAGTTGGGATAGAAAAGGAGAAAATAATTGACAAACTAGCAAAACTAAAAGAGGATAAAACTCCAGGTCCGGATGGTATGCACCCACGCATACTCAAGGAAACTAGGGAAGAGATAACAGAGACACTGGTTTATGTATAAGAACATAAGAAATAGGAGCAGGAGTAGGCCATTCGACCCTTCGAGCCTGCTCCGCCATTCAATGAGATCATGGCTGATCTTCAGCCTCAAGTCCATTCACCGGCCCTATCGCCATATCCCTTGATGTCCTTACTAGTCAGAAATCTATCGACTTCCGTTTTGAATATACCCAATGACTGAGCCTCCACAGCCCTCTGGGGTAGAGAATTCCAAAGATTCACCACCCTCTGTGTGAAGAAATGTCTTCTCATCCCAGTCCTGAATGGCCTACCCTTTATCCTGAGGCTGTGGCCCCTGGTTCTAGACTCCCCAGCCAAGGGAAACATTCTCCCAGCTTCCACCCTATCAAGCCCTGTAATAATTTTGTATGCTTCAATGAGATTCCCTCTCATTCTTCTGAATTCAAGAGAATACAGGCCTAGTTTACTCAATCACTTCTCATACGACAGTCCCGCCATCCCAGGAATCAATCTCGTGAACCTTCGTTGCACTCCCTCTATGGCAAGTATATCCTTCCTTAGGTAAGGAGACCAAAATTGTACACAACACTCCAGGTGTGGTCTCGCCAAGGCCCTATATAATTGGAGTAAGACTTCTTTACTCCTGCACTCAAATCCTCTTGTAATGAAGGCCAGCATACCATTTGCCTTCCTAATGGCTTGCTGCACCTGCACATTCACTTTCAGTGACTCATGTACAAGGACACCCAGGTCCCTTTGACCATCTGCATTCCCCAATCTTTCACCATTTAGGAAATACTCTGAATTTCTGTTTTTTCCACCAAAGTTGATAACTTCACATTATATTCCATCTGCCATGTTCTCGCCCACTCACTGAGCCTGTCGAGATCCCATTGAAGCCTCTTCACATTCTCTTCACAACTGACACTGCCACCTAGCTTTGAATCATCAGCAAATTTGGAAATGTTACATTTAGTCCCCTCATCCAAATCATTGATATAGATTGTGAATAGCTGGGGCCCAAGCACCGATTCTTGCGGTACCCCACTAGTCACAGCCTGCCATCCTGAAAAAGACCCGTTTATCCCTACTCTTTGTTTCCTGTCTGTTAACCAATTCTCAATCCATGCTAGTATATTACCCCAATTCCATGTGCCCTAACTTTGTTCACCAACCTCTTGTGTGGGACTTTATCGAAGGTCTTCTGAAAATCCAAATACACCACATCTACCGGTTCCCCTTAGTCTACTCCACTAGTTACATCCTCAAAGAACTCCAATAGGTTTGTTAAACAGGATTTCTCTTTCATAAATCCATGTTGACTCTGCCCAATCTTACTATTAGTTTCTAAGTGCCCAGTTATTGCATCCTTTATAATAGATTCCAGCATTTTCCCAACTACTGATGTGAGGCTAATAGGTCTGTAGTTTCCCATTTTCTCTCTCCCTCCTTTCTTAAATAGCGGGGTTACATTTGCTATCCTCCAATTTGTAGGAACCATTCCAGAATCTATAGAATTTTGGAAGATGACAACCAATGCGTCCACTATCCCAATGGCCACCTTTTTCAAAACCTTAGGATGTAGGTCATCCGGTCCTTGGGATTTATCGATTTTTAGTCCCATTAATTTTGCTAGTACTTTTTTACTAATAGTAATTTCTTTAAGTTCCTCATTCTCACCACACCTTTGGTTTTCTCGTATTTCTGGGAGGTTTTTTGTGTCTTCCTCTGTGAAGACAGAAACAAAGGGCTTGAATTTCACAGGGCCATGGAGGCGTGTGGGGTGTTAAAATTGCAAAAAGTGGTGAGCGGGCGGGCCCAACCCCCGCCTCCAAGCAATTTTCAAGAAATCGTGCTTACTGCTTCCATCTCCGTCCCGTCTCCAAGAGGCGGGATAGGCCCTTAAGGCCCTTAACAAGCACTAAATTGCCTCTATTATCCCATTTTGAAAGGCCTTTGTGATTTTAACATGTTTCCCACGTGAAGCACGCCTGCTCTGAAACATGACGGTAAAACCTGGTGGGAGCACAATTGGATTGCTGACTATTAGCTGCAGCTCCACCATTAAATAGGGTATTTGATCAGCCATCGTTTGCAGGTGGCAGGACTTTGTTGTCTCAGTTCTGGGGGAACTTTTAGAAGACATAACCACAGCTGTGGAAGTTTGGAGCCTGACACCCATCTCCAGTGTGACCTCCTGGGAAACCCCTCTCGCCACCTTGACTGAGCGCTTCCTCAACTGAGGCATATACCAGAAGCATGGGAGCCATTTATTTCCTTCCCTTCTGGACATCAGATGAGGACGAAGACCAGCCGCGGCATCAGCAGAACCATGAACAACAGGAGCGCCAGGATCTCCAGAATCGTCGCGGTTTGCTCTGCACTTCACAACATGGCACAGCGTCGTGGCTTGCAAATTCCTGAGGACCAAGTGGCTCCTCACATATCCTCCTCAGATGAGGAGGAGGAGGAAGAGGTGGAGGAGGAGAGCGAAAACGAACATCTTGCAGAGGCCCATCAACCAGCAGCAGCAGTACGCGAGAACATTGCTGCCCGGGATGCAAGGAACGCACTCATCTTGGCCAGATTTGCTTAGCCTAGCCAATCAAGCACTTTTGCCTCGCAGCTTCTTACCAGAGCTTCAACAATGGCCAAGAACCAGTAGATTCCTAACAATTTGACCACCATACTGGCAATTGCAAGTAATCCTAAGCCCTCAATGTGGAAGTCCCATTAGCGAAATGACACGCCACAACTGCAGTAGTAGCCATCAGATATTTTATTTACAGTAACTACCTGATGGCTTTTTAACATTAAACATCAAATTTCTTTGTGCAGTATCTTTCTCTTACGCGTGCTCCTACGTGGTGCTTCCCCTGTGGCTCCAGCAGATGTGGAGGCCCCTTGCTCACTTTCTTGCTGCTCCTGTCTCGACACCTTTGGCGGGCGTCCTCTGGTGTTGCGAACCTATGAGGGCTCGCCAACAGTCTGCTGCTCCTGTGGCTGTGCAGGGGTTGAGACACCGATGTCAGTTGGGTGGGGACTCTGGTGGGGCTCTGACAGGATGCTCTGCAGTGGCATGGAAGTGTGAGCGCTTGGAGAGGAGCCCCCACTTCCTTGATGTCTGCCACCAACTTCCCTCTCATGGGTCAGGTCCCCTTCAGCGCTTGCAAGTGGCTTGAGAGCACCTTGCTGCACATTGGGGAGGCCATGGGGACCCGTATCTGCACTGGCAGTCCTACTCAGAAGGACTTCCACGAAGGTCTGGTTTCTCCGTTCAATAGATGACATTTCGCTCCTCCAGAGATGTCATTCTATTCAGAACAGTCACCATGTTTTCTGCAGTCTATCGACTTATCACCTCCATGGAGGTTGCCATGCTTTCTATGATGATGCGTTCATGCACCAATGACTCCCCAAAGGCTCTGCTCATGTTCGCAATGGTCTCCTCCATTTGTTCCACACTCGCAGCGACCCTGGAGACAAAACCTGCCAGAGACTCCTGCATCTGTTCCTGGAGTTCCAGCACCGCTGATCTTGTGGATGGACCCAGAGGCAGAGGGTCGACATGCAGCTGAACCAAGCTGGGAGAGTCCTGCGCCCTCCAACTAGGACTCTCCACTGCTGTCCCTGTCTGCACAATCTGCTGATGCTCACTTGTGAGCTGTGATACACCAGGTGACAACACTGCACTATCTTGCGAAGGTACCACCGAGGTGTGAGTGTCTGCGCTGGTGCTGGGTGCGCTGAATTCTGCTGACGTTGCGCCCTCAGAGGTTGCAGCTTCTTCTGAGGAGTCTGGATGCTCAGGCTCTTCCTGCTGGCTAGTGGGGACAGGTGTTTGCGATGGTCCTGTCAGGGAGTAAAGGAGAGTCAGAGATGTGATACCAAGGTTACATGCACATTGCATATTGCAGATGATCATAAGTCCATCTGTTAGAGCTTCAGAATCATTATCAGCGACTCATGCAATGTCAATGAGAGAGATGGAAAACTATTGTATCACCAGCTCGCTCTGATGCACCCGTCTGTCCGTCCCCCACTTGCGCATAGTCCTCCACTCCCACGATCTCCAGGACCGCATCCTCCCAGGGGGTGAGCTGGGCTACTGAGGGTGGCCCTCCTCCTGTCCTCGCTCTTTCCCTCTTATTGTGAGATCTCTTTTCCTGCAATGAGGGAGACAAGTGGAGTTTGAGTGAGAATGAAGGAGTGAGTGTAGAGAATCCATAGCATAGATGCTTAGAAGGAGACAAAGATGGAGTGAGGTGGCAAGACCAAGGGCCCTCCCTGTGTGTTGTCAGTTGTTTTCATAGCATCACAGTGACAGGGAGTGTGAGGGCTGCACAGTCAAATAGTTAGGTGAATGTGACCATAGAGATATAGGGAATGGGTAAGGGTGCATGGATGTCAGTGTCAAGTGGGATGTGGAGGAAGCGATTGCTAAAGCTGAGTGCTGGTGAGGAGAGGCAATGGGGATCAGATTGAGGGTGATGGGAAAGTCATACTCACTTTTCCAGTGCGGTCATGAAACCTCTTCCTACACTGAAGCCAGGTTCTGCGGGTTATCGACAAAGAGTTGACCTCCTGGGCCACCTGGATCCACACAGCCTTGGTCTGCTGGGGAGGCTTCTTCCTCCCTGAAGAAGGGAAGAGCACCTCTTTATTGGCTCTTGCTCCCTCCACTAAAGCTTGCAGGGCAACATCATCAAACCTGGGAGCAGACCTAGGTCTCTCGCTGGTCATTCTGCCTCCAGGTCCCTCTAACATGAAAGGCCAAAAGGTTGGCAGTCTGCAGAAGAAGCAAGGCTTGTTGCAGACCTTAAATGCAGCAGCAATGATGACATCATCGGAGGAGAGTTTCAGACTAAAAAACTAATTGGGCCATGGGTTCCCACACGCTGGAACTCAATTGCCCACTTAAGTTAAAATCGCTTCATTCTCCCACATCGATTTAGAATCGGGTGGCTAACACGAAAAGCGGATTACACGACCTCAGCCCGCCCCAGTGACAAAATCCAGCCCAAAGTATTTATTTAATGTCTCTGCCATTTCCTCATTCCCCATTATAAATTCTCCCATGTCTGACTGTAAAGGATCTACATTTACCTTCGCCAGTCTTTTCCTTTTCACATACCTATAGAAATTTTTACAATCCGTTTTTATATTTATCGCTAGTTTGTGTTCATATTCCATTTTCCCTTTCTTTATCAACTTCTTGGTCCCCCTTTGCTGATTTCTAAAAAGATCCCAATCCTCAGGCTGACTGCTTTTTCTGGCAACTTTATAAGCTTCCTTCTTTGACTTAATACTAGCTTTAATTTCTTTTGTTAGCCATGGTTGGATCACTTTTCCTTTTGGGTTTTTATGCCCTAGAAGAATATATGTTTGTTGCAAATTATGCATTATTTCCTTGAATGTTAACCATTGTATGTCCACCTTCATACCTTTTAGTGTAGTCTCCTAATCTACCATGGCCAACTTGCCCCTCATACCCTTGTAGTTTCCTCTGTTTAGATTGAAGACCTTAGTTTCAGATTGGCCTACATCACTCTCAAACTTAATGTAAAATTCAATCATATTATGGTCACTTGTCCCTAAAGGCCCCTTTACCACATGATTACTGATTAGCCCTTTCTCATTACACAGTACCAGATCCAGAATCGCCTGTTCCCTGGTTGGTTCCTCCACATACTGATCCAGGAAACCATCTTGCATGCATTCCAAGAATTTGTCCTCCACACCATTAGTGGTAATTTGATTTGCCCAGTGAACATGTAGATTAAAATCCCCCATGATTACCATATTGCCCTTGTTACATGCACTTCTATTTTCTTGACTGATACTGTGCCCTACATTACCACTACTGTTTGGTGGCCTATACAGAACTCCCACCAATGTTTTCCGACCTTTGCTGTTTCTTAGCTCCACCCAAACTGATTCTAGTTCTACATCACGATCTGCTGAGCCAAGATCTTTTATCTCTACCATACCGATCTCATCCCTTATTAACAGCGCTATGCCACCTCCTTTTCCTTTATGTCTGTCCTTCCTAAATGTTGAGTACCCTGGAACATTCAATTCCAAGCTTTGGCTAGCCTGCAACCATGTCTCTGTAATGGCAATGACATCATACCCATTTACTTCTATTAGTGCCATTAATTCAGCCACCTTGTTGCAAATGCTACGTGCATTTAGATAAAGTGCCTTCAACTTTGCCTGTTTAAAATTTTTCTGCACTTTGACCCACTTTACTGTTGGCCTTTGTTCCTGCTCCCTACAAGTTTTGCTGACTATTTTCTAACTTGCACATCCAGCTTTGTTTCTCTCCGTTCTGGGCCCACACTTAGATATAAATGTTCCATAGAAGAGGAGTTAGTGCCAGAGGAATGGCAGACAGCTAATGTTGTTCATATATACACAAAGGACAATACCTGGGACCTATGGACCAGTCAGCTTAATGTCAATGATAGGAAAGATACTGGAATCTATACTAAAAGAAGTGATTGAAGATAATCTCGAGACAGAAACCTTAATAAAGGAGTCAAGGATTCCAAGACGCTAAGTCATGCTTAACTAACCTAATACAATTATTTGAAGAGGTAACAGAAAGATTAGACAAGGGTAATGCGATAGAGATCATATACTTTCAATTTTCAAAAGGCCTTTGATGAGGTAGGCTCATGACAAAGTTTAGGGTATGTGAAGTCAGGGGACTTATAGCTGAATGGATAGCAAATTAGAAAAATAGACAGCAGAGAGTCGGGGTAAAGGGTAATTATTCAGATTGGAGGAAGGTACAAAGCAGTGTTCCACAAGGATCAGTGCTGGGACCACTGTTATTCATAATTTACATTAATGACTCAGATTTAGGAATAAGTACCTCAATATCAAATTTGCAGATAAGGGCCCAGAAATTTGGGTCGGGGGCTTCCCGCGGGTGTAAGCCCCCGACCTGCACTTACCTAGCACGCTGGCCGTTGAGCTGTGGGCCCCCGTGGAATTCCGATCCTGGACCTGCTCCAACTGCCAGCGCACAGTGCTTGCGTATCCCAGGGGCGCAGTTAGTTCAAAGCGTCCCCTGGGATCACGTGGGCCATGGAGAGCCAATCGGAGCAGGGAAATGCCCATTCATAAGTTTGACAGGACCTGTCAAAACTTATAAATACTACGGGCCCCAAAACATCACTAAATCTTCAAATAAATTTTAAAAAACAATCACATTTTTTAAATAAACTATAAATTACATGAAATAACTATTTTAAACAATAATTTAAATTTTTGAAAAAAATAATTTTATTTTCTAACAGGGCTAAAAATAAACTTACCTTGCTTTAAAGTATTTAAAAATAATAAACCTGTGGAAAAAATGTTTTAATTTTAATTAATTCACCACTTACCTTGTAAAAAGCAGGCCTTACGCCTGCTTTTTAAATGTCTAACTTCTGGAGACTACTTACCCTCCCGGGAAAACCTGCAAAAATAACGGAAGTTCGATGCGCACGAACAGCCTATCCTGCGCACGTGGTCGACCTCTTAACCCCTTCGTTCAGGGGAACGGAAGTGCTGGTTTCCCGCGCATGCGCAGTGCATGCAGGAAACTGGCACTTCCATTGGGCTTACGGGTGAGTACCCCGTGCGTACTCGCCCGTGGAGACCCGAAGTTCTGGGCCAATACCAAACTGGGGGTATAACTAACACTGAGGAAAAATGCAACATAATACAAGAAGACATTAGAAAACTTGCAGACTGGGCAGTCAAGTGGCAAATGAACTTTAACATAGATACGTGTGAGGTAACACACTTTGGTAGGAAATACAGAAACAGCACTTACACCTTAGAAAATAAGAAACTGAATGGGGTAGAAGAGCTAAGGGATCTAAGGATACAGATGAACAAATCATTAAAAGCAACATCGCAGGTCAGAAAATCAATTAAAAATGCTAACAAAGCACTGGGATTTATTTCCAGGGATATCGAATTCAAAGGTAGTGAAGTTATGTTAAACTTGTATATGACCCTGGTCAGACCACACTTAAGAGTACGGTGCACTGTTCTGGTCTCCATGCTATAAAAAGGACATAGAAGCACTAGAGAAAATACAAAAAAGATTTACAACGATGGTAGCAGAACTGAGATTACAGCTATCGTGAAAGATTGAACAAGTTGGGGCTTAGAGGTGGTCTTTAAAATTATGAATGGGTTGGAAAGGGTAGATGTGGAGAGAATGTTTCCACTGTGGGAGAATCCCAAAACTAGGAGCCATAAATACAAGATAGTTACTAATAAATCCAATAGGGAAATAAGGAGAAATTTCTTTACGCAGAGAGTGGTTAGTATGTGGAGCTCGCTACCACGGGAAGTGGTTCAGACAAATTGCTTAAATGCTTTCAAAAGGAAACTAGACGAGTACATCAAAGAAAAAAAGACTTGCATTTATATAGCACCTTTTACGACCTCAGGACATCCTAAAGTGCTTTACAGCCAATAAGTACTTTTGAAGTGTAGTTACTGTTGTAATGTAAGAAACACGGCAGCTAATTTGCACCAGTAAGCTCTCACAAACAGTAATTTGATAATGACCAGTTAAAAAACGATTAAGTGATGTTGATTGAGGGATACATATTGGTCAGGACACTGGGGATAACTCATTTGCTCTTCTTCAAAATATTGCCATGGGATCGTTAACATCCACCTGAGAGTAGATGGGCCTTTGTTTAACACCTCATCTGAAAGACTGCCCCTCCGACAGCACAGCACTCCCTAGTACTGCACTGGAGTGTCAGCCAAGACTTTTGTGCTCAAGTCTCTGGACTGAGGCCACAACCTACTGACTCAGGTGCGAGCGCTACCAACTGAACCACGGCTGACACATGAGAGAAAAGGGAATAGAAAGATATGCTGAAAGGCTGAGATGAGGTAGAAGGAATGGGAGGAGACTCATGTGGAGTATAAACACCAGCACAGACTAGTTGGTTCTGTATATTCTATGTAATCAATGGTTTTAATAAAGTGGAATTCCAATTAAGTAGCAAAGCATCTTTTTGCTTTTGAATTTATAAGTTTCACTCCTCCCCAATGAGCACTCTGTCCTGACGCTCAGTTACTAGGATCAATTTTCCCAGGTGAAGTACCTATTGGAAAATGAGTCACAAAGGTCGGGGCACCCAAGTTGAGCAGCATCAGATTTTTTCTTTTTAAAAAACATCTTCTAAGTGATTCGCTCTTCTCTAAGCACAGAAGATTGGATGTATAAGCCGCCATGAAAAGCATTCCATTTCACCACTATAGGCTTTCATCCTGGGCTTATCATTAATCTTTAGACTGCAGGGTGTAGACTAACAAAAAGAAACAAAGCCATACACCAGCAACACAATGGGCCAGAAATTCGCGGCCAGAAGCATGAGTACGTTCGGGGTACTCGCGCATCTGGCCGTTGGAAATGCCGGCGTTCAGCAGGAACAGCGCATGCGGGGAACGCCGGCATTTCCAGACCCGAGGTCTATTCACAGCGCGTGCGACTGCACAGGCAGCGCTTGCGCAGTGAACTTTGTGGATTTCAATGATGGATTCAGTGAGGGTAAGTCCTTAGAAGTTACACTTGAAAAAAGCAAGTGTAAAGTTGTTCATTGGCTGCGGAGGAAGATATATTTTATCGTGGAGCTTCTGAAATGCAATATTTTTGTTTGGGAAAGGGAGGGAAGTTATTTTAAGAAATTTTAAGTAAGTTTTAAAGTTAAAATTTTTTTTTATTTTTTAAAAAGGGTTTTCAGAACGGTAGGTAGAAGGAGCAATTGTGGCTGTGTGAATGGAATGTGAGAATGAGTTATGTATGTATGTCCACATATATTCCTTTACGTATATGTATGTATGTTTTATATTCCTTTACTAATGTGTATGAATGTATGTTTTTAATTATGATTTTCCAATAAGTTACTTTCTCTGAAAGTCATAATTAAATAATACATTCATACACATAAGTAAAGGAATATATACATAACACGCAAAGGAATATATACAGACATACATACTTTCAGAAGCTCCACGATAATAAATATCTTCCTCCGCAGCCTCTGGAGCAACTGTACCCATGCTTTTTTCATGTGTAAGTTGTAATGACTTGACCTCACTGAAAGCATTAATGAAAGCGGCGAATTATACTGCGCACGCGCTGCCTGTGCAGTCGCACGCGTTCTGCCTCTGAACCCCTTCGTTCAGAGGACAGGAAATGCCGGTTTTCCCCACATGCACTGTGCATGCTGAAAACCGGCATTTCATCCAGCCAGATGCGTAAGTACCCCGACCGTACTCGCGCATTTGGAAGGGAATTACTGGGCCAACATTTTACATGTCAATAAAATGAAAAATTTAACAATTGCACGACTTGCCCCCTCGCATCTGCGACTGAGGGTCCAAGGAGGTGCATTGCGCAAGAGGTCATCATCGTACGTATCCTCACACTGTTCCCTTTGGGGAACTGTATGAAGTGGTGGAAGGATTTATGGCCGTGATTAACGCTCATTCCGTGACCGTAACCATCTTTGAACCAACCATTAGGGTGGTTAGTCCTATGGCGGGAGGGTTTTACGGGCTCCCACAACCCATCTGAGGGGGGGGGGCCACCAACACCCACGGACGCAAGTATCCCGCTGGATGTCCACCCAGAATTTAAAGTTGGAGCTCCGACTCCACTTGCCGGGACTGTCTGGAGTGGGGTTCAAAACCCTACTCCTTCTGGCCCAGCGGCGGGGATGCTTACTGCTACGCAAAAGGCCCACCCCGCACAAAAGGTGACACCCATACGTTTCCTGCGCCTTTTCCCTCCCCGTGACTGGAGCCCTATGCTGCCATTTCACGTTGCTAATCGGATTGGGCCTTTGTCATAGCGGTAGGATCCCCGCCGCTGGGCCAGATCAGGGTAGGGTTTCGAACCCCGCTCCAGACAGTCCCGGCAAGTGGAGTCGGAGCTCCGGCTCTAAATTCTGGGTTGACATCCAGTGGGATATTTGCATCCGTGGGTGTGGGTGGCCCCCCTCCTTGTATAGCTTGTGGGAGCCCGTAAAACCCTCCCGCCATAGGACTAACCGCCCTAATGGCTGGTTCAAAGATGGTTACGGTCACGGAATGAGCGTTAATCATGGCCATAAATCCTTCCACCACTTCATACAGTTCCCCAAAGGGAACAGTGTGAAGACACGTATGACGACGACATTGCTAAATAAATAAATGGAATTTAAAAAATTCTTTTAGGGCTTTTAAAAGTCTTTAAATTGCTTTAATTCTCTTTAAAACTACTTCAGATTACTCAAAATAATGTAAACATTTTAAAAAGTTTATAAAAGTTACCAAAATCGTCAAAAAACTTCCAAAAACCTATTTAAACTGCTGCTTTGCATGTAAAAATGCTTAGCAGCTTGACAGAAACATTGGGGGCGTGTCCAGTGAAACTGAGACCTCAAGGGGCGTGTCTCACTTGCACTGCACGCTCCTGGCTTCGCGCTGGCTGCACTCCTGGGCGGCGTGACGTCATACGCTGCCCGGGATTCTTCTTTCTGTTTCAGCAAGTGCAGGCGTCCCTGGAGCTGATCGGCAGGAGCGCGGGGTAAGTGCAAAAACGGGGCTGCAAGCCCCGTTCAGCAATTTCTGGCCCAATGTGCCTTGTAATGAACTCTTGAACATTGAGTGCACTTAGTCTCAGGAGTGGTTTGACTGGTTGTTGAGTTCTGCTATCTGCCAGTTGAAAGTATTTAATACAACTGCTGCTGTGATGGGGAACAGGTTTCTGTTTTCCGTAAGGTTAACTGCACAAAATGGCCCGACAGTATGGAACCACTTGCCACTGCCAAGGTAGAAGTGCAGCCAGCCATTTAGGTGGGCAATCAGTCTCTAGCACTGACAACTGTTTGATCAGGGCCATTTGGCGGTTGTCTTTATACTGGAGTAAGCATCAGTACCAAGGCTATGCAAAAATAGATTAATTTGGAAAAGGAACGAAGGACTTGGATTTATATAACATCTTTCACATCCTTGAGATGTCCCGAAGTGCTTCATGCTCAATTAATTGCTTTTTTGAAGAGTAGTCACTGTTATATAGGCAAACAAAGCAGCCAGTTTGCCACATCGAGGCCTCACAATAAGCAAATGAGACCATCTGTTTTTGGTGGTATTGGTTCAAGGATGAATGTTGGCCACAGAGCCAGGAGAACTCGCTGCTCTTCCTTGAACAGTAGCATTTGTGCATGTGAACATGCAGATGGGGCCTTGATTTAATGGCTCATCTGAAAGATGGCACTTCTGGCCATTCAACCCTCCCTCAACATTGCATTGAAGTGTCAACCCCGATAGTGTGTCAAGTCCTGGACTGGGGCCTGAACCAATTATTACCGAGCTCAGAGGCAAGAATGCTACCACTGAGCCAAGCTGACACATACGAGATCCAAATTAACTAGATTTGGATTCCCCTTCTCCTCCAATTTTCATCCTTCCTCAGGTACTGACTCCTGCTGGGGTCTAAATACATAAGATACTAACTTTTCTCTCCAGTACCTTGTCCCAGTGGCCATTCTTCATGTATGAGCCTAAGACAGTGACCTAGTGAACATGGACACCACAGCCGAGCTGGATCTTGTCCTCACACAATATCCATAAATGTTCATTCTCTAGCAGCGGTGAATCATTACCACCAGCCCTGTCCATTTTTAACCTTCCTTACCCAACTCAGGCCTTACAGTAAAGAGGCCAAACCTGGTCTATACAGCAAGAGCAAAGTTGTGCGAGCACCAGTGACCAAGTCACACAACCATCCCCACTTGGACATTTCACTGCTATAGGCTTGTTCCTTCATCTTCGCTGGGACAATATCCTGGAATTCCCTATCTGACACCATTGTGGGAGCACCAAGGACTTCAGCAGATCAAAGAATAGTCAATAAATGCAGCCTTGCCAGCGTTGCCCACACACCAAGAATATAGAAGGAAAGAAAACTACTGTAACATGGATTTCTTTGCCTATTGTGATTCATTTAAATTTCAAAATTATTTCAGATTAACTCTTTAAATTGGTCTGCTGCAGCTGTGATGCAACTCAGTCAATCTCACTGCACTGCACCAGGATGACAGTCCATACTATTTTTTTAAAAATTCATTCACAGGATGTGGGCATCGCTGACAAGGTCAGCATGTATTGCCCATGCCTAATTGCCCTCGAGAAGGTGGTGGTGAGCTGCCTTCTTGAACCACTGCAGTCCTTGTGGTGAAGGTACTCCCACAGTGCTGACTTTGTCGTGGCAGAGGGGCAGTGAAGAGTAACATACAGGATGGACTGGGTAATGATGGCAGATTTCCTTCCCTAAAGGATATTAGTGAACCAGTTAGGTTTTTTACTACAATCCAGTAGTTTCATGGTCACCATTACTGGTACTAGCTTTTTAATCCAGATTTATTTTATTTTACTGAATTTAAATTCCCCAGTTGCCGTGGTGGGATTTGAACTCCTGTCTCAGGCCTCTGGATTACTAGTCCAGTAACATAACCACTATGCTACCATACTCCACCATGGTTTGCAGAGCTAAGGCTGCCACAGTCACTATAATGCCCTATTCACAGAGTATTCTCCCAGTATCCTGGCCAACATACCTCCTTCAAATCAACACCAACCAGAAACAGTTTAACTGGTCATTCATCTCATTCCTGTTTGTGCGATCTTGCCCAGCATAATTGGCTGCTGCATTTGCCCACAGAACAGTCGCCTCACTTCAGAACAATTCATTTTATATGAAACAGATATTTAAGTACGAGTGCAAATTCATTCGAATGTGTTCGCATTAATCAGACTGGCAGAATTCACTCTATTAGTGAATCGTATTGATAAGGCTGCTTCTTCCCAATCCCAAATCTTACTCACACAAAAAGCAATTTTCTTCTACGCTCCTGGATTGGCTTTGAATTCCCAGATCCCAGACTTGAAAGGCTGGCACAGAGGCTAACAGTGCAGCCCTTCACTCCACCAACAGAAGCAGCGTCCTGTTATAATTAATTTGACTGCTGCTTAAATATATTAGGCGGTAACTTCCAAACAAGGATGCACTTGGCTTTTCTGTGAGTGATCAGCAACAGCGGTTGAATTCACAAGGAAATAAAAGAGCTTACACAAAACAGTACAGAAATCGTGATTTCCCACAGGAGTCCTGCAGCTCGCCAAGGACAACAAAATTAAACATGAATAAAAAGAGCATGAATTTGGCATGGAGTTGTTTGTGAATCGGCCCAGTATGATTTAGATGCAGCCTTTCAGACCATCATGAGACCAGACTCATTGAGGCAATTCTTTATCAGCCTAACTTCCTGTGTCCTCATTGAAAGTGAGGAATTCTTAGAATGCACGATGAGGCAGAGGGGTTCTGTTGCCAAGGAGCTTTCCTGTTATCAGCAAAGTTTTACAGTTCAACATTATCAAAATGAACTAAAATGAGCTTAGTGGCAGAAATGAAGCTAACTTCTCTTTTAAAGGCTTTTTTAAACTGCACTGATGACAGAGATGGTGACCATCGACATTTCCCAACAGCAAGATCCATTTTACAAAACTCCCGAAAGTATGTCTCTTACTATGACACTGTAGGAGTCGCTGGAAATAAACAGACTGCGAGACTTTCATAGCAGAAAAGAAAAACGCGTGTTAGCTTTATTAACTCTCCGCATGGACTGAGGGACTCAGCCTCATCGCAGGGCTATGACGTCATCACACAATCGACGACTCTTAAAGGGACCCTGCCCCGATAACCCAACCAAGTTCCATACATAACGTGGAGCGATAACATTGGCTATACATAGTGAATTGTATTACTGTCCCTATGTGGTCTCTGCCACATACGTCCCCCCAGAATTCACTAGGACTGGCAATGTCAGTCATTGAGGGGCCTGGAACACACGGCCAAAACAGCTCCTTAAGTCCGGGGCGTCGCAGGAGGGTCCCCGGGCGCTCGGTGGTGGACTGACGGTGCAGAAGCCGGAGGTCGGCCCTGCCACGGGGGCTGAGCCAACCCAGCGGGTCGGTCCAGATCCAGGTTGGCTGGCTTAAGACGGTCCACGGAAATGTAGTCCGGTTTACCGCCGACATCCACCACGAAGGCCTTGTCCCCGGCTTCCAGGACGCGGAATGGTCCGTTGTAGGGTGGGTGAAGAGGTCCCCGGTGGGCGTCGTGGCGGACAAAAATGTACTCCGCCGCACAAAGGGCAGGCGGAACGTGGGACTGAGGGAGACCATGCTGCGACGTGGGCACTGGCGCTAAAACCTTGGCGTTGTCCAGGAGGGCGGACCGCTGATGGGCTGCGGACCAAGGATCCGTGGCGTTGGGGACGAAATCCCCGGGAACCCACAGCGGCTGCCCATAGACAAGCTCGGCGGACGAGGACTGGAGGCCCTCCTTGGGGGCAGTCCTGAGTCCTAGCATGACCCACGGGAGTCTGTCGATCCAACTGTCGTCCCGGAGGCTGGCCCGGAGCGCGGCCTTCATGGAGCGATGAAACCGGTCGCACAGCCCATTAGCCGGAGGGTGGTATGCTGTGGTGCGGTGGAGTCTGAACCCAAGGCCTCGGGCGACAGCGTTCCAGGGCTCCGACGTGAACTGGGGTCCCCGGTCGGAGGAGACATCAGATGGGGCACCGAACCGGGTGACCCAAGTGTTGATGAACGCCCGAGCCACATCGGCGGACGTTGTTGACGACAGCGGGACAGCTTCCGGCCATCGGGTGGTTCTGTCGACCATCGTGAGGAGGTGGGTGAACCCGCGGGAGGGCGGCAGGGGACCCACCAGGTCCACGTTAACATGGTCGAACCACATCTTGGGCACCCCGAAAGGCGCCAACGGGGCCTTAGTATGGCGATGCACTTTCGAGCGCTGGCATACCACACAGGTATTGGCCCAGTCACGAACGTCCTTCTTGAGCCCATGCCAGACTAATTTAGCCGCCACCAGCTTCTGTGACGGCTTCCTGCCCGGGTGGGAAAGGCTATGGACGGCGTCAAAAACCTGCCGTCTCCACCCGTTGGGCACGACGGTGGCGTGGCTGCCGAGCGGCGACGTCGCACAGGAGCGTGGTGCCGGTATCGTCAAACGTGACGTCCGCTAACTGAAGGCCCGTGACAGCCGTCCTGTAGGCCTGGACGTCCGGGTCAGAGGCCTGGTCGGCCGCCATGCGGGTGTAGTCGATGCCAAGGTGTACGGCACTGGCAACGGCCCGGGAGAGACAGTCGGCTACAGGGTTGTTTTTCCCAGCCACATGCTGGATGCCTGTCGTGAACTCGGAGACGAAGGAAAGCTGGCGCTGCTGACGGGCCGACCACGGCTCAGAAACTTTGGCCATGGCGAAGGTCAACGGCTTGTGGTCCACGGGCGCCGTGAACGGGCGGGCCTCCAGCAGGAAACAGAAGTGTCGGACGGCGAGGTAGAGGCCGAGAAGCTCGCGATCGAAGGTGCTGTACTTCCGCTCGTTGGAGCGGAGCTGCTGGCTGAAGAAGGCGAGCGGCTGCCAGGTGCCGTTGACCCACTGTTCGTGGACGGCGCCGACAGCATAGTCCGAAGCGTCAGTGGTGAGAGCAATCGGCGCATCGGGCAACGGATGCGCCAGCATGGTCGGGTTAGCCAGGGCCCTTTTCATGTCCGTGAAAGAATTGGCCATCTCCTCGGACCAGTCAACGGCGAGCTTGGCGGGCTTGCCTTTGAGGGCCTCGTAAAGGGGCCGCATAAGCTGGGCTGCCCGGGGAACAAAGCGATGATAAAAGTTCACCATGCCCAAAAACTCCTGCAGGGCCCTCATGGTGAGGGGTCGCGGAAAATCCTTCACGGCCTCCACTTTCGACGGCAGTGGCACCACCCCGTCCTTCGTGATGTGGTGCCCGAGAAAGTCGATCGAGGACAGCCCGAACTGGCACTTGGCCGGATTGACGATTAGGCCGTGCTGGCTGAGGCGTTCGAAGAGAGTCCGGAGGTGGGACACATGCTCAGTCCTGGAGGCGCTGGCGATGAGAATGTCGTCCAGGTAGACGAACAGGAATGGCAGGTCCCATAACACGGTGTCCATTAGGCGTTGAAAAGCCTGAGCGGCGTTTATGAGACCGAATGGCATGCGGAGGAATTCGAACAGCCCGAACGGGGTGATCACCGCGGTTTTCGGGACGTCCTGCAGCCGAACGGGGACCTGGTGGTAACCCCGAACAAGGTCCACTTTAGAGAAAACAACTTTCCCGGCCAGGCGGGTGGAAAAGTCCTGGATGTGTGGAATCGGGTAGCGGTCGGGGGTCGTAACGTCGTTGAGGCGCCGGTAGTTGCCGCACGGGCGCCAACCGCTGCCTGGTTTCGGTGCGATGTGGAGGGGTGAGGCCCACGGACTGTTCGACCGGTGAATGATGCCGAGGCGCTCCATTGTGTCGAACTCGGCTTTAGCGATGACGAGTTTCCCCGGGTTGAGGCGCCGAGCGCGGGCGTAGACAGGCGGACCGGTGGTCGGGATGTGGTTTTCTACCCCGTGCTTGGTGGCGGCGGACGAGAAAGTGGGCTTCGTGAGGTCCGGGAACCCGGCGAGGAGGCGGGAGAACTCGTCGGAGGCCGAGAGTGCGCTGGACAACTTCGTCATGCCGGAACCACTGAGCTAACACGGGAGCGAACTGAAAGTCTCAGCGTTGACGAGACGTCAGTTCTTGACGTCCACCAAAAGGCCATTGGCGCAGAGGAAGTCAGCGCCGAGAAGCGGGGTGGACACTTTCGCTGTAACAAAGTCCCAAGTGAAACGCTGCCTGCCAAAACACAGCGCCATGCTCCGTTTCCCGAAAGTATGGATGGAACTGCCCTTGGCGGCTTCGAGGGCGGGGCCGTGGTTCCCCCCCCTGTATTTCTATGGTTGACGCGGGCAGGACACTCACCTGGGCACCCGTGTCACAGAGGAAACGACGTCCAGAGTCAGTGCCCGTAATGAATAACAGACTACCTGAACGGCCGACAGCCATGGTAGCTAATGAATGGGCCTTCGCGTTTCCCGACGCGGTAAAGCTGCACGGGGCCGGCACTTCTTAGCGTTGGGGCCGAACTGCGCGTGGTAGAAGCATATGCCTGGGGGCTGCTGCCGTTGGGCTGTGGCGGTGGGGGCATGGCCACGCAGTACTGTTGCCCGGCGGAGAAAAATTTGTCGGCCTCCTTGGCCAGGGCGCGGAAATCACTAATATGAGAGTTGGCTAAAGCCGACCGTACCTGCCCTGGCAGCTGTTGTAGGAACAGTTCTCTGAAGAGGAAGCACGGCTTGTGCTTGCCCAGGAGGGTTAACATGTGGTCCATCAGTTCTGAGGGCTTGGAGTCACCAAGCCCGGGTAGAGAGAGAAGCTGGCGTGCGCGCTCGGGTTCAGTTAGTCCAAAAGTCTCTAGGAGGTGCTTTCTCAGCGTCGCAAATTTGTGGTGCTCCGGGGGGGTCCTCGAGCAGGCTCACGACTGGCCGCGGTGGAGCTGCCGAGAACAGAGACGACGTAATAATACTTCGTGTCGTCCGCGGTGATGTCCCGGAGTGTAAACTGAGCCTCGGCCTGGGCGAACCAAGCAGCAGCCTGCCGTTCCTAAAACTCCGGTAATTTGAGAGAAACGGCGTTCATCGCCATCTCGGATAAAGTCTTTGGTGACCCTGTTTCTCTTTTGGACGTTTCCAATGTAGGAGTTGCTGGAAATAAACAGACTGTGAGACTTTCATAGCAGCAAAGAAAAACGCGTGTTAGCTTTATTAACTCTCCGCATGGACTGAGGGACTCGGCCTCGTCGCAGGGCTATGACATCATCACACAATCGACGACTCTTAAAGGGACCCTGTCCCGATAACCCAACCAAGTTCCGTACATAACGTGGAGCGATAACAACATTGGCTATACATAGTGAATTGTGTTACTGTCCCTATGTGGTCTCCGCCACAACACCATACTAATTACATGCTGGGATAGCCTTGCTTGTTGGAATCCAAAATGGCTACCACAGCAATGTAGACCAAGCAATTTTTTTTTTTAATGAAAGAACTGAGCACAAACTGTCCATTTAAGTTTGGACATCAATGGAGTTACTTTCAGTTTGGTGGGTATATAGACAGTTTGTTACTCATAACTACAACCACCATATTTTAGATGGCCTGGCAATCGATAAGTTGACATTTAATCAGATGCTAATTGAAATTACTCAAATTTAGCACACTGATCTGGAAGAATGGGCACCAGACCTGTCCTGTCCTAATAACATGACTTATTTCAGCAAAGAGCGCAAAACGAGAGCTGAGATTAAAGACTGAAAGCTGTACTTTTTAAGCAATGGAAGTTTTCACATTTGCAATAAGGAAGATCAAAAGCAGCATTGATTGACAGGCAATAAAGCCTACATGAGACAGAGAAAATAACTATCAAGATTGAAATTTCAAGAACTGTAGAAAACTACCAAATAAAGAACAGGTGACCCGAGAAGAGTTACAAAATTGAAACTGCTAAGTTACAGAGCAGGAAAAGCCAAAGAAATATTGCACTGACCCAATAAAATGATTATGCAATCATTCGAGCCAAGGAGCAAGGAACAGCACCAACTGCTGGAGTCAGCTACCAAGGCATTTTACAAGCCTCTGTATTCTGACATAAACCAGTATGTGTCCCAATGATAGTAGACCTTGCTAATTCTCATCTAATGATATCCTTCATTATGTACCATACTCCAAGTAATTAATTAGTGGCTCTCAATCTTCTGCAATATTTCTGTGAATAGGCTGGTACATATAATGCTATAAAGGTGTCCCTGTGTCTCCACAGACAGGTCCATCTCATCCACTGTGGAATCATTACCATTTTTAAGATGGTGATGATGCCAACACAGATAGCAGTGCCTCAGGGTAAAGTTAGAACTCAACACTCAAGAGCTGGGTCTATAAGCAACTATAGTGAATGACACTGCAGCTGTATTAGGTCATCCACAAGAGACCTTTTTGGATCACAATATGCAGCCAGAGGGTTTATGATCAAACATCAAGGGCACGTTAATCTGAGTGCACTGCTGTTCATTCCTCAACATCCCATTTCACACCCACAGAATGGGAGGGGGCACCATTGACATATTGCACAGAATGGTGAAGAAATGCGCATTGTAACAGATGCACAGTAATACAATGGTACTGTATGCTATTGTGCAAGCTGATGAAAATACAAAAAAGACAGACAGGAAATGGCCAGCTGGTCCATCAAGCCACTGTCATGGTGCAACTTATCCACACCATGATCTCCAGCCGCCCATCTGTCAATCTCAAGAGAGAGGCAAAAAGAAAACCAAGATGGAAGATGACTCCCCTTCACTTGAATATTAAATATTTAATTCTGGTATATTATGGTAAATTCAGAGAGACTTCACTCCCAGTACAGTGCCTCATTAGATGCGACAGTGGGTCACCCGTGGGTAATTTATCACTGGGGGCCGTCGCGACTACCTACGCTCTCCTCCAGCGAGGCTCCACACTGGCCATGCAATCTCAGCGAGAATCTCTCTAAAATGAAACCTTGCATGATGCATAATTGATATACCTAGAGCTGTGTGAAATGGAGCAGGAGAGAGTTGGCCACTTTGGATTTTATTGAGCATCTCGTTTTGAAACTTTTAATTATTTTCGTAGATCACCCCGAGAAGTGTTTTGAATATGAGCAAAAACAAAGAATTGTAATCTTCAGTGGGAGCAACTTAATATTATTGATCATCCAAAACTGCACCCAGAAAGGACAAGAATTTGAATAATATAAGATAGATTACTTTCTTTTGTTTTCAAGTCTGTTCAGGATTATTGCATTGGGAGACTGGGCCCCATCTATTTGACCCAGAGATTCAATTTTCTGGTGTTGCAACCATATTAGAGGGGGTTTTAGTGTCATTATGGGGAGAAAAATGCTTTCATTTCATTTAAACTATCTTTAAGCTTAAAAAGACTTGAACATTGCACTCGTAGCCAATTATTTTTTCTAAACTTTTATGCATAGAATAATAGAAGGCTTCACTAAAAAAGGAAGAGGGCCAATATACTGCAACTTTGGAAAAGATTCAGAGAAAAGATGAGGCAAATTGGTGTTCAGCTAATGGCAAGATTTGGTTTTCAAAGCCCATAGGTTGTAGTAGGGCAGAAAGGATGATGGAGATAAGGAGCTGGATTTTGATACTGGAGGCGTGTAGGAGGTGGGACTACAACTTTTGGGGTTGTAGTACCGCCTCCATCGAGTTGTGGCCAACCCACACGATTTTCACTTGATTGACCTTGTTGAGCCCGCCCAGCAGGCTCAGCAGGCCAATTGAGGGCCACCCGGCAACAGGTGACGTCACAGATTGACATTTCATCTGTCAAGAGCTTTTGACAGATGAAATATCAGCGTTTGACAGCTTTTGAAGCTGTCAAACACTGACAATCTGTACTCCAAGTTAATTCCTTCCTCTCAGGCTGATTTAGAGATCTCTCCAGAACAGAAAGCTGAATGCTGCAACTTTTGACAGCTCGCGGCCATTCTGCTTTCTGTGCCATTGAGATGAGGGACTCCCGAGACCTTAAGGAAGGAAGGCTGTAAAGGTAAGAAAAGGTAAGTAAAACTTCTTTAAACACTTTACACACACCAAACATACTTACCTGTGCACTCATGCACCCATCACTCACCTGAACAATGGACATCTCGAACCCGCCAAGCCCTTCAGCCCGATGGTCCGCCTCGCTAACTTGGCGTGGTTTGGAGCCATCAGGAATCCCACACTTCAGGAATAAAAATAGGAGTTAGGCTAAAAACTGCCTGTTAACAGGCAGTTAATTGGCACTAATCCCCTTCCCGCCTCGGGGAGGTGGCTCCCCGCACAGGTCGAGTATCCACCTCCTTTGAAACTGGCATGGAGGCGGGTTGGGGGCAGGATGGGTTCGTGCCCCCCCAATTTCGAGATGTTAACCCCGCGTATGCCTCCAATCCCGCCTCCACGGCCCAATGAAAATCCTGCCCATGGAGTTCCACAGTTTTGAGGTCACGTGGAAGAAGGACACAGAGTAAGAGATGGTGCAAGGAGTCTGGGTTGCATCACACTAAGGATGCAAAGCTGAGCATAGAGGACAGCTCAGGAGAAACAAGAAAGGACAGTTCGGAGGAGCAATGAGAATGATAAGAAAGGTTGTTGGGAATAGATAGGACAACTTTTCGGGTGAGGTGAACATAATCCCACCTGAATAAAAACAAGTGCTTCCATTTTAAAAAGTTTAAAGAGAAAGAGCAAAAGACACAGCATGAGATTTCCAAAAGGATTGGTGCACCTAAACTGATTAGTGAAATTAAAAGAGTGTGCTCGGGAGGTATCATGCTGAGGGTTTCTGTTGAGATCACATGGTTTAAGAGCAAAGCTCAAACAGATCATCGCTCCACGATTGAAGCACATAATGCAAGTTTAAACTTAACACTGCATTATGGGAAATACCGTCTTTGAGATGAGACATTAAACCAAAGCTCCATCTGCCTTTTCAAGTTGATGTAAAGAACTACACAGCATAATTCGAAAAGCTGTCCCAACCAACATCCCTCCCTCAACCAACCAAAACTAAGTTTGTTCATCTCATGTGCCGTTTGTGGGACCTTACTGTGCACAAGTTGATTGACAAATTTGCCTTCAGTGATCGCACTTCAAATATAATCAAGCGCTGTGAAGTGCTTGGGAACATCCCGAGATGTGAAACCACTATTTAAATGCATGGTCTTTGACTACAGCCCACCTACTCGTGTGGAGTTTCTAGTTTTGGAAAAGTTCAGTCAGGAATAGAAAGAAAGAATAAAGAAGGGAAGAAAGAACTTGCATTTATACAGTGCCTTTCATGCCCTCAGGATGCCCTAAAGCGCATTTCAGCCAATGAAGTACTTTTGAAGTGTAGTCACTGTTATAAAGTGGGAAGAGTGGCAGCCAATTTATGCAAAGCAAGGTCCCACAAACACCAATGGGTTAATGACCAGATAATCTGTTTCTAGTGATGTTGGTGGAGGGCTAAATATTGGCCAAGACACCAGGGAGAATTCCTCCGCTCTTCTTCCAAATAGTACCATGGGATCTTTTATGTCCACCTGAGGGGGCAGATGGGGCCTCGGTTTAACGTCTCATCCAAAAGACAGCACCTGCAACAGTGCAGGATTGTCTAGGTGCTGGCACAAAGCTAGCCAGAAGTGCAGAGAACCAATAGCATACAGTTAGAACTTAAGCAAAAGAAGTCAGTGCAAGAACCTGTGACACAAAGCATTCCCTTCAACTAAGGGGACAACAAAGCAAAACCAAAATTGCATAAAATAATTTAGAAGCAGTGTATTGTCTTACTCTGTCCTTTAAAATCATCATTTGTGAATCAAACAGATCCCTCGTAAACCTAGACACCTGTTTTACATGATCGTTCATTAAAATATTGAAATGAAACTCCTGCCTGTTTCCGACAGGAGCTTCCTGCACCAGTGATGATGGCTCCTGGAAATGGCGATCATTATGCGTGGAGACTTAGCACAAATGCTGTCCACCCATATTAGCGCTTATATATCCCAATACAATCCAGTTATGAGCATCAAGGAGCTCAGAGCCTTGACCCAGAAACAACTGCTCCAAGAGAAGCCCAGTGCAAGGAAGTGGGAATTATTTAGGTTGTGAGACAGGAGTTGTCAAGTTAGAAGAGATCTTCCTGTGTGATTAAAAAATTCAGTGGAGTTTATCTGCCCTGTTACAGTATCTCCACATACCTCCAAACTGCTTGTCCTCCAGTTGCTTCCTTTACTGGAGCTGGGTCAGGAGTCATTTTTTGTAGTAGTACAGAATAGCGCCAAAGATGAACCTTCTGACTAGTAGAAGATATGGAACTCATTACTTCCCGCAACTCTCCTAAAATATACTGGCATTTAAATCCAAAGCTTGGAATCATCCAACACATACCTCCTCTTTATACCCATGGCGGGTGTCCTCATATGTACCTTGGCCCTTCACATGAATGACTCAGATTAAAAATATAATGGACAGGTTGCAATGTGAAAGCACACAGTAACAGATTCATTTACAACCGAGCTGTGATTTGATAAAGATCAGAGAGGCAAGTGGAAACCATCCGCTGCCAACAGTGGAGCCTTGAGCCATTTGAATCCAAATGTCAAGAATGGTTACATGTTACAAACCTCCCATATAAATACCTCACTAAAACACACTGACATGGAACAAGTAGAAAGATATAAAACCGGTCGTACACGCAGATTAACGTACCGTGTCTAACTTGCTCTGGTGCCCCAGGGAAATACTGGAGAGCTTGAATGAAAAACTCAGCATCTTCCAGCATCTGTTAGCTCAGTGCCGTACAGGAACCATAGCTGTTTTGCTAGTGGCAGTCCAATTCTTGGAGCTACACACCAAGGTCAGTGGCTCATAAGGGAAAATACTGTAAAAATTACGGTGTTGTGCATGAAAAAGCTTTACTCTTTTGAACTTATTCTCTCCTGAAGGCCTACTAGAATACAATACCTTCTGGTATCTCGCACTAGTTGCCATTCGACACGTGTACGATACAGACAGCAAATATCAACAGGCTATTTTACCTTTGAGGACCTCACAGCTGAGCCTGTCCTTATCTGATGTCCAACACACTTCTAGCTGGGCAGGATCCCCATTTTAGGTAGGCCAACTTGTGGGGTGAGGAGATCTCATCTGACCTGAATACAAACATTTAAAAAGTGCTGAGAAAGAGAAAAAGGCACAGCATGAGATTTCTAAAGGGATTCATTGACCTAAACTGAGCTCAGATAAAGAAAAAAACCTCTTAGCAGTGCTCAGCAACAGGAATTTTGGTTGATCTTTTCCCTCTTAACATAGCACCTTAGCACATTTCTCAGGAACGTTTCAATTACTTTGAAATGCAATAAGTTACCTAGGCAAACAAGATAGTCAATTTGCATGCAGCAAGATTCCACTGAATGACCAGTTAAACCTGTTCTCCGGTGGTCTTCATTGAGGGAAGAATGTTGACCAGGACACTCGGTGAACTCCCCATTAGATCTTCAACATCCACCTGAACGGACGGTGAGGTGAACATCTCATCTGAAGGACGTGATTACCAAGGATGTAGCACTCCCTCAGTCCTGCAGTGGATCACCAGCTCAAATGCAGGAGAAAGCACAGAAAACATGAGTTAAAAATTACATTGCGCATTATCTTTGCTTATACAGGGAGTGTTGGCTTGGTAGGGATGTTGAGACACACTAGGATAGAGCTGAATCGTTCGGCCCGATTGCCTACCTCTCTTCCGCGGCTATGTTTGTGTCCGGGTGGCCCTGGAGATGGAGCACGCGGTGTCCGCCGGCACACTTGAGGCCTTCCGCAACTGGTGGGCACCGCGGGGACTGGAGTACATCATCACCCCGGCAAACCAAATTTTAATTTTAATTTATTACTGTAGCGGTTCGTGTAGATCGCCACTAAATAAGAGAGTTTGACTTCGACGAACTATTAACAAGTTGTTTATTTACAGGAACAGACTGATTACATCAGGTAAGATGGCAGGTAAGATGGCTGACTGTAGGAGCACCGTGGTATAGGTCTTGTTCCAGCGGGGACTCCACGAGGACTGAGTTTGCAGTCCTGTGGAGAGCGTGATGACGTCATCACGTTGTTCGCGTTTCCCGCGCTTAGGGCATCACGTGATGCACGTCGTTGCGTCGCTGGCCATTGAGGCCGAAGTCGCGAGCGCGGGAGCGGGAGTTGGAGGCCAGGCTGAGCCGGTGCTTGCCGCGGGAGCAGAAGATCGCGTCGCTCCCGTCGGCTGGCCGGTGCGGCCGAAGACGTTAGGCCGGGCTGTGCCGGCGGCCATCCTGGAAGGCCGAGTCGGGCCGGCAGCCGCCGCACGCACGTCACGTCGTACGTGACGTGACGTCAGTGCGCTAGGGCGCGTCTTAAAGGGGCAATGGCCCCAACAGGTAAGTTAAAAGGGCAACGGCCCCAAAAGGTAAGTTAAACATACAGTAAGGTAAGTTAAACGGAATTATGTGTCTTTATGTAAGGTACAACCGGTGGTACCGTCACATTACGTTTCATTTAAAGTTTCATTAATTTACAGTCAATTTGTTTTAACCAAAAGAATAGGATAGAGCTGAATCAATCACAAGCAGAGATAATTATTTAGACAAGAGTTTCACTGACCTCGTCTGAACCTTGCCCATTAAATTATTGGGTTGGATTTTCATTGAGGCATCGGGGCTGTAGTTCCGCCCCCATCGAGTTCTAGCCGACCCACGCAATTTTGACTTAATTGACCTTGTTGAGCCCGCCCAGCAACAGGAGACGTCACAGATTGATATTTCATCTGTCAAGACCTTTTGACAGATGAAATATCAATGTTTCACAGCTGTTTGAAGCTGTCAAACACTGACAATCGGTATTCTAAGTTAATTCCTTCCTCTCAGGATGATTTAGAGATCTCCCCAGAACAGAAAGCTGCTTTCTGTGCCGATGAGATGAGGGACTGCCGAGACCTGAAGGAAGGAAGGCTGTAAAGGTAAGTAAAGGTATGTAAAACTTCTTTAAACAATTTACACACACCAACCACACTTACCTTTGCACTCATGCACCCATCACTCACCTGAACACCAGACATCTCGACCCCTCCAAGCCCTTCAGCCCGACGGTCCGCCTCCTCTAACTTGGCGTGGTTTGGAGCCGTCGGGAATCCCACACTTTAACATTAAAAATAGGGATTAGGCTAAAAACTGCCTGTTAACTACCTGTTAACAGGCAGTTAATTGGCATTAATCCCCTTCCCGCCTCGGGGAGGCGGGACCCAGTGCGGGGCGGGTACCCGCCTCCTTTGAAACTGACATGGAGGCGGGATGGGTTCGTGCCCCCCCCGATTTCGGGATTTTAACCCCCCACACGCCTTCAATCCAGCCTCCATGGCCCAATGAAAATCCTGCCGATTGTCTCCATACAGTTAGTCTGATAAATCTTTCCTGATAAGCACTGAAAAAAAAGTTTAATCAGAACTAAAGAGCAAAATAAATGAATTTGAATCATAATTTTGCAACTAACTGAGGTTTCAGAAAGGGAGAATTTTTTAAGAGCTTTATTTATCACTGCTGTAAACCAGTCAACAGTCTTCAGTGGACTTCAGCTCCCCAATAAATATTCAGCTGCAGTCCATCCACGGTGCTTATTTTTTGTCAGCAAAAGTGTAATCATTTCACAAAAGGTAATTCAGTGATTTTGTTATTTGAACCACACCTGTTAATCCTTCCCCTTCATAGTATCAGACCCAGGCGTTCCTCCAAGCAGGTTTGACCAACACAAACTGCTATTTTAAATTAAAATTGCTCTATGAATCATTATAGTGTAAGATTAAATATAATGTAAGATTTAAGCACCTTTGGACATTTTACTACATTAAAGACACTGTATAAGTGCAAGTTGGTGTTGAATGACCCATGAATAAATTTCTTAAAGTTTAAAACAACTTACATTCAGCAGCTCCTCTGACCTTATTGACTCCATTTTGGGAGAATGTTAAACTTTTCCCATCTGAATCTAAACAGTTACCTAATTGGAGCATTGACTCTCCACTTATTGGCATTAAAGAAATTACTTGACATTTAGATAAAGGCTTAACAAGGCGTTTTACTATCAATGAATTACTTTGAAGTGTTGTAACTCTGGTTAGGCAGGCAAACACGGCGTGCGCAACAGGACCCCACAAATAACAATGAGATAAATGACCAGTTCATCGATTTTTGTTGGTGTACTCTTTTTTTTGGTGCACACAAAAACAACTAAACTGTAACTTAACTTAAAACATTAAAGGAAACTTAATAAATTAAATTAAAATTCCAATGCCAGTGGTGATGATGCACTCCAGTCCCGGTCGCGGGAGGCCTCTAGCGTGCCGGCGGACAGCACATGCTCCATCTCCAGTTTTTTGTTGGTGTAGGTTGAAAGAGGACTGCTGCCTGGAAGAACTTGCTCTTCTCCAAATAGTGCCATGGGATTATTTATATCCACCTCAACCACCGTAATGGGCAAATGGGGCTTCAGTTTAACATCTCCTCCAAAAACAACACTTCCAATGATGGAGCACTACACTGAACAGTCAGCTTAGGTTATGTTCTGAAGTCCTAGAATGGAACTTGATCCTCAAAAACTTTTGACTCTGAAGAAAGGGAACATCTCTAAACTCTCAAACTGAAAATGATAATCATTTCACAATGTTTGTCAAACTGTTTGGCCAATGGACCAGCCCGAAGGATGATCCAGGGTCTTTGGTGCACGTTGTTCCTTTTCCAGACAATTTCATAAATTCAGTTGTTAAATGGCATTTTAGATTAGACTTATACAGGCGCCCATCACGCTCCTGATCTTTGGTCACCCGGCGCGGAGGGGAGCTGGCA